>NC_142623.1:34512332-35137332 GCF_059453375.1 Lepisosteus platostomus
CCAGATTTTCCTACCTTTATTGGTTATTTTACAGTACGTATTCATTCTGTCGGTTTTTCTCAACCTCCCCAAAATATTTTGAAACTAGGTATGATCGTTTCGTATCTGCTCTTCAAATTCCAGCTTATATTTGCTCTACTGATCATTAAATAGGCAGTGCTTGAAAAGCTCAAGATGTGAGCAGAAGCCTAAGGTTTGATAATTGCTTTTGATGATGGCTAGATTCTTGACTTCATCAATTGCAACCACAGTCATATTCTTTTGGACTATCAGGACTGGGAAAAAGAAGAATACACATGATAGGGTTCAGGGAAAAAGAGGCTTATCGATGAGACATGTTTGTCTAATGTGGACCTGATTTAAATCAATTCACTATGTACAGTACTACAATATAATAACATTTTGCACTAGGTGCTTAACTCTTCTCTGTAATTTATCATTTTCAAAGTGGATTATTTTCTGAAGTAAAAAAATGTGAAACAGTACACATCCTTAAAATCTGTAGAATGTCAAATAAGATTAATAATAATAATTATAATAATTGCTTACACTTATATAGCGCTTTTCTGGACACTCCACTCAAAGCGCTTTACAGGTAATGGGGTCTCCCCTCCACCACTACCAATGTGCAGCATCCACCTGGATTACTTTGGCCAAGAAGGATTTTGTGATGATACACAGCATTAGCATGGAAAAGATCATATTAACCTGACAAATTCCATCTTGCTTTTTACTTTGTTGTTCGGTTTTTGGCAGTTGTGTCCTGCTTAGTTTACATTGGGTTGATTTTGGATTTTCATTACAGCTTCAGGTGTGATAGATTTTCTTTACTGTAGCACTCGGTGGTGACATCTGTACGAGCCCACATGCTCATCCACTCCAGTGCTTTAACTGATTAATAAAACGTTTGTCATTATGCTGAAGGAAATCAGTGCTTTGCTTTTTCAATGCTGTACTTAGCTACAATGCTGGGCCTCCAGTTGAAGATATGAAGGTCTTTTTTCAGTGATGGGAAATGTATGGAGGGGAAAGTGTTCTTTTTATCTGGGATTATTCATCAGGCAAAAGATGTCCTTAATGTACCTCTGAAAAGATTATGGGGTTGGAACATTTGTGAATTTCGAATAAGCACTCAGCAGCAATAACAGGGTAGCAAGCCTATACATAAAGAGTGCAATAATGAGATGGCACCTAACTTCAAGAATGCTAGGTCTTACACTTCTATCTGTCTTATCAGTGGAGTGATTGCCAGTAATTCACATTTCATGTCCTAAATGTCTTCTGTGATCCAGAATACTATAGAGACATTGTGTTACCCTGATACTAAAAAGCTTCTCATCCCTCAACCATACATATTGTGATATGGAAAAAAGAAAATAGAATACTTATACAGTAGTTTGAATAATTAGACTATTATTTGGAAGTGAGTTTCATCCTGGCAATTGTCTTATCCTAATATTACTCTTACCCTAATCTCTTTAAGAAAAAAAATATTTTCATGTAAAACAACCAAAGAAAGATACAGTAGTTCAGTGCTCAAATTCAGTGAATCAATCACATTATTAATTATGATTTGAAATTATATATTTATATATATTCTATATAAATATACTGCTTGGTATATATGTATGATATACAGTACAGTATATACATCATATACAGTATGTATTTTTATTTTTGCAGAATGGTAAAAAAAAATAAAAAAATACATTTTAAGATGGATTTTTAAAACTGATTTTCTTTTCAAATAGGTTAAACCACTGGATCTCATTGGATAGTTTCTGAAAAAAAATGCTGCAGTTCTCACCTTTAAGGACTTTGAGAAGGGGCTACAAAGGTTTCAGAGTGCCACAACAGCAATGTAACACATTTTCAAAGCATTTTCAAGTCATCACGATTAACATGCAAACTAGATGGCTTAAAGCAGCATTTTTCAATTAGTCATTTCAAGTACCATAGTCATATGCTCTTAGGCCTCCTGTATTGCTGAAACATTTCCACTCTGATAGACCTATTTTCAAATCCATAGGGTTTGAAGATCTGTATTATCTCCAATTTGCCCACACAGTGGTGTCTCGATGTTCGCGAGGGTTCGGTGCAGAAAACCATCACAAGTAGTTGAATTTGCGTATTACCAAGTCCCATCTCATAATGTACTGCAGTATATACATAACTGTTTATGGTTTGACAACATGCTGTAAGTAACCCCCTTATATGATAATTAAAGTACTAATGCACTGACTTTAAGTTAACTAAAATAACATCAATCAACTAAAAGAAACAACAATAATCAGCAAAAATAAATAGCATATGCCTGCACTTTCTTTCTCTGCCTCCGTGATTAGCACGCCCCAGGGTAAGGAAACGGACAATAAATCTGTCGCTGAGCCTGTATAGTTGTCTCCAGCCTGTCATCTCCCACACCGCCAACACAACCAGGAGTGTCTGCTGCAGTACAAAAACAAGTCGAGATGCGGTCGCTGGGTAGTGGGTACTTGTGTAGGCGGCAGGGAGTGGCACACTCATCTGGCTGGATGCCTCATGACCCTAGGCTTTTGTTCTGCTACTTTGAAAGTTGCGCTTTAACAACCTTCAGCTTAGTTTCATCCCGCTCTGCTCTTCTTTGATCCAAGACCTCATTGGCCTTACTGAATCATGAATAGGCAAATTTGAGAATGTAAAATTTGCAGATAACGACACCCTACCATATTCTGTATTTTAACAGGCTCAGTGCGGTGATAATGCTACGCCAGAAGTCACCTCTCTGAAACCTAGACGGTATAGAGCAGCAGCAGAAGACCGGTCTTTGGGTCTTATACGCATTACATACTCTATTGTATATAACCTATAGGTGTGGGTTTTGATACAAATATGCCATTTTAAGCTTCATAAAACCAGATTCAGACATGTTTGTAATTCAAGAAAAGGTCCAAGCAGTGTGTCAGCTGTGCAGTAAACCATGAGGCTCCACTGCTTGTTTCCTTTTTATGCCTCATGTCTTTTTTTAACGTACACCGTCTTTAAAACAGTTTTAAAATTCTAAACTTATATGACGCAAGGAGGTGTTGGAGCTCAGTCTCAAACTGAGTGGTGCCAGACCTGAGCTCTGGCGAATTCTGACACAATTTAAGCACAGCTAAGAAGTCTGACATCATGTGTTTCTTCTGCAATTTAATGCAGTGGGCTGAAACTACAGTGACATAACTGACACGGGTGCATCTGCTGCTGTGATTTGTTTTGTCAACCCTCAGCTTTGATTGCATCAATAGTAGTTTAATCTGTGCCTAAAGTTGCCTTCAGTAGCAATGTTTTCTCTTTATAGAGATGAATGCCAGCACACTTTAAATCGGAGCCATCCCCAGTTAGGTTTTTAATGAGGATCCTTGAATGACACCACCTTACTTTGCATGTAGAAAATAAATCTTGCATATTTGCTAATGGCTAACGCAGAATAATTTACTGGAGTGATAAAAGAAGAAAGTTGAGCCAATGTGCTCTATAAAGAGTACAGAGCTAGCATTTACAAAGGAAATGTATTAGGCGAACTGTGTTCCTACTTCTGTTATCGTGAGTACAAGCTAAAACTTTACAAATTTATTTAAAGTTTTGAACTTTAGACAAATTATGAAAATGCTTTATTTTTGTATTATTGTATGCATTACATTGACATAAAAAGACCTTATTTTCACTCTCACGGAGAAAAAATGTTTCTTGTGCTGTAAATTTTAGATCGACATCCCATCCATTTGTATTTTCTGTACTGTGGAGTTGCTCCTGTTGGTACAACTTGGTGAACAGTCTTCATTGTCACGGGGTGGTATAAGATGAAAAAAACTGAACTCATAATAGATAACCGTCTTGCACAAATGTCACAAACTACCTCCTCAAGCTCTGAAGGAATTGCACTGTAAGGTAACAGGCAATCTTATTACTGTTAATAATGCACTGCCATCAGCCCAGGCTCATTACCTTCAAAACCTAATCTCTAAGATTTGTGCCAAGTATTGTATTACTGTGTAATTAAATTGGATCTGTATGGGTAATCTGTATATAATAGTTAACACACATTACTAAAGAATGCTATTTTGTCAGAATGTAACAACAGCAGTTCTAGATCAAAAGAAATTCTACAGTGCTTATGCCTGTAACGTTTTGTTTTTTACTGCTCCCGAAGTTTAAGTTGGCATGCCTTACCTACTGCAGGTACATTGCCCCATTACCATTTTCTAGTGGTCAAATAAATCTTGTATGATATACTGGTAAACTATTATATACTGTATAATCAGAAAAGGAAATTCTCTGAGAACTGGCAGATTACTCTAAAAAATGGACTTCGACCAGCTTCTCCTGGCCTAGCAATCTGCCTCAGTTGAAAGTCACTGATTCAACCCAGGCATCCTAGATACAGTATATAAATTGCAGTTCTGTTGCTGCATATGGGTGAGTTGCTCTTATGCAGTTTGTACAAATTTGCAATCTGGAATGGACTTTGTGACATCACTGCCATGTGATTTAATGAAATAGATTCTGCTTAGTTAAAGTGTCAGGGGAATAGAGATAGAGACTAGCTGAGCACATAAAAGAGGTGAATTGACTCAGACAGTTTTTGTTTTATTATTGGCACACTGTTGCATCAAAAACAGTAGGTAAATAGTTCAATTTAAAGCTAGAGCTCAGCACATCTTATCATATCCAAGAGTGCAATTAGTCTTAAATTATAAATTTCACTGTATCCAAAGGGTCAATGAATGTTGTATAGGAAAACAAATGTGTCACAAGTGTAATTGGTAGAAAATCAGCATTTTTTCAAGACAGTGCCCAGATTAGAGATTATTCTCTTTACATATTTTCTCGTTTTAATGTTTGAAATACAACTGGAGAGAAAATGCACTTCTTTGTGTTGCTATTATGTTGCCGAGTGTGGTTTTTAAATCTTGCATTTGTTTTACTATTACTGTAAATCTAAAAATACTATTGTACATTAATCTAAAAAAAAGCTTGTTAATCATTCATATTGTGTGATCTTACCTACAGTATATATTTTCTAGGTTGTGGAAAGCAAAAAATTATTTCTGTTTTCCCAGGTATTTCTGTTTATTTCTGTATGAGGGAAAATACTATGGAGGAAGAATTGGAAGCTATGCAAGTTAAGAATTCATGTACACTGTATTTGTTGCTTATCTTTGCATGTGTTCATACTGAAACTGCAGTAAAAGTAATGTTACCCCCCCAAAAAACTATGCACATTCTCTTATTATTTTTTATGAAAATCCACTATAGCTAAATGTTAATATTTAAATGAATGGCTTTGAACTGAATTTTTACCCTTTTGATGCTTTCTGGTCCAATAGGTTGTCAAATCTATTGCAAATGAAGTGAGAACCGTAGAATGTAGTTCAAATGTATTAAATTATATACTGACTTTGTAAAATTCTTTTAAAGGATCAGTGTGTTGTGTATCCCTTCTTTACATTCACTAGACAGTTGCTTTAAAGGAACGTCTTAGGAAAAGGAGAATAGAAAAATGAGTCTGAAAAGTAACTCATTTGGCAACAGAGTATTACAGTAGTGGTCTGCAAAATAACAAGTCTTTTCCTTTTCTCACCTTTTTCTGTTTGCAGCGTTAATTCACAGATCCATTAAAAATACTTTAACAAATAACAGTGCCTTTAGAATAGCCTACTATGATCTGAGTTAATTCCCAGCTTCTGCTTTTGGCTTAACACCGGTTGTTGGCCATATGGGGGCTTGCCTTTGCAGAATCAAATAATACTAAATATTAAGCTAACATTGAAAGTATGAACAGAACATGTCCTGTATCATAACATTCCATACACAAAAGGTCTCTATTTTATTATCAGATGATCTGTAATGCACAAGCATGTATTACTTTGGCTTTTTGTAATGTGTGTTATTGATTATAGGAGACTGGAAAGCCAAGTATACGCAAATGAACTTCCCAGGTTTTAGATAATAAAGGTCTTCTAATCTATACTAATGTGTTTGCCACCTGCCAGAAGCCTACTGTATGCACACCAGGGCTGATAGAAAGAGGTGTGTTGCCACCTGGCCTAGGTGTTTTGGTTTCGAGGCACAATGCTCGCCTGTGGACCAGCAGCAAGGTTAAGATTTAAGTTTGAACTCAAATTTGTGAATGAGCATGATGCTCAAGCAGGGATGACGACAATACCTGTGCAACAAACAAGCTTCTTAACTCTTACGTTAGAATTAATATGTTCATACGGTAGGTGTAAGAGACCTCATAAGCTGTGGTAATGTATATTCATGTTGATTTTTAAAAGGGGGGAAAAAGGATAGTGAGTAACAGGAAAATTTGATTTTCTTTTCATATGTGTGCTCCTCCTTTTTTCAATAGAGTGAAAAATATCCATTACCTTTAAAATTGTCTTCAATTGAGCCCCAGCTATTCTTTGAGTGTTCCAACTCACTGAAATCCACTCTCCCTCTAGACTAGTTATGAGGGCTCAGGCTGCATTCCTTTCTTGTATTTAGATTGATTGCCATCCTTTACCAGTCAATATCTGCTGAAATGCAGTGAAATTAAACTTAAAAAGGTTAGGGGAGCTTAAAAAGAAAGGGGGCTTTTCTCTATTGTCCATAAGAGATTTTGTCTGGGACAAAGCCAGTTGTGCAATGTTTTGAGGAATGGTTTATTAGATTTAATTCCTACATTTTTGTATGTTTATATTACTTATTATTTCATTATTTTGTTTACCATTCTTATGCAGTGAAAATACAAGAGCCTTAAGTTGTACATCAATAACTCATTGTTAAAATTGCCTAAATTATTTAATTAAGAATCTGTATAAATAGCCATTCACATTGTTATATTTTAATTAATGCAAGATTGGTGAAAGATAGGACCACGTCCCATCTGAGTAATGAAAATCCTCAAAGATACCTGGAAAATCTGATATTCTGCTCTAACAATTAGCAGTCTAGTCCAGATAGTCCAGGAAATCAGCTCTGTGTTGGATAACCCATGTCCCATAAGGCAGAGCATCACCAAATCAGCTTAGGCCCATCACATCATTCTGAGCCATTTGCATAATCATTTTCAGACTACAGAGACTACAGCATGAGAATCTCAAGGAAGCAATGATAATCAGCAGAATGACTGTAGCTTCTCATTACCATAAAAAATATATGCATGATCAGAAGCCATTCAACAGGTAACATGTTGACAGCTGAGAGTTGAAAATCACTGTCTTCTGTGTGCCGGAGGACATTGTAGAGGTGTAGCAACAGAGAGTGGTGAAGTTTATTCAAAAGCAAATTCAGTTTTGTTCTGGATTGACCTAAAGGAAGACTTTGGGGTGAGCACTGTGTTGACTGTTGTGTCATTCTTTCCAGTGGGGTGATAACAGTGTGATGAGGAGTCTATTTTAACACAAACTGCATTTGATGCATACTGACGACAACCTAAATACTCAGCAAAACATTGAAATACTGCTGGAGCTAAACATTACTTCAGACCCATCCAGTAGAGTCACTGTTTCAACTGGACAATGTAAGATCACAGTGACAGGACTAAAATGGCACAATTTCAAGAAAAGAGTGTTGAAGGTCTTGCAATGATCAATTTTTTCTCCTGATCGGAATTCAATAGAACATCTTTTGGACTAATTTCCTAAAGCCCATTACAGAAAACAATTATGATCACCCTACCTTCACCTATCGTTACACCTACACAGTAAGAGTGGTAGAACATACAACTGTCCTTTGTCTAGAGACAGATTAGACCTAAAGTGTGTGTCAATGCTGCCAGTGTTGTATTCATATTCTGCAAGGTCATAGCTGCTACTAGTAACATTTTTCTTTTCACAGTGTGTCATGTTCCATACTGCAAACATGTTGTGATTCATTGATTTATTGATTTTGATCATGTTTTTCTGCGGCTTTGTTTTACAGTATATTCATGTTGAAAACATTTATCAGGCCTACACAAGTGATTCATGTCTATTCGGCATCCATATACTGTATGTTGTGAGTTCTTAGAGAGTTTAGTATTTAGTATTATGATGTATGTCTTCTATATATCCCACAGTTAGAAACTGCTCTTGTAGTGCGTACATGTGACAGAATTCCTAAAAGGTGAAAATAAGGATGTTTGAGGTGGAAATGCATTCTGTTCAGGGTATGGTCCTTTCTGATTACCTTCAGAATGTTTTTCAGCATTAATTTTCTTTTAGTCTTTTTTGAGATTCTCAAATATCAATAAATTATCATTAATAATTAATTGGAAATAAAATGTCATTTTAGCAAATTACAGAAAACCTACGGTACAAATAATATAATTCAAAGCATACAGCATGTGCTGGGATATGAACAAATATGAAGTGCATACTGTACAAACAAGGAGAAAGTAAATTATCCACTTAAATGGTTTAACCAAGCAGCAAGCAAAGATTTGGTGTAAGATGATAAATTAGTGATTTGGATCAAGTATTGTTTCACTTTCTTTGTGTTCCATGCATCTACAGATCCCATAGTATGAGATGAGACTATTAAATTGTCATTCCCCATGACATTTGAGGGCATATAAACTCCCCATGGCAACAAGCACTGAAATATTGCTATCTGTCTGGATCCTGATGTTCCAATACAGAACATTTTAGGCAGTTATTTGCACTTTTTGATTCTATTTCTGTTTTTTACAGTAAACCAATTGTCAATTTTGAGTAGTGAAGTAGAGAACAATGTATTTTTAGTTACGGAGATAAACACAGCAAGTGCATAAACCTTTTAATTTTGTAATGTACTCTAGTGGGTGGAATTTCGTTGCTTTTTCTTTGCGTCTATCCAGAAGCATTTGACCAGTCTTACTCCTTAACAATGAGCAGGTGTTTAGTCTTGCTACCTTTTCTACACATAAGGATATTGCACAGCTGTGTCTCACAAATCCAGCACGTTGGTTTACAGAGTAGTTCCTGTTTTAGTTTCAAGTCGTTACTTAAGTATCCTTGGAGGATAGATCAAGTGGCTATGCTTTGCTTTGTTCTTCCATCTTCCTTCTTATCTGCACACACTGTACTTGTTTTCCATGACTCAGGCCAGCCTGTTCCATTTAACTTCCTTTCTGCCTGAGGCCCGTGTGCTCTCCACATGCTTCTACCAGACTTGAGCTGAAACAACTTGCTCCAGTGTTTTTATTTCTCTTAATATCAGTTTGTCAAGGCTGTTTTCCACTCATTTTCTTGTCTCCTCATCCCTCCAGCTCCTCCTTGTCCTATTGGTCCTTCTTACAACAATCACCAGCATTAGTCATCAGCTCATTCCAGTTCTTTCAGCCATTAACACAGCATCCGAACTTTCAGCACTGCACTGTGTAACGAAGCAGACCTTTTCTAGCCTCCTCATTGGCACCAGGCAGGGAGAATGTGACGATTAAATTGAAGAGTTAAGAGAATGATTTAAGTGAGCTAATTATACTGTAAACTGTGGTCCAACTTTAAAATATAGGGTATTATACAGTATTATATAGACATATTAAATAGACATTTACAGTAAAATACAGTTTGTTCAGTGTCGATAGTGTTAAAGTGAGTGCTGTTGGACTATTACATGAAGTCCTGTGAAACTCTAAGCAAACCTTTGAAAAATGAATAAATTAATAGAAGGATCTGTCATAGTTTATTCATTTAATTCTGAAAATGCTAACGATATGAAAGGATAGCCATGGCAACAAAAGGTTCATGAGATTCTTGTTTAAAATGCTTTGATTTTAAGAATTTATTTTCTTTATGACATGACTGATTTTCTTAGTGACATGTTTTTTATGCTGGTGTGGGTACTGTAGATAATATCTATGAACATGCAACATGAATCCCAGTGCTTCACATTTGATAAGTTCAAGTATCAATAGACCTATAAATTGCATGGCTTTGCTCCAAGAAGGGTCAAACCTATTTGCTTTTCAAAGTACCCGGTTGCATTATTCTCCCTTTCAATTAGGTGCTTTGCATTCATTTTCTGACTGTGGACCAGCAGCCCTCTTGTCATCTAATATTAAAATAGTTGCATGGAAACTGATTTGCTGAGACAGGTTGGCATATTTTTAACAGAGTAAAATTCCCTAATTGGTTAAATGTGACTGGTCTGTAATTGACACAAAATGTAATTCTAATTTATATTTAATTTACTTTGTTGCTTTGCAGAAATCCCTTTAGAGTTCAGAATCAGTTTTGTGGCTTCAGGGCACACATTAAAGCTGGAAGATTTGAATTTTTTTTTTCCCTTACACTTCATACCCATGACGTTATATAATGTTTAAGCATTTGGAGATTATAAGGTAAATCTATGAAGGACACATGGCGAGTGAACATGGTTTCCTATGTGGTAAAGGATCTTGAGATGTTGTCTGGGATCCTTTTTTTATGTTAAGCTTATTTTAAAATTTTTGAACATATTCATCAACTTTATACAACATCGTACACATTAATGCTCCTCCCCACCCATCACTCACTTTTGGAAGAACCCATCTTGAAGTTACCAGCCGCAGGTTCCCCCTGTGTAATGAAAATTAGATAGCTCTGATAGAAGTACCGTGCAAAAAAAACTTTGATGGCAAAATCCACTACCCACCAACTCTCAGTGTCCCCAGGCATGATGGCCCAAGTTGGAGTAAGCTCCATTTAAATAATATGATGATAGGTCAGGATATAACAATAGCAGGGGAAGGATTATTTTCAAGTTTGTAACGATCAGAATGACAATTCTGTGCATATCCCCGTTGACCTTTCTCACTCTTCTGTTACCTCCCCCTGTTTGTGTGTCAGTCTGTCTCTGTGTCTGAAGTGAAGAAGGCACAGAAGGTCAAAGCATTCATCTTTGTTCTTATCATCATCTTATTATGATTATTAATCATGACAACAACAACATAGCCACACATTTCAAAATGTCTTGGTTTTCCTAAGCAGATAATCAGCATCCCTTTGCAAACATGCAACAGAAGAAAGGATCTAATAAGACTGTAATTGCGGCCCAACACCATTTTTTTTAATCTGCAAAATCTGTGAAAATGAGGATGGTGTATGCTTCTTTATAGATGAAATCATGGTGTGTGTATATAAGTGAAATCTGGGCTAGTTTCAATAAGGAGTCTTCCATACAATTTTTCTGATTATGGTGCAAAATTGAGTAATATAATTCAATTATGGTGCCCTCATAAAAAGAGCATTAAATCTTTTTGTTAGGCACAAAGATTGCATTATCTTTTCTGTTTTTCTATTTTATCTGATAGTTTAGAGAAAACCTTAAGTACAGCATATTTACAGGACAAAAATAGAATGAAGGAACATTCTTATTTTTATAAAACTAGAGTAGTCTGCCAAGGGCAAGAGAGACATGACACCATTTTAAGAGGCCTGACCACTGAAGAGCTTTTGAGAACATTTCACCGGCTTGTGAACAAAACAATACTTTTTCATTAGTGATCACTGCCATTCCCTGCCTGGGATAAAGACTGGGAAAGAAAGCAGTTTATGTTGCTATAAATGACTGAAGAGATAGCTGGGTCCAATACAGGCTCCCAAAATGTGATATTAATACAGTCTTGAAACCACTTCACCAGCTGATACCCATCTTCAGTCTCTGCCTTGATTTGGGATCGTTGGTCTTTTGTCTTCCTATTCCCATTTTTCTTCTACTTAATTTGCTTTTTTTTTCTTTTTAAATACAATAGCTTAAAGGGAACTGGTAAAAAAAACTGTGAGATAAACAGTTCTGCCTTGACAAGTTTTTGTCTGGCTCTTGCATTGTCAAATTAATAGTTGACTGTGTTTGGAAGGAAAAGAAATAAAGCATTTTGAACTTTATAAATATTAAAAGAAAGCGCAGTAGGGGGCTGTTATCAGCATAAATCAAAGGCTTGACATACTGGTAGATTTGCTTTCGTTAAGATCCCCTAAACTGTCAACTGTTTTTCTGTCAGGTTGATGAACATCACTGTTATTTCTGACTAATTGTTTAGGAAATAACACAAACCTTATCCTCTGTATAAATCCTGTCATTTTGCCTAACAGATTGTATAGGTCAAACAAGTACTTCAAAAAGTCAAACATATTAAATGTATATTTATATATAGTATTTATAAATTTCCTTTACTCTTTAAATCAGGAGTCAGTGATAATGAGTCTGTAAATATATTACATGTAACCTACTATTACTAATGATGCAAGGAGCAAAGGTGAGAGGATTTCAAGTAGGTTAAGTCCTTCACAAAATACTATTATGAAAGACTGCACTTCATTGTACTACTGAATTTTGTTGTTTTTGTCAGGAAAAATAATTCGAGCATAAGAAATAGCTAATTCTAATAAAATCCTAAACTGTTCTGAGTAAGTACAAATCAGAGATGTCTGTATTAATAATGTATGCCACTGGAATACTGTAATACCAATTTAATGTGTGCTTGGAGTCTTCCAATCATGGAATGAAAAAGATGGATAAAATGTATTTTTAAATGTGAGAGGCTGAAGATATTAGTCCACATCCAAACCTTGATTTATTCAATTCTCTCTGTATCATATTTTCTGACAAATATTTCGAAATCTATCCTGCTACTATGAGCATCTAGCTTGGTTGGTATCTTTAAGCACAATGCTATATGTTTTAGAGGAGAACATGATTCTGGTGAACTCAAAATTCAGCACCTTGTAAATAATTGAAAACACTGAATTCTTAATGAAAGATGACTTTGGGGTTAGATGTTTCCGGGTATCTTTGTGTGGTATGAGGTGCTGGGAGTAGAAACTTGACTAGCTTATGAGACCAATTTATTCTTGTATATCTTAGCTGCCTAAAAATCATGTAACATTGAATACAGCATTTGTGATTGCATGCATAGAGTAAATTATCAGTTTTAAAGCATGTATTTGTTTGGAGGTGCATTGGGACACAAACTGTTAATTATACTGTAACACCTTAGTTCAGTGTGTGACTCAAAATTGTAAGTGAACTCCACAGTTTGTGAAGTTTTAGTAATGTTCTGCAGAAGTTAAGTTGAAGCTATCCGCCGTGAAATGACTGCCTCTTAGTGAGCCTGTTCGTTTGATGAAATTTATAGCTGTTAGCAGTGGAGGGGCCCACTTAATGTAAAAAATTCTGTGCCATGCTGCTCTTCCAATTCTATGGTACTCACACATAATTCAGTTAACTTTACCTTGGTGTTTTTTAACCATAACAGAGCACATTTTTTTTTAATGTGGGTCACTTTTTTTAAAGGCAGAAAGAGTGTTCTTCAAGTTTTGGGGTATCTATTTAGAACACAAAATGAATCAGCAGCTGAGATACCTTTACTTAATGATCTTTCTTGGTCAGCTATTTCTGTAAGAAACACAAAAATGGTAGAACTTTGGAATCTTTAGATATTGGGTAATTTCACTGAAATATAAATTATTTTGTTTATAGTTGTTAATGTAGTTCTCCTCTGTCATCTTCTTTCAGTGAAACATGCAAGATACTGGGAGATATTCAATGCTTTGTTATAGTAAATGTACAGTAGTTACATACTGTATTGAGTCCTCATTAAAAACTGAAACTGCCTGAGGAGATCATGTTTTGGAAGCAAAGCTTTCTGTCATGTTCCTCAGATGAGGAAATATTTTGATACTGTTTAATTAGTTATTATTTTAAGGATTCAACTAAAATTTGAAGTCACACATTAGTGTTCTCTTTGAGATGTGAAACTCCTAACAGTCAAGGTGTTTACTCTTTGTAAATGTGATTGTAGTGAATAAGATGATTAACTTTACTTTAAGGGAAATGTTATTGCTGGCTTTGTAGTTGTGCAGCCTAGCTGCAAGTGTAATCATAACATATGTGAACTCAAGACACTTAATCCTTTGCTTTTAAATCTTTTAGAACATTTGCAGTGCTGCCTTTTTCATTTGCTCTGTATTGCTCAATTTAATGGGTTCAGCTAGACATTTTAAATCAAGTTGGTCATTTTGTTGTATATTTATAAAATGTATAAACTTAAATGATCATCTTGAATTAAAAATCCTAGCTGAATATGATATACATGTTATTCCAGGAATTGAGCAATGTAATACGGTTGTTAGAACAACTCAAGGATCTTCTCACAGAGACTTATGAACCAGATGAAAAACCTAGTCAAAGGATAATTTGGGCTTCTGATGAGTCACCATTAGAAGTGGAAAATAGGAAACTATCATGAACCTCACTGCTCTGACATGTTCCCTGAAATAGTAGCCCAATTTGTTCAATGGCGAGGAACCTTTTGCAAGAGATACAATAAGTGATATTGTAATAATCATATAATGATATGATGCCCTCTGATCAGATTGGGTTTAATGGGCTTCCTCTTGGCTGGGATGCAAGAAGTCACAGCACAGTTCAGTAAAGGTTTGAGATGGGTTTTAATTTGTACCAAAAAAAGGCTATTTCCAGAGAACACTGAAGAAGATACACACAAGGTGCGTCCCCCACAGCAGTGCTACAGAGGGATTTACATTATAGTCTGAGTATAGCCGTGGCCACCCTATGTTATTACCATGAATGGGTATTTAAGAGTGACTATTACCTAAATATCGGAAACATAGAAAATACTTCCACTGATGGCACAGTGGCTAATCCTGACAATAGTATCCCCACATTTATTTCTGTAATGTCACACACAACGGGTGTTTAAATTGCACTCAAAGCCAGGTCGAAGGAAAGACCCCTCGGCCAGAGGCCTTAATCATTCAGTACATACAGTACATACAGTAACCATTCTCTGGATGATTTCAAAATAGCCAAAGGGGCCATCTATTTAGGGATATATGCTTCTGGATATGCATTCGCAAGTGATGCAGAGGCTTCTGTTGCAAAAAAGGGTTCTTGGTTTGGATGGTGACTGTGTACAATTAAGGGATATTTGGACAAGAAAACAGTATATACTGTAGATTAGATGGTTGGCAGTCTGAGATGATTGGTAGGTCTGGAAAAAAGCTGAAGGCTCTGTACCAGAATCTTACTTGATGACCTTGGAAATAGAAAGTGTGTTGAAATGGAAAGAAAGGACAAGTGAATTGCAGTCTTAGGTGCTGGGGTTTCTTGAGGGATTGTTGTATCAAGGGCTTTTTTTGGCTATGACAAGGGTCTTGTCAATACAGTGTGAGGGATGTCCCCTGTCAGTGGCAGAAGATAATCCATTGGATAACCCATTTATCTTTTTAAAAAAGAATAACACATTGGGCCACTCTGGCCACTCTTTGAAGAATAAGTTATTTTGAAACTCATTTCTTACCTAGTACCATTTCTGCATTAGTTCTTTGTAGGTAAAATACTGTAAAATTGAGTCAGCTGGAGATTTTTTCTTCAGCCTAGCACTCATGAAGTTTTTTTTTTCTAGTATTTCTTCTCTTTTAACTATTTTTTATATTAAATAAATGTTTAGACATGCCCTGAAACGATTAATCTTCTGTGAGTGTTCACGCTAGGCTGGATATTGCATGGAAATCTAAGCATTTTTCAGTTCAGCCCATCTGTTTCACCAAGAGTGTTCCACAGCATTTAGACATAGGCAGTGTATTTTTTCAAAAAGAGCTTTGTAATGAATTGTGAACATAATTTTGTATGTGACTAGTTCAATAATAATAGAAAACAATATGGCCTCGAAGATTATTTTTTTGAAGATATTGAAAAAGCAGTGACCCCAAACACGAACCACGAAGAACACCAGACATAATTAGATGAATAGTTTTGTCAATTTCAAATATCTGTTTGAGATTTATATTATTAAGTCTCCTCTTAAGAAACCTGCATACCTTTGAAATGTTTGTTCTGGCTTCTCAATGTGATAGACACAGAAATGAAACACCAAAATGAAAAAAAAAGTAAAAAACCAAGAAATGAGATGTACATTATTCTTTTCCCACATAATATCTTACCTCTGTTGCCTTAGAGCTTTAATTTTCACTTTTAAAGTTTTTACTTTGAACTTGACTTTTTTGATTCATAATTTAAACATTTCATTCATCTTCAAAGTAGGTGCAGAGCGAGCTGGCTCGGGTAATTTTTAAATCACTTGCTTTGACAAAAATACAAAACAAAATCAATGTGCAATAAAACATTTATGTCAATTAACTGTATTTACAAGGAAAATACTTTGTAAGCTAAGAGTACTTAATTTTTTTGACATAAATCTTCTGTACCACTAAGAAATCTTGCACAGCTGTCAGATAACCATGTTCTTTGATTTAGCATTAAAAAAGAAATGTGGTGACAGGCCCCAAACCACCTTAATTAATTTCCTTTTGTCACCTTTGTCAGTCATCAAAATGAATGCCTTCAACCTCTTTTAGAAAAATTAGTTGGCATTCAAAATTTGGGATCTTTTGACCTTGGGCTTTGAATGAAGCATTTATTGTGTTTTAGTTTAATTTAAAACAGTGACAGTTGAACTTGCCCCGAAGGACTGTAACCGTATTTTTAGACATGCACTTGTGCTACCTGTCTGTCAGGCAGTTTCTAGTTGCAGTGCTTTTTTTGCCTGTCTAACAATATCTCTGTCACGGTGTACCAGAGAGGAGTAACAAGGGCTTTCTGTCTTTAGGCAACGTGTGTGGCAGTCTGTCTCCTTACTTTAACACTTCCTCACATGTAAAAGAAAAGACACAACGACAAAACAAAGATAGTGCCCACAGGCTGCTGGAAACAAGGCACAAGAAACTCCCCTGATACATTCTAATAGATAATAATTGAGAAGTTTCTCAGCTTTACAAGCTGCAGGTACATACATTGACATAGGACAAAAGAATGCTCTTGCAAAACCAGTATTGTAGGTAAAAATAAAAATGTTATCTTTTGTGTATTTATTTTTAGTATAAGGATATGTTTCAGCTTTAACGTTCATGTTTTGGATGCTTAGCTACACGTTCGCTTGTTTTCCAGTGTTCTCCTTCAAGGTTATAGACAAATATCCAATGAGATGTGAGAGATTTTAAAAAGATCACTGCAGATGAGCGAGTAATTCTGCAAAATCCGCCTTTGATGTGGTTTATGGCCTTTTATGAAAGGTCCCGCGGGGCACTTTGAGAGGTGAACAAGAGCCATCCTTCTTGGAATTGGCAGAATGAGATCTGCGGGTTGTATCATTCCTGGGAGATATAGGCACAAAATCTGAAAAGCCTCTATTAAAGTATACCCATCTCTTTCATTAGTTTTCACAAGGCTTTGCCAACTGCGTTCTGGAGCTGCAATGACAAGGTTTCTTCTGAAACACAGAGATGTCAATCTGGTAATTCCCACAATAAAGGAAAGAGAAACAAAGTGTGTATGTATTTGCCATTGGGGTTAGTGTGATTTTCAGGTTGTATTAATAGAATTTTTAATGTGAAATACACACTAGGAGCTGTTAGGAGCGTGCTTGTTATTTCAAAATGTAATTTATACTGAATCATACATATATAAAAGTGTAGGTTGATGCAAAGTGAAATAGTTAATAACCACTTTTGTTATCTGAAGCAGTGTAGTGGAACAGTTTTGTTATGTTCATAAGCTGTCTATTCAATTTTGGCATCGTTTTGCAAACTAATTGTACACTTCTTTGATGAAGTGTTGTTACACTGTGTGTAATGCAAACCACGGTGCACATCATGCGTAGAGATTTCATTATGAAAACAGTCATTTGTATCTCCACTTTCCTTTCATTTTAGATTTTTTGATATCCTGTTTTGCGTGTTCATTTTATTCCCCCATCACTCTGATTGTTGCACTGTTAGTATTATCCCAACAACAAATACATTCTGAACAGTTGTTTAAAAAATGACAGTGATTTGTCATGGGAAAGCCTAATAGCATTATAGGATATTTTGAGGTTTATTTTTAAGACCTGCTGTGTTGAAGTCTGAGCAACAGTGATATTGTTCCCTACACTATGCCTTGCATTCATGCTTTGAGGAATGTTTTCAGGAGCACCTCTACAGAGCTCAAATTACGTTAGAAAATAAAAGAAAAAATCTGTAAATGGAGTTGACAGATTGTACATAATTGTCTGTCTCAGCAAGTAGTGTCTGGACTAGAGAATGGGATGTCAAAAAAGGGTTCTTAATGTATAAATGAAGAGTCTTGTTCTTTGCTTCATTTCCAGCATAAAAAAGTTTGGTCTTTCCATGGTGAAATTAAATTCCTTTGAGACAGCTAATTTATCTCTTTTAATATAAAATCCAGAGACAACGTGTTAGTCTTGTAATATCATCTGCTTCTTGAGCTTCCTCATATCTAAAAGATCAACTTGGGAATATTGAAAACAGCTGTCTGTTTAGTCTCATGTACAGACTGCATATGATAAGAGTTTTTTTTTAATTCATTTTTAATCGCAAAAATGCAAGCAATACATTTGTATGGGGAAGAATGTAAGAACCAAACATAAAAATATCAAAAAGACTCCTAAAATAGCTTCCTTTTGCACCTCTTGTAAGTTTGGATTGCAGGACAGCAAAATAAACATATTCCCATTCATTTACAGAACAATCTTGGGCTCTGCACACTTTATCACAGGTGGAAACATTCTCATTTTTCTTTTTATGAACTATGCAAATTTCCCGTCAGTATATTAAAACTTACTAAATATTATTAGAAATATATCTCTTTTAATTTAAGGTATTAATGCACCTGAACTCTGTTTACGTAGACAGTTGTGGATTTGCACAACAGCCTTCCTTTTCACAATCTATCAGACATTAGGAGAGTTTATTGGTTTAATTAAGTAATAAATTATTTATACAAAGCTGAATCTCCAAAGTTATATAATGTACTGTATATAGTTAATGCAATTGCTGAGTGCTGATTAGATAGATAATGTTCTTAATCAGATGAATGGGCTTTATTTTATTGCATTTATCTGCTGTTTATGAATACCATTGAAGTCACATCATGCAAATTATATTCTCTACTGGAGATAAAGGACTGGGGTGCAAGAAAAGAGAATCAAAGCTAACATTAAAAATTATTATTGCATTTACACAACAGGCTTCTCAGCTGCTTTCTTTTTCAAAACTCACTGGAACACTTGATGGGAAGGAAGGTAGCTAATGTACCGTTAAGTAATGATACAGTACTCTGTAGACAAAGAATCATAGTTTTTTATCATGGAAGGAGTTAAAAAGTTTAAACAATGATAGAAGAAATATATTATTTCAAGACATGAGGCTGAATAATAATTATATTGTTGGTAGATGTCTGTCTAACCAGGCAGCTCTGCAATTCCATTAGTACAGTAACTTACCTCTTTCTAAGTGCGTTCATTATAATGTTAAATTGCCGACACCACCTGCCTCTCCTCCTCCTAGACCATCTTTCACATCTTCCTCTCAATGTCAAGACACAGCTGCTTCTACTTATTCAATCTGTGCATCTAGCATGTTTATACCTTTTTAATTTATTCTGTTTTTTTTTCTGTTACATTTTGAGGGTGATACGGTAAATAATATACTACACAGTTATTACTATATTATATATACTATAATCAGATATTATAGTATAATATTTCAGTTATTAGATTATCTTTTATTGACATTGTCAGCTGAGAGTGTTTGTGGCATATCTGTTAACAAATCATAATTAGTCAGTCAACAAACTGATCTGTGAGTCAGATACCACACACATACAGTACCCAAGCCGTTGAATGAAATAGCCACTGTTATCAAGTAGTGACATGGCTGCAAATGCCATTCTGAGTTTTGAAAATCAGTTATTAGACACAGTGTAAAGTGCAGTGCAAATTCCTTGTACAAAATATGATTATATTGATTTTATGGGAGAGGTTGAAGAGGGTGCGGCCTATTCAACACGTACATTTAGATGTGCCCCATTCAATTATGAAAGTGCCTACAGTATATACTATATTTTGTGTGTTAAAACATGTTTTTTTATTGTTCTGTTATGTAGTTTGTGAGAAAACATAGAGCATGTAAAGTATTCTATGTACTATGTGGGGTTTTAGAACTAAACTGTTCACTGCCAGAAAGAATACATTTGTAGAAGGAAAATGTTAGTTCCAATTGAATTTCTTCTCCAAGAAAGTATGATAACACGATTTTAAAGATCTGGATTGTCTGAGATACTGTACTTCTAGCAGTACAATCCTCAGTATTGTCCAGCACATTACTGTCTGCTGTAATTAGTGAAAATATGTGAAACAGTATGGGGTCTTCCCGGTGAGCTGTTGTCGGGTTGTCAAGGTTCATGCTAGCCTCTTGCAGCATTGATGAGCGCAATGAAGAATTTGCAGAAAATGCATCTAATAGTAAGTACTACACAGCCAGCATTTACATCTCACAAAATCAGCAGCTCCTAATGTTTCACGAGGAAGATCGTTGTAGCATCTCGCAACCTGTTGTAGCTGTAAGGAAATTCAGAGTGAGTGTGTTATAAATTATTGAAAAGCACAGCATCTCTTAGATGTGCATTTGTTGTATAACTTTTACTTCACTGAATCTGTCAGTATTGATAATTGTTTGCCTTTGTCATTGCATTCGCTGGCAGAGCGTACTGTGTACATGTAAGAATGAAGTAAATTACTGAGCATTCACATAAAGCCTTTTAAAGGGCACCCAAACAATGCCTCTACAAATTTCTGAATGTACCAATTTGGACACTTCCAGAGAAAGCAAGTCTCCTCACTTATAAGTAAAGAAACTGCTCCCACTGTTCATTTGTTTCAGGATCATTAGAAAATGCTATCAAGGTTCCTAGGAGCAACACAAGTCAGACTTGTCCTGCAAATTATGTAAATAGAGTGAAGAAATAATCAAGTCACCAAGCTTTTCATGGCCTGCAGTACTTTGCAAATGGCAAAATGCTCAGCAACAATTTTCCTGAATGTGTATGAGACAAAATGAGACAACATGTTTGAGGAACATTACTAACTGGAATCGCTCCTTGACATTTTGTAGCTTCAGTTTAAAATAGAAATGCTTGCAAAATATAGTTTTGAAGTTCTCTCCAGAATAAAATACAAAACGCATTTTTCCCCTTTCAGATTTCACTAAAAATAAACATAGCTTTAATGAACATACTGTAGAACTGGCACAAGAGAGTGTTTCTAATATCAAAAGAGTAGTCTCGTCAAGCATTTAAAGAAATGCCCAAGTGAATTTATGTCTTCCAAGATCGCTTTCAAGTTGTACACAACATAAAATGTCCAGACTTTGTTTAAATTATCCACTGACTTTTTCCATTTGGTGTAATTTATCCACTCAGTTTTTCAGTCCTTACCGAGCTTCTGCTAAGCGTCTAATTATGCCTTACAGCTCTAGTCCTTTCTGTGCCAGGTGGAGAGTTTAAGGATAACTTTCCTAATTCCATTTTTTACTTTGTACCCAGGATATTGTTTTCCTGCTTTCACACCTGAATAACTTGTTTTGTTTCTACAGGCATTTTCTCTTCAAGACCTCTTCAGGGACCACTCCCCTCTTCAGCAGCTCATCTCCGGGCTACCCATTGACATCCGGTACCGTCTACTCCCCACCACCACGGCTCCTTCCCCGAAACACCTTTTCTCGCAGCGCATTCAAGCTGAAGAAGCCCTCTAAATACTGCAGCTGGAAATGCGCCGCTGTGTCAGCCATTGCTGCTGCTGTTGTCCTGGCTATACTGCTTTCCTACTTCATAGGTATGTCCCTTCGCTTTTAAATGCTTCTGCGTTGTGAGAAATAGCACACCTGAGTCCCATAGGTTTGGCAGCAGGATAAGAAATAAGAATGTTTGGTTATTTTGAGGTTTGGAATAATGGACTCTTCCTATTCTCTTTACAATGATACAATTCACTAGCTCAGTGCTACCTGGAAAAATCCCTCTGCACTGCTATTTGAATGGCTTTCAATGTTTATATGTTGATAATGCAGTATTGAAGAAAATAGAAATAAAATGTGTTCTTTAAGAGCAGATTTTATTTCCAAACATATGCTGAAGAAGAATCTCTTGAGGTACAGTATATAGGATGAATGGTATGTGTATAGAGCTGCTAAGTTTCTGAAGTATTGGGAGTGGAATTTGAAAGCATTTCTCCTCTACATTTAGCAAATTTTGTTGCTTCCTGACTTATACATCACTTGTATTGCCTTGTCCCCAAGCACGTTTACAAAACTAAATCGTTTAACCCAGAAAGTTGTAATATGGTATGCTTTATCGATGAGAGCACATGAAAATAGTCAACAAATGAATTTCACCTGGGATTTGCAGCTTGGAAAAATATATTGTGCTCCTTTTCTTGGTTGCTAGCTAAATAAACAGACCCTCACACTTGTTTGGGTTTAATACTGTTTTATGTGAAATGGCTTTCATTGTGCATTGACTCCTGCATGCATGAAGTGGATCACAGTGATGCGGATATAAGTGCTTTCCTAGCTGCCTGTGTCTACAAACCCAAGACGTGGTTAAGATTTGTAAAGCTTGGCTTGACACCATTACTGCATGGCATTTGGAGACAGTGAAATTTTCAATACCAGAATTCATAGTGATTTTGATGCTGTTAGCTGCAAATATTTAATCTACAGAGCCAGCTGTCCAGCATTGGTTAGGCTTATAAGGTAGATAATATCCATATAGTATTTTTTGCTGTACCACTGAATTACTTTGAATTTGCTTTTGCTCTATTTGTTGATGTTTTTCAGCAGGAATTTCTAAAACCTATTATTTAGCAGTCCTTACCCGCACTTGTATACTTACAAGGACAGCTGCATTTTCAAAACAATTTAGAATTAGCAGTCCCCTTTATAGTGCGCAAAGAAACATGCTTATTTATAATTGGTCATTATGTGCCAATGCATTCCATGGCATTTGAGAGAAAACAATCAAATAACCCAATCTTATGATAATTTCAGGATTGGATGTTGCTTACTGTTATCTATGAAAATCTTGCAGCTTGTAAGTTGATTGTTCCCAATACTTTATTAAATGATTACAATTCTAAAATATTCGTCATGAGCTTCTTCATAGAACAGCCTTTAATGCTTTTATTTCTCATGTGGCGTGTACATGACATATGAGGATATAAAAAGAAACAAGCAAATGCAGTTTTCTTTTTTCATGGTTTATTACAAAACAGGATTTCAATATTTAGGCATTAATGTTGCTTTCATTCTGATCTGTATTGTGAGCTTTGATGTATTATACATTGTGATGATGTATTGAGATCCTTCAGAACGAATTGGAAAACTCGACAATAAGAGATTTCCCAGTTCCTTGATGCAGTCTCATCAGTGACTTAAAGGGAAGTTCAGATCGCACAGGGTTAATATTATGATTCATGAAGAAGAAAGCAACTCTGAGCTACAAACAGAATCAGGTTTACATTTTGAAGGTGGGAGATGGAGGTAGATGTCTTTGAATAAGAAAGCACAGAAGCAATGTGAACAGAAAGGTTTTCCATTACAAGTGGGATTACGTTCAGATTTAGCTATACATTGTTCTCTGCTGGGCCACAGCTGTGGTGTGCCTCTGTAATTCTACCCATGAATTACTAGCAAATAAAGCTGCCATTACAGCACTCTGCTTTCTAAACTCTAGAACATGAGAAAGAACAGTTTCTTGAAGAACTGTTAAAATTGATTTGAAAATCTAAGATTTAGTCAGTTCAATTCTTTTTTCTTAATGTTTAAAGAAGACCAGCTTGCCACTGGTATTGGAACATTAAGTGCATCGCAATCCCATGATTGGAGCAGCCAGAACCATTGCTGAAGCGAAGCTACAGTTGAAATTAGGGGATGAGGAGTAGTGTTTGGAATTGGACAAGAGTGTGCTGGGATGTGACACGTATTCTGTAGTGCACTAGCGGGATGACCTCTTTTGCAATACTCTGCTGTCTCTGACTCAGCGAGAATAAAGCCAGAGTGTAATATGTGAAAAGTTCCTACTGGATTGTATTGTAGCTAACATATTACTATATTATGCTAAGTAGGAACATTCAAGGCGCATACTATGATGGGATATTTTTTTCAAGCTCTATGTGAAATGGATAAAAAAAACCTGCAATCAGCTGGGTAAAAAGATATCTATTTTTTAAAGTTCATTTCTAAAAGAAATACAACCATTATACTCTTTCAAAATTAATTATTAATAAGTTATTCTCATCAGTTACATCTTAAATGACTGAAACCTTGAGGAAAAATGACAATTAATTGCACATATTTTTATTACCAAGAGACTTGCCTTGTAGAGCCCTTGTCATCTGGAGCGAACCATAAAGCTTTTAGAGATTTTACATTCACATTGTGAGGTGTGCATGCTCTGTAGGCCAGCATTGCCTCACTAGTGTTTTCCTCTCAGACTGATAGTTTCAAGCTCTC
This sequence comes from Lepisosteus platostomus, assembly GCF_059453375.1. NCBI lineage: Eukaryota > Metazoa > Chordata > Actinopteri > Semionotiformes > Lepisosteidae > Lepisosteus > Lepisosteus platostomus. The sequence goes on from NC_142623.1 coordinate 34,536,650, forward strand.
AAGACCATAGAGGTCCAAACATACTCTATCCCTAAAGCTTTTAAAATGTTATGAAGCACGGTCGAGACATCTTCAGGGTTTGCAACCTGGTTGCTAGGATACAGGTGAGCTATCCTGATGCAAGGAAATCAAGTCTGGCATCATGTTTTCTGGGGAATAAAGGTTTTCTTTTTATCTGTCTCATGAGAGATTTTTTAGGTACGGTAGCAATTAAAGCATAAACAACAACTAACTAATTTTCTCTAATTGATGAAAAAAAGAATGAATTGAATCTCAGGGTAATTTGTTCTTGCTTCTACATTTATGTTTTTACTTTAGTACATTAGAGTATTTTCATGCTGTACAAGTTCCTGAATACATTTCTGAAAGCAGATCACCTTCTTGAAATGTCAGGGAATATTTTAGCGCTTTCAAGATTTAAGTGTTCAAACCTTGTTTCAGTAATGTATAATAGGAATCACAGAATAGGAAGCATTTACTTCTCTTTCTTGTGATCAGAGAGAGGTAAATTAGGCAGTAATGCTGAGAGAGCAGGCCATTTCCTCATGGTGGATATTAAATGCAGCCATATAGTGTAGTTCAGCATCTGCTGTAAGATTTGCAGTAATCCCACTGTTGATATTAGTTTCCCTACCTTCAACATATAAGAGAATTAAACAGATTTTTGTTGTATTTTTAACAGGATCTATAGCTATCTATGTATTTTTATCATGTGCATTCAGACTTTATGCATGAATAATTCAAATGGTGCTCAGATGTCTGTCTTTTGGTGCACGTCCACTGTTGATTGCATCCATATTTATGAGAATCTCATTACCCCTTATAGGGTTTAGTCTTTTATGATGGCTGACATTGCAGGGGAATTGAAAATGTTAAACAAAAATGTTGGAAAGCCAGTGTCAGCATGCACTGACAAGATCAAGCCTCCATAAAGAGACCACCTCCATCCACTGCCGTGCTTGGCCACCTTATGTCTAACCAGAGATCCCCGCAGCATGGCAAGCAAAACCACAGGCATTGACACGGCGTTGCATGTCTGTCTTTTTCTTCTCAGCCAGCTCAAAGACTTTTCAAATTAGAAAAGAATACAAGTCCCACTTTGCCCTTGAGCACGCAGAGGAGGATACAGACATCATCTGTTGGTGAAACTTCTGGTTAGCTCCGTGTCACCTCTGTGTCGAGAGACAGTGGATTGTAATATATCATTAATGACTGCCCATGTGGTGACTGTCAACGCTGTACAGACGGAAAACAAATCCCCTTACATGCTGTGTGGAAATAGTTTTCCCTCAGTCTGCAAGATTTTTTTTTGTCTGTGCTTACCAGCTGAGAAGTGTGTGTTTTTTAATAGAGTTTCATGAATTCTGTTTGTTTTTTTACTTAACGTTCATAGTCAATCTATTAGATATAAGCACATTTTGCACATCATGTTGAATGTCATCTTATTTGTACTGTATCAGCATAAAAAATATCCTAGTAAGTGGGAATTTAATATCATGTTGCTTCAGTTTCTTAGTGAAATCTACTGAGTTGTCTTTGTACCTTAGGTTTGTCAATCCAACACATATTAGCTTTACATATACTGTGTTATACAGTATTAGTGATCTCTCTGTATTAGATTGTATTCTTCATTAAATTGTAAACTGTGTAGATGATACTTAATTAACTTAATGCTTCGTTCTTGCATTTTCCCTTTTTATTATTGTGGACTCCACTGCTCCTGTGTCTTTTTATCCTGCATTCGGTCTGTTATTCAGGGTTTGAAGGGTTTATTATAAAACACAGTAAACTGCATTCTGCAGTCAACATACTGTATATGTAATACTTGGGATAAAGAATTTGCATGAACTAGCAATATAGTGTTCCATTTTATTGTCATATGGAAATAATTTAATAATTATCTTATATTTCCACACATTTTACACATTTTCTCTGCATAAAAGTGTATCCTTTAAACATCTCTTTAAATTATCAGACTTTATATACTGTTTACATTAGACATACTGTAAATAATGTGTTATTGTCTTAAACTCATCATTGAAACATGGTTCCAGTTAGGTTTGTTATTTCTGTATACAAATACAAACAGTTCTGCTGCAATTAAAATCCATAGGATGCTATATTCTTCACATTCCTGTTGGGAGTGCGGCTTCCTGCCCCCTCTAAGCATCATCAGGATCGTGCTCCATTCCATACATGTGACACTGTAATGACAATATTTTGAATCTACTGTAACTAAAAACACACCGGTACTCATAATTTGTAAAAAAAACACGAATTTTTGCAGATAACAAAATGCTGAGATATGTAAAAACTGGTCCCTTTTTATTTGTTTCTGTAGGTAGAACTGTTTGCTTGTGTCAAGCTAAATTAGTGCACATAAATGAATAATGATCTGCATTTTACTTCTTCTATTTATTTATATTTGGTTCTGCTGGCAGGCTTAATCATACACGCTGTCACATCCAAGGGATTCTTCTGTATTTAGTTTCATATCGAATTTGCCTCATAAGAAGCAGATCAATAAATAAATGACATCAGGGCTTTTATTTTGGTATCCTTGACCCCTCCAGTTTTATTGATTATTTTCCCAGCTAATCTCTCTGTACTGTCATTTACTGTTCATTTGGTAAGGAGATGGCAAGCATAAATGATAAATGACTCAAAGTGAAACCAGTAAGCAAATTCAGTTTGCTGTCTCGTATTAAGAGTGAATCTTTGGATAGATTTAGGTCTTTTTCTTTTTTAATTTTTGCAACCAGTTAAACGAGGCGGAGATAACTGGGGAAAACAAATGAAAACCTATCAAGCAGTTAATAATGTTAGTCTTTTTAAAAAGGCTTGATGGGCAGAATTCCACTGTGAGGAGCGTTGTCAATACTGGAATACCCTAGAATGAAGAATGAATCTCTAGCATTACGTACTACTCTCACTTCTAAAACGGACACAAAGTCAAATCTGTTATATTTATTTTCCGGACAAGCAGTTTGTATTTGTGATCATGCTATTAATATGAATGACAAACACTTAGTAAACACTTAGTACATTTGATCATATTAGAACAAAAAGAGATCCAGTGAAGCCCTTAAGTGATTCAGATCCTTTCTTTTTTTTCCCCACATTAACCCTTCCATCACTTCGGTAAAGGTTTGTCTTGGTTTCTTCTGTTCATGAAACTTCAACACTATCAGGATTGTTTTAATTCTGATAATTTGACCCAAGAGCACAATACTGAATTGAATTTATTAAAAATAAAATACTGCAGTGGGCTGTCGCCCCTTCCAGTGTGAATCCCGCCTTGTGCCTGTTGCTTGCGAGAATCGGCTGTGTTGGTTAAAACGGTTAGATAAAAGATAGATGTATGGAAAAATACAATACTTATGAGTTGTATTTGTTAGACATGAGAAATTATTATTATTTAAGTTCACAATGCTCTTAATTTAGATTTCACTGTGTCCCTTATTTACATAAAAGGGTCATTTCTAATGAAGGCATTTGTTTTAGGGTGCTGTAGTTGGAGCCAACTATTCAGCCAAGCACAAAATACCTGTTTGAATAATTAAGTAATAGTAATTGGATCTAAAGGTGTCATGAGCTACTAACCTTGAAAAACGAAACAGATTAAAAAATATATATATATATATAACAGGGATATGGGAAAGTTCCTGTATCTTTATACTACTCTCCTGAGAATGAGCAAAACAGCAGGGAAACAAAGCATTGGAATAATTAACATGAATAAAAAAAGAGTTTTCCGTTTATTTTATGTTTTGTTCTGTCAGGTATGTTAGGATAAAAAATATGAACAATCTTTTTATTTTATTTTTTACTTTCTTATTTTGCACAATAGTCAATTGACCGGAACCCTCAGTGAGAATGAGAAATGGGGAAGAAATTAATGTTTTTAGGCTGATACTGGTGTTGCAGCTTTAAGTGTGTGGATGTTTTTCCCTGTGATCTGGATACGGGCTGTTGATTATCATCTGCTGTTGGTGGAATATAATGGAGGGTGACGCCATGAAGGCTTAAGTCCGTACAACTTTTCCCAGATGTCAGATTGGGTTTCATTTTTGCCATTTGTCATTTCTGTCATGACTGAATTCTGAAACCAGATTGATATACAGTATAGGCTGATTGTCAATTTTCAACAGAGGGGTGGATTAAATTGCTTTGTGTCGCATGTTTTAAATTATATATTATTCTTTTGTTTTCAACCTCAGCAAACTAATCCATTTTTAAAATGTTCAAAATATGTATGTAGTATAACAGAATGCCATTTTTGGAACGTAACACTATTTACTTTAGATTCCTAAAAATATATTATATATAAAATATAAATTGTAAATGTAAATTGTAAATTTATATAAATATAAATGTAAATTGTTACCTATATTATACAGTATATACTGTATTATGTATAGTAAGGATGCAAATGAAGATCTAAACTTAATTTTTTCAGATACTGTAAATGTCTCATAATTAGCAGTTCAATGTGCCCTATTCATCAGGACAGTACTTTAAATGGGTCTCAATTAAAATTTAATCTTAGATTGTTCTTTTTGTAATGAGAGTACAGCAAAGACAAATCAATTGACTTTAATAAAGCCTGTGTAATTGGCATGACTGGAGTTTATGTTGTTTTCTAGGTACAATAGATTTAGGGCATTTTGTTAGTCTTCATAATTAAGAAATTCTGAAAACAGAAACATTGAACATTGGATGTTTCAAAAGCACGGGTTCTTTAAAACTGCAAAGTATGTTGAATAGAAGAAAAAACGAGAAAGGCAGATGGCAGTGTAACTGAAACGCTATTCGAGCAGTGTAAGTGAGAAAATTAGAACAAAAATGTTGCTTGTAGAAATAAAAAATAGAAGCACTGTTAGTTTGTATCATTCAGGGAAACCTGTGTTTGCATAAATCAGAGATGATCAGAATTAGAACTGACATACAAAATGAAAAGGAAAATTTTTGCCGGTGGCAAACTAAGGCATTCTGCAAGATGGCTAGTTGTTTCATGACTGTGTCCTGGCATAATAAAAGTGTTTTACAGCCTGCTTCATTAAATCTACTGCAGACATTTTTTATACTTGTTTGGAAAAGATAAACTGACACAAAGTAGTCAAAAAGTATTCAGGATCGAATGTAATGTCTAATAATATGTAAGATATGATAATTTCTTAATTCAATATTATAGCTGTTATGGCTGTCCCAACATTTTATGTCAGATTCACTTGTATATTAGATTGTACTTATGTAAAGTTCAATTGTACTGTGAAAGAAATACAGGGGAATTAAAAGTAATCCTCATTTCAAGATGTTCTCCTTTGAAAACCACCACATCCTCAGATGACATGTGAAATAGCACTGATAAGAAAGCACTGATCAAGGCATCCTCTGTTGCTTACTTTCAACAAATTACATTATTTTGACCTATCCCTTATCTGGGACTTTTTCAGATCTCTGAATTTATATATATATATTTCTGTTGCACATATTATGGTTTTGAAAGAGACCCACAGTTCAACTTAGCATTAATAAAATAAAAAATGTGAAGTTAAATTTCCCTGAAGTTAGACCGCATCCCTATGGAAATGTTCTATTTATTTTTCATTTTACTTTCATCTTAGATGAATAGAAGAAGCAGAGAGCAGTAATCCTCCTATACTGACTAGTAGAATTGCTAGGTAGTAAAATTGTAAATACCAGCTATGTTCAAAAACCAAGGCTAGTATTGTCTTAGGTTGAAATCTATCATGATTTATTTGTTTTTTCAATAATGATTAGAATTAACACAAAGTAAAATTAACGAAAAGGTGACATCTGCCTTGCTGCCATGGGGCACTTTGATAGCTCATGCGATAAGACACTGCAGCAGCAGTCCAAAGGAAGCTATTGTCTGCTGTGTGGTGACTAACAAGGAGCTGGTGGGCATAGCAATGCAATTTCAAAGAGAACCACTTCGTCAACCATAACGTCCATGAAAGTAGGTTGGAACCCTGTTGAAAGCACTATTTGACGTGTTGCATTATTTTACATTAAAAGGTTTTATTTTAAGCGCTTGGAAATTTACATTAAATATTTAGATCATATTTTAGTTTTTGAGGGATATTCTATTTTATGTCTAAAAGGACATGAAATATGACGAGATGGCTGTCGCGTTCAATTTCAGAATGTGAAGAGAAGAAAATTACTTTAATACAACTAGGTTGCAGACACTTACATTTAAGCCTTCAGGAGTGTGGCAGACTTTGCCAAACATTTCCTACTTTTTATTGGCCGTAATTGTCTTTCATGTTAAGGGAAGACAGTTAGGACCTTTGCATGGTTAAGGCAAGAGGGATCATTACTTAATAAAGGAACAAGTAGAAGTTAAGTCTAGGCTGAAATGTATTGTAAAAAGGAAAAAAAAGAGTATGTCATTTCATCTATGGGATCTTCTCCAGGATCCATAATTTCCAGTTCATTTTACAAAAGGTTGGCCTCACTACAGCTGAATGATTTTAGGGCCTCTGCACACCCTGGCATTACTGGACTCTGTCATGTCTTGATATCATTTGTATGGAACTACTTACTGCTGAGATCTGTGGTGCTGAGGGGAGGCAGAGACTCTGTGCTGCAGCTGACATGGTTAAATCTTTATTGCACTATGCTTCGGTCACTGCTGTCTGATTCTTGCTCATGAGTCCTTTAACTGAAAACTTGGAGGGGCATATCACAGATGGTAGGGGTGAGTGGGGAGCAATGTTAGAAAGCGCTCTAAAGTTTTGTTATGAAAATGTTCTTTTGGTCTGTTGTCGAGAATGTAAAATAAATCTTATTTCCAACAACGCTAAAAGAAAAAAAGCTACACAAAAGGCCATCCTCCACTGGCTGCAGAGCTGCACTTTTTGTTTCCTCGCTTTTATCATTGTTGCTGGTTCTCGTCGGGAACTGTAATGGAGAAAAAACAATCCCCTGGTCCCTGCTGCCAGAGCGTGCCTGTGCATGCTTGATGTCATGGTGCTGCAGAAAGCCAGGAGTGGAAGGAAATGTGAATGCACGATACCCTGAAGGTGATGAAGTGGGAATATGAGAGCTTATTGATTCAGTGAAAGAGCACCATGATAGTGGCTTCACTTCCCCAAAACTGTGTGTTCCAGTCTGGGATTAACTATATCTGGTGTACCTGTGCTACTTTTGAAAAATCTTAATGTTGATCTCTAATACCTTTAGTATCTTGGTAATCTTAAACTTCAACAGCTAAGGAAAGGTTTCTGCATTAGCCGAGAGAACCCTGGGTAGACACTTATTCAGTTTTCTAACTGCTGGATTGCATCAGGTTCCTTATGTAGAAGTTCTAATGGCAAATAATAGTGTGGAATTTAATGAACTCCAAAAAGTTCCAGGCTCCCTCACTATTGATGAAGAGAGCTACTCTAAGGGATAGGTCCTTGTTTATTTGCTGTATCAAGAGTCTTCCTGACATCATTGACCGAGGCTCTGTGAAAGCAGTAGAAAATGTAAGAAACACAGATGTATCTCGCAATTTTACTTTAAAATTACTCTTTATTACTTGTTAGTTGCATCACTCTTAAGTAAGACTTCCCGTAGGGACTTTAATGCTTTCATTAACACTTCATCAGAAGCTGTTCCTTAAGGGAGCAGTGCCACGTCTGTAATAACAGGTTACATCCCAGAGAGCTCTCTGCTGCCCTCCAGGCCTGTATGCAGCTTTGTAGTTGAACTTCAAAGCAATTGCATTTAAACTGCAAGTCTGCTCAAGGAACTCCTGAAGGGTCAATCTTGAAATTAATGATGCACTACCAACTTATGATTACTGATGGAAGCTGAGGATCAGAAACTGTACCTACTACTTAAAACCTTAATAAAATCATAATATTCAGCATGCTATTGAGGACTGGCCATTCATGATGACAGACCTTGAAGAGTAAAATTTACAGAAATTTTCATGGATCTGTTTAGGATGCATTCAAAGACTCTGGATTCCTACAAGGACGTCCAACATCCATGCATAAAATCATTCAGACACGCAGCAGCACGAAATCAGAAAGTGTCCAGCCTGTCAAATATCAAGCCTGGTAAAAAAAGAAGAAAAACAACCAAAAAGGAAAATTCAAAAAGAAACCGGTATGCCATGCTTATCATGAAAACAATACCTTTGTGCCATATGTCTGTTGGAACACCTCCGCAGATGGTGTCCTCTTCAGCTAAGTCTTAAGGTTTTGTGTAGTTCACCCAGGTAGACAAGTACAGTAAGTGTGGTTCATACATTCAGAACACTAAGAAGACACTAATTGTATCAATTTTACCAAAGTTGAAGTTCATGTGTGGCAGTCTATGCAGGTATGACTAGATGCTACAGATTGCCATTCATAGTGATGGATGGCAACCTGACTGTAGGACACTACATTGATACCCTGATGTGACAAAAGTCCAGCATAACGACTCACATCTTTATGATGCTCATGTAACATTGGCTTTATCGCAAGATGAGAATGTGACACTTATACTGTGCATACCCTACTTCCCAGATTTCAACCCGATTGAACATCTGTGGGATGAGCTTAAATGACCTATATGATCTATGGCATTTATATCTTTGTTACGACCCCAAGTGTCAAGGGGTAAAGGGGTGTAACATTTAGGATAATCTTTGGATACAGGTGGGTTCTGGTGAGGGACTTGGGAAGGGTTGGTGCAAAAAGTGATCATTTTAAGGTGATAAAGTGACTGATTTGTAATTGGACACAATAACACACAGGTAAGGGAACGAGAGTGGTGCCAAAGAAAAGAAAATAACAAACAAAATGGAGCTGGCTAGGAAAGTGGGGGAAAGCTAACCTGACTACAAAAGAAAATGGTCTTCAGTGGTCTTCAACACCCTAGCTAACCTCCACTGACTACCCAGAACCATACAAGACAAACAGCACTCACCCATACTAAACAAGTGTGACTTATACAAGAATCAACTACGTGTGTGCAAAATGTACCCAACAACCTGAACTAACTCTATACACAAAAGTTCACACAAATACACAAGTGAACTACGAATACAAACAAGAGTAGACAAGTAACAGGGTACAAAAGCACACAGTTTAAATAACAAGTTTGGGCAAGGTAATGGTGAAACGAAGATAAACACAAACAAATGAAAGTACAAAGAGACGAACAGAAACCAACAAAACAACAAAGCTGAAGCTATACGAAAATGCACACACATGAAGCAAACCAACAAACCAACAAACCAACAAACCAACAAACCGCCAAAGCCAAAGCCAAAGCCAAAGCCAAAAGCAAAGCAGGACTGAAGTCAAACGAAAGGCCTCCTCCTTCTGAAAACCTCCATGTTTTATACTGAATAAGATGAGTTGTGATTGGTTGAGAAGCTAATTGAAGATTATGTCATACGGAAACAATAGTGTATCAAAGTCAGAAGTGTGGAACATAACAACAAACACACATAGACCACACACTGGGACGTAACAGTCTTAAAGACAAATTCTGCAACCTAGTATAATATCTGCTCAATACAATATCAGTGCACCTGCTGCAAAAGACAGGAATTTTCTTGATAATGACTTTGTGATTTTGTTAATAATCTAGATGATACATTTCTCTTGATACCCTGTATACTTGTCAGCCAGTTATGGTCAGGTTTTGATGTGGGTTATATCCAACGTTTTCACATGTATTCACTGATACATAGACATTTGTATGTTCATGTTATTATCCCTTCACTATGACCTGTGGGACACCATGGTCCCTTAGATTATTTTTTTTCAAGGAACTAGGCTACATGTGCCCTCCAGTTATGCTAACAGTTTCTCTCAAAGGACTCATTCTGGGCTTCTGTCTGGATGACTGTGACACCTGTCTGTCTTCTGTTCTGTCCGTCTTGTTCAAAAGCACTAAGACATTCCATATCTTCCTTTGTTCTTTGCAACAATTCTCTGAAACTATTTCTCTGAAACTAAATTGCCATTTGTTTTCAAAAGTAATTTATTTCTGAGATTGTATGCATGTGTCTCCTTATTTGATAAAAGTGGGTAGCATACAACATTTCGAAACCTTTTTTTTTCTCTAGATATTAATTAAATCTTATCCCTTATTGGGCTTATGTGGTCACACAATGTGTGGATGAAACAGGAAAACAAAATGCATTATAGTATTTTTATGAGTGCCTTAACAAATATCACCAGAACAACTAACTTGAACCTGGTGCTGATTTATACAGAAGTCTGTAATTCATAAAAAAAACTCTAAGGTGAACTATTATAATCCAGTTTTGGAGCTCCTACCAAGTACTCATAGAGTTTGTGATTAATAGTGCTGCCACAATCTATTTAAATCTGTATACTTCCATCTGTGTTTTGAAACAATTTAAATAATGGTTATATTTGGAAATCCTCCCCTTAAAAGGGATTTAAATGATGCATATACAATATAATACTGACATACATAGAGTATGCGGGGTTTATGAGTGGGATCGTTTTGCCTCTGTATTTAACAATATTCTGCTTCATCCCTAAAGGGCTGTTGCTTTGAGAAGCATGGAAGCTTGTGAGTGTGTGTGGGGTAAAGAGAGAAGGTTTGTGAATGTAGTGACTGAAAATGTCAACAAACAACTTTGACTTAACCAACATGTATAGTTATCTTGTTCTGTTGAAGACACTCATTTTCAGGACTTGGAAGTCTGAAACATTGTAAATAATCTTACCCTCTGCACACAAAGGGAAATATATTTTTCTAAATTAAATTGTGCTGTGTTGTACACAAAATCAGATAGTTCCTCTGAATGAATAGGCTTGAAGCACATAAAAAGCAAAGTTAATAGTGTTTTCCTCTGATTCTTCATGACTCAGTAAACATCTTGTATATCTTGCAGAATTTTAATTATACAATATGGTAAGTGAGGGGTATAAATAAGCTTACTTCTGTTTTTATCTTCTAATACAATTCCAGAGCTAGTTTTGAACTATTTTTTTTAAAAGGCCAATTATCTGACCAGCTGAACCCACAGTTTATAACTCAGGGTTCAAAGCTAAGTTTTAAGAATGTTTTAGTACTGTATCACCTTTGCTGTATCCTGGGAAAAATAATTTGGATCATTGAGAAATATTGATCGTCCTGGAGTAAACAAACCAAACATGTGATGAGAAATTTAAATCATACTCAACATGAGGTAGCCTAATATGAAATATACAAACTTGTTTTTTTTTCCCTCTAAGAGACCTCTAAGTCTCTTACTTTACTCAAGGAACTTGAGTGGAAGCATATCTTGAGGTATTCAACTGTGTGAACAGCCATGTAGTCAACCACCAGCTACCACACTAATACGATGATAAACTGCCTGCATTTTCCATAATATATTATTCTGAATTCTGAATTTAGTTTCTGAGAGTCTTAATCACCTACAGTAATTCAGCAAATTTCCAGATTTTCATTTTGCCATTCACTGGTCCTGGAATGTATAATGACATGCGTCAGTTGCTGTGATGAATTCTAAAGGCTGTTGTAAAAAACAAAAAGAAAAAGAAAACACCTTTTTAAAACATGTTCTGTCAAAAATAATAAAAAAGAGAATCTAGAGCGGTTATGAGAGGACACTGGGGCACAGAGCCAGCAACAATGATAGTTTATTTTGGTCATTAGTCTCTCTGTCTTGGTAGCTTTCATTGTTTTCCCTCATTTTTTATTTTACTTGCTTATTTAGATATTTTATGATTTCTTTCGCCGCTTCAAATGTTCTGAAAAGTGCTTATAAAGAAATTATGTTAGAATACTATAGAATATTACAGTCAAAGCATGAAAATAATATACCGTACCACTCTCAAGCCTGCATGTTCAACAGAGGTTCACAGCCAGTGAGCTAATGCAGTATGCATGCGTGAGAAGTAAACTAATTAGAATAGTAAACTGTTGGAATCTAAGATTACAATTAGTGTTCTAATTGGGGTCAGCCTTGTTAATTTTGCGGTAAATTAAAACAGTTAATGTGCATTTATTGAGAAGGCCAAGGGAGATTGCAATAAGGTATGGAAAATTGCCTCTTAAGTAATATCAAATGTAGATTTTTAATCATCTCATGTATTTACTTTTATATTTTAAAATATTATGCCTTCATTTTGCTTTCTGCACCATTTTTAACCAATCCAGTATCCAGTATAATATTTGTGCCTGATTACTTTCCCCAATGGATGCTACACTTCAGCCTATTTAATACAAATGACTGCCACTTTATCTCTATCTGTGTGAATATATAATTTTCCTGCAAACATAGTTACCGTATACTGTACATGATGGAACCTCCTTATTAATACTGAAAATATTCTACTTGTATAATATTGTTTACAGTATTGACATAAAAAAATTAAGATGTCAGAAATAATCTATTTTCCAATTTTAACAAAAAAATAAATAAAAATGAAGTTCGTTGATTCTGTTTTCTCAGTTCTTACATACAAACCTTCTCTGACCATGGTTAAAATTTAATGGAATATCATTTTCTTGAGGATCAAAAGTCACAATGCAATTGTCAGGCATAAACTAGAGAATACGCTAGAATACAGATACTATATACACTAGAGGATGCTTGGTCAATAGAAGAATACCATTGTGCTGAGATACAAAAAATGTTTCTGCAGCTTACAACTTACAGTGTAGAAAAGCCTTTTCTCTGTTATACAGTGTAATTATAATGAAGTCTTAATGTTAGTTACCTGTAAATCACATACTTTGTAACACTTGAAACGACTTGAAACGCTAGGTGAATGTAACATAAATTAACATATTTGTAGTCACTGAAAGTTTTATTGAAATATTAATTCAAGCAGAATAGTTTGTAGCACAAGTAAATGAACTAAAACTAGAATTGGATTGAATCCAATTATTAAGTTGTCTTTTTCATATTTAACACTTATAACCAGTTTCTTTTTCTTAGGCCTTTTCTAGGTTCTTTTAATTCAATCATATTATAGATGAAAAAATTCTACAAATACATCTATTGTATCTTGTGTGGACAGCCATATTTTTCAATGATGTTTTTTTTTAATTGTTTTGTAAAGACTGTTTTAAGAATGTATTATAGTAAAATTGCAGCAAGTTTTATCTTTTTATCAACAGATATGACTCCACTTTTATATAGGCAAAATTCATATAAATCACAAATATAAATATTTTATGTCTGTAAAGCAGCTTGCCGAAGTTTTTTAGTACTCTGCATAATTCTAACTGTAATCAATTCTGTAGGGGAAAGGCTTGAAACCTGATTATATAACTTTACCACCTGCCTATATTGTTTGTACTGTTCATCCATGCATTTCTATGTATTTTTAATTTTAACTACACACATTCACATTCAAACAGTACTGGTAAAAAGTGTGGCAGCTTGATATACAGGATGAATGACATTCTTACTCAAATAATCATGTCTTCTTTACAGACACTGTATTTTATAGAAAGTAATAGCATCCTGAGAGGACCTCATTTTTCTGTAGAAACTGTGCAAATGGGGAGGTTTAGTATGTTCCCTGATAAAGTAATTGACATTACTTTTTTTATAAACATGTTGGTTTCACTGAATAAGTACATTTCTTCATTTTTAATTTATGTAGAATTTTTTTAGACATAAAAAGTAAAAAACAGTAGTCGCATAAATTGTGATTGGTTAACTACAATCGCAGTGCAGCTAAGTGGTGCAATTTATTTGTTAGTTGCTCAAAATGGGTCAGTTTATTGAAATTATAACTATAACGATGAATATATAACTAATCTTTCAAAACCATTGACATATATAAGGAACAAAACAACATTTATCAGTATAGGCCTAAATGTATTATATGAAAGTGCATATGAATTATATATAAAGTGCATGTGTGCTGTATATAAAGTGTCTGATTTCATGCATCTTTTATGTGTCTGATATTATACACATCTTTTCTGCAAGGGTTAAGAAGATCATTTTAAAGCTAAAGGCGAGGAAATATTATGGTCAAAAATAAAACCTAGAACCTCTGTTGAAGAAAGGCATTCATCACAAAGCATTGCAACAATAACATGCATTTCATCAAAAAAAGTATCAAAACTGTGCTTGATCGTTTTATTTTTTTCCATCAGAAAAATTGACTCCATTTGCAGATCCTTAGAGGAATGCTATGCATGGTCTTACCTGGGGCCACATTCACTACCTTAAGGCACCATTTTAGTTAATTCAGTCAGTGGGGGTTAGAGAAATAAGGCTCAGCATGGTAGTTCACCTAGAAAACCAACTAAAGGCAAAATGAATGTGCCTTTAAATCGCAGTGAAATATATTGTGTCTGTGCAATAAATCTATATTTCAGCACTGCAAAGTGAAATTGTATATTTTAGCTTCTAAATTAATATGTTTTTCAAACTAAACATCTATTGTCTAATGGCAGGATATTTAACCCTCACCTCCACGTACTTATCCCCAAATGTATTTAGAGGGCCATATGGCTCAGCACATTTGGTGCTTGCCTTGATCTGTCTGGGAATTAAAAATTGGCATGTGTTGGGGTACAGGGCGTATGTGCTCAAATTGTAGATAACATAATGAATTTTCCTCTGATGATTCAGTTTTTGATGAAAATTAGTCTGGATATTATGCCACACTCTAAAGCTGACTTTCATTAGTTTATTTCTTGCCTCCAATCCCCCTTTTATATAATTTAAGAAGGGGACAAAAGATCGCCTACCCAGTATTTGAAATACCTGACAGACGAAATGGCTTCCGAATTCAAAACAGAAATATATTTTTTTCACAAATCAGTGATTTATCCTGATTTACCACAGCTTTTGTTTCTACATGTATAACATGTTTCTCTTAAACAAATTTTAAAAAATAGTCTAGAAACTTAAAAGGCAACAACAGATCCCTCACATCTAAAGGGTCAATGGCTATTTCTCTGTGTTTTCTGGTGTTGTTTCCACTTTTAACTAATTTTAGGTTTACTAATGAGCACTGCAAACTGCACAAATTGCAGAGCACACTGAGCAGAGATGTCTTTTTAATGTTATATCTTCAGTCCTTTCTGTAGTTTGTGACTAGCAGACACATTTATTTTAAAGAACCTGTGTAAACTGTAGCTTTGTTGCAAAGTGCACTATACTTTTATTTATAAAGTGCTACTGAAGTAGGAGTTATGGTCATTTAGTCAATTGTCATTTAGCAGAATAGGTTAAGGTCTGAATTTTTCCAGGAATTGGCAAACATGTGAAATTCAGATCTATTCTCCCCATGTTTTATAATATTTTATATATTTCCAAGCACAGAAAATCCTAAACAAAAACACCAAGTCAATAAAGAATTAAAAAAAGACCCACAGATAAAATATTTTTTGTAGCAGAAAAGGAAATGCATTAGAAGGAAATTAATTGGTAAATATGTTTTGGAAAACGTGGAAGCATAGATATGCAAGAAAAAGTACAGTAAATATTACAAAGTATAATAAATGTGTGCAAGAACTGGAATCAAGTATACGTATTAATGTTTACACCTTCTGAAATTGAATACTTTGAAACATAACCCTTCCCATTAGTGTTGGTAGAGTTTTATTAATTAATCTCAACAGTCCAAGGTAATCTTTAACTTTTAAAAGGAAATTGCTGTGTAATAGAGTGATTACAACCATTGATGATGTGCATGCTCACACTCACATGCAAACAGAAGTCTGCTGCAGGTTTTCCACTCTCAAAACACTTTGTATACCTAAGGGGAATCATACCAACAGCTGAATATGTTCCTAACAGCAGGCTGCAGCATTCCCAAAATACTCAGATTCTGTTGTATACTTGTGAATATGCAAAATTACAGGAAAAAAAGAAAAAGTTTTTTTTCGCTGCTTGCTTTTGACTTCTACTGTAAAAAAAGGTATCCAAAGATGAGACACCATCACATGTTTGTATATTCTGTTTGTTTTTTCAGTATTTCCTACATGAGGTTATGCCCTTAAATATATATAAATGTGCATATAATATCCAAATGTATACCACATATGCAAGAGACAAAATTATAACTTGTCACAAAACTCTACCCTGTTATGTTTTCAAAGACTAATTTTAAAGGGAATTGTTAAGATTAAAACCAGTGGGTTCACATGAGCATTATGGCCACTGGTCTTTATACATCTGCTTTATACATCTTTTCTCCCAATGAGTTCTGTACTCATTATTTTGTTTAAACTGTATGTAAAGAATAAAATTGAACCATTTCCAGAAGTTAATTTAATGATATTAATATTAAATGTTGTCGGTTATAAAACGATTTACTCTCACAGGGTTAAACAGTGATTTTCAGTAGTCTGGATATACAGTACAGTACAGACATGATTAGTGTAATTACAAAGCATACTCAAGAGTGTTTTGTTCACACTTCTAAGTATTTTTTAGTTTTGTTGCCTTTTTACTTTCAGCAGTTTATATAACTTAATTTGAAACAGTTTTGCTAGTCAAATTTTTTAAGGGTGAAACACTGCAAGATAACAATTTTAATACATTTTACAAAGCTTCCCTAATTATATTCCATGAAGCATGGGATAATGCAATTATTTCATTACTGAGACATCTACTCTATCTACCAATTAACTTACTGATTGAAAAAATACAGTATATATGTTACATAGGTTCACTGATACTGAATCTTCATTGTACAGTACATTAAACATGGTCTACTAATTAAAGCATAATATTTAAGTGTTTTGGTTGCAGACTGTGACTCGTTTATGAATTCTGTCAGCATATAGGTTTAATAGTTATAAATATAATGTTAAAAACTAAGTTATTAATCCAATTATCCAGCTTCACTTTGTACCATTTAATGTATGCATAATAATTACTTTTTTCTAGAATTATTCAATGATTTCTAAATTTCAGTTTACAAGGCTTAACACGTTAAGTGGAGCTTTCAACTGAACTTCTACCATTTGTTTTAATCTGTTCCACTTTAGTATCCTCCATCTTTCAATTTTCTTTCTACTTATCCAGTCTCTATTGATAACTTTTACTTGTAAACCCTTTTGTGTTCAATTTGTTTATTGCTTTTTAGGGAAAAAAAGAATATGACATGTTACCATATACAGTACAATAATGGACACATGTAAACAATCATCATAGCATGACAAAACCTTTACTTTGTAGCAAGCATTTGCAGTAGCTCTTTGGTAAATGATAATTAGTTTAATAATTTTCATAAAGCACTGTCGTACACCTCCCAATTTCTCCAGGATTCAATTAAGAAGAGGTGATAATTGCACACGCCCTAACCAGGAAACATCAATCTTAAATGCCCACTGACTATGTAAACACCACAGGTGGTAGAGGGTAAGAAATTAAACTGCAGGGGCAGTTAATGAGCTAGGATTTCTCTTCTAACTATTGAAGTTATAGACAGCTTTCAAGAAAAAAAAGTTGGAAAATACTGTATTATTATAAAACTGTAATGTTTCTACATCTCAATTATTTATGAGAAATTCTGTTCCTATTTCATTTCAAATTAAATGTCTCACTTGCTGTCTAAGCAGCACTCGCCTAGACAAGGTCAGGCAAAGAACTTAAAGTTTCCACTAGGTATTTCCTTCAATTCCTTACAAGCAGTGACCGCATTGCATTAGCACCTCTTTGACCTAATCAGTTTTTAAGTGACTGGGGGGAATGGCATTTAAATCTCTGATGTGTTTCTACTCACGCCATAATTAAGTTCGTCTAGCATTTGGGGTTTCACAAATATATAGTACACTCTGAACTTCAGTTTATATTAGTTAAGGAAAAGAACATTTCTTTAGCCATTTTGTTCTGAACTGTAATCAAATATGTTGACTCAAGAACTTATTTTGATGTGCATATTATCATCAATCACAATAGTGTTGTTTCTTGTGGTTTTTCAAGGAAGAGAGTGACCTGTAGCTCAGTTAAGTGAAAGTTAGAAGTAAACTGAGTCCTGCTTATTTGCTGCTTCTATAGAAGTGCTATCATTTGGCTTTTTTGCACATTACTTACTGTTGTTGCTTAACTGTGCAATTTTTGTAGCTTTTGTAATTGTCTTACAAGCCCCAGTTAGGTACAGAAGAAAATATAATTTGCTAGGGGAACTGAAATTGTAACATTATAGGGTCTGACACAACTTTCCTTCCTTAGGCTGCTTGTATGGCTGATTGAACAGTATGAGAATTTAGTTACATGCAATGTTCTCATAGGTTGAGCAATCAGTCAATTAGATCCTCATGGGGCTGCCTCTAGACTTTAAAAAGAGTTCCAGTGAAACCTCTAGGGAGTTAGGTTGATGACTGACAATGGGACATCCATCCATTGATGAGACTCAGATGTGGTGAAGCCTGTCACAAGTGGTGGAGAATGTACAGTACATGTAGGCATGTGAACATGCTCTTTGATGAAAGCAAAAGCAATCCCAAGACGAAAGAAAGGGCGTGAGTCTTAGAAAGTCGCAGTGCTTTCTTAATTACATGAAACAAATACTAAAGTGCTGGAACACAGGTGGGGTGAAAGCTCAAACTGAAAAATCTCTTTTTCTCTGTCTCTGTCTTTTAGCAGTACCTCCCTTGAGGCTGTGCTGTCGGCTATTTAAAGGATAGTGGCTATCCCGCCTCTCTATCCCCTAGCAGCAGTGTGACTGATTGCCAGCCAATGAGAATTAGGCACGCACCTACATTCTCACACCAGTCAATCAGGAAGCCTGTGCAAGCTAGTACACTGTACGTCTTCACTAAGGACATGGAATCACTAAGACTGCCATAGAAATGCCCAGTTCAACTCTTTGTATGCATTTTGTATCGTCAAATGAAAAAGCTGACAAACCTGACATACTTTAAATACACTACCAAAGAATAGCCCTTTCATTTGCTATTTCTTTATTGAACAGAGAACTGCATTAGTGCCATTAAAATGTCTTGTTTGAAAAATATTATATCGCAAAACTAATAGGGTATTTGGCTGCTTTTAAACCATTCCAACAACTTAAAACATCCTGAAGAAAGTTTTGACCTTTTAAGTTGTATCACTAAAGATCATCTCCCAGCAAAAAAAAGGACATGCTGCTTTTGACTTCTTTTAATTCATTCATTTCTTCTTTTAATTGTTTTCTTCAGCATTTCAATGATGCTTGGTGATGAGAGATAGAATTTGACAAGAAAGAAAATTGATTTTCTGGAGTGAGATTTCGGAATGATAAGGTAGCTGTGTGAAGGTGAAAAGTCTATGAAAACTCATTAAAGGAGGAGTTTATTTCATGTGCATATTTTACTTCATTTTGTGTACAGTAACTTATCCTTTTGCATACTGTTGGCTTATTTCTTGGTATTGCATATGTTTATGACATTATTTGCAATTTTAATCATTTCAGCAAAAAAGTATCATCTGGAACCTTTCTGAAGGCTGATTGAAGAAATGTAACAGAATAGCTGCTGGTATTGTATTTCAGGATCCCATGTTTAGAAATGAATTCTCTTGTGAGGCTCTTGGGTGGAAGCATTGTCAGAATATAGTAAAATAGCTAATAGCTATTAGCTAAAATAGCTAAGGGCCTCAGAGCCAAGCAATAGATTTGACAAAATGTATCATTCAATTGCTGCAGAGTTCATTACAAATTAGCAAAGCTCATCCCTAAGTATACAGTTGTGATATTTGTCTGTATTCAGGCTGAGCTTCAATGTCATGTAGCAACCTTAATCACTTCTATTTTAGTGAAATTAAATGATGTGCTTATAATGAAGAAAATACTAGTAAAAGTACTAAAATGAACTGCAAATTCTTAACAGCAAATTTAATGTTACTTTACGATTACTGCTTCATGGACATTTTTATATAGACATGCTGCGATGGAAATGCAGTAGGGATTGAGCTGTGATCTTACTTTATATATGCTGAGCACAGCAACAGATACAAACATATATTTCCATCAGCATTTATGAAGTTCTTTACATATGCAAGTGAACTACATACTGTAAGTCCAATTGAAAAGTATTATTCACTTAGATCCACATAACACTTTTCTTCATCTGATTTACTCCTTTCTCATTTTTGTTGTAGTTTTGATTGCAGTTTTTGGTAAGTTAATGCATATATTTATTAAATGTGCAGAAACACAAAAAAATAAAAACATGTTTGAAAATGTTTGCTGGAATAAAAATAAAAGCAATAAGAAGAAATACTAACAAATATAGTTTATATCAAGTATTGGTAGTATTGTTTTTTCAAGTGTATTAGAGATTTAGATTAAAAGAAGTCCATTTTTACCAATGTGTTATCTGTTTGGTGGTTTGTAAACTGCGAAACACCTTTGAATAACCTGACCCCATGAAAAGCTTCACTCAATAACTATTGCTGTTTCCATAAATAAAAGTAATTAGAATGAAACCTGAGCATTACAAACTTCCTTCTGCATCTTCAGTTGTTCTGAATTTAATAAAATATCCTTTTGTACAGCACACTTCCTGTTTCTGACTAAGCCAAATGAATAACCTCTTTTTTCCAACTGAATATTTTATAAAACTCACAGGAAATAGCCACCTAGTTTCCTTGGTAACCATCTATACAAGGACCTTTTTCCTCCATGTATCTGAATCCAAAGTATATTGTTATATCTGTTTGTAAAAGAAAAAAAGTTTTTTCTGGGGGGGACAAACTATTTGTATTGAATATTTACATACAGTAGTTGATACTTTTAGAGATCTCGGAATGTATGAGGAGGAGCTCCGAGTCTTCACTGCAAGTGAGTCATCTGCCCTTGTCTGATGCTATCAGGCTGGTGTCGTCAAGAGCACTTAAGCCTAGCATCCACAAGTCCCTATGGACATCTGATGGGAACTATACAGAATACCACATACAGTACAAGTTACTGGTTTCCTCAGAGGCTGCATCTTGAGGACAAGATTTTGCCTGTTTTAGTCTTTGAAAAAGACTAGAGTGGTAGAGTGGAAAGCATAACGTACCACTGCTGTCCTTCTATAGGTTAGTGGTAATTGTATAACTAGTATTACAGTACATACTGTACTATACAGTAGTATTACATGACTACATATCTAAAAAGGATTAAAAATACAAAGATTGAAAATGTTATATAATACCCAAATCTAGTATTCTATATAAAGTAAATGTGGAAACAAGTTCTGATTTCTTAAACTGGAAGATGATACATACTGTAGGGGATCAATACCAAAACACACATAGCCTACGCTACTGTCTTTGGTACAGGAGCCTTCGAACCAGCTGTATAATCTCTTGAATTCTACAAAACCAGCTACTGTAAGCTACACTTGAATATATAGAAGGTACACATATACCAAAAATAGACCTGTGTGGACAATGATAAATATATAGAACGGGGCTTCTCAACTTGTGGACCTTCCAATTTTTTCAATTCCTGTACATTAATTGCTATGTTGATCCTGCTGATTATCAATTACACAATTGTTGTAGCCAAATTCTGGAAGCTGACTAGAAAAGCTGAGAAGATAAGGAGCTCTAGTACAGAACGCAAGTATAAATCACAAACAATGCAATCACATTATTTTTTCAAGTATGTTATCTACCTAAATAGTTAAATTGGTAACATAAATTAGAAATCCTGCCCAAACAAAAGATGCAGGAAATACAGTGAAATATACAGTATACATAAAAAATGAGCATGTGAAAATTATCAAAACGTTTACCACAACTGAGCAAAATAAGTGAAGTCTTGTTACCGACTTTGGTTTGACATATATTTGTGATGAAATACAGTAATCCAGTATTCTAAATCAAGATCTTCAGTCCCATAAATAGTAGTAAAGAATTAAAGTCACTCAAAAAACAGGAGTGAGATTAACCCAAGACAGGAGGCTCTGCAGTGCAAATGTATAAACTTTTTTTTCTGTCACTTACTGAAACAGATTTCAGTTATGAAACAGATTTCAGTAAGAAGAATGCTAGTGTTTTCTGTATTTTCATAAAACACTCTGTTACCAGTCCTGCAGCTGCAAATTCTTCAAGATGGAAGATTAAATTAAAACGTTTTTTTACCTTTTTGTGGGTGTTTTTCTGTCAACAAAGTGCATTTTATCTCCACATGCTCAGAAAAAATGCACAATATTTGCAGAAAATATCCAGTCAGCCTAAAGTGGAATGAGTTAACCGTGTTTTCAGAGAAAACATTTTACATGTTTTTTAAAGAACATTGTTGTAAAGTAAATTCTACATTATTGTTCATTGTTCAATGAAAGCTAAGTCTTAAAACTTTGATTTGTGCTGTGTACTTTATTTTGTAGAATAGTGATGGGGGCAAGTATATGTTTATGAAGTACAGGTGGATATTATGAACATTTTGTCCCTTTGATTTCATTTTAAAGATATTGGATAGGACTTTTTAAAGATATTAAGCTAATTTATATTTATATTTTTTTAAGTGAAATGAAACATTGTATGGACTACAGCTCACATAATGTTGACTACACTGCAGTTTATGTCTTACATGAATTTTGTTTCTGAAAGAGAATGAATTTGTTTCAGATTGGAATCTTTTAGTTTGGGTTTTACCTGTAATTCCTTTCTCTACATAATTCAGAGTATTATATATATAAATGTATTAAAACAATTTCTTCTCTTGCCATTTATTTCTCTGCTATGGGAAGAAGCAGAAACATTTCATTATTTTGTTGTGTGCTTGGGATAACTTTTGGTAATTTCTAATAATCTCTTGAGGTCTGGTGATTTGTTGTTAGAATATTTTTTTTAAAGAAGTACTTTTTCAATGCCCAACCATTGAAATGCCTTACTAAATACCAATGGATTCCTGGGCATTAATGTTTCAGACAGTTGTGCCTACTAATTGATACACATTTTCTTTTGCCTTATTAAATTGAAGTACTTGAAGAAGATATAATAAAATATCTGGAATAGCAATGAGTCCCTGTGGAGGTGGCATAATTGGATAAACAGTGTCTGGTGTTCTGCTCTGTGCTGACAGATTCCGATTTGAAAGTACAGTAGTAATTGTTGTGTGTTTTTATTTTCTCTTAAGCCATGAACCTGCTAGGACTGAACTGGCAGCTGCAGCCGGCTGATGGTCATGTGATCAACAACGGATTGAGCACAGGGTTACCAGGCAACAGTGATGTAGCAACAGTGCCATCTGGAGGCAGAGGTAATGATGATGAGGCTCAGATCCTGCAGTGTTTTTGCATCCTTCTCTGCCCCTTTGGTCATTTTCATTCTTGCAACTACATTGAGGCACAGCACTGTACTGTGTTTTTCCCCAGTCATCCTCAGCTCCATGCCTTGATCACCTTGAACGTTTCCATCTAGGGTTGTGTTTCAGGCATTCAGATTTTAGGAAGGAAAGCTCTGAGGTATGCTTCAGATATCCCATTGTTGCTTTCCAGCACTGCTCCTTCTTTTTGTACCGCTCAGCGTTTGTTTGTGTTTTTTATCCTGAAATCAGCACAATTTTAATGCCACATTAGATTAAGAGGCTTTGTATGCTCGAAGCGTCAAAGGGTTCATTGCTTCAGTGGATTTCCGCCATGATGGCTTACTAAGGTAATTGTACCCATAGTTCCAGAAGAGAGGTTACAAATGAGAAGAGACTAGTCAGCCCATCATTCAATTTTATCCACTCATTTATTAAAAAGCCATGATACTTGCTTCAACAGTTGGGTTGTTCCATACTTCCACATTCTCTTTGTGCAGAGAAGTGCCTCTTATTCTTCGTTTTACACACACTTCTGCCCGGTTCCCATTTCTGCCTTCTAGTTCATGTTTCTCTGTGGATTCTGAAGATATCTACAGCTTAACTTTGTCAATACCCACAAGGATTGTGAATACTTGAATCAGGGCCCTCAAAGTTTTCTCTTATTCAACAGTAAAAATGTTCAGTTAAGAACTAAATGAGATGGAAGCAACATATTCAAATTGTGTATCTGAAGGTCAATAAATCTTGTATTATTTGGATGTGGGTCTTCTTATATTTATTCTAAAACACTGTTGCTGTAAAATTGAACTGTATTGATTAATGAGAATTTGTGTGGATTAGCACTCCTTACATCTTTATACAGCTTGTGTAAATAATAAGAAGTCTGCTGCCATATGGAGAAAACACCCCAACAGCACAAACCTTGTGTGACAGGTAGTGGCAGTCTGAACTGTAGGCACAAAAACTGTACCTGCATCATTTTTCTACAGTAGCCCAGGAGAAATAAAACCTGATCCTGAGGTGTTCTCATTTGCAAGGTCTTCCAAGGGTGAGCTTTGTGTTGCTCCTCCTGTGCATTTTAAAATGCCGGCGAACACAACCACTTCTTCATTTAATAGACTTCCATAGTGTTCACACTTTCACAAAATACAGAGCCAAGATTTTATTTTGGTAGATTTTATTTTTTGTTGTTGTTTTTGTGAGCGGACACCTATTCCAATAACATCCCGCAGACACTTCTGGCAGAAAAATGAACGTCGCAACACATTTCTGAAAGCCCTGGAGATCTGATGTCTGAGAGAAAAATCTAGTTTCTCCACAGGTTTAAACTGATACTTTCATACAATATTGTGGGTTTGCTCACCTGTCAGTTCCCAAAACTATGCTGTATATAATCTGTGCCACAACCTCAATTTAAAAATCACTGTTGATTAATATTTTTCATTAGAGCGTTTCAAAAAAAATTGAGCTGGTCAGATATTTATTGCATATCTGAAATCTCATCAGTATTTAGTTAATACCAAAATAGCTAGAGCAGTTTCTGAATGCATAATCTGTCACCAGCAATTCTTGATGTGTTCCAACTTCAATTTCTGAGAAAAGTGGACAGAACGTTACCTGAAACACCTTTCTAAATGTACATCTATAATGGACCGTATTAAAATATATGTTGTAAAAGTATTGCTGTACTAAAATGTATATACTGGAAATACAATACAAATAAAATATCTTAATTAAAAATATAAATGCCATGAAAAAGTGTTTCAGGAGCTTTTAATATTGGCATTACTAGTACTTTTCGAAATGCATTATGTTCTTCATGTAACAACACTTAAATGCTGTGGAAAAAAAAGAATAAATCTAAAAAATAGATGTGAAACTGTTCTGGATACAATTGACTGTGGCACAGAAGTGTCTAAAATTTCAAGGTTTGATACTTTACTAATCTGGTAGTTAGATGGCTCATATGCCACTTCTAATTTGAATAAGATTGACCCACCTGTGAAAAAATGCCTGTATTGGTTTCAACCAGATGGATAGGCAGGGCACAGTAATCTTTAAGAGTTGTCATTTTGAAAATCTTTAATTTTGCATTGGAGATAAAGGGGTTTGGTATATTAAATTAAAAATTTAGGTGCAGTTGATTTAGTATGAATCGTTGAATAAACATTTTAAATGTTGACAATAATGAACAGTATATTTCTTTGCAAAAAATATATATATGCGAAGTTCTAGACATTATTTTTTAATTGCTGGTCTAAATCCCCTGTAATCAATAGAAACTGATCATACATATTCTTTACCAGGAGACACAGCTGTCGAGCTGTGGGATTTTGCACAGCTGCTGTTTCAGACGTTATTAATTTCATATCCAGAAACCTTCAGTTGTTTCCTCACTGTTTCTTAATCAAGGCTGCATAGTCCCCAGCTAGGTTTGGCCCATTAGGGTTGTTAATGGGAAAACAAAGAAAAAATGAAACTTTTTATTGTCTTCAGTCGCATGTGGAATGCTGGGGAGTACTAAAACATGCATCTATTTTTTATTAGCTTGATAATAGTGGCAGAAATTACATTAGAATCATACATGGAGTTATTCTTCTATGGATACAGTTCAACCGAATGGACAAAACATCCTGTCTCTGCTCAATTAAAATTAATTTCTGAATTTTGAGGGGGGGTGGTCAATTTGAGCTCAGTTGTAAAATTAAAATGTGTCTCACAGCCCATGAAAAAATGCACATTAATGTTCATGGTGAATGGTAATTTCAATTCCATTTTGTGTATGAATTTAAATTTAGAGCATTTCTGGATGAATGGAATAAGCCCCTGGTTTTAGGAGCACATATATTATTTTACAAACTGAACTATTGTTAAGAGACAGTAGTCCTAAATTCAGGTTTTCCCTCTGCTGTTTGTTTTAACTAGACAGGCTGTTTCTCTTCAGTTAGAAACTCCACTGAGATCCTGGCATGACACTTTGCTGAACTTGCAAGTTGTGCAAGTTTCGAGAGCATGTCTTTTTGAGCTGATTAATCTGTGTTTGAGTTGAAAAGGAGCAGCAGATTATTACTTGGGAATAGGGTTAGATTCCCTATTTTAAGATGTCTAAAATATTTAAGATTTTAAAATGTTGAGGTTTGGTTTTGATTGGTGAGTAAGGTGAACAAGATGACATCCCAACAATTCCAGAATGGAGAGCATTTCTGCTTTTTTGCAAAATAGGCAAGTGCTGATGTGTTTCCTTTGTTATTAACTCTCCACAAAGATACTGGTGCAATTTTTCTTTTAATTCTAATTGTAGAAATTACCTCTTTTGTAATTCCCATCTTCTGCTTTAATTCAATTAGCTGATGCTATCAGCAGTAGTCTAAATTAATTTAATAAAAGATTATACTTTTTAAAGCTTAGCTTTGATTAGCCCTGGGGTGATGCTGAGATGCATTGCTTACAAATGTGTTTATTAATTTATTTTTAAATTAGAATTAGTGATTAGGTTTGACTTTTATACCCCATTGTGAACCATTAATTGATATTCAGCTTTCTCTATATATAAGTTGACAATAATTGGTTTTAATCATTTAAAAAATTACTCTCACCAACAGAAAAAAAAGTACAAATTGAAAAACATTTAAATTGAATAGGCTTGACACTGGAGAAAAATATAATGCATTGTGAATAATATGCTATAACATAAATAAGATACTAATGTGTAAAGGGTTAATATTAGTTTGCCATCACATGCCCCTAATTCAAGAATTACATTATTATTTTCTAAAAATTAGAGGTTCAAAAAACATGTCTCTAATATTTTAATTTTTGACAAGGCACAATCATTTTCGGTCTAGAAACAAAATTAAAACAGCCAGCTCTAATTAATATTTTGATTCCTTTTATGTTCTTTATATATTAGAGGAAGATAGACACTTCATTCTTCATCATACCTCAGCTCTGCAACAACAGACCCGGTGATTAATGTTGCGGAAAAACAAACAGGAGAATTGCAGTCAGAAGTTTTACCTCATGGAGCCTCTACAAAGAGATCTCTGTGGAGTATTTGTCTCTTTCTTTTGTTTGTAATCCACCATATCAGCAGAGTTTAGTGCTTATGGGAATTGGGGAGGGCGGCAGTTCAGGCAGCCTGCATTATTGTATTGTATGCTTTCCACAGTCCTAAACAATTACTGTTCAATAGTGATAATTCTGTAGTCTCTGCATAATACAAGTCAAGAATGGCATTAGCAGCTTAAGGATACACATGCTTTGTAATGTTATCCCTCAAGGGACTGTAAGCTTTTTTTTGTTAGCTACTTTGCTTATTATTGGTCATTCTTATTTGTATAGATGAATTAAAAATTCTTACACGTAGTCATTGTACGAATCTGACACTGTGCAGTTTTGTTTTCTTTTTTTCAGTTTGCTTAAATATATTGTTTTTTTAAATAAGTATCTATGTAAAGCAAAGGGTTTTGACTCCAGTGCAGTATTAGGGTTTGAAGGATTTCAGGGATTTTTTGTTCATTCGTTTCCTTGTAATTTGTATTTGGCGATTTAATGAGAGCACTAACAATAATAACGCCAACTTATTTGTGAAACAATATCAGATGTTTTAGCCTTGGACACACCTCTGGCAGGTCATTAACATAAGAGAGTGAAGATCAGAGGGTCCATTACTGATTCATGACAGACTCCCATCTTCTTTCCTCAAGAACAACACAATATTGTAGTATTGTATATTGTTTATTTCTGTTGTTCACATAAGAGTCATATCTGGTGTGGATATTAAAAGCCAATATTTTCAAGAGACAAATCTTATTTAAACCGACTAAAGCTACACTACTTTTATCCTGTGAGAGCGTTTTCTTTAGCAAAGACATTTCTGATCAATGTTTAGGCTTGCAGACAAATCTAGTGGTCCTACAACCGAGTCAAGAATTGTTCAGCTACAATGTTTTTAAAAACCTTTGAGAAAACTTTGAGAATGCCAGAAGGTGTTTGGTATGGCAGTGCTTGTGAAGTTAGGTTTAGCATGCATACAGTACGTGTTTTAAATACAGGTATCTTTTTTCAACAATTACAAAGACCAAGATTTACCTTGGGTTCAATGGTTGTCTTTTTTCATTAACATTGCTTACCATATTAATCTTACCCAATATAAATCATTTTTATAATCTGAAATAAAAAAAATGTCAATTACAGTACAGTATAATTATACACATACCCAGGTTGACAGTTCTAAACAAGAAAAGGTTAGTAGGTACAAATTGTTATAGTGCAAGAAATGTGTATAAACAGATTGAGTCTCTGTCTCTTGTCTCATCTCCTGCTTGTTGTAATAACGTTTGCATTTGGTGAATAAGAATAACTACTGGAAAACAAGTTGCAGTACGTACAAAATTTAACTCTTTAGTCTCCTTCAAGTCTCTGTATTACTCCTGTTTTATCATCTTTACAAGGCTTCCAATTAAAATTTAAATTATTTTTATTTTGAATGTATCTGTCTGTCTGAACCTGTATTTGTTTGTAACCTTTAATCCACTGATTCTGATATTCTGTGCTATCCTATGAGAAGACATAGGACTGCATAGGAGGCAGTTCATTCTGTTTTTTGGCACCCCTAAACTTTGGAACTCTATTTCCTTCCAAATGTATCACTGTGTTTCCTTTATTTCTTTTAAATCCTCATTTGAAACCTCTTGAAAATAGCGTTTTCTAAGATTTATTTTTCATGTTATGAACATTATGTAGGCTGCAATTTTACCGTGTCTGTAGCTTGTTTTCGATGTACAGCATTTTGAAGTATAATTTGAAAGGTGTATTGTGAAATAACTATTTTTACTTTAGTAGAAAAGCAAGTGTGTAAAATGAAGCTGAAAATGGAACAAAAGCGTAATTTACTCATTTTTGTTGCATATAATTCTGGTTAAACCTGTCTTGGAACTCTGACATCCTTTAGTGCTCTAAAGCAGAGAACACTGAAACTTCTGCTTTTCAGTTTTCTAATATTTTATGATTCCATGGTTTGTGGGCTTTGTGATAGTGTTTCAGATCTGTGTAATGAAAACTGAATGCATTCTGCAGATCCAGCATTTCACATTTTTCCTGCTATGCTCTTCATGTGAAAATCAGTATTGTTGTCTTTGATTTATCCGGGTTATTAGGTGACTTTGTACTCCTTGGCTTTCAGGTCCCTGGACTGTTCGCAACAGCAGTATTGACACAGGCAATCTGGAAGTGGGGCGTCGAGTGACCCAGGAAGTTCCTCCAGGAGTCTTTTGGAGGTCACTGCTGCACCTGGACCAACCTCAGTTCCTTAAATTCAACATCTCCCTGGGAAAAGACGCTCTTTTTGGAGTCTACATCCGCAAAGGATTGCCACCCTCACATGCCCAGGTTAAATAAAACCCGATTAACATGCTGCAGCTACTGTATAGTAATTGCTCCTATACTTAATCTACAGTTACTTAACAGGATAGTTGTGGATATTAAGATACAATTATTATATAGTTATAACTCTTCAAGCTATATACTCTACTGCATGTGTCAGGCTAGCTACAGTAAGTTACATATAAAAGAAAGTTAACACACCTTCAGTAAAAGTTGGCTTTTAATGCCCATTTCTAATGGTGCAACACCATAATAATGTCTAAGACAAACAGAAATCTCTCTTTGCTTCCCTGTCTTTTTCCAATCACTGTATCTGTAGCAAACAGCTGGGGATCGAGTTGTCTTTTTTAGCTTGAGTGCAGCTTGAGAGTCTGGTGAACTTCTAAGATTGCCAAGGAGACCTTGAAGTCAAGGTCCCCTGCTGGATGAGTGGAATGATGGTATCGAGACACTTTGTACCTATAAAGCTGCTGGCAGCTGTTTTTTGAACCAAGTGGAGTTGACTAAGTGTACAGCCAAGCAGACCAGCTAGAACTGTGCTTGTCAAGTCAAAGCAGAGTAAAGGGCTACACTAGAACAAAGACCAGAGCTACTGCAAAAAATGGTGAAGATTTTCTGTTGTGAATTTGTGATGTTATATATGGTTGAACTGTACATCTAAGCTTTGTTTCATGCCTGAAACAAGAGCACAGGGAAAGTTTGTTTTTAAGGTATTGGTCAAAGGCAGATTCAAAGAGAAAAAAATCAGTTCACAGAATGCAGAGGAAGTACTGTACTTTGAGGTCATGTTCAAATATTTAGACTAAAATAAAGGCCAGCTTGCACTTCATGGTCCTTATGGTTCTATTCAGCCTTCAATCTTGAACATTGAAGAATTCTACTTTGCAGCTTGTCTAACTTTTCTCTTACACTCTGAAAGCATCTCCCAAAAACTATTGTTTAAAAAATATTTTTTTTTCTTTTTGATTCCAGTGTAGATAAATATTGAATTATCAATCCATTATTAAAATTGGTGAAAGCCATTTACTTCTGTGGAAAGTTCAGTCTTCTTTTTCCCCATTGCAAAAGGAATCACTAGATGAGATTAAACTGAGTTGTCTTTGTCTATCCTTCTGATATCACTCTCACAAAGCAGCGTGGGAAAATTTTCCAAAAACATGAAACAGAACCCCGCTAAATTAATGGTGTAAAGGCATCGAATTATCTAGTGTGAATTGGCGTTTCACTCTGTGACTTGTATGTGGCTTAGGGTCAGATAATTGCAGAGTAATGGCTCCCGGTTTGTCGATTGTGTGGGCAGTATGACTACATGGAACGCCTGGATGGGAAGGAGAAGTGGAGCGTTGTGGAGTCCCCTCGAGAGCGTCGCAGCATCCAGACAGTAGTTCTCAACGAGGCTGTGTTTGTGCAGTACCTGGACCCTGGCACCTGGCACCTGGCCTTCTACAATGATGGCAAAGACAAGGAATCAGTCTCCTTTAGCACTGCTATCCTAGGTAAGGTCTCTGCTACTCCCTGTACTGTAGGTATATTGGTCACACTTTAAAAGCAACAGGCAATTTCTTTAGTGTTTTTCTGCAAGGAGACTGAAGCCAAAAAAGCATTATAAAAACTGACCTCAAGAAGAATTGCTGTTTCACCATTGTTGCTGTATTATCGAGTAATTTAATATAATTCAAAGCTCATATGCATGCAGTTTAACATCTCTCATGCACAGAAGTGAGGCCACCTGTATAAAAGCAGAAATGTTTCTGTTGGTATATCACCTACTGTAACCAACGCATATTAGAACTATGAGATATACAGTACCATTTTTCATACCTGTCCATTTTCATCTTAGAAAGTGGGTTATAGGTTGGAAAATGTTCAATTACCTGTAATAAATACCTGTATTTATGGGTGATACAGAAATGTATAAAGTTTTTGTTATTTGCAAAGGGTGAATCATCACGTAAGGGCAAAAAGACATAATGATGATTGATTGTAGTATTTTTTCCTGTAACAACAGGAACAAAATAAGGCTCTTTTTAATACTTTTATCTGTACTCAACTGTTGACATTGTCTTTTCGAATGGTAAAATTAGCTAATCCTTACAAACAGCAACCTGAGATTAATCAAGGAGAAAGAAAAAGGAAATGAAGCTGTTATTTTCCAAAGTAAATCATTTCAACTTTAAGCCTGATTTTATTTACTTAGGGTTAAAAATAACAGTCAAGGACAAAAGCATTGTAGTTTAAAGAAAAAGGATAGATATTGTGATAATTAAGTTACCACATAGGATTGATTCTGCTAAGATGGTACCCATTATTAAGAAAAAAACACTTATTTTGAAAACAACAATGATAATAATGTGGCAAAAATACCTATATTAGTCACTGTTCATTTTCTTCATAAATGGATTTGATTACCAGTGAGTTATTTACAGTACCCATGTAAAACTCTGCATGCTAATTTAAGTAAACATGTCATCCCAGGATTCTGAATTGTGGGCTTAAAAAAAGCTGTTCTGTTTTTACACAACTTTGAATCTGTAATCTTCAGTTCAAATCTCAGATTTGTTTTTCTCTTCTAGGAAGCTTGTAGAGAGATTAAAGTTATTGCTTTTGGTATAAAAGAACAAAAAAATAGCAGACACAAAATCAATCATGCAGATTAAAAACAAAGATCTCAAAGACAGGGTCTAAGGTTAAAAAAGGGAAAAAACATGGTTTAATCCTTTCCCTCTCCACACATTTTGTGATTTTTTTTCTTTAAGCGTTGGTGCTCAGTTGTCAAATTGAATGAGCAGTTGACAGCCCTAATACTTTCTGCACTTTGGCATGTCTGTGTAACCAGCTCAGCGCTGCGCAGCAGAGCATAATCTTTTACAACATTTAAGTTTGCAAGAGCTATTCCATAAAGTGTAGATGAGCATAGTAGTTTCACTTATGCTTGTTCCATTTACATGTATGCCTGTGTCATATTATTCATATTCATATTATTTTATATCATAAATAGCAATATATGCATACATAAAGTCTGTATATCCAGTGATGGTTTAGTAATTTGTCTTTTCAAAACAACACCTACCATAGGTGGAGAGACTTTCATTTTGTCATCAGTCAACAGGTTAAGGGTAATTTAAATATAACTTGTTGTTACAGAGCTTTAAATTAAAAAAAAAAATACAAAAAGGCAATGGAATATCTTGCAGTGCAGTACCGTTTGCCATTTGTGATGGTTGCTTGAGATCACTAGTCTATCAATGGGATGTTCAGTGTAGGCATGTAATTCACCAGAAGAGAGAAAATTGCTTAAGTCTTTCCTGATTGCAGATTGTCTAAAAACAGTCTTCACAATGCACCAAGTTGAAAATCCTTTAAATATAGCAATACAAATAGTAAACTTAATATAGAAGTTTTTCTCTGCTACTGTACATTTCAATGTTCTTTACAGATTGTCTAAGTTATTGAGCAGTTCATGGGTTTAATATTATTAATTAATATCTAATTAATTCTAATGATAATGAACTTATCAACCAACTTACACTTTCATACCATCTGTAATCATAATCAGGATCCTAAAGTATTTTACAATGTAGTTTCAGCTAAACTACTGAGTCATATACTTAGATTCAACTATTGTACCTCAGGGGTGAGTAGTTAGCAATTTTATGCCAATGTGCCACTATTCCAGGAACAGTTTGGTAGAAAAGACTTTTAATTTTGATTGACATAAATGGACACTAGAATTGCCAGATTTGATCAGTTTTTACTTGATTTATCCATAATACCAGGGCTAAAATGATACTCTTGAAAAAATGAGCCTTGGATTCTTTAATATCTTTGAGGGAAAACTTCTACTTTCCTTATCCACCAAGCCAACTTCCAGAAACAACCCAGTTTTCCTTTGTCTTGTATGAACAAGGCCTTGCTGTGCTTCTGGGATCTTATAAAATTAGACTTAGAGGTGGCATAATGGCTGAGTTATGGGATTTGAGACCTTACAGACCATAAATCCATCACACCAAGGCTCAAAATACTGTTAGCAACAACATGGATAATAAATTTATTGTCTTGAGAGTTATCCAATTTATGAGTCCTTTCTGCTTGCATATTCCCTATTTGTGCTTAAGCGTACCAAATTATATTCTGGTATATCCATAACCTTTCCATCTAACCTTATGCAGATTAATTGTCAAATGGCCTACTTTTAAAGTTGTAATACTTCTCTTATCTAATTAAATGTCACAAAGTCATTAATTTTAATACAACAATAATAATAGGGTGATGACAGCCTTTGTTAAACTGACAGAAATAATAGAAAGAAAGCTGACACAAAAATGATGAGGTTCTTAATTGGGTGTAAATAGAGGTGAGTTATTACTGTAATGTTAATAATCATGTCATTACTTCTTCAATAGTGCATTTCAAGGCTTTTGTTTAGATTTGTCTTTACAAAAAAATCAATTAAAGGTTCCAGATATTTTAAAAGTTAAAAAGGGTCTTGTCACTTTTATTTGTTCTGCAGAATGAGATATGTTTTGTATTTCACATTAAAGCTGTTACTACCATATTAGTCAAAAAGAGAACAGCATGTTTTTTTTGCTTTCTTTAATGATAGAATGATTAATTAAATGATAACATGAATAAATTCATCTCGATGTTTCTAAAAAAATGTATACCTTGGTTTATGATTTTGACATTTGCAGTCACACTTCATTGATTCTTTTTGTCAGCAGTTTCACATTCTCATTTAGTCATCCTACCCTCTCCCTCACTAAAGCTCAGATAATCTAATTAAATTCACAATTGCTAGTTTGAAATAATAATAAAGTTAAAGTGAGGTGAAGAACCGACTTGTAATATTTGGTACTGTATGTAGGGGTGTGATGTGGGCACTCAATAGTGTGATGAATTGGGGGCTGTTTGCATTGATGCTGGGGAGGATGATTTGAGGTAATCAGACACAGAACATGTAATTAGCAGCACTACAGATGGCAAGGTGGAGACTGTACTGAACGGCAGCCTTTTCTGACACACTGTCACGTCACATTCTCCTCCAACTTACTCACACTCCTGTCCTCTACCATTTCTCCTCTGTCTTCGCTCACTTTGTCTCTTAGTTGCCGCCTGAAAAGGCAACCTCTCCTCTAGACTCACTAAAAAATAAATAATAATAATAATAATAATAATGATAATAATATAATCTGCTATGTGACAATCCCGTTAGTTGAAATGAGGATGGCAACAAGTTTATTTAGATGGTGTTTCAAACTTAGAAAATAATTTTAAGTAGCATTATAATGGATCTTTCAGCTCAACTGAAAGAAAAGAACAAAATGGGCCTGATGTACTGTAGTCTGGTATTAAAAATCAGCATAATATCTAAATAGCGGCTCACCAGAATTAACTGTTTTGTGATGTGGAGTGGTGATGGAGGTCAGAAAAGCAGTCTTTAAAAGCAGAAACAGAAATGTCACTCCCTTTTTTTCTGACTAGCCAGGTAACCCATTACCATTATATAAAGACTACTCTGAGAAAAGCACCACTGATACTGTATATATTTTACTTGTGAAATATAGCTCTGTGAATTAGTGAAATAGCTATTCTGCAATGGCAGTATGCTCATGGTTGTAACGCAGAAGTCTGTTAGGTACTGTGTCAGCTGCAGAAACTATATTGAAACTAGCTGTAGTACATCTTCAGAAGCATATTTTATAAGTTCCTTGGTTCACTTAATCACGTCTATTTTGTTGCCCATATGCAATACAATTATTATTGAGGACTGGTTTAATTTAAGTAGGCATTATTGTACTTGTCCCTGCTGTAATTTGTTTCTCTTGTTTTGAAGACTCTGTGCAGGAGTGTCCCAGGAATTGTCATGGCAATGGGGAATGTGTTTCTGGGGTCTGTCACTGTTTCCCAGGATTTCATGGGACTGACTGCTCAAAAGGTATGGTTTCACCTGCAAGTTTTCCATCACACCTGTAATTATTGGTAACAGTTTAGTTCAAGGGTGGCAAATGACACTTGATAAAACAAGCTACTAACACTGAATAAAACATGACCAGTGTGTTTATCTATGCATTTGTTATGAACATGCAGTTAACCATGAGGAGAGGTGAGCTACTACCGACTTTATGACACTCTACTAATGCTTACTTTACATAATCCATTTTGTAGTGTCTTAATATATTTTACAACCCCTAATCTGAGTTTTTACCAGATTTGTATTACTTGTACTGACATCCTAATCCCTGACAAATTGAAAGAAAAAAAAACCCAATTAATTTACATGTAAGAAGGAATTTTCAGAAAACTAGGATAGCAAATTGAATAAATTGAAGGACTACAGTACTAATAGAAAATCATTACAGAAGATATTAAAAAATATAGTGGGTGGCTTTTTTTCCCTCCCTAAGGATTACAAAGGTTTCCTTAAAATGTGTGCAGTATTTTATTTTTTATTTGATTCAAATTAATGTTTGATTTCTTGGTGGTGAATTTGTTAACTTAAATATCTATTTTCTACTTTTGTGTGGAGTTTTATTTTTTACTTTTTTTTTCATTTTCCTTTATGTGGCTTCCTACACCCAGGACGACATCATTTTTTAAAATACAAATACAACGGTATGTTCTTCCTTTTGTTTTGTTCTGTTTTCCGCACATTTTTTTTTTGTGCTGTGCTGTAATTCTTCCTCAGGCTCTTACAGATTCTGTGGCTAAAGCCGATAAGCTGACCTTAGGAGATTCTGGCAATGTCTAATTTTCAAAAAGAACTACTCAAACATTTGAACTGCAAATATCCAGTAACAGAGTTTGTCTTAAGGTCCAAAGAGGTAAATCTGCACATGTGTACTTAGCCTAACTTGTTGAATTTTATTGCTTGCACAGAACAAATCTTGGGAGGCAAGTATGTGATGCAAAAAGGCAGAAATTCCCATAGGAGAAGCTTTTGCCCAGGATGTCTCCACATCTCAATTCCTACTGAACATTTGTTGTGACTACCCTTTTGAGCATTCTACTTCTGCCGTCCTTTGCAGTTTATTGTACTCTGCATTTCATTTTGATGAGCTTTGTGAAAGACAGCTCAAACAGCCCCCCTACACCCATACTACTGGAACGTACATTAGCTATCCTGCTCTGTCCATTGCAATCTTCAGCTGAACCTTCATCCTCTCTCTCTCTGTTAACAAGCACTGCTTTTTCTGAAACGACGAAAAAAAGCTTAAGTACTTTTATAACATTTTAAAAAAGAAAGGAAGTGCTTGAATTTAAATTAAACTTTTTGCAGTGTATCTTGTTGAAAATATATAGCTTCAGTAATGTTAGAATCATCCCTTTAACATTTTTGTTGCTATGGGTGGGAACGTCACTGAACATATTTGCTGTTCTCATTTTAGTGTAAGGAATGTCAAAAATAGTCTTGTAGTTATCCTATCATGTAATCGAACAAATGAACTTTGGCTAAAGGAAGCAGTGCAGTGTTTTCTGCTGGAGATATTGTTTGTGAACATTATATCAATGCTCAGTTTCCCTTACTTTAGGCTTGTTGTTGGTACGTACAGTAATTCTTATATTTAATTTTATTTGTGTTAGCTGTTGCATTTTGGAAGTGCAATATAATTGCACCAGGTCTCCTTTTTATATTATGTAATGGTGATTGGAATAACAGTTTTGTAGAAACTTTCCTAACTCAGTCGATAACCTTTAATCTGCATTTCTGATCTTTTTTTTTTGTCTTTTTTGTTGCCACAAAACAAATTTCCCTCAGGGGGTAATAATTAATAATAATAATAATAATTGCTTACACTTATATAGCGCTTTTCTGGACACTCCACTCAAAGCGCTTTACAGGTAATGGGGACTCCCCTCCACCACCACTAATGTGCAGCATCCACCTGGATGATGCGACGGCAGCCATAGTGCGCCAGAACGCTCACCACACATCAGCTATCAGTGGGGAGGAGAGCAGAGTAATGTAGCCAATTCATAGAGGGGGATTATTAGGAGGCCATGATTAGTAAGGGCCAATTGGAAATTTGGCCAGGACACCGGGGTACACCCCTACTCTTTTCGAGAAGAGCCCTGGGATTTTTAGTGACCACAGAGAGTCAGGACCTCGGTTTTACGTCTCATCCGAAGGACGGCGCCTGTTTACAGTATAGTGTCCCCATCACTATACTGGGGCATTAGGACCCACATGGACCACAGGGTGAGCGCCCCCTGCTGGCCCCACTAACACCTCTTCCAGCAGCAACCTTAGTTTTTCCCAGGAGGTCTCCCATCCAGGTACTGACCAGGCTCACACCTGCTTAGCTTCAGTGGGTTGCTAGTTGTGAGTTGCAGGGTGATATGGCTGCTGGCTCTAATAATAGAGCTTAAATTAAATTAATCAATTAACACTTTTGTACTAGTTCTGTACAGTGCTTGTTTTCAGTTAACTCGGTGTGCAGAAAGCTGATGTATAATATGAAATATCATTGACTTACTCTGATAGCCTCAGCTGGTGTTTTCTCATTTATGTGGAAAAGCGTCAATGCTCATAATACAGGACTCAATGTGCCCTGTTGAAGGTTACAGAAGCATCAGCCATGCATTCAAAGCTCTAAGTGTCATTGAGATCAAAGGTTTAGTGAAGCACTTGATATAGGCTTATACCACTTAAAGCCTTTGTGTGTGTATACTTTAATGGATTATGTGTTTTGAAATAAACATTTAATAAAAAAATAAATGAGGAAATAAATTAATCAGCATCTAAATACTGGCAGGCCTTTCAAGGCTTTAATTAGACTACAACCACATCTGCTGACTGACTTTTAATTGTTATTGGACGAGAATGGGTAATTTGCACCTTTTTGGCACGTAGAGAGCTGAGAAAGCTCTGGCTTACTTAAAAAGTGTGGAAACTCTAATCAGCATGTTTATGTGCTTCAGTGTGCCCCCTCTTACTCTATGGTGTTTAGGAGATCAAAGGATTAGCTCACAGGAACTGTGCTGGTGCTGTTGGAGTGCCATGGCAGATGTCTCTACTAGCTCTGCAATGTGTTTGTAAAAGCTTGTGCTTGTCATTTCCACTGTTTCAGAGGAAACTGAAGCTCAGATGTGACGCTAGATATTACTGAGTGGAGTGAAATTCTTGACTGGATGACTCACCATGACTGAGGAGATCTCAGACACTGGGAGTGACAGAATATCAGCCCGCCAAGTCAATCTAAGACTCTTTTGATGTAGTGCTGCATTATGCTTTTGTTTTATCCTTCATTCATCTCTGCCTGCTGTAAACAGAAGGAGAAGGAGAAGGTTTGTTGGAATAAAAAAAAAGATTTCTGACACAGTATAATGAGTGATCCCTTGTAATAGTCCACAAAGAATTAAAGTATCTGTTTCAGCAAATTGAAATTGAAGATAAACGTCTGTTTCATCTTTGTAATTGTCATTAAAAACACGTGACACTCTTTCCACTCACAAAGTAAGATACTAAATTCAGTCAGAGGGTTTCATTTACTCTTCTTTTATGTGAGCCTGATACAAAAATATGGCCTGTTTTTGACAGTGCCTTATGTTACCTGTCAGGAAAAATATTCCTGAACATCACAGAGACAGAAAAGGGAAATCGACAAGGAAGCCTACTAGATCAACTTACACTCTAACAAAATTGCCCTCAAATGAATTATATCAACATTTTTCTTTCAGAGCACAAGGGAGACCCTCTGGGCTACATTTAGATCGGGGCATCCTGAGAATTACCTTTAAAAATAATGGCAGCTTCATATTACTTGAGGGTGAGAGTGTTATCACTTTCGTTATAAAATCATGTAGGAAGGAAGCAGGGGGACACTCCAGTGAGGTTTCAGCTGACAAAATTTAACCTCAAGATGCATTTAGTATTCTAAAAACAAAATGAATCTGAAAAAACACCAATTTTAACATCAATAATTTCCGATAGCAAGATATTTTGAGTATTCTTGAACACTGACATGCTGTCATCACTCATTTCATGAACAGTAGCTTGATGACGGAGAGGGAAAATAGGTACCAAAAATAAAATTATTATTAAGAGCAATGTGTTGCCACCAAATGTTTGACACCAGTTGGAAATGTAGGTGTAAATTGACAGTGTTTTCCAACTTCCAGACTTGTGTTTATCCTGTCAGTACCATTGTGGTGGACCTGAACATTTAGTAAGTAATTTAGTCATCACTATAAATTGGATGTCTGAGTATGTGAAGTGTGAGCTATAACAGGCTATAGTAACAATAATTACTGGAGCAATATTAGGCACCAAATTTCATTTTTTGCCACTTTGTATAATTATTGAAAAAATAACTCGTTTTATATTGCAGTCCAGTATCAAAATTACTTTGTTCATTTAAGTTCAGGAAA
The DNA here is from genome assembly GCF_059453375.1 of Lepisosteus platostomus. NCBI lineage: Eukaryota > Metazoa > Chordata > Actinopteri > Semionotiformes > Lepisosteidae > Lepisosteus > Lepisosteus platostomus. Next base: position 34,576,600 of record NC_142623.1, read on the forward strand.
TAAAGGCTGTTTGGACCTAGTGGCAGGCTCTCATGTTGTTGTAGCTCTTTTTACAGTGCCATGAATGTCACAAATGTGATGAATAGGGGTTTTTTTAAATAGTGAAAGCATCCACAGAAGTTTATTAATATGACATTAACTATGGTGAGAGTCAACAATATGCTGTCTTGTTTTAATCTCAAGCACAAACAAAAACAAAGTTAATAATAAAAAGCCTAGCTTTTTATTGTATTCAGATACAGAAATGCATATTGACATGTCAAGAATTGCCTTTTTTCTTTTTGGAACAATCATGGTACATAATTAATACAGCAAAGGTAGATAATGTTGTTTATTACTGGGGCCTATTAGATATGGTATAAATAAAGGCATAAGAAACTGAACATGTGGTTATTATTATGATTCACAAGTAATGTATGACTATTCATTACCATTCTCTGTCTTTATTTGCATTGATGAGTAATTGATACTGGAGAGAATTTTGCCACTATGGAGTAGGAACATACCTGTGAAAATATTAAGGGGCAAAATACCAAAATGGTATATCTCTCTACAAATAATTGCTTTCCTTCTGTTATGGAATAGAAACTAATTACTTTGAGAGTGATTTGACTGACAGTGCAAAATAATGCCTAAGGCCATGAACTGTTCATGTAATGATATATAGGAGGTCAGGGAGCCAATATCTTCTATTGTTCATCAGGGAGCTGGGTGATTAATTGTTGGGTTATCCTGCTGTTAAATTACATTTAATTACATTTTTTAACTGACATCGCAGCAATTTTGTTTTATGTTTGAGCTGGCGGGATTAGGTCAGCCGTAATTGAGAAGGGCTCATGTTCACTTTGGAAAACGATCAAATGAATGATTGTTACAAGAGAAGACAGAAATAGTGAGTGACAAAAACGAAAGGTGCTTTTTCCCTCTTTGGGTACAGGCGGTAAAAATGACCTCATGACGTTTGTAAGATAAATTCAAGAACTAACATTTAAAGAAGTGAATTACTTTAGGATGTCTTCTTTTTTGTTTTTTAACTTAGTGATTTCGGGTTTTAAAACTTGGTATTTGATTAAACCTGAAAGAAGCTATTATTGACAAATTTTCCCCACTGAAATACAAAGTATGACTAGTATTTTACATTATTGGTAGAGATGTATCAAACACTATGTACTAGTTAGCCTTAAGAACAGTTAATTAAGATTAATTGTTTCAACCCCCAAGGCACCTTGAATAAAGAATATATTTATTCTGACTATGTTCAATATTCTACTGCTATAGACCAGCTTCTAGCTAACTAGAATTAGAAAACAAGCTCTTAAGCTAAGTAGTAACTTGACCTTTGATAGTTAAAACATCATATCGCTGCAAATTACAGAAAGGCCACATTGCTTCAGGTAATTTAAATTATTTTCATTAATCAAAGACTTGATCCCCCCCCTCTTGTGATGTGCGGTAACTTTCCTAGTTTTAATTAAAGCATCTGTATACTTTTAATTCCATCGATCTCCGAGGAGGGAGGTGTCAGGGTGTTTAACACAGCTCAGCGTGTGTTGGATCTTTTTTTCTAATGTAATTAAATACACCCTAGATTAATTAAACCTCTAGAAGGCTACCTTTAAAGACAGCATCTAGAAATATCTCTCCCTTGTCTCTCTCTCCTCCTTAAAGCACAACATCAGTAGTCTTCACACCTCTGAACACCGATGACAGGCCAGCTTGTACAAGATATCGTTCCATCAGAGCTACTCCTAACACTTGCTGACCTAGTTTTTTGTGATTGATGTAACCCCAGTGATCTTTTAGCAATGTACTTTTTTGCTCTGACTTTTTGTTTTTTGAAAACTTAGAAATCTTATTACAGTGTTCGTTATGTAAGAAGTATACATACAGTAGGTAGTCAAATAGTAAAATTAAACTGATAGTAAGGGATAGAGAGTGATTTTTGTTACTCCTAGTGATTGTCCAGATTGAATGATACCAGCAATTGCTATGTTTGCATGAATTCTTTCTACTGTTAAATACAGAATATCCTGATATAACACCTGAACATACCAAATTATAAAATTAATTGATAAGCCTAAAAAAACAGCCAGGAGCCCAGACAAGAAGGTATACAGCATTGAATGTTTTTCTGGGATTGCATACAAATAGTTAGTTTGAAGAATAGTACATTATTTTAAGTATAGCTACCTTCACAATATGCATTTGGCAACCTTTTTTTTTAATTTCTAGGTCCCCTTTCAGGCAGTTCAGATTGTGACAGAATTCTGACTGGTACATTAAAATCATGAGGTGATTATTACTTTGGAAACACATTAGGAATGCTTTGCTCAAAAATATTAAATAAATGTCAAAATACCAGATCTCAGGTATGAGTCCCTCCACTATTTTTAAGCCATTAATGTTTGTCTTGTAGATTGTATGCAATCTCAAAGGATAGACAGATAATCTATTTATCTGCTTGGCTCTACTTCTACCTCTCCTGTAAACATAAGCAGGATCAAGATCAGATGGTTTGTCCTTCAAAAACATGCCTCGTTCAGAGATATCCACATATTTCCATGCAGTGGGTCACTTGGCACCTGCAGAAGAGTATTGATTGGAGGAGCAATGTCACTTTCACAGACAAACCTGCAAACTCTCAGTTACCAGCATGACCCAGGCCCTGGCCATGACACTGTGGCCAGTCACACCCAACCAACCACAGTAGTGCTTGACAAATTATGTTCCACCATTTGGGGATTCCTGGCCTCAACTGGCTAATGATATAGCATAGTCCAGACCCAAGTTAGAAATGCCTTTAGGCTTTATCAGGTATAACATGCATGATGTACAAAATCTTGTCCTTGTAGGGTTAATCAGGAGTCCACAATTCGTATGGTATATGGTGAAATAAAACAGTTTAAAAGTGATTAACGTATGCTTTGTCCGTGTATATACTGTATAACCCCAGTGACCTTAACTTGTTCTGACTCAGCATACTGTATATGTCAGTGATTTTGTAGAGTGGTTTGTAGGTAATACGTTCAGTGCTTTAAAATAAAAAGTACTTTACAGTAAAGTTTCAGAAGGTGATAGGATACTACATTTGTAATGAGAGAGAGAAGGAGAGAGCTTTCTAAGTTTAATTGGTCTGTACAGGATTCTACCGCCTCCAGGTATATCCTGGTTAGAGTTTTATGTATTAAGGCAAAGGCTGAGGTCAAGATTGTGGAGTGTGCAGTAGGGAAAAAAGAACCATAAAATTGGAATGAAAATAACCAGCATTAATCATATTCACACTAAGTAGTATGCCTACTACACACAATGTGTTTCTCATATGGCTATATGTGGCATTTTTATTATTATTAACTCATAAAACTATATGAAACACTCCATGACCACATTTTACTGTCACAGCACTTATCATGAGTATCAGTCACTGCTCATTAATAAAAATCCTTACTTCCTAAAAGAAACACGCAGAGACTTTCAACACATAAAAGGTCAAAGTCTATGATACATTATACATATGCAGTGTTCTCCAAGGGACTTTTCGTAAGAATAGACCATGGGTAATGTGTCAAATCCTGAGGTCTCAGCTGTTTGTATGGTTTTTCAACTGCCCCTTCTCTTTAAAAGTGGAGAAGAATCTCTGCTCCCTTTAAAACTAAATATTATGAAATACTGTACATGAAAACAGAATACTGTACTTAAAAAAACATTGACTAAGTAATTCTAATTTGCAAGTATGCTGAAATTTGGCTTTTCCTTATTTAAGACGTTTATTTAACAGTGTAGTGTAGGGTTCAGAGAAAATCAGAAAAAAAAGCTGTTTTCTTCTAGTATACTAGTATTGTAAATAATTTATTAAACTCTTACTGATGTCCTAATGTGTACAGTATATCCTTAAGTTTATTATTTATATATTTGTGAAATGAGCACAGCTTCCACTACACAGTGTCACACATATAAAAATGTTAAATATGAATTAAATATTATAATAATGATACATTTTAAATAATGTTTATTATTTCTGTTATTTCTAAGCATTTGTGTCTTTTTTTTCCATGAAACTGTGGTAAGTAATTAACAATCGAGACACAAACACTATTTACCAGCATGCTTCACCAGTAGTAACAGTCTTGCTGTGAAGAAAGAAAACTCAAATGAAACAACCACCCTCGTTAATTAAGCAAAAGGCAGTTGTAATTAATAACAAAGTTTTCTTTAGTGACTAAGAGTTCCTTCTTGATATCTCCCAGTGATTTTAGTTACCAGCCAGCTCAGCATTGAGGGATTAAACTTGCTACTGTTAAGAAGCGGAAGGTTAATGCACTAGTGCGTTTGTGCAATGAACCACGTTTCTGGAACACCACAGGGACTACGAGCAGCTAGTTGCTAAAAATACAGATTATATAAGAGGCTCCCTTTGACACCCAGGTCCATGCAGCACAGAAGTTTATGTAAGCTTTGGTTTCAACTTGCTTCAGGGTTGGTGGTTTGACTTTGCAAACTATTTAAAATGTCTTCATACTGTATAATATCTGTCAGACAAAGATAATTGTTGGTGAGTTTACTATTAAGCCTGTGATCAATAGGTTCTATTTAATATTCTTTCTATTTCCTTTATCCCCAATTGGTATACTGTATAGGAAATAGAAATATAAACAAGATAAATTCAGTAAGAATAAATAATCCCAGTTAAATCTTGCCATATTAAACTGGCTCATCTCTTTGAATAAACCTACATGTATGGCCTATAACATTCATAGGTAGGAATTTCTTACCCCAGATGACAAAAAAACATAGACACTTGTAGGCACTTGAAGATATTCTTGAAGTAAAATCTATTCCATATCCAGGAAGGAGAAGTTGAAAAATAAATTGGTTTTAAGCATAAGTGCAGGGCTGTCAGTCGTGTTATTATAGTGTTTAATCATGATAAAAGAGGCCTCTTTAGTATGTAAATTTAGAAAGCAACTAATACATCTGCCCCGGGTCCAGCATGCAGAAGAGGGCCCATCTGCAAGTTAATTACTTGCTGGTCGCCAACAGGCCACATTGCAAAATTGACTAGGTTAGCTAGTGGAGATAAAACATCTGAAATGGAGGCATAATAGCTATAATATCCCTTGCTTTATTAGTAAAACAGACCATCACTGAATCTCAGACTCTCACTTCAAGAGCTTATCTCAACAATATGTACCACCTGCATTAGGCCACTGCTACTGTTTGTACCACCTGTCATCACCCCATACAGTGAAATTTTATAGTCAAATTGATTAAATTGTGGAATACATCTGTTTTGTAAAACCATTTCAACCATGAGACCAAAGCGTATTTGAACTGTTCTTACAAAGAAGCAGAGTATATCATTAAAGGCTAAGGAAGTTCAAACGACATTAATGGGGATTCTTTGCATGTAAAGTAACACAACCCTTTCACCCTTTCATATGCCCAGACTGAATGGAGAACTAATAATCCAATTTAAACAACAGAATGAAGTAGCTGACGATCCTTTGGATGCTGGAATGGGGTGTTATGGGTTTAACTGCTGTCAGGGCACTGCTGTTGTACCCCTGAGCGAGGTGCTTTACTCAAATTGCCCTGTAAAGTTTTCCCTTCTGTACAAATTGGTATTTTCAGGTTGTCATTGAAATAATGTACAGTATGTCAATTTTTTCATGTATTTTCTAAAAATTGGTGGCATGATGGTGTAATGGTTAGCAGCCCTGCTTTGCAGTGCAGGGGGCCTGGGTTCAATTCCAGACCTGGGGTGCTCTCTCTGTGGAGCGTGTATGTTCTCCTTGTGTTTGCATGGGTTTCCTGCAGGCGCTCTGATTTCCTCCCGTAGTCCCAAAGACATACTTATGGGTTAATTAGCTTCTTGGAAAGTAGCCCCTGTTGTGAGTGAGAGTGTGTTTCTGTGTGCTCTGTGATGGACTGGAGGCCTGTCTAGGGTTCATCCCACCTCACACTGGAACAGCTCCCCTGTGACCCTGAAATGGATGAAGTGGTTAGATAATGGACAGGTGGATGGGTTTTCTGAAAGTTTGTACTGTTACCATTCCATTTGTTCATATTTTACTGCCAAAGATTTAAAATGACTCATATAAGAGTAACATAAAATGTACAGTATATAGTATAGGTTAATTGGTGAAAGATATTCAACATGTTTTGCTTCTTGGAAAGATTGTATTTGGTATTTTAGTAATAACAATTACTAATTTTCTATCAAAGAATAAAAACACTCATTTCAACCTAAGCCAAGATATCAATACCTCCAGGTTGCTGTCAGTAGATTATATATACAGTACTGTATATAAATAAATGACTGAAGGGTTTCAAACTTTCCTGGGAATATGAACTAACCAAGTTTTTCATTTATCATTTTATTTTGCAGCTGCCTGCCCTGTCTTATGCAGTGGAAATGGCCAGTATGACAAAGGAGCCTGTATTTGCTACAGTGGCTGGAAAGGGCCAGAATGTGATGTTCCCATTAACCAGTGTATTGATCCCAAATGTGGGGGTCATGGCTCCTGTACAGATGGCACCTGTGTCTGCTCCCTGGGATATAAAGGGGAGAACTGCGGAGAAGGTAGGCCTTGGAAAGAATAAATCTTACCGTTTAACTTTTTGCGTTTTCCATTTACAATGAAAACATGCAACCTTGATACAAACCTTTGTTGTTTCCAATGGACATGTCAGAGATGTGTCATTTTTGTGTTGCACTTGGTCTGCTCTCTTTTGGTCCAAATTTGACTTCTTCATTTTAATATAATCAGTTTTCCTTTCTTGGATATGGAATATGCAGTGTTACTTTTCACCTTAAAACTGACTGCCCTGTGCTCAGCTGTACATTTTGTTTTTCATGAAAAGGTTTGTTTGAGTTCAGCTAAAACCTGCTTTTCAGAAAGTGGTGGCTAACGTAACTTGTTTTATGAAGTCTGTTAACTTAATCCTTAAATGTTTCTGCGTTAACATTCTGTGTTACAGTATTTATTGTTGTACATTAAACTCTGCACTATTTTTGAACATATAATAATTTCCCGCAAACAGTGGTCACGCCTAGTGCCCTAGAAGAGCACATTCCTAGTGCTGAAAGAGACAGGGAAACAATAAAATATGTGTTTTTTTAATAAAGTTTAACGCTAAGATGGAAAAAATAGACAAAATAACAGATTTTTAAGATATTTTCCAAATGATTCATTTTCCTGTTTAGCTTTTTCATTTTTCAAAACATTTCATTGTAAAAGCAGGGTTAGTTTCTTTTTACATCTTGTAACACTGTAGGAATATAAATAAGTGTTTTCTGCCTAAAGCGTGTAGCATCAACAGTACTGTTTAATTAATTTTGTGGGTTGTGACATCATGAACATAAAGGGAAAAACCCAGGCCCAGCGTAATAGATCTGAAAGCCGGGACACTTATCGCAGCCTCCAACCACAGCAGTTCCTGCTGCGTCGCCTTTCTCTCTTTAATCAAGTTATTTTGCTCATGATAAATATTCTTCTTTGAAGCACAATGGTGAAAATCACATTTACTAATTTGTTTTATGTGAAACTTAACCTTTGAGTAAAACAGCAGACAAAGCGCTAATCCATACTTTGTCGATACCTTTAGCTGCTAATCCTGAAATATAATTTTACTCTCCAAAGCCACGGTGAGAAGCTTATCGATGGCAGCTCCAAACATTCTTCAAAAACGTCTCTGTTAAGTGTTCAGTTTTTTTATTATGTTTTTAGGGGATGGAGAGGCAGCCCTGTAATTAGTTTCTATTCCAGCAATAAGTTCTGTTCTTCTCATTGACTGAACTATGGGGAGTAATCTTCCTCAAGTGATTTATCCATGCAATTTTCTATAAATAAAAAAGGAGCTAATTTCTCCAGGCAATGGGATCTTTGCCATTACTGGTAACTTTTATAGTGTTCTGATTCAGCAAAATTGCTTTAAACATTGAATGTAAATCCATAATGACTAGTGCCTTCTTGGGAATTCTCTATCATACCCACTTAAGGATTATATTATTCCTAGATGAAGGATAAGCACAAAACTGCAGCGAATACATCAGAAATTTTATTAAGGGTTGAAATCTATTTTATTGATCAGGCTTTTAAGACGAATTGCCTGAAGTTGATTCATATGTTGTTTTCTAAAAGTTCAGCTAGAGAAAGAGAACTGAAACTCAACGGAGAGAAGGGGTGAAGGGTTGAGAGACAGGGTCAGCAGTTTTTTTTTTTCTTGTGCTACAGCAGGGTTTTTATATCTAATATTCATTGCTCCAGAGTCACTCAAACAATTTACCTGAAGACACAGTGACACTGAAATCGATATTTTTGATCTGTAATTTCTGCAGCATAAACAGAAGCTGGTTCTATTAATGACTTTGTCACAAGAAAATGAAATGGGAGGTATTTTGTCAGAGGTAGTCACCAAAGTTGAAGTGTACTGTAGGTGAAGGGGGGGTGAGGGTGAGAAATATTTGACGCATGGCTTTCACTCTAAGTATATAGATAGCTTTTCACTTTCTTGTCAATTTTATGGGCAGTATGAATTTAAATGACATTTACTTGGGAGAGAAAATAACTAAAGATTTAGTTGCAACTGTGATGTAGGAGTGCTATTGAAGCTTACACCATATCTGAAGTAATGAAACGTACTGTAATCTATTCGGTAGGAGCTGTCAGCACTTGTAAAATGAAAGTAATACTATAATTCTATGAAGATTCCTTTCTTTGATGAATGCTATAAAGGTGTAATTAATTCATATTGGAAGCAGAGTCAGTTGTATTGATGTGAAAAAATGCTCTGATAACGACAACTTTGATTATATTTGTCATAGCTGTAAATTCCACACTTTGTCATGCTTCTACAATTAAGATGAATAGAATTCGTGGGAGTAATGAGAATTGTTTAATAAAGTAATGAAGTTTTATGTGTCAGAATATTCAGCGATGACTGGATTATTTTCTTGTCCTCTCTTAAATTAAATGGTTAAAAAATAAAAAAAGGAGGTTTAACCTTTGCAGGATTAAAGCCAAAAGACAACAGCACTTGTTTTATTTCAGGACCCGTTTCACACTTCTAAACGCTCTGAAGATGCATTATGTGTTTGCAGTCTGCTGACACTTCAGGACCATTTAAAAAAAAAAACGGTTGTGTTTTTTTATGCTGAAAACTCCTGGCTCGGCTTGAGGTTGCTAAAGCACTTCGTGAGCCTGAAACTGATGCGAGCCGTTTTATTCTGATGGATGATTTCTCTCTGTCTGGATAATGTCTTGCAGTGGATTGTTTGGACCCCACTTGCTCAAACAATGGCATATGTGTGAATGGGGAGTGCCACTGCAAGCCTGGCTGGGGGGGGCTGAACTGTGAGCTCCAGCGGGCTCAGTGCCCAGACCAGTGCAATGGCCACGGGGCCTTTATCCCCGACACTGGCCTCTGCAGCTGTGACCCCAACTGGATGGGACCTGACTGCTCTGTGGGTAAGTGTCGCTCAAACCTGAGTTTCCTGCACAAAAACAGACGTTCCCCGAAGTTCACAAGAATGCTGGAAAGCAGAAATATCCCTTAATCCCTCTGAGGACTTGCTTCCTATTAATCCTCTTTTCCTGCCGCAGTTTTTTTTTTTGGCAGTGATCATCTCTTAATAGATTGTTGGAAATGTACACATGCACACACATACCCTTTCCAGCTGAGAATTCACAATGAGCAGAAATCCATTTGAAGTGACTGGGATTCTGAAAATGGGTTGGTTTTAGCGCATTATAAAGAAATCACCTTTAATCTGATTGTTTTCATGTCCTGTGTACCTTCAGCTACGCCACAGCCAAAGAGAAAATTCCCCTGTAATAGATTTGAAATCACTGTCCTTGTGTATGTGTATTTGCCATAAGCCCATCTGGCCAGCAGGGGACATCTGTCACATTTAGGGAATGTTTGCCTTTGAGCAAATAGACACTGAGCTGCATCCATCTGTACTCAGCAGTGCATTTCAAATAATGAGACAGTAACAATGCATCTAAAAACACTTTCATTACTTTAGTAGTGAGTTGGGGGAACATGTGAAGAATTAGGATTTAGTCTGACCATGTTTGTTTTTGTAGGATGTAATAAAGAAATTAGTGGGGCCCTCCATTGGAATGGATTGGAAGGTTTAGTTGTTCCAAAAATGGGCTCTGGTAGAAAAGATCATTTCCAATGGTCTGAGACTACTTTGTGAAGAGTTCCAAAAGCCAGCAAGCTTTGAAGGACTTTCTAACCAATTAAATCATGCTGATGGTTACATTCCTTGGTGATTAAAAGTTGATTTATCATTGTATACAGTATGTTTTCTTTAGGATATGGGGAAAAAAATGAAAAATGGTGAAGAAAATAAAAAAGAGTAGATGTCCCAACGAAAGAAAATTAAGCTCAATGAATATCTGAACGCAGCTGTAAAGAAAATGCCTTGCAACAATTTCTTTTTGTTCCTTGTAGGAGTCGTCAGATAAATTGCCTTCTCTCCAAATCTAAAAGATCTGTACAGTGTGTCAGTTCTGAAAACAAAGGAATTTGAAAACTCTTTACATATTCAGTCATACAGCCTTTCAAATAGCATTAGCGCATATCTGAAGTTAAGGAAGAACTAATTGATTACTACCAGTCAAATCATCAAGTTAATCTCAAGATCAAGTTAACCTCATAAAACAACCATTCACTGTCCTTTGCTAATTACATTATTATATATTATATTATATCATAAACATACAGTATTTCAGAGGACAGAATTTCATTTCATTTAATGTATGTATAATTATTTTAAGAAATTTGAAGTTTTAACTTCACAAATGAAGTTAAAGTCTTTTTTATATCATTTATATTATTTTTGCTTTAGCACACAGACTTCACTAGAGCTTTAAGGTAGGTAAAGAAAAACGTGGGAGTTGAAGTTATATTAATTCGTGAGAAATAAAGTCAATTATTTTGTATTCGTGACAATTTGGAAAGGGTAAAAAAAATTCACACAACAACAATTGTTTAATCTCCAAGTTCTATTTCTCAATCTGGTGGGCAGAAAAGAATCCAGACAATGTAGCTTTTGCTGTATTCTTTAGCCAAGCAGAGCAATTGGTGATGATTAAATCCGTAGCTTCACGACAATGGCTCTGCCCCACAAACAGAATTACCCGCATCCCCGACACCCTGTTGTTTTTGTTGAACACTTTACGAGGTCTAGAGCTCTGGATTGAATCCCTAGATGTATATACAGTACAATGAGCTCTACAACGTGAGAGCTCTCCACTTGGCTAGGTTAAGTTTTTTTGGAGTGTGTTTGTAAATAAAGTGCTCTTGCTTTTTACAGAGGTGTGCTCCGTTGACTGTGGCACCCATGGTGTGTGCATGAGTGGAGTATGTCGCTGTGAAGAAGGTTGGACCGGGATGGCATGTGACCAGCGCGTTTGCAATCCCCTCTGCGTGAAACATGGCACCTGCAAAGATGGAAAGTGTGAATGTGAGCAGGGCTGGAATGGAGAACACTGCACCATCGGTAGGCAAACTCCAAGCAACAGATCAGGCACTTACTATTTTATTTTAAAAATCAATCTTCTTCATGGGGTCTTGAAGGGACAAGTCTATGTTTGCAATGCCTGTGGTCGTGGAAAGGTCTCGTCAAACAGAAATTGCTCTTCGCATTTCACCCATTTTTTTTAAGGCTCAACTCAGGAGCCTTCGTGGTACAGCTTTTCAGTTTTCTCTTGTGATGAATGCTAATTGTTCAGGCATACTGTCAGCTAAAACACAGTTCAGCTTGTTATTATTCAGCCTTAACACAAACATTCGCATGTGTGTGCCTACCTCGCTCAGAGATAAAGTTATCTCTCCCTCAGGCAATTTAGAAATTCAAACCCATGTTGTAACGAATTAAGCTGCAGACAGCATGAACAAGCCTATCTAAGAAAGATTCTTCTTATGTCTTATCGCCATGTTTAAAACTAGCGGACAAGAAAAATAATATTATGTTATCAGTTTTCACATATATGCGCAGAGATATAGACAGTTTAGACAGAATGTGAAAAAAAACACTTAGGTGTATGGGTTTCAACAGGGTTTTTACATTTTAAATATGTAAACACTGATGTTATTCAGTCTTTATCATTTAGATAAATTACACCCTAGTGTACTTCTGTGTACAAAACAAATGCCACACACTTGCCCTAAGTGCCTTCCTCCAAATGTCTAATTAAATCTGATGCTCTGTGTACAATATGGAGGATAATTTAACTTTTTCCAATTATATTTCCTATTAAAAATAGGGCTTTTAATGTTTATTTCCCCAAATCAGTATAAAAGCTGATATATTAACTCTTTCAGATAAAGCATGTACCATTTTTTCCGGTGAAAAATAACAGCCCTCATTTTCTATCCTTTTTAAACATAAGCTTTTGCTACTCTTTATGTAGTATCTCAACCAGAAATTACTGCGTGAGATTTAATTACAAATAAAAAAATATTATGGATAGAAACAGCTGCCAGAACAGATAAATAAAATTACCCTACAAGGTTGGCTTCGTTTGTATTGACAAGCCATCTATGATTTGTTGTGCTGTGTTTACCATTCATTCCTCTGAGTGAGCTCCTATTGAATGTGTTATGAATACAGCTTCTAGTGGAAGTTTGCATCTCATCCAAAATTTGCCTAAGGCAGCAGCACGGTATCTCTCCTTTGAGGCTTGAATTGAAAGCATCTGATTGTAAGGGTTAATGTATTCTGCAGTGGTAAAACATAGATAAACTCTGGAGTGTATCTGAATTGACATGGTCAATAAAATTCTTTGCTTATGCCTAGAGACACTATCATTCAATAGATTTCTACCACGAGCCAGTTTTCCCTGGTATGCGATGAACTTGAACTACTCAACATAAAGATGAGTGATGTAGTTGAAGATTAATGCAAACAGTGGTTTAGAACAGAATTTGTGACTTTTCTAGTTAATATATATCAAATAATATATGTAAGGAGAAACAGTGATGTAAGTGAGAGTAGGCCCACTCCTCCAGTAGGTGCAAACTCTCCTTTCAGGCACTGTCGAGCTTGCAGAGGGTTAAATAACAAATGGCACTGCATGTGGAGAAGCCACTCTACATACTGGGTGTTTCTTTTTTCCCCAAGTGGTACGGGAGATGTGGACAGAAAGTCAAGTCTTAAAAACGAATGTTTATATTGTATATTGCAAATTGGGTTGGTATAATAAAAAAATAATTGGCTAAATTAAATATATATTTATATTCATTGTTTTATACATCAAGATCCTTCCTCTCTCTTCTTTCTGACAATTTTCCCCATTAGTTTGTTAAGCAAACCCAGCTGACACAATATTTACTAAGGTCATTGTGTTTAACACGTCAATAGAAATACTGTATTCACTCAGTACTGTTACAACAGAAGTCAGAAGTGTTTCTTGCTGATAACACTTTCAGAACAAGCAAAAACAGAGGCATTGCAGGCATATATTGTTCCTTTAAGGTGCGTCTTAGCTTTGCCCTTGTTTTTTTATTAAAAAGGTTGGATGTATTGAGTGTCCATGTTGTATCTCAGGAATGAACTGAGCAGACAATGATGCAGATGGATTATCAGATGTACTTTCCATTCACTTAGAAGATGCATTTGCAGCCACCACTAGCTTTGCAAAAGCTCATGATTTTAACAGAGCCTGAATTTTAGACTTGATCCATGGAGAGTTACAGTTTTGTAAGGACTCATATACAAGTGCCTCCTCTTGCTCAAGAAGCAAAGAGCCAAGCACAGACATCACATCCTGTTGCCATGAGTGCACAGTTAGCCCAAACATGTACATAATCCATACAAGCCTCTAGCCTTTTACAAACCACAAAGAGGTACTTCTCTCTGAGTGTCTCTGAATTGTCTTTTTCCATTACATATTCAATATGGACTATCCTGGCTATTTTCCAGATGAGCTACATTTCCCCTCTGAATTCTGTGCGCTTCAACTAATGGATCATGAAAGACCTCAGTATGAGCACTCTTCAATAATAGAGATCGAATTTGCATTTATTTTTAAGAGCTGCCAAAGTATCTACCTATAGGGTGTGCTTTATGTGACTCATAACTTTCATCCACTTGGCATTTAAAATGCACCTCATAAAATCCATGGAAGTATTGTCAATAGTGTTATACTGCAATAGACATATTAGACTCTACTTTTATTGCATAATTAGCTTTTTTCCATTTTTGGTTGGTATGTTTATTCTAAACAAATTTATTAAAAATATTTAAAACGTGTACTGTAAATCTTATCTTCAAAACATCATTTACTCATAAAAATTGATAATGCTCTGACATGTCATGAGAATCTATGTTAATTATGTTTTTCTTGTTTTTTAAAATCATCTGTTTATTTTATAAATATTTGGGTTAGAAATGTATTTAACTATTTTAGGTCACTTCTTACTTAACTGTCTTTTTTGATGGGTCTGGAAGATAGGTGCCAATTCTCTGCAGTGGAGATTTCTGTCTTTTTCTAATCACTTCCATTTACATTTACTCAATCTGTACCGTGCAATTGTTATTAAAATTGGCTTACATCCATAATATCAACTTAATACAGGGGGGAAGAGGACCATGCCAGTTTATCCTGGAACATGCACTGTTTGAGCCATCTGCCATTTTCACACCGTGAATCTCAGTGACTACAGCAGATATCATCACTTGTAAAAGTGATACAGCTCCTTCACTGTATGTTCATAAGTGCCCAGCAAAGTTGTGTTTTTAAATCAAACCAAGAGCAATCTTGCCAGCTGGAGTCCATGTCACCCTGGCAGTATTGGAGAAAATTGATACAATCTTATACAGTGATAATGCAGAATGATACAATAATATAAAGCCAAGCCTTGAACAAGGGGTATCCCAGCACTCTGTATGGGTACCTTTTCTAATATAGTGACATACTGTAAGATCCCAACAAAGTTGGCTTTTTGTCTTTGCTGTTTTAATGTTACTTGATAAAATTGAGAAAACTGTGTTCTTAGTGGACAGGAAGAAAACATGCTTATTCTCATAACTGGAAGATTTTTTGGTTTACTTCCCAACCCCATTTATCAAGAACCCTATCAACCCTACCCAAACTTGTGCTAATGAACACAGAATTTGTTTCAGTCTGCAAAGTCAGAAAAACTCTGCTTTAAAAGTTCACAGAATTCCCCATCTCTAGCCCTCACCAACACAGATGTCTCACTTTTCAGGATGTGATGTACATGAGAAATTGTTCGACCTTGTATCACGCAGTGATTTTGACCCATTGTTGCACAACTGGCATTGCTTTTTTAAAGCAAATGTCCTTTGGTAGAATTTCAGAGTTCATATTTTTAGACATTTTTCTTCTACAATTATTTCATTATTCCCTTATCTGCCCAGGCAACCTAGTCCTTGTCAGTATTCAGCAGTGCCCTCGTTTCATCATATATATATATTTAAATGAATATGTTTTCTCAATGGTGGCATGTTTTGTTTTTAATGCAGACTATTTGGATAATATTAAAAAAGGTATTGTATCTCTTTGACCTATTTTTTGTTCAAATTAATGCCTTAGCCTTAAGTAGTGAGCTTTTAGTATAGATAAAGCAAAGAGCCATTCATTAATCTGTATCTTAGAGGTTTTTGAAGTAGTTTGTAGGTATGCTTTTTAGTACTTTATTCCTACAGTATGTATTTTTTGTTTTTATTCTTAGAAAAAAATGGATGTGCTTATTGTCAGTTTTCAAATGTCTTAGGTGGTTATGAAGAAGGTCTCTTCTTATTTCTAAATCCAAAGACATAAATTCTCTCTATGATGGTGGTGATTCAAAATATTGCTGTTTAATCTAAACCCAATTTAAAGAGTGAATGATGCTGCGTGATGCACACACAATGTAAAGGATACTGCAAATTCTTCATTGCTGCTTAAAATTGCTTATGATTTTGTCCTGAAATTACATTTCATGTTCTAGCTGCTTACACCTACAATAATAAAAAGAGACCTACTTTTTAAGACCACTTGGAATGCTAGTAATGTATTGCATATTCTAAATATTTCTATTCAAGTTAAATCCGCTTTTTGTTATTTCAGATGAATTACTCAGAAAAGGAATAATCAAATCTGCCACCTTGCAATGCCAATTACCACAGACGTTTGCACAATAGCATTTTAAACAGCTTTTTAAAGTTTTATTGCTACGTGTCAAATGAGTAAAAGTAGATTAACTGTTGATCCCAAATGTTGATTTTGTGTGAACTAAAACTGCCAAATAGTTTATTTATTATGTCTATGACTAAGTAAAGGGTTTAACCTTTGGTCTTGAGGGCCATTGTTAACAAAAGGACTGAGGTCAAGTGGAAGCACTCAATCCTCAGTTTAATTTTCGTTACAGAACTCACTCTCTTTTAATTATTTTCTGAGGAACCTAGTGTATAGGGATAGTTCCTTACCTCATCAATATACAGTAGGTCACCACAGCAGGCTGCAGTGAAACAGCTCTGCAGTCATTTCCCTTTGAGACCAGGGCTAAACCTTGCCCTGTTACCTCTTTGAGGTTGACCTCAGGGTTTTCAAAGTAATTACAGTAGGTGCCTCGTAACTCTTGTGGGTTCTCATCACATTAAACTTGGGAATAACACAGAATCAACTTATAGCTTATTGCTATTTCGCTGCCATTAAAATGATTTCGTTCTTGTCCACAAGATTAAAGGTAAGAGCATATGCCATGTGTGCTGTTCAAAATTGGAGGCCTGATTGTTGCTTTAATCAGTGACATGCTGAGGTGGTTGACATCCTGGAAAAGGCCTGTCCAGATGCATTTGATCAAGCTAATAAATTGTATCTGGGAATGCCATTTTAATTTTGGCATCGCACATGATAGGTAATCAAACTGAGGGTTCTGCCGGCACTTCTACTCAGCGTGTGAGCTTAGTAGCGTGAAGGCCAGGAATTTTCAGCTACTCCCCCCTTCACCCTGACACAAGCTTTCGTATATTCACTGTCTCCAATTTGTGAACACTAATATAGTAGTCTGTTTATACATTTGTTTTATATGCATATTTCTTGAGAGTTTGTAGTAAATACAGACAAGCTATTTTTTCTCTGCAATATTGAAATACGTAAGATTACAAGAAAAATACAGTATATCCATGCCTGACCATCACTGTAAATTTTGTACTTAAAATGCTCTATGCAGTTTATTTTTTTTTGGGTCTGTCATTTTGGAGAGTCTCTAACTATGGGTATATGATACATGATCCCCATCACATAAACATAAAAACATGTTTTATGTTATTTTTTGTTTTAAGTATCAGAATACAAGCTTAATCCATATTATACTAAATTCGATGTTATCCTTAGCATGCATTAGGAAAAACCCTCTTAGTCTTTTTTCTGTTCTCCTTTTTTATTGATATCTGCTGATGAAGGTTACAGCTGTCATTTAAGTGCATTAATGACATGGAGAGAATTTAGATTGATGGTCAAACAAAGCATATGGATAAGATCATTGAGCTAAGTGGCCTTCTTTTGCACCTTTAATTTCTTCTAATCATAGCAAAGAAGATCAGAGAACTACCTTTGTATTGTTCCAAGAAAATTTCAAAGGAGTGCCTTCCATAGGGGACAGTCCTGAATAAAATAATGGTTAGAAACATGGTCTTAATTGGTTACTCTTAGGTTTCATAATCACTTGAAAATCTCCATTGACTTCATCAAAGTTCACTTATATCATATTCATATCGGACCTCTCAACCTTAGCATTGTACACAAATCTAAATGATCTGTCTAGCATTTTGCATTGTGTTTTTTTATGTTTCTTTTTTGACAAGGAATTGGTAAAAACACTGGTGATACAAATGTAAATACTAAAGCCTTTTAAGTTTCTAGAAAATCTTAACCATCATTTAATAGGATGACTTTGTGTGCAATACTGTGCAGTGCTAGATTATGAGAGTTGCAGGTAAGTGCATACTGTAAAACAACATTTTGCTGTGGCAGCCTAATTTCAGTAATGTCCTCCAAGGTGTATTTTTGAAAGAACAAATTCTTGTGGTGTTTATTTTAAACTATGACACATATTTTATTAATACTGTATTTCATGGCACATTAACCCTGTGACTCTGAAATAAGAATACAATTAGAGCAAATCTCTTGCTTGCATAATTGTATTGTTTTACAAGCGACATAAAAACAATTGAAAAAAACAAATGATCTTGCTATTATTCAGTGCACAGAATACAGTGTTTATATAAGCCTTCGCATTATTTCCTGAATATTATTAAAAGGATGAAATTAAATGACATTGAAAATTTGACACAGCAAAAAGATGATATAGGAGATCTATTATAGCTCAGACTTTGCTATAGTTGCTTGATGAAATGATTGATTGATTGATTGATTGATTGATTGATTGATTGATTGATAGATAACAGGCTAAACTAAGCAATCAAAAAATGCTAATAATGCTCAATCATTTTTTAATACAATCCAGGCAAAGTCATTAACAGAGTGTGACTTGATGAGTTTCCTCTGTCATGGTGTCCTCATGTTGCCACACACTGGTGGCCATTTGCCTTTCTGCTAATGTGAGAATGAGCTTTCCTTAACATTCACTGTGAAAACTATCAGACGGTCGTGACTGTGTTTTTATTCAGAATGCACAATGAACGGTCTTCAGCCCTCTAATAAGACCGCTAAAGTAATGAGCTATGGGAATTAACATTTGGTGACTACAAATTAAAGGGTTATATAAACAAAAATAATGACAAAACCACACTAAATAACTGCTGATTCTCTTAAAAGACAATAATCTGCCGCACTTTCGTAAAAACTTCAAAAGAGGAAGCTTGGGTATGCAACACAGGTTTGTTCTCTTTGAAGTGGGAAAAAACAGGGTTGGGGTCTTGTGCTGGTGTAAGCTGAAAGAAGTAGACTACATCTAGCTTTGGGGCTTTTAATCCAATTTCTTTGGTGCTCAGGCTTAGAGTCAAACATGGCTAGAAGCCTCATGTTTAGGTTGCAGCAGAGTTTAAAAGTACCATGTAACAGGCTGTGTTCGATATAGCACATTGCCACAGGTAACACAACTTCCCACCTGCACCTAGTGTCATCACAGGAGACTTGGTCTTTTAAAACAGGTGCCTAGAGCACTGAGCAAATATGATACCATGAAGGGAGCAATAAGAGAGACTCAGGTAAATGCTACAGGCTTTGGTACTGTTTCAGAAACAGTCATTTTTCTTATAGAAACATTTGTAACACAAGGTGTGTGAGCAAAAGCTGGAATAGAAACAATTAGAATTTTGATTGTGGTGCCAATGAAATATACTTAATGATATACTGTCCAGGAATGTTTATTCATAGTATATTGGCTTAAATTATATATATATATGTTTAAAAAAAGCATAAGAATTAGAATTAATCAGTATATGGAAAAGATGATTACCTTGGAGAAAAGTTAATCTTAGATGAAATCCTGAAGAAATTTAGATCGAACTGTCAAATTATACCCCTGTTCATTATTATAATCTCAAGATGCCTCTCCATAATAAGGTGATTAAGAGGGGGTTCTGTCAGTTTCACAGAGTGCTAAGAGTGGTGCCCATTATACTCTTGCTCAGCAGAGGAGCTATGAATCCATAACGTTCTCAAATACTTTCTGATAAATCCCGCTTGCCAACAGTAATGTGTTCTCCAACGTCAGGACAATTTCACAACAGCCGTTTTTTAAGTACATAACACCTTTGTACGTTAAAAAGTAAAAGAAAAAAGAAAAGTTGTATTGAATTAAAGTGCTAATTACTATCGTTTGCTAATCATGTTATTAAATAACAATAACAGTTATAGAAATTATTTATAAACTCACTATACATAAGGTGTCAAAACATTTGTGTCCCTGTTACATTTTCTTACTATTAAGTCCTTTCTGTAGCTATTCTTCGTTAATTAACTTGTCAGCTTGGATCATGAAAAATATACCCATGAAACAAGTAATTAAGTAACAGTTAATCTGAAGTAAAATAATGTTTTAATGCCTTCAATTCCAGTTTTTTGCTTGTTACTTACAGAGTGGCAGAAACATGCAATCATCACTAGTTCACTGAAGTGCATTAAATCGATATTGGCATTTTGAGTTATAAGTGCTTTATTCATGATTTTTCTAACTGAAACCCTCTGATTTGGTTCTTAGTGTTTTTTTACAGTGTGTTTTTTTCTTTGTACGTGTATCTGTGTTTTTTCTGTGGTTCACAGGTTCATTCAGAATTGTCCACTGTCCATTGTCCATTGCCCTAAATCTCTAAATAAATCTAGTCTTACATCAATTCAATTCTTGGTTTTCTATAGATTGATGTTTTAATTATCTTCATTATCAGAAATACCAAAAATAAATTAATTGCTATTTTATAGTTCTGTCTTGCTGCTGTTATTAAGGTGGTGGAAGGAACACTAGAGTCAACTTACAAAACTAAGTTTGTACCTGGTGATCCTAGGAGGCAAACGTTTTTTTTTTGACTGAAAGTTCTCGTGGTTCAAAGTAATTCTTTCAGGAAACAGGATTCATATGTAAATGATGACTTAGAGCTAAACTTTACATCCACCTCTCTGTCCAGTGCTAATGTGGGATTAAACACTGACAGCAGTTCGTGAGTTCTTACAGGAATGTCTTTTATCATCGAGGAATTGGCACAGAAGGGAAAGGACAGCCAATTACTGACTTCAGTAGACTTATCATCCTGTCTGTGCCTTTTGTACCTACACTGCAGTGTTCATTATCAGTCGTGCTGGCTGCCGACCATGGTCCTGAAATATTGGCAGCTGGGAATTGAAAGTTTAGAATGCAAGATCCCATTTTATAGCTTAATTGGGCTGAGTGCAGAGCACCTTGATATAGACTGGTGGGTCAGAGAAACCTTAGTTTTATGCTGCAGACATCTGTTTTGAGATGTGCTGTATTACTTATGAAGTGTGCCAGCCCACTAAATGTAATGTAGACTACTTCTCTATTGTCTCTTTTTGCCTAGTAAGAAAAATGTAGTTTCCTAAGCCCCCACATCTAGGTGAGATTTGTTGGAATGTGAGTGAGTTTCGCTATTTGCCTCAATGCTGTTTAATTCAGAGAGCACAGTGTAAAATGTTCCACAGTTGGGAGCCTCCGATCAAGTTAGGTACTGTATATAGGTTACCTTTTTTGAAAGTTTGGCAAACAAATGTAATTTATTGATTATTTCAACTAAATATTTTTTTTCAGTTAAGGTAATTTCAAGTCATCTTCATTTGAATGGTATTAAGCATTAGAGCCCAAATCGTCTGTAAATGATTTAATTCAATATCTTACCAGCTTGATCACAGTTTATGTGATTTACTTCTTTACAAATTGATCATTTAATGCAGGATTAAAGCTCTATAGGACTGGAGTTGGAGGACAGCATACATATACTATTTCAAATTAATAAACAGATATTTTTAGTATTCCCCAGTTAATACAGACCCAATGACTAATATGTTTTTTTTTAAAAAGGTGTTTTTTTATTTATATTTTTACAGTAGCCTGAAGCATTTTGTTTTCATAGTTACTGTTCTATGAGCCAGATATAAGAAAAACTTGCAAAGGCGTTCACTATAGAAGAGGTTACCAAAATAAGGGAAGTTATTTCTGATACAAAGTAATGCTTACATATTGGGGGGATAAAGGGAAAATTACTCCTGAAACTTTGACATCCTCAAGATTTCCAGTTCCTGTTCACAAACTGTTGGTGTTGTGCTTTTTCAACTGTATTATGTTTATTAAACTGTGTTTGTATTCAGTGGAGAATGTCTCTTCCCATTTCCAGATATACTGTAATGATTTTGGTAAAATGAATAGAAAATATAACTTCAAACTTGATAAACAATAGCGTTGCGTGCCTGCTTGTAACTGTATTTGTATACTTCACTTCAAAACTAAATTAGATATAAAGGACATACTGTACTACATGAATTATAGTATTACAGTGTTACATTACCTCAATAATGCCATGGTTACCTTTTGAGGAATCTAAATGTAATTGTTTGGAGGCCATTTGAAAATAGATCATGCTACTCTGTTTTTTTCTTCAGAAAGTTGGAGCAGTAGGAGTTACAAAATGTCAAAGCAATGTAGAAGGACTCAGCATACACCTTTCATTTTTTTCTGACAAATGGCAGAACAATTGTTTCTTGGAAATAACTAAGTAACTTAAGAGGGTTTTTTTCTTTGTTTTTTAAGATTGTGCTAATGTGTTTGGGAAAAGTTATACAAATGAAGGGAAAAAATCTGTATGGAGCCTTTTATCCGTATTCCAAAAGCACGCCTCCCTTTAAAATAAGACAACCTCTATTAAGTAAAGATTAGGTGCTGAAGGGGTAGGACAGCTAATTACAG
Organism: Lepisosteus platostomus; assembly: GCF_059453375.1. NCBI lineage: Eukaryota > Metazoa > Chordata > Actinopteri > Semionotiformes > Lepisosteidae > Lepisosteus > Lepisosteus platostomus. The sequence continues at coordinate 34,598,998 of NC_142623.1, forward strand.
TGTCTTCTACTTGTGTTTGTCAATGCCTGCCTTTGTTCATGTGTCTATCCCTCGCGATCATTAGCTATACTTCTGGATGTTGCCCGGCACTGTTTGAAATGCAGCAACAGTGGCTGACACGTTTTATTACACTGTCTGCAGGAGGAATACAAATGAATTGGTCACAATGACTTGCTTTATCTTGGCATTTGCCTGGAGGTTTTTCTGCAGTCCACACGGAATCACAAAGCATTTTTTTTTTGCAAAATATTTATGGTAACAAGATAATGACATAGCTTCACCTGGGATATTTTGGGCAGCTTTATTGAAATCCACTGATATTTGCATGTGCCCTCATCATCATTGAGATAACTGTTAACTGAACAATTGCCAGCAGTTGTTAATGAAAGGAAAAAGAACCTTTAATTGCTAATCAAGATTCAATGTCTTTCCTGTATGGAGTGTAATAGTCAATCTGATAGGACAATTGTCTCAGAAGGAGAAATTTTAATTAAAGCAAGCTATGTAATAGTTTGCCATTATGTGTCTGGTGTAAACCATGGATTTTATTTTTGAAAGTATTGTAATAACCTAAAATTTTTCAGAAGCTGAATCTAAAACTTCTGCCATAGAATGAGTTCCTAATATGACTTTGTCTCCCACTCTTAATAGAGTTTGTGTTGTAGATATGGTGAATCCATATGTAATTTGAAATTGATTAAAAGACTGTTAAAGCTATTTTTATAGCCAAATATAGTTAATGGAAGAGATTTGTAAATGTAGTCTTGCTTATTTTAAATTAATAATCTACCTAATGCACCTTTATGCTTCTGATTTTAAGGTATTTTACGTGCCTTTTACTCAAACTGCTTTTTGCAATAAAAAAAAACAGAAAAGCAGATTATTTAATAGTCCAACAAAACAGCTGGGAACAATTGCATTAGCAAAAACATTGTTAACAAGTTGGGCTTATGGGATACCATATGACTAGTTCCTTGCTGTGTTTCCAGTATATTGCTCAATATGAGTGCTAGAACATGCCTGCACTTTCAATCAATACATTGTCTACACCAGCATGTTTCTCAGTATGGAAGACCTTTGCTTGGCACATTAGTCTTCCTTACAAAGAACAAAATTGGATCTTGTTGAACGGGTTAAGTCATCCCCCCATGGCAGAAGACACTCAGTACAATCATATGTTATGAGAAGAGACATATCGCATTTCTTGTAGTCTTGTAGTTCTTAATGTTTTTCTTGGATTTTGGCTGTCTACTCATGTGTCTTTAAGAAAAGATTCCCAAATGGAAAAAAATGTTAAAAACATAAAAGTGAAAATCAAACAAACCAATCTAAAGCAAATGAACTATCAAGGTACTGTATTAATCACTTTCAATTTTACTTTCCAGCATATAGTTATATTTTTAGCCTCGGCACAATTTGCAATTATAATTATGGATATTAAATCCATATCTTCATCGTAAACACTTTCAAGTATGTGTAATAGGGTGCTTTATTAAAGGCTTTGCAAGCTTATTTTCAGTTTTCTCACACTAAAGTTATTTTTGCCTATTAAAGAATTAGCAGCTTAGAGAACATAGATAACTGCCTTTAACAAAGATGCAAGCTGAAGTATTGTACTGGTTTTCTGAAATTTCAGAAATGTCAAAGAAGAATTCTTTGAAAGTTTGATTATATTGTAAAAGCAATGTTTACAGTCTGCAGTTAAACTTAATAAATCATAATGTATTCATATTATACTTAATTTAAAGTATCACTTTGGTTCCATCCCCACCACCCCCATGCTGCAAGTGAGTTCCAAAAGGAAAATCATAGCATACAAGTATAATGGAGTTTTATTTTTAACAATTGAAATATGTTTGGTTTATTTAACTATAAACCTTGAGACAAAGCAAATAATACTTTTACAGCTCATGTACAGTCTGATTCTGAAGTAGTTTGTGTCTCCTTGTAACAGAGGAGACATTTCAAACATTGTTGTTGAATAAGGTGAATATGTTTAGACCATTATTGTTGTTGTTTTTATACAAATTCTATGGAGACCCGAGGCAGCAGTATACTTGCTGCCCTAGTATAAAGAGACTGTTCACAAAAGTGAAGTTTTCATAATATTCAATGAGGTGAAATGTGGATGAAATGTTTTTAACAGAACATTAAAGATGGAAGCTGTTTTTCAGTGTTTCAGTCCTCTCTTAAGTGTAAGAGTAAAAAAAATATTGTTCTGATTTGTTTTCTTTTACTTTTACAAGAGGCACAGTACTTCACTTAGTGCTGCAGTCTTACAGTTCTGCCTTTTCAGGTTACTGACCCATAACCCAAGGCAATTTAATCTTCTTTTTAACATGGATTACTTTAGAGTCAAACAACATTACTTTGGAGAGTTGATTTAATAGTTTCTGAAATCCCACTTTATTCTAGTTAGTATCAAGAAATCGACTTGTCTTTAACATTAAACAATAGGCTTATGCAGCACTAACCAGAGAGGGGGATCAATGCTAAGTATAGATTTTGCTGTCCAAATGCTTCATAAGGATTTGGCTGCCTAAAATGGCAACTCCATTTAAAAGGCAATCATTGCTCACTGCTTTTTTTGTTCGTTCAATATACAAAAAAATCAATGCAGAGTTACCTGTTAATGTGAAATTCCAAAGTCCCTCGACAATTGAAATTGGATTAATTCAAATATTATTACCTCTAATAAATCCCCTTCTTGTTCTGACTGTTGCAGTCATAATGAAAGTAGGCATCAGCAACAAAAGATTTGTTTTGATCCACATCCTTTGATCCAGTTGGGAATAAAAGTTAGAATTTATTGGATTGTTAACTCTTTTAAAAGAAACCAATATGTCGTTAAATTTACAGTGAACAAGTAATGCTATACTGGCAGTATAGCATTAGTTGTCTGATGTAACTATACTCATCCTCATACTTATGTACTGTAGGAAAAACATAAAAGCATTTACTTTACTAGAAAAGTAAAAAAACAGCATTTTGTGTGAAAACCAGCAGAAATGTTTCAGTAGGAACATTTATTCTCCCCATGTAAAAGTACAATACACTGGCAATTATTTGATAGTTAATTGGTGGTAATGGCTGTGTGGTAGAATGAGTATTACTTATCATGTATTAAAGCCATAAATCTGTTTGAGAAATCAAACCAGAGTGTGTTGCCATAGTCATCTGTCAGATGTGACAAGGTAAAGTCACAAATGGTGAGCCAGTGCAGGAAGATGAATTCCCCTAGCACACTACTGAAAATAAAAGCCCTTGGGGTTACAGATCTCCTGCTTGCAGTATTTGCTTTTTAAGGAGAGAAAAGCAGACCTTCCTTTCATGTGTGTAAACAGAATGCAGGCAATGCTTATTTATGGTATGTTGTAGAAAAGGTGAACTAATTATGGAACGTGACAAGGCAGTAAATCATTTTTCTGAGTCCTCACAAAAGACCTTTCATCTCTAGGTCAAATGTCCTTTATTACTGTTAATATAAGGACCTGTAACAGTATTGGAATTATTCTTTAGTTGTAGTACAAAGCATTAAAACAATTCCAGCTTTACTGCACATTGCAGAAATCTGAAAACAAATGCTACATGTTTCTACCCTGTCTTTTTTTATTTCAAGGCCTCAGTGCCTCATAATCATAATTTCAAAATCCGTGCTGTAATGAGATTTTTCACTTGAGAGAACATTACTGCTACAGGATTATATATCTTAAATTAATAATCTTTGATCTTATTTATACCATATTATTATTAGAAAAAAAAGATCAATTTTTTAAAAATCAATTTAGCATGCACTATCCATAACTTCACTGTTTGTATGTCATTTCTAAAAGTTAATTTGCATTAGAAAATGCAAAACATTATGCCCTAGAGAGTTATGGTAGTGGTGGTATCAATGTGCACTTTATCAGTGACAAAAGCATAAAACATTAAACAATACCTTTGACAAATTGGGCTCAGCACCTTATGTTGAAGTTAATACACAATTTAAACTTTTCTGTTACCGTTGCCCTGCAATAATGCACAGGTTGTCAGAACTGGCTTCTGCCATGTGGTCACGCATATATAGGTTTTGAACTTGTGTTGTTGTCCATTTTGTTAAAACTTTTATCTCACTATCTTTCTTTTTTTTCTTTCCTTACCAGATGGCTGCCCCAATCTTTGCAATGGCAATGGGAAATGTACCCTTGGTCAGAACAGCTGGCATTGTGTCTGTCAGACAGGCTGGAGAGGCTCTGGATGCAACGTTGCCATGGAAACCTCTTGTGCTGATAACAAGGATAATGAGGGAGGTGAGAAACACACATCAGACTCCTTATGCCCTTAAGAACTGTTAGGTTTAGGTGGTGTGATCATAATTTAATTTGCTAGAAAGGCAAAACGCTCATTAGGTTTTTAGTTCATTTATCAATGGTGCTTTTGTTTATGTATATCTTAAAAGCATGTTTCGTGATTCAGTTTTAAAACCATTTCTTGGGAAAGAGAGATCATGTTTCAGAGGTTAAGAGTTGTTCATAATCTGCGTCTCATACCTCAGTGGCTTGTTGTTTATGAAGAGTAAACGGCAAAGGCGCGGTTGTGTAATGGAGCCCTCAGGAAAACTCAAGTTTATTACAGTGCAGTTGTTCTCTTGTTTCTTTGGAAGCTGCGGAGTTTAATGTCAGATGAAAACTCCTTGGGAAGTTCTCCAGATGAGGGTGGAAGCATAAGAAGTGGGAGTTTGAAGTGGAAAAAAAATCCAGCAAACACGTTTTTGACAAACCAAAACAGACGATCTAGAGGAACATAGTTCTGAAAGTGATTTATGAGAGTATTCTATGGTAATAGGAATTCCTACAATAGGAAAATATGTTTTAAAGATCATTACAGTTTTTTACAGAAACTCACTCCTTTATAGATATTGTCTTAAATTCACATACATCTGACCTTACTGCTTTGACCCTGGTATTTATCTATCTATGGTCTTTCTGTAGCTAGCCATATTTATTTATTAGAAGTGTCCAACAGAAGTTTAACAAATCCTGAAGGACTCATTATTTTCTATTCATCTTTGCTCTGTTTTTACACCTCCATTCAGCATATTTTTTAGGTCTTCGGTACCTTATTAGAATTAAGAGCCACTTACAAACATTATGGTGATTTTTGTTAGCACCAATACTAATACCGTCAAAACCTAATGATCCAAATTGTAAAAAATTTCCTCTGCCTTGGAAGCCAAGCTAGCATCGTCTCTCCAGGAAAAATTGATCAAATTATCTTCGAGACCATATGTTTCGACACAACAAATGAGAAAATGGGATAAAACCCGAAATTCCCATTAGGAACCATGGTCTGCATTTTCTCTCAGGGGCTGTTATATCATGTTTTAAATTTTAATCCAGCTTGTATACTGGCAGATATAGTTATTTCTTTTAAATGTGTCTTTAACACATGGGCCTGAAATTTACTTTGATTTCATTTCATTTCAGGGAAGTATTTTGTGATGTATAAATATTAATTCCATTTTACCCTTCTCAGCTGCTGCAGGAAAGCATGCTTTGCAGCAAGTAATAATCATAAAAAAGTGTCACAACACTGTCAAATTGAACGTATAAGCAACAAAAAACCTGCTGCAATTACAGCTCTGAACTGCTTCGATTTCTCAAGGTGACATCCTTGGTCCATGTAGCAGTGGGAGTCACATCAGGACTGATTACAGGCTATTCTAAGTTTGTTGATTGAACACTCCTGAGAATGGGATTTTTCACCGAATCTGACACAACACAATCAGCAGAAAAGCTGCCTCATAAAGCTCAGAGCTAGACACTAGGAGTTATGGAAAGTCACTGAGCTGTTTTTCCCTCTTTTTTATTACTCTCCTGCGTTTTAAGATCCAGTATGAGACAGATTCTAGCTGCATTCCTCCTGCAATAACTAATATGTGGGAACCGAGGCTATATTTTCTTGTCCATATTCCCTAGGTCATCCTCTTGAAATGACGCTTTCCTCTCAGTGGATTGCACTTGGTTAATTGACTGATTTTGTTCCAGTGCCTTGTATAATTTAACCTGAGGAAAACGGCTGTATTTTCAGTCTTTGTCAGCTCTGACATCTAATGGTTGTCCTTAAGCAGCAATCTGATGCAAAATCTGTTAAGACAAATGTGCTTTTTTGTGATGCACTGAGAAAGATTTTAAAAGCACTTGACAAAGGCAAAGTATTAGAAGTGGCCTGTTGAGCTATAACACACAGTCATGTGCTCTTATTTGAGGGACAGCAGTTCTTGCTGTGACTAAGAACAGTGCCCAGAAGGCACCATCAGGAACTGCTTCCTAGCCTTGTGTCCTTGCTGTTGTTACTAAAGCTATGCCACTCTGGCAGCTATCCACAGGATTCAAGTACTCAACAATAAAAGCAACAGACAGAATCATTATATATCAGGAAAAGCACAGAAACTCGTAGATTTAAGGAAGGTCACAATTGTCACCTCAAGTCTCCTATTTAACCTCTTGCTGGTTAAATTGGAGAGTTGAAGAGGGTATACACCCCCTAGGCAGGCTCTATTTTCTGAACTCTTACTCTATACATCCCCTATGAAAGCTCTATTTTTGTATCTCTTACTGTATACATCCCCTGTGAAAGCTCTGTTTTTCAAAGAGGAGGACTCAGTGAAATTGTGAAATTTATTTATTTATTTGTTTATTATTATTTATTGTTGTTGTTTTTTTGTATCTACGCTTCTGCAACAACTAGCTTCTGAACATCCGCTCCCAGTGGAATCTGGGCTGTCATTTCCCCTGCAGCCACACATAATAGGCACCTGCTGGATTGTTTTAAAATTTCACATGCACACTGTAAATTCATTAATTCAGTCATGACAACTCACACTTTTAGGGTGTGTTTTTTTATGAAGAGGCTTTAAAAAAGAAAATGCTTTGTTTGTTTCGTATGTGCTGAAAACATTCCAAGAGCCCATATGTTTTGCCATCGAAAATGTCATAAAATGACAAGAGGCAATTTGCTTCTCTTCAGGCATACAGGAGTATAATTTTTTTTGGAATCTTTAAAATATGCTTTTCTACTTTCAAAGATGGATACCTACAATATCCTACAATCTGTCAATAGAATGACATTGCTCTTGGGCTTCTCAGCATGAGAATTTGTGACTGTAATAGGAGTCTAACCTTATACTGAATGACCTCTTTTTAAGCCTATATATTTCAACATCTTCAATCAGCAAGTTTCTCTGTTGCTTTTTTTTTTACTTTTTATTTACTTCCACAGTTATTTCCCCTTCTATTAAAAGAAAGCTTTTCTTTTTTCAGTAAAAAAAAAACAATATATGAAGTAAAAATGAAAGATGAAAAGAAATGGGTAAAAGACATTTTACCACTGTTTTTTTTGGCAACAAATGCACACAATAGGAATAATCTGTGATGAGCACTTCAATGATATGTTGTACTGCTGTCTACTTGAATTAATTCATGTGAAAACTGACCTAACTTTGATGAAAAGGTTTGGATATAAATTTACTATATAACTTTCTGCTGTCTGTAAGCTGGTAGTTGATTCTTCCTTTATTTCTTTCTTGGTCTCTAGCTAGGGTGTGTGCTTTATCCTGAATAATCTGAGATTTCAAACAGTGAGATTTTGTACTGATTCCTTTCAGGTGTAGGATCCTGTGTTTTTGGACAATGATATGCTATGAACGTGCAATGCAAAACTTTGTCTTTGTAAATCCTGACACTTAATGTGGTGTGTGGTGAGCGTTCTGGCACACAATGGCTGCCGTCGCATCATCCAGGTGGATGCTGCACATTGGTGGTGGTAGAGGGGAGTCCCCATTACCTGTAAAGCGCTTTGAGTAGAGTGTCCAGAAAAGCGCTATATAAGTGTAAGCAATTATTAATTAGTATTATTATTAATCTACTATGTACAGTATATACTGTAGTACATCGTAGTACTTGCCACCTGAAGAAGGCTTCACAGCCGAAACGTTGTGTTTTCTCTCTTCTTTCAGCATGCTATAAACCTATTACTTGTTCCTTTGCAGACTATACATGCTGACGCAGCTATCCACCTAAACTGTGTATATATGATGTTACAACACTGTAAGGCATTCTTATAATGGGTTTGTAAGGAAGAGCTTTGAGAGAAGATATTTGAGTAAATCTGTTGAAATTGAAATTTCCCCCCATTTTTTCTACCTCACTAAATACTAGAATTAGTAGAGCAGGGCAAGTTAACTCACTACCCTCCTTGCTGCCTCCTAATTATTAAAGTTGTTGTTGTTACACATGCTACAGAAGTCAAGTAAATGAAGGAACTCTACTTAAAGTAAATCAAAATCATGCAGGGCAGGAAATTGTTTTAAAAATACATAATTTTAATACATAGATAAAAGTCACTCAGTTGGGAAAGTAAGCTCTTGAGAGTTATTCATTATGGGGACCTCTGCTTGAACCCATTTTGGTATCTTCTACATTCAGGCACTGTCAGGAGAATGTTAATGACCACCCTGGCACTGCATGACTCATACTAGTATTGTCTAACATGTGGCATCAGTTACATTGTTTAAAGCTTTCTCTCCCCTTACATTTGATGGACAACTGAGTGAACTTAAGGATCTGGAGTGACAGATTATTTTGCTTCAGAATCAGAGTGTAGTTCCTAAATTTGGTCATAATACTGAAACAGAAAAGGCTTTTTTTCCAGCAGCAACACCTGGATTAAGTTCAAATGATGAAAGGGCTGTCCAGCAACGTTATCAATGTCTTTTCCAAAGCATTATTCTTGTAATGGAAAAAGCAAAACATACACAGTACGTGGTCTACAGCACATACAGTATTCCTCATCCTTGCTTGAAGATGATTATCTTTTAATGGAGAAGCTCAATTCCTTTATTAAAAGTTTTCCGGAAGTGTGGATTTTAAATAAGAAAAAGGATGCAATATTTCACCTTTTATAATGGTACTGTTTTAATTTAAAAAAATAATGATTTCCTAGCAGCCAACTTTGGTCTTTAAAGTCAGTATCTCTAAAGCTATTGTTGCATTCTAGATGTATACTTATAGCCACCACTTCTTTTATCTTATGTTAGATTCAGTCTTCTTATAAGTTTCTTGAATGGGAAGATAGACATCTGATGTCAGATGGTATGGAGTCTTAAAAGAAATCCTCAAAGGAAATATTTAATGATTGGAGTAATCCTCAGACCTTGGCATATACATACAGTATATGTTCATTGTGAGTAAAGAAATTGAAAAATATTGGATTCTGGAAGACATCTCAATCATCTTTTATTTCATGCCCTGAATCCTGAGTACAAAAATACATTAAAAAGACATAATTAAAAACTAAACACAAAAGGCAGAAAATTGAAATAGAAAAGACTGTCATTAAGTGAAAAGCTATCCATGAGAGTAGCTCTTTAAGATGGGTTTTAAAATTTCCTACTAAGACGCAATGCAAAGAATTCCACTACTGGTGTATAAGAAGAAAAGGCTCGGTCACCCAGTTTGTAACTTGCAGGTTTGTGTTACTAGCAGAAGAACACGAGACAAAAAATTAGGAGTCTGATTTTGCAAAAGACCCTTCAAATACAGCAGAACAAGGTCAGGCAAAGGAGGTAACCTGTGATTTGCAGTGATTGCAACAGAGGGGTGTCATTAGAACCTGACTTAAATTTTGAGAGGACTCAAGAATCACTGTTTTCCACTTTTGATCTTTTAGATGCAGGCAGTCAGAGCATTCATTACAATAGTCAACCCTAGTAAAAAATACACAGGCGTGGAGAAAGGGACACATTTCACAGAATCAGACATAGCAAAGTAGGATCCAAATTAGAGCAGTATAACTTCTAAGAAAAAGGGAGGTTTAAATTTTGTTGTGAATATGGCTTAAATGTCTGATTAGACATTTAAAAGTCAAATCACCATTATCAACAGGTTATGATCTCAGTTGTTTCAATTTAGCAATTTGATTCTAAGGCCCAATGAATATAACCTTAGTTTTATTACTGTTAAACTGTATTTGATACACTTTTATGCATCCATATTTTTTATACCCTGGTTTTATAATGCAAACAAGTAATAGATCGAAGTAAGAAAAAAATGAATGTCATGAGCATAGAAATTATATCCAAGACTATATTATTTAACCTAGGAGAAACATATAAATTATAAACAAGGCAGGGCCCAATATAGGCACTTGATGCACTTCCATTCAAACAGCAATTGTGGCAGCTATACAATGGCCAAGTGATGCAAACTGTGTTTTATTGCTCAGACAAGACTCAAATTAGCATATAAATGTGTCAGTACTGCCAATTGATTTTTGAGACATTTTTAGTCATTTCTATAGACTTGTGTGTTAAATGTGTGAAGACCATAGTTTTAATTAAAAGGCTTTAATACTGGAAAAGGGTTTACATATATATTAGGTTTGAAAAAAAGGCATAACTAATAGCCATCCATCACATGATATTTGTATTCCTATAAACAGGACCTTTTTAAAAGCACATTTTTAGCTGTAGTTTCAGTATGAACTGTATGAAATGGTTTTAACTAAAAAGTTCATTTCTTCTTCTTACACAGAAGGTTATATGACATTTAAAAGCAGCAGTGTACTGCATGTTGGAAATTAATTTTTCTACCACTTTTTGTATATTCTTTGTAAACCTAACAAATTCCCTTCTACAACAAATTGTTGCAGAAAAAAAAAATCCCAAAGCATTATTTTAAGTGCTGTGTGGAGTATTGTATCACAGAAGCTCTCCTTTTCACTCAGGAGGTCTGTGTTTGTGCAATGAGAGAGAAGATAGATTGCAGTGACAGGATAATTACACTTGCTGGTGTGGATCCAGTGGTCTTGCTGACAAATAGATTTGATTCTTGTGACTGACAACCCCCAGGAGAGTCCAGGGAGTTGGGGATTGGGGTGTTGGAGAAAATAGAGTGGGCTGATCTAAGGTTCACTTGTGTATGTGTCCATGATGGAGGTTGAGTGATAAATTGAAAGCAGGTCCATGCAACAGCAGCTGCTATGCTCTTTAGGCTGTCTCAGTCCCAAGTGGTCTAGACAGCGTACTAACAAAGGCAATCACCTAGAAGCTAACAGGATGTTTATATAGTGCATTGATGGGATTTGCGGTAAACTGCATTTATCTACTTATTTATTCATTTGTTGTTTTTGTTTCAATAGTTATTACTTGCCATATCTCCACTTAGAAGGATTTGGGAAGGAATAGTAGTGTAATATGCAAATGTTTGTGAAACAAAGATGAATACAGAAATTGCTTTAAAATATGTGAAACCACGTGTAATAATGGCAGGTTTACCATATTTCACTTGCCCTGTTCAGGTGTTGCTAGCAGATGGCTTTTTGCAATTCGTAAAAAAACAGGTGTTATAAAATATTTTATCTCATCTTGGTATGTGTTATTCTTACTACTATTATTATCTGTAGTCTTTGAAGTCTGCCGTGGTCTTGATTTTATACTTTTAGGGGTTTTATGGAAATTTTCTAATGATTCTAAGAATTACTCTTGAAAACATCTTATATTTGAAAATGTAGGTATTGTGCAGATTCTCAGTGCCAGCTGACATGAAGAGTTCCAGCTCAGTTACACCTTTGAAATCTTCTTCCCACATATACCTGACATAAAAGCAACCATAGTATTTTTTCGCACAATAATTCCTAAATTAATTGCTGTTAAAATGAATGCATGCTATATGTCATAATACAGTCATGCTAGGTTAAATGGGTTAAGCTGACATTTCATTGCAGTCTGGAACACAGGAGCATTGTGTTGGTTTGACTGTGAAGCACACTGCAATGTTGTGCTTGAAGTAGCTGTCTAAGCCTTGCTTGTTTAGCTCTGTTAGAATGATCATTAAGGAGACAAGTGCACTGAAAGAAGTGAAACCTTTTGTCCACAAATACTTTATTTTTAGCATTCCAAAGCTTTCCTCCTGTCTCTGTGTGCTCCAGCTTTGTGATGATTGTTCGCCTTTGTAATCTTTTCCACAGTTACAGAAAAAAAGATTTGTTTTTCAGTTTGCAAATTTGGATATTTTGACATTTGCATTTCCAGCATGACACAAGTGCTTTTATGGGCAAAACTGAAGACTTCTTTGCATAGTTACAAAGCAAACCTGTAGCATGTTTCTTTAGTGAGTAATGCATGGCATTTATTTATAGGTGCCCATTCTGTAAATCCTTGCTGTTGCCATTAACATAGAAAAGTATTCACTGACTGCTCCAGGTCCCTTAAAACAGTACAGTTTCTCTCTGAATAAGTGTTGACACAACAATTGCCATTATTTTGCCCAAGTTTACCATTGAGATAGTGAGATAGTGAGATACTGTGTTATCAATAAATAATAAGAACATTAAGCTGTTTTTGGAGTATTAACAGTTAATCTGACCTTTCTTGCATACTTGTGCTTTGCCTTCCCAGATGGTCTCATTGATTGCATGGACCCAGACTGCTGTATACAAAGCCCCTGCCAGTCCAACCCACTGTGCCGTGGGTCACGTGACCCTCTGCAGATTATCCAGCAGAGCCAGTCCCCTTCTCAGAAAGTGAGGTCATTCTACGACAGGGTGAAGATGCTAGTGGGCAGGGACAGTACTCACATCATCCCTGCAGACAACCCTTTTAATGCAAGGTATTGATGCACATTGCCATTGGAGAATGTGCACTTAGGTTGGGGCCTCATGTACTTTCATTTTCTGCTCTGTATGTCACAGGCAACACAATCTGTGAAATGTCCCCATCTCAATGGCATGTTGTTTAGTCATTTCTTTTATTGAATTCAAGTAACTCACATCTGAGCTCCAACAGGGGCTGGTTATTGGAAAAATATGACTAACGTTAGAGTTTTGATAGAGAGTCGTATGTAATGCTGCACGTTCTCTGGATTTCAATTTGACCTCGGTCACAGCCTTCCAATTTAATTTTCTTTTTTTTCTATTTTAAAAGCTGATCTCATTCAGTCATTCTTTTCATGGAAAATTATCTCTTGTAACTATGGGTACTCCAAATAACTTGCCCGTAACCTTTCATATTCAAACAGTTTTTTAAAGGGGAAAAACAGAAGGATAGTTGAAGCAAGCTTTAAAGTGTATGCTACAAAACGGTATAAAAGAGTAGGGACATTCATGTCATATATTATTCTAATCCAGTTATACTTCACTGAACAATCTTGGCCAGCAACCATCTTGAAATATGCAGCCATAGCAGGAATTACCTGCACAACTGAAAAATGATTTTGAGACACACATAAGTATAAGTTGATCAAGTGGTAGTGCTTTGAAAAAAGTGCAGTGAGGTTGCCAGAATATGCAGTACTGTACATTTGCCAGAATATAACATACAGTATATACAATATACAATATATCTTACATATATTTTCATAATTGATCTCTAAATTATTTTATAAAGGTGTAACACTTGGTTAATCTCGCTTATTTCAAAGCTTTAATTTATGTTAAATACTTTGAAACCCAAAGCTGATATGTATGCCCAAAGGAGAAGAAAATCATGAAAGTTGATGCTAATGAGGAGAAAAAGCTCAAGAACTAATAAAGCGTAATAAGGCGAGGCAAATCTATAAATCCGAATGATTTGGCAAGTGGGGGAGAAGGAAAATGTAAATAGAACAATGTATATGGCCCAGAATTGCTACAGCTTAAGGAAGTATAATGTCTGTCAATTTATAAATGTATCATTATAATAACACAGGATATGTTTGTTGCAGAAAATCATATTTAGACATGCATCCCAATTCAAAGAATTCCTGATAAAAAAAAATCATTTTTTCTCTTTTTAATATCTTTTTCTGCAGTCTCGCCTCTTTGATCAGAGGGCAAGTGTTAACCACAGATGGCACTCCACTGGTTGGTGTTAATGTGTCCTTTGTGAAATACCCTCATTATGGGTACACTTTAACTCGCCAGGATGGAACGTAAGTGGCTTTTATATTTCTTGAAAGTAGGAAAGAGTATATTCTGTGTCATCCTTTCAGAGATATATCATTAAGCTACTTCAGCCAATGGATTTATTTTTCTTTATCAGATGTGCAATAGCAAGAACAGTATTCAAATCACTGCATGGCTAAACAGAAATCTAAGCATGGCAGTAAATATCACTATTTTCTTCTGGTTTAGAGATACTTTTTAATTTGTAGGAATCATTTTGTAATTCTTGTCATTTGTGTAATTCTCCTTGTTGGGTTTAGTGAAAAGATTAGTGTTTGAAGGCTGATGTAAAAAGCTTCACAATCATGCACTAATTTCTTAATGAAATTAACTATCCATAACAGCACTTAATTACCATCTAGCCACATCAAGACACTAAAAGCTTGCTTGACAGTGTAATAATAACCCATCTGAAGAACAAAGAATAATTTTCTTGAATTTTATTGTACACGGACATGTATGTTTTGTCTTTATTATTAAGATCAAGGAAAAATATACTGTATACAGACGTAAAACTGAAAATAACAACATAGGATGAATGTTTCATTACAGAAGGAAATGTCCTAAAAATTCTTAAATGGTTAGTAATAGGTACTGTATCTTCACATTTTAATTTTAATATATAACCTTTGATATCAAAAGAAGCATGGATATCCAACTTCAGTGACCATAGCAGCTTTTTAAATAGTACCATGACTTTGATTACAATTATTGCTACTATTGCAAATATTAGTAATAAAAATGAGAAAAATTGAATCCTTTAGGACACTAGGTTTAATATCCATTTCTTATCTTTCATTTTCACAGGTTTGACTTGATTGCCAATGGTGGTGCCTCTCTGACACTCCACTTTGAGCGGGCACCCTTCATGAGTCAGGACCGCACAGTGTGGCTGCCCTGGAACAGTTTCTATGCCATGGACACCCTGGTGATGAAAACTGAGGAGAACACCATCCCCAGCTGTGACCTGAGTGGCTTTATCAGGCCTGATCCTATTGTCATCGCCTCTCCCCTCTCCTCCTTCTTCAGCTCTCAGCCTGGACAGAAGCCTATCATTCCTGAGACTCAGGCAAGGTTTTCAAACAGGATCTGATAATAATTCATATATGACTTTTCAACCCTGCATTGCCCTTGACTCACTGAAAAGTTGGGAGTATAAAGTTTCAGATTGGTTCTCTGAATTAGGAAGTGCAAGAATGATCCCATTTTAAAGAACCTGTTTTACAAGTTACCCGGAAGGTCAAATGTTAATTATGATGAATTCAGAGCAATCTATTTTCTACAAAAAATGTAGGAAATTTGAATATAAAGAGGTGCATATTATACCGTAAATCTTAGTCTTTTCGTAGCAGGATCTTACATTTAAAAATGAATAGAACTGGTAAGGCATGACTTCCTGCACCTTCATGTTTCCCCCTGTTTTTCGACTTTTTTCTTCTCAGAGGGAGGGCAGATATATTACTCATTAAGACAGGAGGGAATTCATTAAATGTTGCTCTGATGATGAAGCTTTTACTGAGTGAAACCAGGCAGGATGCCATTCATAAACACTTGCTCTTTGAGCAAGAGGCTTTACCACACCAAGAATGCATCAGAAAAAAAAGATTTATAACTTTATGGCTAGCTACTTTGGTTGTAATTGTTGGCTTTCTCTCTTCTTCGTATATTCTCTTTAAAGGTCCTTCATGAGCAGATTGAAATCCCTGGCTCCAGCCTTAATTTGTGCTATCTGAGCTCCCGCACCACTGGGTACAAATCTCTTCTAAAGATCACCATGACCCAGGCTGTGGTGCCTCTAAATCTCATTAAGGTCCATCTGATGGTGGCAGTTGAAGGTCACCTCTTTCAGAAGTGGTTCCACGCATCCCCAAACTTGGCATATACTTTCATCTGGGACAAGACTGATGCCTACAGTCAGAGGGTCTATGGACTTTCAGAAGCCGTCGGTAATTTTCACCACCATCTTTACAATTAAATAATGTCATTAAATAATGACCTTAAAGGGTCATTAAATAATGACCCATTAAAGGGTCATTAAATAATGACCCTTCAGTGACATAATTTTACTCCTATGTCAGCAGTGTAACTCACTATCACAGACTATATGAATTCCAAGAATCCCAATATCCATCACTTCTTTTCTACTCTTTCCATTTGTGTCATCCTACTAATATTAGTTAAATAGCTTTTCTCATTTTCCATTAGTCGAAAATAATTAAACGGTATCTTGCCGATATTATTTTATAAGCGTTAAGGATTTTTTTTACAAAACATTAAAGATTATGATTCCTGTAAAGCAGTGTTATAGTCTTATTAATAGTTATTCTTAAATGTGAGAGATGAGAGGCGAAGGTGAAAAGTGACTGAAAGAACCAACATTACCAATTGCTCTGTAGCAAAACATGACCTGAATTACAATCATATTTTATTAGCATTATTCCTTTTGCAATCCCCATATCGTATACATCTTTCATAATATTAGCATTTAAGATAATCAGCACATGTATAATAATGTAACAGTAGCAAAACTCTTGCATTAATCTAGCTAATTACACTACAACAACACAAGCATTATAGCTTTAATTCTGAAATTTAGAATCAGAAAAAGTAATGTGGGGATCAAAAAAGCACTCAACTAAATTAAAGACTTTTATATTATTTAAATGTTTAATTAATGGAATATAATAAGGTGTTTTAACATTGTGCAACTTCTACTAATGGATGTTGGCAAAATAGAAATTCAAATCATTATAAACTGAGGTGAAGAAAGAGAATTTGAGCTGCTAATTAATTCACATTTGTACTGGGAACAAACTGTATGAGTGTTTAAAAGGGTGGGGAATGTAATGATACACTACTTGCATTGCACTTGAAAGACCCTGGCAATAGCCTCAGCTGATTTACAAGGTCTGTAAATTGTGCTTTTACTATGGAACTTTCCTTTTAATGGCATCCATTGTGTGTGTTCTTATTTATTGCTTTTCATTGTTCTAGTGTCTGTTGGCTTTGAATATGAGACATGCCCCAGCCTGATTCTGTGGGAGAAGAGGACAACCCTGCTCCAGGGCTATGAACTGGACCCCACCAATCTTGGAGGCTGGTCCCTGGATAAACACCACACTCTCAATGTGAAAAATGGTACCATTCCATTACACTCAGCACTTTCAGTCACAAACAGATGCCAGATCTCCCTAAATGAAAATCGTGTTGTGAATGTTAAAGTTTCACAAATTGAGTACTCATCAAAAGCATAAAAACTCCCAGCAGCCACATCACCCTGCAACTCACCATTGGCAACCCACTGAAGCTAAGCAGGTGTGAGCCTGGTCAGTACCTGGATAGGAGACCTCCTGGGAAAAACTAAGGTTGCTGCTGGAAGAGGTGTTAGTGGGGCCAGCAGGGGGCGCTCACCCTGTGGTCCATGTGGGTCCTAATGCCCCAGTATAGTGATGGGGACACTATACTGTAAAAAGGTGCCATCCTTCAGATGAGACGTAAAACTGAGGTCCTGACTCTGTGGTCATTAAAATTCCCAGGGTGTTTCCCAAAAAAAGTTGGCCCTTACCAATTATGACCTCCTAATAATTCCCATGTATGAATTGGCTTCATTACTCCATTCTCCTCCCCACTGATAGCTGATGTGTGATGAGCGTTCTGGCGCATTATGGCTGCAATCGCATCATCCAGGTGGGGCTGCACATTGGTGGTGGTGGAGGGGAGTCCCCATTACCTGTAAAGCTTTTTGAGTGGAGTGTCCAAAAAGCGTTATATAAGTGTAAGCATTTTTTTTTTCATTAAATTTAGAATAAGGTCTAAGATTCTGAAAATGAATCAGATGCGCTTCATAAGCATTTGTATTTGAATTTCTCTTTTTTATTGGCCATCTACATCTATATCTACAGTATGTTCCATGTCCTAACGTCATGTTTCCGTAGTATTTGATGACAAATGACTATGCAGTCTTGCTCATTTATACTTGTTATTTGGCAGATTATAAATGGTTCTATCAAGTAAGAATCATAACCCTGCATTGCTCTTTTGGGAGACTTTATGATGACAAGACGATTCAGTCAGCAGTAGAAAATGTGCATTCTCAAGTTTCATTAAAAATAAAAAATGTGTAATAACCCTAGTCAGTAACTCATTATCAAACACTGATACAGCAATCAAGAGCCAAAGTCATTTCCACATTACAGTTATTTTACAGCATACAATAACCTCAGTCTATTCCCATTCTGGAGTGCTAAATTACATCACTCGTAACAGTGTCATTCAGATACAGTATAACATTAAGGCGCAATATAACAGTATGCTAAAGTCAGAAGGATTTTAAACGAAAACTTAAAATCTTTATCTTCATGTTGCTCTTTAATTAACCAGTAGCAGACCATTTCATGGCAATGACCATTCAATTCCAATATACTTGGAACTTTAAGAGTAAGATTAAAAGAATTTCAAAGAACATAATAGGAAAGGTTACAACTTGGACTCTGGTCCATCTACCTTGTTACTAAGAAGGTTTTTGGTCTGAGTGATTCTCGGTTCTCTTCTGTTCAGTCTTAAATGCACTGCACCATAGTACTTATAGTACTTATATGCACTTAACTACAGTATAGTAAACTATCCTCTTGTTGATGTTTCAATATTAATCTGGAAGATATCCATTTGGTTGACTTTGTCAATGTCTCAGTGGTTTTCAAAACATAGAGAAAAGTAATAATTCTAAAGATCTGGGCTTCTTACAGAGCAACTTATTTGACCTCTTCCACAAGCTTGATTGAGTTTTGTCCTGTCCATCATCATCATTAGAGTCTATTGTGAAATGCTAAATTTGTATTTGTGCAAAGTATGTTTTGGTAGGTGTTTATATAAGACACAATACACAGATTGCATTCCCTCTCTGAATTAATCCGTGTTTTAATTAACAGGATATTGCACTTGATTAACAAGTGCAGGGTTTATGCTTGCGACAGCATGTTGTAGAGACACTTTGTTCAGGAAGCACAGGGAGGAGTTAGTGACAGCCTCTGAAGTTCAGTCAACACATCCTTCGTGTTTTTGCTAGCATTATAAGTAATGCCTTCACCGTACAACATCTGAAGAAAAAATAGAAAACTTAAGTGGTTCATAAATAATGGAATAAGTCTATTAAACAATAATTGCATTCACAAGAGTTCTGTTTTTCCATTTTCAGTTGTTTTGAAGGATACGGCATTTGTGAATAGTTACTCATAGAAAGAGTCATTTTGTTGAAAATCTTATGTACACACCTTGTTTTCAGATTCATGTCAATTTAATTTGTAAAATTATTATTCATAGAAAAAATGATTGTGTATGAAATTTTAGTTGTGAGTCATTTTGTAGGAAACCAAACTTTTTGATTTACTTTTTTTCTTATAGACTACTTCTAGTAAACAGTGCATCTGTGTTACACTCCTTACAATCCTTACAGCTTTACACTATCTGGTCTTTACAAAACAATTTCCATACTCTGATGACCTGGCAGCCACTGCAATAACATTTTAGTCTTAAATGGCCTTTCTCTAATTCTTGCATTCAAATAGGATGTGTTTTAGAAACTCTTAGTTAACATATGACTGATAGGAAAAATCCTTGGAAGAACAAGACTGAAAAGAGCATACTCAACTGTATGATAGACATGAGCTTGTGCATGCAGAATATACAAAATGCAGAATATAGAAAGACTTAACATTTTGACGAAGTCTTCAGGAGGTTCTGCTCATTATATCTAACAGGTATCCTCCACAAAGGGAATGGAGAGAACCTGTTCCTCTCCCAGCAGCCAGCAGTGATTACCAGCGTCATGGGAAATGGGAGAAGGCGCAGCATCACCTGTCCCAGCTGTAACGGCTTAGCTGACAGCAATAAGCTCCTGGCACCTGTGGCACTCGCTGTGGGCATTGATGGAAGCCTCTATGTCGGAGACCTCAACTTTGTCAGGAGGGTGTATCCTTCCATGAACACCACCAGTATCCTGGAGCTCAGGTAACAACTGAACCAGCTGCAGTGAAATGATTGCCATAATGGATGCTGGTGGTGGATGCTGCACATTGGTGGTGGAGGGGAGTTCCCATTACCAGTGCTATTATGATGATGATGATGATGATGAGGAGGAGGAGGAGGAGGAGGAGGCAATACAATGCAACATGGTAGAGGGGAATACAGTTTTAAGCAACTGATCAGCTTAAACAAGTAATGCAGTGTAACAAGATATAGTGAGTTGGATTACAGCATAATACAAGGCATACAAAAATCAATACTTCACAATACACTGTACAAAGAAAATCTTGAGGGCTCTCTGTGAAGTCTCTTCTGGTTGAACACCGAATATTATAAATCAAAAAGAGTAAAAATAGGTCCAACTAGAAAGCAAGATCTAAAAATCGCAATCGCATGATAATTAATCGATTAATTACATAATTTGTTTCAGTCTAATTTGCAAAACAGGTGAGACTCCAAGAATTTCACTGCAGGAAAGTATCTCAAAACACTAACAGTTTCTTGCTTCTGAAGTTACCAGCTGAGTACTGAATTGCATAACAAGATCATAAATACAGTTACTTGCACACGATTTTTTAATCAATGTGCTTCAGATCTGCCATTTTAATGCTTTAAAAAACATTAAAATGTGTTAAATTGTTCATGGTGAAATATGTAATAATTAATTTATATAGTGCTTTTTTATTCCTAAAGGATCCTAATGTGCTTTACACAGAGTCAAGTCAAATAATTAACATTCTCACTTAATTTTTAATTTAATTAAAATTTGAAATGACTGAAGAATACTACAGTATATAAGACAGTGGTTTAATTGTGAGTGCATTACCGATATCATTAAAGAAATGGGTAAGATATATATTATTCCTTCCATTTGTCTACTTTTATTTCTAAATTTTGAAAATATATATTTATTAAACATGTTTCAAAATAAGGCAGCACAGTGGCACAGTGGTTAGCGCAGCACTGGGGTGCTGGGTTCGATTCTGGACCAAAGGTACTAACTGCTTGGAATTTGTGTGGGTTTCCTCCAGGTGTTTTGATTTTCCTCCTACAGTTTTAAAGACATACTGTGAGGTTGATTAACTTCTGGGAGCAGTGGTCGTGGTGTGAGTGTGTGTATTTGTGTCTGTGTGTGGCCTGTAATGAACTGGTGTCCTGTACAGGGTGTATCCTGCCTTGCGCCCCATGCTTGCTGGGATAGGCTCTGGCTCCCTTGTGACTGTGTGTTGGA
This sequence comes from Lepisosteus platostomus, assembly GCF_059453375.1. Lineage (NCBI taxonomy): Eukaryota > Metazoa > Chordata > Actinopteri > Semionotiformes > Lepisosteidae > Lepisosteus > Lepisosteus platostomus. The sequence goes on from NC_142623.1 coordinate 34,620,212, forward strand.
TAAAATAGTAAAGGTGCATTTTGGCTCTGTTCACCATAGGATGAGTCTTCTTGTCACGTTCTATCTACCCCCAGTTCTTCCTCAGCAGGAAGTATTCTTCCTCAGCTGCAACATTGAATGAAATTTTAAACCTGAAGGCAAATGAGGGAGACATTTCATAAGCAAACAAGCTGAAAGTGTCTTGAATGCTCTTCAAGTATTTCTTCTTTTCATTAGCTTTCATTTTTTCCATTAAACTAAATGAGCTAGTTCATAAATATGGATGAAAAATCCTCCAGATATTTTCCTAAGTGTTGCATAGGCTTTAGAGGTATTTATAGGTCTTCATAAACACACGCACATTATGAGCATTAGACTGGCACACACCTAATCAATATCCTCAATTTTACAAAATGCGTAATCTTCTGTTCATTATCCAGGCATAGCACAAAATATGTTTGTCTTCTAAAAGTGATCTGAGATAATCCGTGGCTGAAATAAATCAGTGTTAGTCTTTCGTGGATAAGCAGATGAAAAGCTTTAACCTTGAGGAGGCCTGTGGCTATTTTTTTCCCTTCTCTTCATGTTAGTGTTTTCCTCAAAACTCTTAGAAGCGTTGTGCTTGCCAGTGCCAATCTACAGATTTTTTGTCAAGTGTGCAACTTATATGGAGCTCCGCCTCATGAGTTTTTTTTTTTTACTTCAAACAAGCATTGTTTTGTTCAGCTGGCTCCCTGCTAGTTAACACGATTGATTTTACAATTTTGTAAACCACTGCAACAACTCAGCTTGTCCCTGGAACACCTAATCTGCAGGAACAGCTATTGAAGGACTAAACCACCCACACCAAGGAGCCCTGTGATGCAGGCTTTCTCTTTATCTTCCCTTTTCACCACAGAGCCTTAGGGAATGCAGTGTATGTCTTGGTGGCTAGGTGTGTAATTGCCCTGATGGCATTTGATGAAAGCAGTGCAGCATTTGTCAAAATATATACGATATACAGTATGGTTATAATTAGGTATCCTGAAGTGTACAATGTTCTCTTTATTTCAGAATGAAAGATTTAACTTATCTCACTGTATTTTGAAATGCATTGGAACTCATTGGACATTGGACACATTGGACTGTAGTTATCTGTAGAAAAAAAGAGTAAATATTTTTTTCAAATATATCGACTTATTTGGCAGTATCAGAATATCACTGCTGGTCTGTTTATTTTAAAGATGTTCTAGAAATGTTTCAACAGGGTTGGAATAAGATAAAATGCACTCACAATCAAACCATGCTACAATTAAAACTATTTTTCAGAATTCTGACTCCACATTTTATGTACAGTATTGGTTTTTTTTTCATTTCCTGAGAGTTGCCTCAATACAACTGTTTTTTGTTTTTGTCACACAGAAATGAAACAAATAGAGAAATTACTTCCTGTTTTACATTTATTGAATTTTTAGATGTAGTGTTAAATGAAAATCTTTAGTCCCATGTCTGTCTCATCTAATGCTTTTTCTTTTTTTCTTTCAAGAAACAAAGATTTTAGACACAGGTAAGATATGAAATACTTGATAACCTTTCATAAAGCGATTAAGTAGCCCACTTTGGAAAAAAGGATCAAGTTTGCCTAGTTTATATTAGTGCACAAAGGGTCCCTTTGTCTGCACTGTTGGATGTAGACAGTTTGTGCCTTATCGCACTACACATGACTACACTCCATCGCATGCCTGCTTAGAATTGGCAGAATCTAATTAGGATTATTTTAAAATATACTATTATAAAGCTTAGAATTGTAAACTCTCTAAGCATGGGTGTTATTTCTTCCTTTGTTTGTATAAGGTTAATAAAGAAAATACCAAATGCTTTCGAATATTTTTGCCACTCCGCAATGTTAATGCAATAAAGCCAGACAGGGTGTCTATATACATCCAATTGACAGATTGCTCTGGGGCATGATGTCGCCTGAGGCAAAGCCAGCAGCCTGGAGTCCTCGTGAAGCTCGTGAAGCTCACATAGCTCAGAATGGACTGAAGGCACTAGATTCCTGACCTAACAAAGAACTGCCGTGCAAAATAATATTTTGTTGTCATTGTTATGTGCTTGAAAATGAAATTGGAAGCCTTATTTCTTAAATTGCTAAAGCACTGTGCTTATCGTGACATTTTCTAGTAACAACCCGACCCACAAGTACTTCATGGCGGTAGACCCTGTCTCGGGAGCCTTGTACATCTCAGACACCAACAGCCGCCGTATTTACCGCATCAAGTCCCTGACGGGCAGCAAGCAGCTGTCCGAGAACTCGGAGGTGGTAGCAGGGACAGGAGAGCAGTGCCTCCCCTTCGATGAGGCCCGATGTGGAGATGGAGGCAAGGCGGTGGAGGCCACGCTCATGAGCCCAAGAGGTGAGCATTCTGAAATCATCAAGCCACTGTCCTAAGTGACACTTACAAAAAACGCATTGAATTCCAGCAAGGCAGTGCAGACTAGATAGCTGTGCATGCTGTTTTTGTTAACAAAAATTAAATAAGATTACAAGAAATCAGTGTCTCACTCTTTACACTTCTGCAATACTGTAAAGAACTACCACATTGTTAGCTGAGTAATTTCTTAAACATATGTGCATATGTCGTTTGGTGCAGAGAACTGCTACAAAGTGGCATCTGTGATTTAATTTTCAATTACTGAAGCTAGCGAATCTTTTTTTTCCCAAAACGTTTACATTTCTTATCAGAGAAATGTCTTTTGTGTGTAATATGTTGAAAGACTTACAACTGAATTTTAAACTCCAGCAATTATTGATGAAAATTTCAGAATCACAAAACTGTATTGTGTCTTATAGGCAACAGTAGGAGGCTTAACACTCAGTTTATCACTGATCTGAAAGTTTTTTAAGGGATCTGCAAAAATTGCATCTTCACAATAGTGACAACACTGGCGTGTTTGACTTTGTCTCCTTGTTATAACAGATGAGATGGCTTCTGTTCTGATATGAGAAAACAAAATCAGTTAAGATCAACAAAAACAAACCTAGATTTTGAATTATTGAGACTGAAATTTAAAACTATTTAATATAGTGTCAGCAATTAAGCTAAAAATCTGTCAAAACTCAGATATGTGAAGGTAGTCTCTCTTCATATGTTTGGTTTGCTAGCATTTCCCCAGAGCCTACTGTTGTATTTGTCATATGAATCGGCACCAGTGAAGAATTTCATTTTGTAAGAGTAGTTCAGGATTTCTGTTCCCTGTTGCAATGAAATGGAATCAAAATGCTGAACTTTGCAAATCTAAGAGTCTAAGAGGTGAGCACTTGAGAGGCAATAGTCTTGTCGCTGAGCAGTCTACCATGGGCTTTCACACTGAACAAATGCACAAGAAAAGGACTGTGTTTGTTTGGATGCTTCTCATCCATAGCCTTTACTGCTAAGTATTTATTTTACTGAAAAATAGATCTTACAGCCCACTAGCCATGATAGGAGCACGCATGGTTTCTTCATATAATGTAAAAAAAGACCTATTCATTCTCTTTGTAGCTGGACTGTGAAGACTTGCATTTTAGCTGCACCAAAGGTTAGGGCCAATGTATAAAGGCAGGATCAGTGTAGAACGCTCATTGCACAACTATTCTTACATTCATTTCACAGAGAATTTCCTTTTGCTTCATTGTAAGGGTAGGTGTATGGAAAGAAAAGACACAGGTATGAAGTAAAACCAGGAATTTAGTTACAAGGAAGAATGTGAAGAGTTGATATCCAGTGGTAAACCTGTGAGCAAAGCCAAGCTATAAAGCTGAGGAGTATAAAAATCTTTTTTTTTTCTAATATAAACCTTGCATCATGAACTCAGAGCTTAAACGCATATCCTGAGATATAATTAGGGGTTCTGTTATGTTAAAGTCCTAATACCATTTAATCAAAAACTGCTTCTGGCATGAGCCTAAAAACCAGGATATTTTTAAATGAACTAAGTGGTGCCCAGCCCTGAATCTGTGTGTCTTCACAAAACTTTCTATTCTTGTATCAATAATAAGCAATAAAAACATTTATTGACATTCAGAACCAGTAGGAAACTGAAACAGAACCCACTCAAAGCACAGTTAAACTCTATGATTTAGATAGGGGTTCAAACTTGCATCATGTCACAATGTGATTGTGACTAGGATCCACCGAATAACAGGACACAATTGGTTCAGCAGTTCTTAAAGGAACAGCCACTCCTCTGACCCCTGGGCACCAGCAGACTCTTGCTTACATCTGTCAGGGGCGAACAGCTCTTCCAATCAGACCTGAGCGTGCTGTATGTTGTTCTGAAGCTTACAGAAGGTCAGAAGCTAAAGCTGGCTGGGTGAGTGGGTTGGAGGAGCCTGTTTCTTGGTGTACCACATGTGAGCACTGGCGTTGTTGCTGTGAATCATGACATAACCACACATTTCGCCTTTCCAAATTGGATGGGGATACTGTATAATAAACAATAACTGGCAATTCAAAATTGAAAAGAAAATGTTCAGATGTCATTTGTTTTTAACTCGGTATCCCGATTGTCCCTCCTAATGCTTTTTGTCTGATGAACGTGCCCAGCTTGCTTTTTTTTGTATTAATGTGCTTCTTTCAGGCAGCACATGCAGACTGTTCTATTAGTAAATTTTCATTGCTTAATGTTGCTATTCCTGATGATCTAATGGTTTTTACTTGGCCAAGGATAACCTTTTAGCCTTTTACAGGGCTAATAGCCTCTTAAGCACAGCATCCATCACCCTTTATCTCCAAATGCACTCTGCCAGGCCTTGAGTGGAGCAAAAACAGGTGTCCAAAAGAGCATAGAAAACACCTCTGAAGAACACAGGCTGGTTTTTGTTATCTCTCAGCAAACACCTGTTTAAGATAAGATATAACACCCCCTCAATTCATATTTTTAATTAACATGGGTTTTTTTAAAGAAGGGGGGGTTGGATTCCAGTTATCCACATACATAATTATTATGTTCTTTGCTTACTTTTAGAGTATTATCAATCTGCAGATTACACTGTGCATCCTCCCACGTCAAGGTCTTAAAGCCACTTTCATCAAAATTACAGATGCAATAATTGAGGAGTTGTCAACCTTGTGACTTCACCTCCAGCATTTTTGCTCTATAAAGATTATTATCTTCTACAAAATGGGCAAATTCAAGAAGAAAAGGAAACAACCCTCAGAATATACAATTAATACCTAGATGGTTTAAAGAATCGGTTACAGTTACTTATATTAGCAAAAAGAACATTCAGCCCTTTCACTTTTTCATTATTTTTTCGAGGAGAATGAATGGGTTTCTTTTTACAATAGTGTTTTCAACCAGATTTTTTTTTGTAGAAATCTATGTAGATTTTCCTTTTCTCCACCAACAATAAGGTAGATAATCTGCCAGATCCTGTAAAGATTGTCATTCAGATTCATCTGGGGATCAGGCTACCTTGCTCTACGCAGGATTAAAGTTCTTCTTTGTGCTTCAGAAAGGCTGCACAAGGGAATAGCTGTTTGGTCTGCGCAGGAAGTTCTGTTTCTAAATGAAAGGATTTTTAGCATCTGTAACAGCAAGAATCGATTTGCAGGGTGACAGCTTAGCAAACTCACTGTCTTTTTTTCCCTTGTACAGAGCAATAATGCACTCTCTCCCTCATTCTTTCATTCTTTCCTTATGGCACTGAACACAATAAAGTCATCACTGCTTAGGCAAGGTCACTTTTTTAAGTATGAATAAAAGTCCTCTAATTTCTTACATTGCCTGATGTTCTGCTTTAAATACAGAGGATCAATAAACAAAACTGGTCTAAAGACTGATACAAAGCGTAATATATACATACTGTATAAATAACACCTGTAGAATGGAATTGGTTAATAACCCTCAAAAGTGGAATGGAAATATTTTCCTATTAAAAGTATTTTGTTTCACAGTATTATGATAATGTCTAAAAATTAAGTAAATTATGTGAAAGCATGTTCAAAACCAGGTAGGTTTAGACTACTAAAACTCATTTTAAGCATAATACCAGAAGTAAAGTCAACTCAAGGGAGTAGAGTTGTACTACTTTCAAAACTCTCATATAGTTACCCAAAATCCTTCAGGGAAAAAGGCCTGCCTAATTCACATGACACTGTTTCGTATGTTTTTACTGTGAACTTTAAGCCTCCAAAGATTCCGTTTCAGATGAAAAATGGTAATTAGCAACCTGCTGATGTGATGTCGTGGCCTGGAAAAATGATATAGAGTTTTGACACCAAACTGTCAAGAATGTCACTTTGTCACATCCATCTCAGACTGGGAATTTCACCTTATCAAAAGTAAAGAACTTTTTTTAAAGTCAAATAAGTTACTCACTGTTATAAATGAATACATTAACTCTGTCATTTCTTTCACTAACAATGTAATGATTGCAGATCTTGGCAAACAACTCAAAAAGTTTTTTATAATAAAACGTTTGTCTGATCTATCCTGCGTTTTAAGAGCACAACTTTTACTTTATGAAAGTGACAGCAAGATAAGTAGGATTAAATATAGTAATAGTAGGAATTTGGTAGTTTCCTTAATTTAATTTGGCTCAAACGCAACAATACGGCTCGGTAATAAAAACAACCTATATAAACAGGTAGAAGGAATATCAGGATAGGTCTTCTAGGAGAAAGATATTCCTCTAGCTAAACGTAGCTACCTCTATACAGAAATTGGGAATTATTAAATGTAGAAAGACCAGAGATTAAGTTCAAGGACAAGTCTTTTTGACTGAAATGATAAATCTGTTTACTTATTTTTCCACACCCAGGCATTGCAGTGGACAAGAATGGGTTAATGTACTTTGTTGATGCTACAATGATCCGGAAGGTAGACCAGAATGGCATCATCTCCACCCTCCTGGGGTCCAATGACTTGACTGCAGTTCGGCCTCTCAGCTGCGACTCCAGCATGGATGTGAGCCAGGTGGGCAATATGCGGCGGGTCTGTGGATTAAAAACCTCTGCCTCCTGTTGCCTCTGCTCTGGTGCTGTATCATATTCCCCTGTGACTTTGTCTGCTCCCTTAACAGATGCCATTCAATCGTGCAAGAAATGTAATAAACAAATTAGAGGTGGATATTATTAGAAGGGACAGGAAGAACATTGGCTTTGTGTGACTTTGCTATTTAGCAAGACACAAGTGCTTACTAAATGAGGAAATAATGAGGGAATTTTGAATAGAATGCAGCTCTGAGAATTGATGCACAGCAGTATGCTGCATGTCCTGTCTGTGTTAAAAGCCATTCATTGTGTATTCCACCTTATTTACTGATGGTATCTCAGCACTGCAACAACAAGTACTAAAGAGGGTGTTTGATTCATGTTGCCTTATAAAAGTTTAAAACTGATGTCTGTGAATTAATGGGGCTCTTTCTCGCCTATTTACATCTTTCTTTGCCATTCATTTTTTTTCTGCTCTCTTGTCATAATGTACCTGCTTTGAATGCAGCCTGAAAGTGTTTACATAGATAAAGCTGGGGATAGTTCTTTGTAAGTATCATATCTTTCCATCTGAACATCTTTTTTCTCCTTTCTGGTCTCTCTGATCTATCAAGAGTTAATATGTTTTTGACGGCATGAAAATAATTACTGCCATGTTAAAGGCGGACACTGATTAACGCAATTTTCTTTACCTGCTGCATAAAATACTATGTGGCTGATTAGGGATTTTAAAACTAAAGAATGCCTAGATATACAAAATTAAAATTTGACTAGATAAAGCATCCCTGATGAGTGCTACAGGGCTCTAGTTCAGAGTATGTAGCTGCTCTTTTTTTATTTACCTTAGGGATTAGAAATTCGAGGTAGGGTGTCAAGGTTTCAATCCACTTTTATTTTAGAAGAACATTAAGTTAATTATGATTCCTTAGAAATCTGGTAACTTTTACTGAGAGGTTCATTACCAGCACATATTTTTCATATTTCACTCAACATTTTCCAATTTTAATTAATTTGTTCCCTTACAGTCCTGCTGTCTTTTTGTTACCGTTTAAAAGATTTAAAAAAAAAACATACCAGCAATAATAGCGGTAGTTTTTTTTCTTTATATTTGTCCTTCAATTAGAATGTTCCAGGTTTGATCTGAAGGAGAGTTGATCATTTCAAATAAGTATTTGTTATTTCTTTTTTTTCTTCTTTTCTTAATAATCCCTAATAAAGCTTTTGAAATGTGTTTTTTAATTGTAGATTATTATCATATTTTCTAACAACCATTCACATGTTATCACATACTGTATTACTTGTAGATCTAGTAAAACATGTTGAAAACCAAAAAGAAGTTAATCAGTTCTCAAACATTTCTTTCTGTCTTGTTCTTATTGCCCTGGACGATGATCGTTTCAGTATTTCAGAGTAAATTTGCAGTAAAAAGATGTGGAAATTATAGAAATATTATTTAATTGAGCTGAACTAAAAAAAAAAAATGTTTCCTGTACCTATGTTCCACAAAGGCAACAAAAATGTGACTTTATATTTTGATAATGAAGATTGGACTCAGGGTCTTCCCTAATTTCTTTGCTTCATAACCTTGCTTTTGAAGCTGTAGTAGAAGAGAAAAAATATTGAATAAAAAGCCTGAGTGCACAGTTTCTTTACCAATGTTGCATTCAGTGGGGTATGCCAGTAGGGAGCTGAATCCAATTAGACCGTGAATCCATCTAATCTTCTGTGAAGGAATTAATTTGGAAAGTCTATCAGACCTGTACATTGGAAATAAAGTGCATTGTGGTTCATTAGCACATGTATTAGAATTATACATATTCCTTCAGTCCACAAGCACATACTGCAGTCACCAACTCATCCATACTGATGTATTATATGTTAGCAATTTTGGCTGGTGTTAGTATTGCTGTTTCTTTAAAGATGATGACCATCTAGAGTGATAGAAATCACAATGTAAACTCTTTATATTGAATAAGATGATTCCTGGCATTCCATGTTCTCATGCTGAACTGTCCAGTCTCCAAATGTTAGAGGGAGTCAACATTGTATTCAAAATTCACATACGTTAGTGACAATGATTTTTCCACTATTGTTACATTGCTTTACTGTTTACAGCTGTCCTGATTAGCCAAATATTAAAGAGAAGAAGATTATCCATACTCTGAAAAATATATTAAAATCCTGTCACATTCATGTATACTAGTCTGGGGAAAATGGACATTAGCTATTTAATTAGTTAACTGAGTGGTTTATATCATTATTATGCATCATGTGTATAACGGGATTATCCAAAAAGCCATGCCTAATGCAGTGAATGTTTTGCAAAATTGAAATGAAATGCAGCTTAACTGCTTGGTATAAAATGCAGTTTAATATACTTGCATTGTAGTACATCCCATGTAGACAAAGCTTAAATCCACATGCATAGATAAAATCTGAATATATCTCTTTAACATTGACATGTATATTGTCTTTTCTGTTCCTTCTGCTTATTTATTCCTTCTCTTTGCCCGTGCCTTTGGCTTTTACTTGAAATTAAATAATTATCACTAAGGTCTAAATGTGAAAGGAATGCTTTAGTTTGAGTGATATTAAGCCTCTAATGCACTTCAGTAGGGATCCTAAACCAGTCAGAAAAAGGGAGTATATCACATATATTGGATGTCTGTGAATCCAAATCCAATTCAACAAGGACTCTTAGCACTACGAATTTAAATTCATATGGTCTGCTTGATTAAAAACTGCTGGTTTTAGTATTATTTGTAGAAGCAAAACAAATGCCTGTTGTTTAACATTTAAAAAGCAAAAGAGATGCCTCTAATGAGGTAAGTGACCTTGGATTAGGAAAATGTTAGGGAATTGTGACCTTGAATTTTCATCTCATTATTATTAATGTACTGTATTTATCAGTTTATTCTTCTTCTCTGTATTAAAGCTCAAAAATGTTTCAATTTGTAAGCTTAATCTTAGCACGTTACTGTTGTTTTACAGGGGATAAATGGAAAAGGAAGTGAAGTATATTTATGTAAATTGTTTCACCATGTTGATATAGTCACTATTGTGAGGTACTGTAAAAACAATACATGCTAAATAATTTATGAACATGGTACATTGTCAATAATATGTTTTGTGCTGTATCCTCAAATCCAATGCAATATATTGGCTGCTCAATTTAAATGTTTATTTCCACCGTTGGATAAATAATTTTCCTCGCAGGGATTGAATATCATCAAGCTACCCCAGTTACCTTACAGGTTTTCTCTGCCTGAACTTTAATCCTGCCTTGGAATTGTGATTTTATGTAACAGTATTTGTCATTTGCATTTGATGAATGGAGGATAGAGGATACTAGAAAATACATCAATAGTCCAAGCAACAACAAATCAAAGAAAACTGTACTATAAAGTGTGTATACTGCATATACATGCTTTCAATGCAAAAACCTGGACTGCCAGATTTCTTGATACCATAAAACAAACAACCATCTCTAGTTATAGACAAATGACATAGACTATTTTATATACTCCTTTGGCAGGAATCTTAAAATTAATTTATTTGCCACATTCTCCTTTTTAGATCATTACTCACCAATTTTAATATTTAAGGGCAGTGGAGCATCAAACTTTAAATATTAACAGCAACCACACCATTTCCATATTAGTATTAATGCCCTGTATCGTGTGTTTAATTTGTCACATTCTTAAATTCTCTTTTTAGTGAGGAAGAAATATCAAGACATCCAAAGCCTGAGGAGTTTGCATTCAACTTGCTGATAGCAGGGGTTTCCTTGTACTCAAATGATCTCACTCCCAGCAAACGTATCCCCGGTCCTATTCTCGACTGTCTCATTATACACCATATATTAAAACTGTTCGATCTACAATTCAGTTAAATAGCAATAATAATCCATCCATTCTCAGTAACTGCTTAGTGCAAAACAGGATGACTTTGATCTGGAGCCTAACCCAGCAGAAAATGGACATAGGGCAGGATCACAGCCCATTGCATGGCACATACAGAGACGTGTACTCACACATGCATAAGGGGGGCAGACAGCTCAGAACTGCCAGTTAACATAGCCAGTATATCTCTGGGATGTGTGAGGAAACTGGAGGAAAAGCACATGGCTAAGGTAGAACAAGCTACATTCAGAAGGTGCCCAAGGCTACAGTTGAATCCAGTGACACTGCTGTTCTGTCATGCCATCCATCATCGTAATAACAATTAAAATATATTTTATTGTTAATCTTATCGCTTGTGCTTAGTATTATTTTTTTGCTGTAATTTGAGAAGTAATTTACACGGTTCCTATGATATTTGAATAGAGAGACAGCATGGTTTGGGGGCCTGTGGTGCACAGCTTCCTATAAATGACTTCAGTCTTGAATGCCTTCTCAAGTTTTCAACATTACAAATCTGAAATTAATTCTAAGACAAAACACAATAAAGTAACAACAACAACACATTATAATACTGCTATATACTAATAATACTATAATACTACTAAAAAGGAAAAGTAGCTATAACTACATTATATAGTCCTCTGTAGCCCTTCAAAGCTCTGAATGTTAAAGAACAGCAGCATTTGTCCTTTTATTCAGTATCAAAAGCTGATTTTTTTTTCACTAAGTTAGTTTGTGCTCCTGCAATAAAATGGACAGATTTTTGTATTGATCCCTAAGACAGTCAGGCACGTGCTTCTGGACACAGTAATGGAGTCTGTGTTTAATTTTTTTAGGTTCGCTTGGAATGGCCCACAGACCTTGCTATTAACCCCATGGACAACTCCCTGTATGTGTTGGAGAACAACATCATCTTACGCATCACAGAAAATCACCAGGTGAGCATCATTGCAGGGAGGCCAATGCACTGCCAGGTCCCGGGCATAGACTACTCCCAGAGTAAGCTGGCCATCCACTCCGCCCTGGAATCTGCCACCTCCATCGCCATCTCCCACACTGGCGTGCTGTACATCACGGAGACGGACGAGAAGAAGATCAACCGCGTGCGCCAGGTCACCACCAACGGGGAGATCTCCTTGCTGGCGGGGGCGGCGTCGGAGTGCGACTGCAAGAATGACGTCAACTGCAACTGCTTCACCGGCGACGATGGCTACGCCACCGACGCTACCCTCAACGCGCCCTCATCCCTGGCCGTCTCGCCGGACGGCACGCTCTACATCGCCGACCTCAGCAACATCCGCATCCGAGCCGTGCGGAGCAACCGCCCCGTCCTCAACTCCGCCGGTCACTACGAGGTGGCCTCCTCACGGGAGCAGGAGATGTATGTCTTCAACAGGGACGGCCTGCACCTCTACACTCTGAGCCTTGTCACGGGAGAGGCCCTGTACAACTTCTCCTATGGCCCTGATAACGATCTCGGCACGGTGGTGGACAACTGCAACAACACGCTAAAAATCCGCCGCGAAGCCGGCGGCCTGCTCCATTTCCTACTGTTGCCTGAAAACCAGGTAGTGACTTTCACCGTGGGCACCAATGGAGGTCTGAAGTCGATGTCAGCCCTCAGCATGGAGCAGGCTCTGATGACCTACGCTGGCAACACAGGGCTGCTCGCCACCAAGTCAGATGAAACTGGATGGACTACCTTTTATGAGTAAGCATCCCCTAATTAATCAGCAATTCCTCACCACACACATAGCCCTTAAGCTGCAAGGTGCTCATGAAAAGTCTTAGAAATTAGTTAACAGGCTACAGCGTGCAATACATTCTGACCCATTCTGACAATGACATGAAATGCTACTCAAAATGAGAGCAGTCTTCCTAATGTAGTATCTCAACATCTACAAAAAAAGCAATTGAGCTTTAACACGTAAGAAGTCTTTAACAATAAGGTAAGCCTGATCTTTGATTAAAGGGATTAAATTACATGTTTTTTATCTGAATGCATTTTCTTTAAGCAGCCAAGGGAATCTGGTTGTGAGGAAACCTGTAGCTATCCGCTTTAGAGCAGGTTAGCCTTTGGGCAAAACACAGGAAGTGCATTTATAAATGATTTTTTTTCAGCTATAGGAGTTCATTATCTCCCTCCAAGTAATGTGCTTCAGAAATTAATTTTACAAAGCAAGCCTATATACAGAACATGATCGCCATCTATTGACCCTTTTTGTGAATGACACACTCTTTCATTGCCTTACCTAAAGTACAGTGTGTGATGAGTCAGACACATTGTTAAAACTTCCTGCTTTACAAGCTTCACAGAGCTGAACGTATCTACTCAACATGAAGTATTAAGTGTCTAAAATGTCAATATATATATTGTTTTTTGTTATTGTACCACCTAGCTTTTGTAAACAGGGCATCTACAAAATACTTTGAAATTCATTTTATAGTTATCCTTACTAACATTTTTTCAGAAACAGGTACCATCATCAAGGATTAGGTTCAGTCATTTTTTGAGAGAGGCTTTATATTTGCAGATACATTTAAAAGCCTTGTGGCTACATCAGTAATTATTTTCTATAGCCTGAAGATCTGGAAACAGATCTTCTGGATGTCTGTTTGGACACAAACTTTAAAAATTAGTACACATATTTTGACATGCAGATTTGTTTTACATTAGTTATTCAGAGCTGTGATTGAAATAGTCTCTTTACGAAGACAGATGAGAATGTTGATGGATAAATGACTAAATTTTAGTCGTCTTGCTAAAATAAATAACATGTCAGATTTTGCAGAGTTCCTCAGTATTAAAGGACAAGGGAAAATGGAATTTCACTCTCTAAATGGTTTTATTGATCAATGGCTTATTTTGACAGGTATGATAGTGAAGGGCGTTTGACCAATGTGACCTACCCTACGGGCTTGGTGACTAGCCTGCATCGGGAGATGGAGAAATCCATCAACATTGACATTGAGAATTCCAACCGGGATGACGACGTCACTGTCATCACAAATCTCTCCTCAGTTGAGGCCTCCTACACTGTGGTTCAAGGTTAGATTGTGTAAAGCATAAACCAAACATTTTCTGTTGAAAACTATTGAAATATTCTTACAGTGTGTATACAGAATGCCAAGGTTTGACTGTCCTTATGAGTGATATTTCTAACTCCCAAGAGTGACATTATGAGTGCAATGAAATTCCTGTGCTTGTATCGGTCAATGCTGTGTTGTGGTGAAACCCTATTACCATGACTTAGGTTCAGTAGATTCATTGCAGAAATCAGATAACAGACAATAGATGGTGAATAACAGTGAGGAATAGGATTTTCACACTACTCCTGAATTTTCACTGGACCCCTCAAATGCCTACCTTGTTTACCCCCCTCTTCCACAGTGACAGTGACAGTGAGGAGACAGTCCCCCAAGTGCATGGCAGTGACCCCCATTTTCCCAAGCTGGCTCAGTTTATCGGGGACTCAGGGGTGCTGCATGAGGGGTGTGTGCCCCACAGCAGGGCCAGTGAAACTGGCAGCATGCCACAATTGCCACTACCCCAGCAACAGTCACAACACATATAACTTGAGCAAGGAACACTTTACAAAAGTCCAGATTGTGGGCTCCATGACCAGTCAAGTATAGATACACACACACGTACAGGGGTAAGACACTAAGTAGTAGTAAGTGAATTTGTCCATTATCCACCAAACACATTTCAGAAGTGGAGGGGTGTTGTAGAAAATTAACTTTATTTATTGGCTTTCCTCATTTATGTACATAACCACAAAACAATACAATACATACATTATACAATGTGTGATAGCACCTTCGTTACTTAGATATTCAATATTTTTAGACAAATATTTTTAACATAAAAACCTCAAGTTAAGCAAGAAGCATATAATACGTGCAGAATCCTGCTTCCCAGCTGCTTCAATTAAATATTTTAGCATTTCTGCCATGTCTTAGAGACCTTCTGGGACATGGTGTGCATCTGAGACCAAGAAATCCCAACTCAAAAACCCAGTTCATCCCTAGCACAGTGCTAAAGATGCTGATGTTTCCTTCCAGCAGTTTCTAAAAAGTTGGCTCTCAAACAGATGGTAAAATAAATTTGTGACATTTTACATTGTTTAGTTGTCACTGAGGAATATGCTCTGCATATTACTCTGAGAAATGTCACCTGAACAAAATGCATTATCGGCCAACAGTAAATTTTAATTTTTGCCGTTATCCGTTTACGTAGTTGGCCATTTTGTTTCACACACTGCCTCCTCCCAAGGCTTATTTTGTTGCTTGGGAAAGGAAGAAGAGTTATGATGTTATTATGTCTCTCCCGTTCACTTGATGTTGCGACAGAAAAATAAATTCAGAGTTCTCTGGGTCTGGAACTTATTGGAACTCCAAGCATAAAAAGTTTAAAGATTTATATGGAAATCTGCCCTGGAGGCTACTATAGGGAAGAAGCTATTTGGCTTCCTTAAACCGCAAGTCATTTTTATCTTATTTGGGAATTCTGCAGTTGCTTCAGGAAATAAAACTATTGTTATGAGCCAACTAAATCTGCTTTTCCTACCCTTTTGTGTAACTTAAAAGATCAATTAGTTAGATTAGCCTAGAATATCCATGTAAAAGCACAGTGCTTTTACGATTGAAAAACACTCTGGTTTCCAACAGTATACTGCAGTACACATAGGAAGCTATAAAATTTGTTTATAGTCAGCTCTTGTTCAGTTTCTGTATAATTTATGTTTTATTTATCATGTGTAAATGAAATAGTGAGCTTATTTATATTTCCAAGTGCTACCTCCTGTTTTCTCTATGCCTTGACTATTTTAAACGATACAGGGAAAAAATAAATAAATATGAAAGTATCATTTGCTAATCTTTAAGCCACGCAATTTTCAAGGTTGCGCATTTGCATCGCCTCATCTGGCAATATTTATAATATAAAAAACAGCAGTGTTGACAGCATCTGCAAAATGTATAAATATTCAACTTAGCAAGCTAATAAAAAAGATTCTGTCTGGGAATAAACAGAAGGTGTAACATTTTAACACACCTTGTAAAACTTGCTTCAGGTCGAGTTGCTTTTTTTTTGGCGTGACTTAAGTTTATGAGCTGAGAGAACTTTCTGTTTTTCACTTCTTTTTCCCCTTGACTCATTCACATTGTCACAGTATCTGGCTGACAGATTATTATTGTTCCTAGCAAGCAGGCAGCATCTCAGTTTGCCCTGAAAACCCAGAGAAAAAAGAGATGTACTCTTTGACGTTTGTCCCTTTCAGATCAAGTAAGGAACAGTTACCAGCTGTGCAACAATGGCACTCTGCGGGTCATGTACGCTAATGGAATGGGCATCAGCTTCCACACAGAGCCTCACATCCTGGCTGGCACAGTGAGCCCCACCATAGGACGCCGCAATATCACCCTGCCAATGGAGAACGGTCTCAACTCAATTGAATGGCGACTGAGAAAGGAGCAAACTAAGGGCAAAGTCCTCGTATTCGGGAGAAAACTCAGGGTGAGCAGCTGCCTACTGTTTGAGTTTAGGGAGCTGGGTGGGTTTATATTGATGTCATAACAATTGTAAGATTGCTAAGAAATCATGAGGTGTGCATGATCAATATTTATCTTGTTTCTTGAAAGGAGCTTATTGCAACCCAATGTGTCACACAATAAAAATTAAAGGGATTACTGCCTGTTCATAGTCCTATCAGTGTTAAACCTAAATATCTGTTTCTTAGAAATAATTCTGAATACCTAATAAATTGTAAAAACCTTAATATATCAATAAAAACATATGGAACCAGCAGGACAAACCTTATGTCCATTTTACTTTTTTTTAAGCAATTCAGATATTTCTGAACAAATCTTGTGGATAACACCTATTCCTTCTTATAATAATCCACAAATTGTATTTAGAGATAGTGAGATATTTCTATCAAGCTCCTCTGGTTGAGATGCATAAGGAAAGGAAGTTGTGACTGCCAACACATTTCAAAACAGGAAGCATCTTGTTCGTGACCCTAAATATACCTACACATGGCCATAATAAAGACCCTTCAAAAGAACAGTATAACTCCAAAAAAGGAAACATATCAAGTCAGTAAAATTTAAGAAATCATACTGACAAAATAAATGACAGTTTTCAATAAATGAAGGAAGGAAACTTCTAGGAAGTTTCTGAACATCTAGGAAGTTCACATGTCCTAGAATAAGAGAAACCTCTGTAACAACTAACTGAAAATTAGACAAGGAAAACACCATGTGAAAATCGATCAGGTTCTTACGATTTTTCAGTACATACAAAGTGATAGACATGACCTTCCTTTTTAAAAATAGAATTTTATTTTATGCTTACATGATCTGGAACTGCCAGTTATGTTTTTTCACATCTCAGCTTGCAGCTTGCGATCCCTGTGACGTTAGGTCACTCGTCTCGTAATACATCACAAGGCAACACAGCCCTGTACCAGAGGATCAGCACTGATTGGAGAAGAGACACATCCCTCATCCACCGTACCAGATGCCTGAAGAAACACAGGAAGTTGCAGGGGGCCCTGTTGTGCTAAGAGCCATGAGACCTCAGGCCAATTAATCCCACCTGGCAGCACTCAGACAATTCTGCGCAACCCCTTGGGCCATCCTGACCACAACCCATGGTCATTGAACTCAACCTGCACTTTTGCAAGCACCATTACTGGGCAATGCAGTCGGAGGCCCCGAAATGAAAATTTACAGGGTATAACTTCCAAAGGGAGCTGGTTCATCCGACAAGTGACAGGTATAAAAAAAGTGAAGCAGGAGTCTCAAGTCCCATAAGAAGGCAATATCAAACTAGTGCACAGCAAGAATTAACACTTAGTAAAATTCATGCAAACTGAAGTCAATACCACTGATCTGGGTCGGACAACTGATGCAAACAACCTTCAGTATTTCTTGGTGCAGAATTTGATTCAGAGACAAATCACCACCACAACTGGATATGTTGGAGATGAATGAGAAGGAGAAATTGGATGTACAGCCTGGACATATTCTATTTTTGACTAAATAAAATAGTATATTATTCAAATGTCTAAAGATAGTGCAAGACATTTGTCTATCGTATTATAAAATCGGATCAAATTTATGAAAGTGCTTTTTTTTATTTCTCCCATAGGCACACGGAAGAAATCTGCTGTCTATTGACTTCGACCGAAACACCCGTACGGAGAAGATATATGATGACCACCGGAAGTTCGACCTGAGGATTATATATGACCAGCAGGGCCGGCCCTCCAAGTGGCTGCCCAGCAGCAGTCTGGCCCCTGTCAATGTGTCCTATTCCCCCACTGGACAACTGGTGGGGCTGCAGCGAGGCAGCATGAGTGAGAGGTCCGAGTATGACACCCTGGGCCGCCTCTTGTCCCGATCCTTCGTCGATGGCAAGATATGGAGCTACAGCTACCTGGAGAAGGTGAGTGAAGGAGCTCCCAGGAACAGGCAACAGGGAGCCAGCTAAGAATCTGTGCAGTTCTGTTTTTACAAACGTGTGCACATGCACATTCATACACATACAGCCTTTGAATGAGGAGCTGCATCAGCACGTGATCTGCATAGGAGCAAACTGAGATTAACTCTGCCCTGAAAAGAAGAAAGAAGAAATAGTACACAATATTTAGATTATTAGCCTCCTTGAGGTATGCATACAGCTGTGCACATCTGAAAAGGCCCCACAGCCTAAATGATGCATATTTTTCTTCTTTCTCCATTTTAGCTTACCTTAGTTAACCTTTGCTTTTTCCCATACACATAGACATTGATTTCTGGATATGCATATGTTCAGGATGTTAAAAGTTAAATTAATTTTTAAATAAATGCTTACATACCTTACTTTGAAACAATTTCAAAATTAAAGATAAATGTATAATCACAATAGATATTCACATCATTCATGTTTTTTTTGCTATACTGTATATAAGATCAAATGGTTTTTTTTCTAGACCACAATGCTAGAGTAGTAATTATACAGATACTGATGAATAGATTTCTTTTGTGTCCACAATCCAGAAGTAATTGTCAAAATAATCCACATCAGTCAAATTCTGTGCTGGCATGATAAGATTACGATGCTGCTAATTTAAGGATCATGTAGTATTTTATCAGGCTTTTCTAACACTGAGCAGAGGAGAATATACTGATTCTTTTCATGAGAGGTATAATTTGACTTAAAAACTGTGAGATACTATCTGGAATGCTCTGCTTCTTGAATTTCATTTAATTTAGATTTATCTTTAAAAGGACTTCCAAAAAGAAATTAATATTATTTTGGACATCTTTTTCTGAAGTATTTTAAGCTCCATTCACTGAGTGACTAATGATGGTTCTTTTTGTTTCAGTCCATGGTACTCCTCTTACAGAGCCAGCGACAGTACGTCTTTGAGTTTGATGCCTCAGGTCGCGTCACTGCTGTCACTATGCCCAGTGTGGCCCGTCACACCATGTCCACCCACACTTCGGTCGGCTACATCCGCAACATTTACAACCCCCCTGAGAGCAACGCCTCTGTCATTTATGACTTCAGTGAAGATGGGAGGCTCCAGAACACCTTGTACCTAGGCACAGGACGCAAGGTGTTTTACAAATACGGCAAGCTTTCGAAACTCTCAGAAGTGCTGTACGACAGTACCGCTGTCACCTTCGGCTATGATGAAAGCACTGGTGTCCTCAAAATGGTAAATCTCCAGAGTGGCGGGTTTTCCTGCACCATCCGATACAGGAAGATTGGCCCTCTCATTGACAAGCAGATCTACAGATTCTCTGAAGAAGGCATGGTGAACGCTCGCTTTGACTACACCTACCACGACAACAGTTTCCGCATCGCCAGCATGAAGCCCGTCATCAGTGAGACCCCTCTTCCTTTGGACATGTACCGCTATGATGAGATCTCTGGCAAAGTGGAGCACTTTGGCAAGTTTGGGGTAATCTATTATGACATCAACCAGATCATCACAACAGCTGTTATGACCCTCAGCAAGCACTTTGACACCCATGGGCGAATCACGGAGGTCCAGTATGAGATATTTCGGATTTTAATGTACTGGATGACAGTGCAGTATGACAGCATGGGTAGAGTCATCAAAAGAGAGCTAAAAATTGGGCCCTATGCCAACACCACACAGTACAAATATGAGTACGATGGAGATGGGCAGCTAAATGGTGTGAAAGTCAATGAGTGGTCTACCTGGCGCTACAGTTATGATCTGAATGGGAATCTGCACCTTTTGAACCCTGGTAACAGTGCTCGCTTGTTGCCACTGCGCTATGACCTGAGGGACCGTATCACTCGTCTGGGGGATATGCAGTACAAGTTGGACGAAGATGGTATCCTCTGCCAGCGGGGTACAGACATATTTGAGTACAACTCTAAGGGTCTGCTTGTTCGGGCATACAGCAAGACCAATGGTTGGAGCGTCCAGTACCGCTACGATGGACTGGGAAGGAGGGTGTCCAGTAAAACTAACCTTGGCCAGCACATTCAATTCTTTTATGCTGATCTCAACAACCCAGCCAGAGTGACCCATGTCTACAACCACTCTAGCTCTGAAATCACATCACTATACTATGACTTGCAAGGACACTTGTTTGCCATGGAGATCAATAATGGAGAGGAGTACTACATTGCCTCCGACAACACTGGGACACCCCTGGCTGTTTTCAGCAGCAATGGACAGATGGTAAAGCAGCTTCAATATACTGCCTATGGAGAGATCTACCATGACTCCAACCCTGAATTCCAAATGGTGGTTGGTTTTCACGGAGGCCTTTATGACCCTCTTACCAAGCTGGTCCACTTCATGCAAAGAGACTACGATGTGCTTGCAGGTCGTTGGACTTCTCCTGATTACACAACATGGCAGAAGATTGGCAAGGAACCAGCACCCTTTAATCTGTACATGTTCAAAAACAACAACCCACTGAGCGAAACTTTGGATTTGAAGAACTACGTCACAGGTAAAAAGAACTGTTGAGCTAGTATAATTTTTTTCTTAGATGTCAAAATAAAAGTGAACCTAAAAGGTTGTTTTAATTCTGAAGAGCTAGTTTGAGCACTGTGATTTGTAATTCCAGTCTGAAAATCTACACCTTATAAAAAAATAATTTCAATTCATTAGAAAATGAACTTGTCGCACATGTTTTTCAGTAACATGCTAGTATTTTTTAACTTTTATACCTTTAATTCTGAAAAGCCTTTAAAAGTTCTGATTTGACTGCTCATAAACTTCTTATGTTGGTTATTGGTCCACAAACCAAGTGACATTTGTTACTGCTGTGATTGTTACACCTCTAAATTAATGCAGTTAATATCCCTTTTTTGTTTGTTCAACTAGGATGCTATTTGCTGTGAAAACAGCTTCTGAACAACTGAAAAAACATTCTTATTCAAATAGCTCTTCTATTGCTTGTTCATTCAATTTCTGATATCCCGTGTCTAATTGCTTCTTGGTCATTTCTAGAATTCTTATTTATAGAATTTTATAGAACTAAATTGGACCGAGGTGTATAGCTGTAGTTATGGCTGTCTAGCGCTCTCTAAACTCTCCCCTGTATGATAATTGTGTTTCCCCTGTTATTGACTGGTGTCTAACCTGCCTTGCACCCATTGTCTGTGTGCCTACTTGTATACTGCAACCCTGTATTGTACTGTATGTACTGTAGACTAAGCAGTCATTGAAAATGGATAGAGGGGATTAATATACAGTATAAGTAGAGCTGTCTTTGAAAACTGTAAGACTGCATTAATAAGGAGATATGCTTTTCAACATTTAATATAGGGCAGCCCTATGCTGCCCTGCATTATTTATTTAAAAGTGAAATAAGGTTTATACAGAAGCAAATGATATTAAATAGTGTTTATTGCATTATAACTTCACCAGCTGTAAACCGTTATTAAAATACAAGGCAAACCTAACATGCCTTTGTAATAACAAGGTTTTCGGTTTACAAAACAGGGAGTAAAAGCCCCACAAGGTGAATATTGAATTCTGCTTTAATATATTAAATTTAAAATTATTGCTTTAATATTGCAGTGGACTGCAGTTTCATTACTGTACCTTTGCTTTAACTTAAAATAGGTTCAAGTCAGCTCGAACTGTGAATCTACTGCTGCTCATAAACTCTTTGCTAAAAGAAATGTGGACATTTATGCTTTCTAAGCAAATAAAAAAATAAAAGGAATGCATTTTTAGCTGTTATCATTTCAAGATTTAAAGCTAAAATAAAAATCTAAAACTTATGGGTAAAGAATTGAACACTTTTATGAATTTTTCATCATTATTTTACAGATGTGAAGAGTTGGTTGGTGATGTTTGGGTTTCAGCTCAGTAATATTATACCTGGCTTCCCAAGACATACAATATACTTTGTGGAACCACCCTATGAACTGCTGACGAGCCAGGAATGTGAAAATGGACAGGTGTGCCCTTAGATGATAGAAGTGTTCTTGCAATCATGAGTATTAATTTAAACTGATACATGGCATATGTTTTAAAATGTTTGTTTCTTTGTACATTTATAAAAACACTCTATTTTATTTTCTATACCTACTGTCTGTTTTCTCTTTTGCAAAATTCTTAAAGTTACTTCCTACAGCTGTTCCTTCCAAACAATCATCTAATTGGTTATTAATGTGTGTTATATTTAAAACATAAATATATAAATATATAGAGTGTGGACAGTACTGACATTTTTATCTCTTTTAAAAGCATGGCCACTTCAAACAGTCCTCAGTCACTGGCTCAAGACATTATTAATGACATCATTGGTACATCATTAACGACAGACCTTTGACATTCACTGTGATCAAGACACACTAGTTCTGTTTTCGTGTCAGCTTATGTTGAACACTTTGTTGCACGATGGAAGTACCTTGAACTAAATCATGCCCTTTTTTTGTGCCAGCATGATTTTATCCTTATAAAAGCATAGTTACATGGCCCTGCAATAAAAAGAATATCAACGTGTGTCATCCCAGTGCAACATGGTTTAAACATTATTATTTTTGTACAGAAGATAACAATGCTACACTGCAAAACATTGCAAAATAACTCTGTTGATTTAAAGGTTTACGCCGTGAACATTACGAAACACTGCATTAGTTTAAATTCTGGCTCTTTATGCAGAAGTTCATCAGAATACATAAGAATGCTTAAGAAGTAATGAGGGTGTACTTATGGCCATAGATCTAACACTGTACTGCAGACACACATATAGATGAAATATTACAAATAGCATGAATTGGGAAAACATACAGATTATCTTAATTTATCAGAGATTATCAATTTTGTTCTGTCATAATGAAGTTATGGATTATTCGCAACATAGCTATGCTGACATTTGTTCTGTTTTGTTCCAGCTGATAACTGGTGTACAGCAAGCAGCTGAAAGACACAACCAAGCTTTCATGGCACTGGAGGGCAGGCTACTAAATAAGGACCGGAGCATAGGGAAGAAAAATAAGCCTGGCCACTGGTTTGGCACCAATATTCCCATTATTGGGAAGGGCATAATGTTTGCCGTGAAAGAGGGTCGTGTGATCACAGGCATCACCAGCATAGCCAGTGAGGACAGCCGGAAGATTGCGGTGGTGCTCAACAATGCCTACTACTTAGAAGGCGCTCACTATACCATTGATGGGAGGGACTGCCACTACTTTGTGAAGATCGGCTCCGCTGACAGTGACCTGGTCATCCTGGGTATAGCCAGCGGTCGCAAGGTGCTGGAGAACGGGGTCAACGTCACAGTGAGTGGGAGGACTCGCAGGTTCACCAATATCGAGTTTCGGCACGCCACCCTGTCTCTGAACATCCGTTACGGCCTGAGTCTGGACACAGTGGATGAGGAGAGAAACAGAGTCCTGGATCAGGCTCGGCAGAGAGCTTTGAGTGCTGCTTGGGTTAAAGAGCAGCAGAAAGTGCGAGACGGAAAGGAAGGCAGTAGATTATGGACTGATGGCGAGAAACAGCAACTGTTGAACACCGGGAGGGTGCAAGGATATGATGGCTATTATGTCCTGCCAGTGGAGCAATATCCAGAGCTGGCAGATAGTAGTAGCAATATCCAGTTTCTCCGACAAAATGAAATGGGTAAGAGGTAACAGAATAACCTAGAAGGGCCTTACCATGAACATGGCCAGGAGCTGTCAGTAGTGACTTTTTAATCTTGTCTCCTCTCCTAAGGAGATTAAATAAATGGGGTACTAGACTAAGCACTATAGGGTCTCGATCGAGACTGACTTTGAAAAGAAAATTGTAAACTTTACTGCCACAGGCAAAACTGACTGTCTTTGAAAATCAGATTTGAAAAGCACTCACATGAGCTGAGAAAAAAAAAACTGTTGCATTAAGGTACCCCCTTTTTTTAAAAAAGAAATTTTAACCCAGATTTTTTGGGTTTCTGAAATAAAGAAATCATAAGGTCATGGAATGTTCTTAAGTATGATGCAGTACAGATCCAAGGATGGCTACTTTTATAGTGAAATGGAGCTAATGTCTTGAGCTAACCATGAACTTGCCACTGAACTAAACAGAGAGCTGAACTGGCAAAGAGCCTGTAAGGTTCTTAAGCAACAAAAACAACAACAAAACAACAAAAGAAATAATCCGTCTCAGGCCCTTATATCATACGAAAGAAATGTCAGTTGCTGATAAAGTGAACTGAGTGGACAATGAAAAAACTCTGAATTGCTTTAAAACAAGAAAAAACTATGGCTATATTTGCGGTAAATAATGTCATACATTGTTTTATTTAAAAAGAACCTACATTGTGTCACATAACACATTCTTCAGGGTGTAATTTATTTAGATGAAGTAGTTTTGTAAGTATCAGTTGCAGTAGAATTGTGGGCAATGTATCACACTGTTGAAAATGGGCACCACTGTACACTAAGATCAGGAAAACACTGTCACTCTTAAAACAAAAAAAAAGAAATGTAACTGAAAATTTATTTATTTTTATTTTATTATTTATTTATTTTTTTTCCTAGTTCTCTATGACAATCATGCAGGAGTCACCAGATATTATTAAAAACAACAACTTTGGTGCAAGAGGCATTTTTTTTCTTTTGTAAAAATGTAAGAATTGTTCATTAAGGTTTTTATATTAATTTGAATTTGCTGCAAAGCAAATTATAGTCACAGACAAAAAAGAATTTATGTAAAGTGTTTTAAAATTGTTTATACTTTAAATAAAGTCTTTAAAACTGTGAAGATTTGTTTTTCAAAATATATCTGTATGTACAGTGTATAGACTTGCTTTTATGCAGCACAGTAGAATATTGTTCAAAATTATATCAAGTTTTTATATTTCTAAAGAAAGTGGCTTGAATATGTATGAACTGTTCTGTGGAAACCTATTGCTGGTATTGATAATAATTTAGAAAATATTTGAAAAGTGAACATTCAGTTCAATAACTCTGAAACATTCACATCATAATCCCAAAACACAGACTTTTCTTTTGCAGAACACTGTGAAGAGAGATATAGATATGATTTGACCAAAACAGTATTGATAAAGGTGTCAGGTGTATGGGCCAGTATTTCTATAAAATTACCATTGTAAAAATTATTATTTACATATTTATTAATTCATTCAATCCAAGACTAATATTCTTAAATATTAAACTTTGGGTAATGCTAAAGAAAAACCTCTTCAACAAACATAATGTGATGGAAACTATCATCATTTGGGCTAAGCCTGCAGCACAAAATTGTCATAGACAGGACGGAGTTATAGCAAGAAAAACTTAACTAATGAACAAAATCACATGAATATCCCCAGAAAACTGAATGAGCAACAATGTTTGTGTGAAGAAAAATGCCAGAACCTAAATGTATATGAAAGTATTTTGTTACTGTATGTTAGTGTTAAAAGTTTGGATTAGTCCTGGCATTATTTAAATATAGAGTGACAGTTTTGCCTCTTTCCCTTTTTTTTCTCTCCAAAGTTCACATTTGTGCCAACTTAATATATGGTAACCTCCAAATTGATACATACCCGCATGAACTGCAACTAAAGTAGAGTTACCATGAAAATACAGGTGTACATTCAGTGTTTTTCTTTACAACTAAATGAAAAACTAGAGACGTGTAGGACTTTTAATATGGTATGTATAAATCATACACATATCAAAAATTGGTATATTTCTAGATACATGTTGTTACATTTTATTTAAGAGCTGGCAAACAGTTTTTTGTGACCATGCCTTTGGATCTGATAAACAAGAGGAGGAACTTCATGGAGCTTTTAAATAGGAGCTGGCCTTTAAATGGCCAGTGGAATGGCCAATAAGATCTGGACACAGGGAAACCTATCCATGCAGAACCTCTACAGCTCCTTCAGGTTGCCCAGCCTGTGTTTGTGATCTGCTTTCTTTAGCTCATACAGTACAGTGAATGTTTTGCTAGAGACTGTGATGACCAATCAAGAACACTGTATTTTATTCTCTCTTAACTGTTCGGTAACTAAGTTGGATGCAGGCCTTGTATTGTTATCCCTTTGTAAAGTGCATTTGTGACCAAGCTTGAGCTTCTTGACAAAAAGACACCAGTTTCCGGTTAAGTTATCGTGGTAAATTCTGGAATCCATCTTTTGCTTATTTCTAATGATGATGTCAAGGAACAAAGGATGCAAAACAAATCTAGAACAGAGCAGATCCACTTTTTTCTCCACAGAATACATTTTTGAACATGCACTTCACATTTGTGCACTGATGATACTACTGATGAAACTGTCCAAAAACATAGATGGGAGTCAATTTAGTGCCTCTTTGGCAAATCCTTATCTTTTATTTATGTTACCATAAAACTTCAGATTTATGAGGCTGATTCAGTCTCTGATAGTAGTCTTGGAAACATTGACTTTTGATGATGCCAGTCTTTTTTCAGATATGTTGCCCTTCGCTATGATTTATCCTCACACATCACTTTTTGACTGCACATTTGAATAAAACGTTATGTCCTGTTCCTGGTGGAGTAGAAACCATGACATTGACATTTAATTTATGATGTTCAAACTGGGATATTCTTTGGGTTTTATGTAGATTGTCAGTATAGTAGTAGAGGTCAGTAATACTTTACCTTAAATCTTAAGACAAACCTCTAATGTGTGGTACTGAGAGTTTTTCTTCTTTGTTGAGTCTCCTTTCATTCACAAGGCAATCAGGGAAATTCCAGTATGTTTTCATTAACTTTCTGAGGCTGTGTGAAACTACCAGATAATTAAAAAGCATTATCGGATTAAATCTACATAATTGATCATCATCTTATATACTAGTATTTAAATTTAAAGTTCTAAATGTTGTGCATTTAGAAGTAGATGTAATCAATTTTACAGGTATGCTGTCAATATATTCAGCATTTTATTTCCATTATTTTTTTATCAGTTTAATTCATATGTGTTGAAAAATGTTGATGCACACCTACCTTTTTGAATATTCAAGTATTAATTCATCAAGTTTATCAAGGGTATGAAGAAATTTGGAGACTACTGCAATACCATTCTCTGAAATAAACTCTGTTAACTTTGAGAAGTATAAGGGCTAGTTTTTTATTTGTTGCAAGTATTTAGGGAACTATTCTTTTGGGATTTTATATTTATTAGAAAGCATGATGCGACAAGGAGAAGTTTGATTGGAAACAAAATATTCTCACATTTACAATTACACACACAACATCTTGAAAAAAATCCTCAGACAACTGTCCTCTTGCTTTCCTGTAATGGTCACTATGAAAAGCAACTCACTGCCTATCTTCACACGTGTAAACTCATTGGTACTGGTAAACAGTTTTGCAAAAACAAAATCAAATTTTAAAATAACAGGATGCTATCTGGCTCGTGTTTGTAGCTCTCAGAAGAACCTGAATGGTGTACAAAGTAAAAGACTGGAAAACAAAAGAAAGTTTTGTGTTTTATACTAGATTGAAATGATTATTAAAATCACTTGTTTCAGGAGAATTCGGTCCATCTTCACAGCATTAGGAGAATCAGATTCTAAGAACTCAACAAAGGAAGTTTCAGTCTAAAACTTCCTGAAACAAATGTTTTTATAGTCAGTTAAATCTTGAGTACAACCAAGAATCTTTTATATTTTGGTTTATTTACCTTGAAACTTATGACTGTTACCGGTACTTTTCTTAGGGAGCCTAAGCATTTTCTGAAATGTTCTCATTACCGGTCAATGAACTTTACACACTTTGCAAAGTGTGTGTGTTTGTCTCGTGTCAATCTGTATGCAGTTGCTAACAATGCCAGTCACACAGTAATAGCACTCAAGGATTAACAGTGTTGCATTGCTCTATAAAAATTCTAATAAAACTTTTACTTCATTCCAAGTGTTGAGTCCTTAAAGTGTGAGTAAACTTGATGGAATCTCTGCTGTGTTCTCACTTGTAATTGTCTCATTTCTCTCCATTAAGGTAATGAGATTTTTTTTTACTTAAGTCTCACTGTCTGTCAAAACCAATGAAAACTCTGGCTTTTATACTGTAGCTATCTTAGTAAATGGAATAAAACAGAGACACTGCTGTTTTTGAAAGCAAACCCTATTTGTTTAACCTGAAAAACATTATCAATAACAAATTGTCAGTGGTGATCTTTGATAAAGCCTCAGGATGGACATGTTTTTATTAACAATTTTGCTGGTGAATTTTGGAACAGACATTCTCATAGGAACTACTTTAGATTATGTGTCATGATAATTCAATTCTGTTACGTACAGTTGAAACGTAAAAATAGACAATGCAGTAAGAAAAATGAAAACAATTGTCAAGTAAATCCATACTAGTGAGAGACCAGAAGATGGCGCTACAATATAGTAATATGCCATAAAATGTTTCACATTAACAGCTTACTTGGAATTTAGTCTTTGGCTATCAAAACGATTCATGAAATGTCAGTGCTGTGCAGCTAGGGTCTTACAAATAATTACCACAAAAATCGTGAAAAAGTAAGAAATGCTAACCAGCAGTACATAAATGTATTGTATTATAAAATTAATAAATCTGGTTCAAAATCTGTACAGTGGATAAAATGAGTTACAGTTATTTATTGTGTTGTTGTAGACATAATGTGCACAGAAGTACAGTACCGTGTTGTTTCAGTACTAGCCTGGTGATTATCTCTTTTCACTGTTTAATATATTCAGTGATAATTCCATTCCCCACGCAATAAATGAGAGAAGAGTCCCACACATAGGAAATAATGTATATTTATTGCCATCTCAGTGAAAAGGATTCAGCGCTTGTGTGGCTTCACAATGTCAATAATTTCCCATTTAATGGCAATCTTGAAATATCTACTCACACAGACAATAAATGGACAGCAACAGTTGGGTGATAATCGTCGTAATCAACTGCTGCAGGCAGCTTGCATGAAACACATATACATTTGAATTTTACAGCCATTTATGTAGGCTTATGTAAATAGGTTTCTTCCAATAAATTCTACATAAGAGTACAATTAGGTAAAGTTGTCTTGTTATCATACTGATTATGTTATTTTATAATTCCTTAGAATACTGAGAGACAAATAAGAAAGTCACTGTAACAGATTTACATTAGGTGAATGTTAGGTTTAAAAATGTGTGTGCCGGTGCACCTTAATTCCAGTGTTGAAATCCATTCCAGACTGGCCAAATCATTTAAACTTGACACCTCTAATGACATGAAAAATAAATTGCATCATTCTAAATTCCTGTATTTTGTTGCATCTGTTCAAAATTTATGGATTGAAATGAAACATCAATAACTCTTTAAAACTGATTTTCGAAACCTGATGGATTTTTTCCATCTAAAAAGTGACAGTACTTCCAAAATCACCCTATACTCTGCATTTCCCAGTTATTTAGTTTATTCTTGCATTTCACATTTCTTATTATACAAAATTATACTGTAAAGTCATACTTTAACAATGTAGGCAATGTTCTAGGCCCAGTGTATTAAACATAGCAACACAATTGCAAACAATATTTTATGTCTTATCCACTCTGTGTAGAATACATTTTTTTTACTTGAATAGTATTTAAGGTTAAAAACAAGAGGAGATAATTAGGCTCATCTACTGTGGGTAATTTCATTGTTAGTAGCTAATAGATCTGAGAAACTGATCCAATCGTTACCTGAAAAAAAACATGGTATTAGCTTCAACAACATTCCAGACTCCCACAAACCTTTCATTGTAAATCTGCTTTAGTAAAGCTGAATTTACAAACTGCAGGCCAAATTGACAAGGAATATGAATCCCAATAACAAGCCCCTGTTGTACTGTAAATACTCAGGTAACCTGGAGGACAATTCCTAGGATACTGTGACTTACCATTGCCATTGATATGCAAAATTAAATCTGATTCTTCTAATTGTACTACTGTGTTGAAGCAAGCATAAGGAAGATCAGGTAAGTTTTATGAGAGTTAAACTTTTACAATAAGTAAACA
Source organism: Lepisosteus platostomus (assembly GCF_059453375.1). NCBI lineage: Eukaryota > Metazoa > Chordata > Actinopteri > Semionotiformes > Lepisosteidae > Lepisosteus > Lepisosteus platostomus. The sequence continues at coordinate 34,650,517 of NC_142623.1, forward strand.
CAAATCCCTTCCAGCTTATGAGTGAAACTTTGCCTCAATCAGTCAAATAAATCATACTTAATTATATATTATAGATTTCAAGAAAGGTACCCTTTACAATGTACTGTATATAGAGTATATTATTCAATATAAATATATTCAAAATATCTAAAAAAAACATACAAAGTAGATAGCTAGAAAAAATAAATTAACAGAAGATTGATGGTTTCAAGTGCATGAAATCTACCATACATTGGTATATACAAAAAGCAAAAAGTACTATTATAGTACTATTTGTATTAGCTATAAGTATTAGCTACTGTGCGAATATTTTTACTTCACAATAACAAGGAAGCGACAGTTGGAAGTACTTATGTTGCATCTCAGAACAGAAAATGAACAGAGTCAAGGGTACTTGGGGCAAGAGTGAGCATTACTACTTAAAACAATACACAGATGCAGAGCCACTTGAAGTGTAACACAATGAAAACACACTCTGATCTACTCATTCTGATTTTCTTTGGTTAAAGCGTTGGTTTTCTGTGAATGCCAACAACCTTTTGTTTTATTAAATGGGCTTCTGAGGACCAAAGCTAAAGGTTACATAAAAGAGCTTTTCACCATAGGCAAGAATCCCAAATCACCTCACAATAAATCCAGAAGAAGCAACAATGATTGAAGAGCAGTGGTGTGCAATGACCACTGACTAATGGGTCTAAAATTACCCTAGGTTTGGCTAGGTTTTTTATAAATCAAGAGAAACAATTAAAATGAGGTGATACATAACAATAACTTACATAGGGGTTTTAATTTACTGTAACAATATGACAGTAACTTGCAAGAATACTTGACATCTTTTAGGAACCATTCAAGCTTAATAATTACAGTTTCCCACATGGATTCTAAATATACAATATATATTTCATTGATATAAAACCAAAAAAATAACAAACAACAAATGTAAAAGGATATATTTGTCAAATAATCTACTGTGATATGAAAGGCTAATCATTCACTGAGGGATTACAAAGATCAGAGTTAATAACTACAGACTTAAATAATTATATAATAATAATTATAATGTGTTACAGTCTGGTTCATAGGTTCTGTCAGTTTCATGGAATTAAATCACATTTATTCTCAGATGCAAGTACTGCAAATATGCATTTATTATTGTGAACTAAACATCAAACATGGGTTTGGAATATTAGTTCAACTCTCAAGCATTAGAACATGACTAAAGAAGTTTATTCTCAAAAATTAATTGGTCACACGTCCTTGATGAGTTAAACTTCTCATTGATGAGATTGAGCTGGGGTTGGTGTATGGTCTGTGGTTGGTCATTGGCAGCTGTTCGATTCTCGGAGCATCTTGGTTGCAGAGAGGAATGAAAGGGCTTTGTCTGGCATTACTGGGCAGCTCTGCCAAAGTCAGCATCTTGCTAAACATTGGTATTTAAAAACAGTCTGTGCACAGTTTGTCCTCTTGGGTTCTGGTCTCAAGATAAGCAGAAGTGGAGAACTCGGGTCATACCGGCTTTAGCTTTGTTCAGAATATTTCTTATTTAATTTTGGGTGTCGACAAAAAGAGTCCAACTGTCTAATTGTTGATCAGAAGAAAAAAGCAGTGGGTTCGTGAACACAAGATTTCTTCTGTTGCAGGAAGAACATCCTGGGCAGGATTCTGTACTTTACTGAATCACTCAGCCTGGAGTCTTGAAGGTCTCAGGTCCTGAATCAGACTGCTTGTAGTCATGTGGTTGGAAAAAGTCAGCTTGCCAGCTTAGTTGGAGAGATGAGAAGCCAGTGACTTAACCAAGGAAAATGAGTTGGGTTCTCCCTTTTAAACTATGACATCTCGTTGGTGATTGGCTGAGATGCTACACTGTTCAGCTTTGATACAGCCTTACGATGCCTCTTATCTGAGGAGTCTCGTAGCCACATTCTTGTCCTTACACAAAGAGGCACCAGGCTGCTCGGTCAAGACAGCACAACGATGATCAGAAATCCTTAATTACACTTAATTCAAAGTGAAATAGTATGATTTGCCCCCACATTCATTTTGTATGTGTAAACATTGCACGAGGAACATATATTTATATTTAACAAAGTTAACAAGTGAATGCAAATAGGATATAAATTAAGTGTCAGCTTTTACAGGAAATGGGTAGCAGCCTGTCTCATGGTTGAAAATTGAAAATAAGCATTTAGTCTACATGAAATTCACAGAGCTCTGTATTTCAGATTTGTTATCTGTTGGTTTAAAGAGGATTAAGGGATTGAATTGGTCCCTCAAATGCATGATTTGCTAATAGTCACTGTACGCCATGCTTCAAAGACATTTAACAATCATAATTTCCATGTTTCTAATAGACAGTTTAGCAAAAGGATATCAAATAACGAGCAGGTAATAGGATGTAGGCCTACTTTTGACTCAGCACAGACCTTATATTGTATTGTAATACTGATCAATTCACTGTGATTGATACAGTAGGTTGTGGATTATGCTGCTATGCCGCACAAAGAATGTGCGTATGAGTAACAATCAACATTTGCTGTTACTCAAAAAGTGTGCACAGCAATAGTAAAAATACCTTAAAATTAGGTCAAACTGACAATTACTGTATATGAGCTCTAATATCTCAAAATTACAAGACCTCCCAATGAAAACAACATAGATCGTTTTAACAAAGCATATGAAATGGTAAAGCTTTGTTCTTTTTGAAAGTGAGCTCAGTGCCACGAATGTTATTGGATTATGTTACTGCGGGGGGGGGAACAGTATTAATGTGCTTTGCTTAGTTACAATCTGCAGCAATTAATTTGCTTTGGAGGCTACGTTGAAGCAGCAGTACACAAACAAGAGCAAGTCGCAGATTAATTATTCTTTCATCAATTCAACTGCCTGGGGAGAGGCAAAGCCCAATCATTTGAGGTTTACTTTGAAGCTGTACCAGCACACCTCAAATCCGAGTTGTTTCTGAGTCTCCACCAATTTTTGCTTCCTCATCACCTGTGTCAGCTACTTGGAGGAAGTCTCGCGATAAGTGTGGTGAAGCCGAGATTTGCTTTAGTGTCTTCTTAGTGGGAGTCATGGACGATTTGAGAAGCTGTTGTTTAACAAATAGCAGAAATAACGTCTTCATCGCCCGTGTGAGAGAGTCTCCAGCTTTGGCTTGTTAATGTAGGGGGACTACGGATTAGTACCGCCAGGTTAGTAAACGAAATGATCTGTTTTATTTATATGTTTTTGTTATGATGGCTGTTGGTTTGTGTCTATACGCACAGTCATGATGAAAGTAGAATAGGAAGATTTCATAGTTTTCGTCTACGAGGTGCTGTTACGTGTCTGTTCTCTATAATTCGAGTTTGACTTTGTAGATCTGGTAGATCGTGACATACATTGTATCCGAGGCCTCTTGATAACAAGTAGTTCAAGTACCGTTATTCATATTATAGGTCAATAAACCGCGATTGGCTAAAATTGGACAAATCAGATGACTAGCCTTATGGATGTGTAAGGTTGGATTCGATCAGCTTTGAATTATAAAGACATTTTTAATTTGGATATTTTGTGTGCTTTATTGTTTCTGTTATGATTAACGCAGTGCTTTCCTACCGACCACTAACGTAGGTAGCAGCACCTATTTAGCGTGATGCTTCTTATGAGCTAAACTTGTAGGCCTAAAGTAAGCGTTTCTCCTTTAAAAACAGCAAGGGTATGCAGTAGGTGGGGTGGCAGGGATTCCAGTGTTTGAGTTTTATTTTCACATGTAATAAAGTTACCGTCATAACTATTGTCTGTAAACAAGGATCGTGCTCTGCAAACATTAGTCCCAAAAAATTCAAAGATCGTAAGTGGCACCGTTTCTCTTGTAGTGTTATAAAAACCGAGCCTGGACCCTATGATAATATCTAAGAATATTGCATATAAATCTGCTGAATGCAGTTAGTGGTTATTACTAATTTTATTTCCTGGGGAAATACAAAATGTTCCTACAAAATGTTCTGGTTACTTTCATCTGAAGGTTGGAAATAAGAAGGGTCCAAGTTGTTTTATCGTGGCAATAATAATAAATAATTTATAAGGTTTGTAATACAGTATAACACCTTTGTGGCCGTTCTTTCTAATCCAGATCTCAGTAGTTTATCCAACAAATGGCACTGACTACTTTTCTGTTTTGCAGCTCTTCTTTCTGCCTTGTGTGGTCTCCTAACTCCTTCAGGATGCAGGCACTTCCTTATAATTTTAATTGTCTTCATATAGTACACCTACGGGTATAACTTCAGCCTCTGTTTACCAGTTGGGTAAGTTGAGTTTGTTGCTTTTCTTTGTTTCCAGTTTGTTCATGAAATGTTCTTTGTGGTCCTATTTATTTTTGAACAAAGAAAACTCCAGTTAGTAATGATAAGTTACACAGAGCCCAGATTTTCTTAACTCTTGTAGTAGTTTGAAGTAAATCTGCCATTTTGGTACCTTTCCACATATAAATGATCTTAATCTTTCTTGTAACAGAATCTGTTTGGAGGTGTACTTTGCCTTTGTATGCACATAGGTCCTGATGTATTTTACAGATGCTAACTTTAATTTTTCATTTTGATGCCTGCCTTTTCCACATTTGGAAAATAATGCACATAGAGGGAAAGCATTTGAGGAGACTTTATGAAAAGAGGTTTTAAGATATTACAGTACCAATTTAGTAAATTACTTGCAAATCACCTGGTAATGTCTCCCTGGTGATTGAATTTCTGTTCTTTAAAGAACCTTAAAGAGTTTAATTGGAAAATATAACCTTATTTTCAACCATATAAAAATCTTCTGGACTTCTCACACTAACAAGCAATTCATTTAAAGATTTAGCGGTTGTTTATATCCCTAAAATTAAATAATTTATGTATTTCCCAGGTGGATTAAAAGGGCATTTTTTTCCATCACCATTACTGACTTGAGTAGCTGAGTCTTGGCACAGAAGAATGGCAACTAGACCGACTGATTTACCAGGTGAGAAAATAATCTTCTCTTGACGGTATAAAGGTATGAACATCACTATAGAATTGATTCATAGATAGTATAATATTAGATAGTTTTAGTTTTCAAAATCCCAAAATCTGAGTTCTGGAGTCCAGTTTTAAACTATAGATGTCAACACGCTTCTATCATTTCTTAGGGAAGAGACCTTGATGTTCCTCAAATGGCCTAACCACATCACTGAACGTGACCTTGATGTGAGAGTCTGTTCTGTGGTCAAGCTAACATAAGAGAAAGAAAGCAAAATACTAGTTATGTGTGTAGATCGGTGAGCATGTACATTTTTGTAAATGGCAGTATAATTAAATAGGTTTTGTCTGTGCCAGAGCTCACGTTCCACCCATCCAGAATCCAAAGGGTGGGGGGGGGGGATCATATTAAGGTATTTGGGGATGCTGACAAGTAAGGAACAACATTTAGATTTATTTAATATTAGGCATGTGCATTTGAAATCTTTAATATCATTAACACGTGCAGTAGCTTGGTTGATTTTGACTGGGCTTGTGATAAAAAAGAAAACCAAATGCTTTGCTGGTTTGTGGTTTTATATGAAGCATGTCCAGTCTCTCTGTTCCTCACTTTTGATGTTGTGTGAACAGCCCTGGAGTCAGGCACCTCGGAGGGTCTTCTGGGGCAGATGTCCATCCCAATTGGAATGACCCGCCGTGCCTTCAGCTATGATGATGCCCTGGAGGCACCCATGACCCCACCACCTGCTGACATGGGCACCAACATACTGTGGAAGAAACCCGTCATTCCAGAGAGGAAGTTCCAGCATTTGTCTGAGGTACATTGTTCTTGGACCAGGTGTCCCTGCTGCAGCTAGGCTTCTAGGTAACTAATCGTTTTTTTTTAAAGATCAGGAGTAGTTTAGCTTTGGTAATTGCACAGGTTGTTTAATTGATTGTTTGTTTAATTTCGCATTTCTGTATCTGAGGTTGATTTTTAATCTGGAAAAATGACAAACTTTGCACCGTACCTTTTATACAAGAGCAATTGCTTCTGCTTTTTTTATTTTCCTTAAACCTGACAACAGTCCTGCAAGCTTTGTAGATCTTAAATCTGGCAGACTTTTGACCTCTGCAGGAGAGCTGAATTTGACCAATTAAGCCTTAATTGCACAAATAAGCTGTGCAATTACTTTTGAAGACCACAAGTCAGCATCCCTTTCTTAAACTTAAAAGGTTATATGTGTGTTTCACTCTTGTCTAGCAAGGAGAAGAACCTGGAGCAGTTTTGACCCACTCTTCCTCTATAGACAGTGCAGCAAAGCCGACAGCGCCGGTAGTGAAGGCTAAAGCTACGTCCATCATCATGAATTCCCTCATCACCAGTAAGTGTGTGTGTTGGGGGAAATAAGACACATTATGTCATGTATGAGAAACATACTGAATGTGGCTTGATCTGGAAATCACCAGCTATACAACTGAGTTGGAAATACAAATAGGGCTTATGTCTGTTAATAAGAGTGGTCTCTAAAATTTCATTTAACATTACAACACATGTTTGCTCAGCCTTAATAAATGTATAAATTTATTAACCCTATAAATGTTCTATTTTAGTTCAAAAAATGGAAGGCTATGCTTGGTGAAGTGTCAGGCAATATAGATATGCCAGTTCTGACTGAAGAACAACTTTGCCATTCAGCCATTGAGTGGATGGAAGAATCAATCAATAGTTATGTAAAACGTGCACAGAAATGTGGACCTGCCCAACCTGCCAGCATAAAGAGCAGATTTTATTTTCATCTGACTATATTTTAGAGTTAGACCCCATTGTTATAATTGATATATTTGGTATCTTTTGAAACCAAGGACATTTTGAACTGAAGTTCTTAACCTTACTTTTTATTTATAATTTACTTTACTTCTATTAGTCATTTTACATATATTTATTAGCTTACCTTTTGGTTTCAGTGACTGCTATAAAATGTACTAATAGGAATCTGATTATGTTATTACATAGATTGCTGTATGTTATAGTGGAGATTAAAAACTATTTCACATCCATGATTAACTTGTGAAAAGATTCTAAACTGCATGTAATGGCTTGGTGAATAACAACCTCCACCAGGTGGCATATCTGTCACCAAAACATCTATGAAAAGGGCCATCCTTAAAGTAAAAACAGAGTCAATAGCACATTTATTGTTATGCAGTTTAACAATTGTCATCAACTGGGATAAACACCATTGGGTCTACTGTGTATATTATTATCTAATATCTTGTTTGAACTTGAACTTGAAAATAATGCAAGCTGTACTGTACATTTCTTTCATAGTTCTTTGATAAACTTGTGCCTGTTCACTGGTTTCAAAGCACTTGGTACAATGTGTAATCCATACTAATTTCACAAAGTACCTCATCATTTGACCCAAATCAATTCCCTTGCCAATGAGGTAATAAAATGTGCAATAACATATTATGCAGCAGTCAGTCTTTGAAGTGTATCACAGTCAATCAGAATTGATCAATAAATTATGATAACTAAACCATTTTAGCTAAATTAAAAATCCATATTTCTTTTTTATAAAAAAAGATATGCACTCATAATGATTTCTTCTGGAGATTAGTATATTTCAACTACCACTTAATAAAAGAGATGAAAGCAGCTGCAAACTCTTGTCTAAGTGGAAAATGTTATCACGAAAGCCCACAGACATCAGGACTGAAATGTTCTGGGGAAGAGGCTGGGGACTGTTTTTGTATTACCTCTCTGTTGCTGCAAAATGTATTTCCTTTTCATAAGGTAGCACAAGGGGAGAAACTGAGCAAGACTTTTATTGCAGTTAATGGTGATGGGTTAGACAGACAATGGTTTGAGAGTGGCAGGTGCTTGTGTCCAGTGTGGCTGATGGACTCTTGTTCCTTCAGAGCAGACCCAGGAGAGCATTCAGCGATTTGAGCAGCAGGCAGGCCTGACTGACGCTGGCTACACCCCTCACAAGGGTCTGACTGCAGAGGAGACCCGTTACCACCGCTTGGCCGAGGCACTGGATGTGAGTCGTTGAACAGTGTGAGATCGGAAGCAGCCCTATTTAGATTCATAAAGCTTTTGTTGACTGGCAGACTTTGGCACCTCTATATCACTCTGCAGCTCACAACTGGCAGCCCACTGAAGCTCAGCAGGTGTGAGCCTGGCCAGAGCTCCTGGGAAAAACTAAGGTTGCAGCTGGAAGAGGTGTTAGTGGGGCCAGCAGGGGGGGCTCACCTTGCAGTCTGTGTGGGTCCTATTGCCCCAGCAAAGCGATTGGGACACTATACTGTAAAAAGCGTCATCCTTCAGATGAGACGTAAAGCCGAGGTCCTGACTGTCTGCGTTCATTAAAAATCCCAGGGTGTTACTCTAAAAGAGCAGGTGTCCTGGCCCAGTTGTTCCTAATAATCCCCATCTGTGAAGTGGCTTCATCACTCTGTTCTCCTCCCTCCTGATAGCTGATGTGTGGTGAGCATACTGGCCCCACTTTGGCTTCATAATAATAATAATAATAATATAGCTGGTGTTGTTGACTTCTCTTTCCTGAAATGTGATTGGCCTTGTGCATGCATTTATTACAACATATAAACATGCCACTTCTGCATGGGCAAGTCTGCATCCAGATACAGAGCTGTTACAGACATTCAATGCTGTTCATTTATGGAGTAGTTATTTTTTAAAAAAAGTAAAACATATTTAATATGGTCACCAACTACACCATAACTTTGTTTTGTAGATGACCTATATTGGACAAATGGCCTTCTTATATTTGTAATATATGATATTCGTATTATATCAGGAGACAGCACCTTCACTTTTTTATAGTAGCGTTTCTTGTTCATAAACTCATAAAAGTCATAAAACATAAAATTGTTCTTTCACTTGGTGGCGCTACATTCAAGTAACAATTATGCTCTGCAAAACAAAACATATTATTCTCTGTACTTGTTGCGACATAAGAATATTGAAAGCTTTAACATAAGTAATTGTAACTGGTGTAGCCCATCTTAAGATACATTTAGGGGATTTAGCAGTTATTTCTCTGGGATGTCAAGGTAAATACTGCATCTTCAGATGTATTTTTAGGTTTTTACAAATATTTACTTAGCAGAAACAGTAATTTATCATATATATATATCATTCTTTTTTCTTTTAATAGGTGAATCAGTTAAGAAACATAGTAAAGGAAACCTATAGACACGAATATCATTTAATGCTGTTTCTGTGGTCAGAAGTGTGAGTTATAAATTTTAAGTTTTAAATTAATTGCAAAAGTTATTGAAAGTTTTTTTTACAACCACTGAGTACATTCTATATATGTCATCAATAAATATAAAATCGTCTTCCTCTCTAAATTAATGTATTAATATTACATTCTCCCCTTAATCGATGCTCATTTCTGCATTTTTATTAATGATCATCTTAACCTATAAAGGTATATCCCTACGCGAGTGTACGAAATATAAAATGTCCAGGCTACGTATGTACAATATTTCCAGTAATCAGAGCCGCTCTGTGAATTGGGAAGTAGGTTACTAGGCAACCCCAACGACAGGGCAGAATGGACCAGTCTTGTTTTCTAAAGAACCAGCCAATCCCGGCTGCACTTCAGGTCATGTGATCATTAGGACTCTTCAATGGCCGAATTGAAAACGACAAAAAAAAAGGGGCTCAAACATGGATAATCTGGAGATTGCAATCTGGAATCTAATGAAGAAAACTATTAACAATAAAAGGTTTGCTATAGATTTTGATACTTTGTTTTGTGTTGTATCTTTCGAGAGGGTAAAGAGCTAATATTTATGGCAATATAATACGAGGGCTTTATCGACTAGTTCGGGGCCTAGTGTTTTGAAGAGCCTGGGTCTGCAGTAGCCTGTTTATCGAGGCACAGAATAAAAACTTTGGCATCTTTTATTTAACAAACAGCATTTATGTTACGTGCATCGGATGTGGGACTGTATAAAGAATTAGCTTTTTTTTTCAAAGCAAGTAATTAGAACTTTCAACATGTATATATGTATAACAATTAAGAACTTGATCTGAACGCCATACCATTATCAAACCATATTTGTAACTTTTAAGAATTCAATTTGTTTTTGTGATTAAAATTTTAAATATTTTATAAATTGCTGCGGATCAAGATAACGTTTAGTGCTTTAAAGTTTTGAGCACATGGTTGCAAAACACTAGCTTAACAGTGACTGATTGATGCATACTGTTTTTTAAATGAGTATTACAATCTAACTTAATTTCGGAATAATTTATTTTGTTTTGATAGAAAGTTAAGTCCACAGACACTTTGTCTTAAGTATTGTTTTCTAAAATTCTGTTCACTACAGGCAAAATTGGGGGCTAGTTAGCCTTATACATAGCTGAAGCATATATTATGCATTATGTGTACGATGACTAAAGTCAGCCTATTGCAGAGTTTTGAGGACCAGTTTATATTTGTTGTTTACACTTGCCTAATTTCTCAATTACTCGGAATGCATCAAGTGCCAAAGGAAGTGGCCTTTTTGATCTGGTTGTTTCAGAAATTCTTTTCTATGATATTATTTTAGCATAACATTAGAAAATACAGTAATAAAGCCTTCTGCTTCTTTTTATGCAACATCAGAAAATGTACAATACTCTGGTTTTGCAGGTTGGTATTAATAGCATTGTATTTTGTCTGAGAACAGAAGATGAAGATGCAGAGTGGGGTTTCCAAAGAGGAAAAGCAGGCATCATCAGCACAGTCTACCCCCACTGGAACTCCTCAGGCTTCTCCAAAACAGAAACGCAGGTATGGGACTCTTTAGTGCTCCATTTCTACAGAAAAATCTGTGCATTTGTCCAGATGCACAAAATGTTGGCTCCATTGAAAACCTCTAGTATTTTTTGTGTATTCTTAATAGTGTTACAACTTGAACATTTTTGGTCTGTTTTTTAGGGGCTGGTTTAGCCAGGGCTCAACTGCTCCCATCACCAGCTCTGAATTTGGTAGTGCCAGTTCCAACGTAGATATGGGAGGTGGAGAAGGAGGAGGAGTAGAGAGGTGGAGTATCTTTGGGCCTCGACCAGTTGTGCAGAAATCTACTACTGACCCAGGTGTGTTTTTACTAAATTTCTTTGTAATACATTTTTGTATGTGGATGTATAGGTACTGCACCTTTTAAGTTATTTGAACTTTAAATCTTTAAAGTCACCTTGGATGAAGGCATCAGGTAAATATAAAATTACCATTACTGTATTTATATATGCATGAAACATTTCCTTTGTTTATAAAAGTTCAGTTAATATATTACAGTACTATATGATGAATGAGTATAAATAATTTAATCTGCGATGAATGTCTTAATTTCCTATTGCTGTCTTCCAAATTGCTATATACCAGAGAATTTCTTCCTGAGAAAAAAGTTTTTAAAGATCTGTGTTGCACTGGTGAAAGCTTTGTCATTTTAGTTCACAGTATAGGAAACCAGTTTAAATATAGCTTGTTCCTTGGTTAAATATCAAAAAGCATTATCGCAGTAGCCCCTTGTCTTCATTATTCCCAGAATTTCACCTGCTTTCATCTCTGTCTTTACTGCAGTATGATAGTGATGCTGTCTGTGTTCTTGTAGGAGGCTTTGCTCTGCAGTCATACCGTGGTGCTCAGAAGCCCACCCCCATGGAGCTGATGAAGGCACAAGCTACCCGCATGGCTGAGGACCCTGCCAACCTCAAACCACCCAAGATGGAAATCCCCGCCATGGAAGGCAGGCAACAAGCATCCCGCCCCCACAAACTCAAGCCTCGGGACATGAATGTGCTCACCCCTTCTGGCTTCTAGTAGCTTTCAGTTTCACCATAGCCAAATCTGCCCCCTCCATTCCCCAGGCACTCTGTAATAACGTTGCCTTTTGGATATTTTTGGGCTTGTTGTGTACCCCATTCCAGGTTCACTGTCAGTAGTCCTCTTCAGCTTTTTCCATCTTGAACAGGATTCACGATTTTAGAAATCATCTAGATGGTGGGATTCGTACCCAAAGTGAAAATGTGAAACGAGTAGATCGCTACATGTTTGTTTTCACTAAAGCCTTTGAATAACTGAATTCGTTTATCCGTGGGATTTTGGGGGATTTGTGGTAAAAGGCTTTATCATGGAATGACATCACTATAAGTGTGAGAAAGGGCTGCAGCCCTAAGATGGGTTCAACAAGCATTTTGTTTGTAAATTACATTGGTGGTATTCAATGCACGTTGTCTCCTGTGTACAGATTGGGTCGCCAATTTTGCTTACAGTGCTTACTATTGGTAACAATAACTGCTGGTCTACTACATAAACATTTCTAATATGTAATAAAACTACCAATAGTTAGCTGTAATTTATTTTTTGTTTGGGTCAGATAGGACTGATCTAAACTGTGTGATTTCAGTGTTTTGTTATTCCTCAGCAATATCCAAATGGCACCTAGATTTGTTTACTATTTTATGTGATGGGAAACATTCTAAAACTGCAATTCAGTATAGTAATCTGAAAGATAAACTTAAGACATTATGGCATTAAACATTGTTTAAATTGTATTTTTCACTTAATTTGATTGCAGTTGTCTTAATTTCTGTCAGTGATTCTTTTAAGAATTTTAAGTTTTCAGAATTTTACGTACGTGGAGAGAATTATTTTTGTTCCTGATGCTTTCAGTGGTAAATAAATTCAGAACTAATGTGACTTTGTAAATTGACTATATTTATAATTTTACCTGTTTCTGTTTATATTTATAATGTTGGAGAAAATGTTAAAGTGAAAGCAGACCTTCAGCCATTCTGTTGTAGATATGTGTTTCGCATCATTGGCTTGCTGTGTGGCCCGTCTGCAGTTCAACTTGAGCTCACAGACAGATGGCCTTTTATTCTCCTGTAAAAACTCTTTGATACAAAGAAGAATTTGTGGTTCCTTCAATGGTGGCAAGGTTTCCAGGTCCTGATGCAGAAAAGTAACCCAAAACATGGTACTACCCCCACCAAGCTTGGCCGTTGGTATGAGGTTCTTGCCAGGCCCATGTTGGCCAAAAAAGTTCATTTTGATCTGGCCATGGAACATTGTTCAAGTTGAGGATCATCCACTTTTATTTTGCAAAACTTGAGGTGAGCACTCATGTTCTTTGTGAATAGTGATTTTTGCCTTGCTACTATGCCACAGATCCCATTTGTGGATTGCCAATGTCTTTTTGATGGTGGAGTTATGATGTTCTAGGGGTCTTTGTGACTTCCTGGATAAATTGATGACTCCTGGAGAGATTTCGACAGGAAAGCCACTCTTATGAAGATTCGCTACTGTCCCAAACTTTCTCCATTTGGCCAACAGGCCTCTGACTGTGGTTCAATGGAGCCCCAGAGCCTAAGAAAAGGCTTTGTAATCTTTTCTAGTCTGAAAGACATCAACAACTTTTTTTTTCCTCTGTCTTTGGAACCTGTGCTGACAAACTTCACTCGGATAAATAGTGGGCAGGACTGTCTGAAAGCAGGCCTGATTGTTAACCAAAATATTCAAAGAGCTGACCTTAATTATCCCTTTAATTGGGTTGTGTTCACTGGGGTGGGCAATTAAATTTCACTTCTGAATATTGCATGTTTACCTTGCACCCCGAACTTTTCTCTCATTATTTTCTTGCACTCTACACTACACATCACAAAAAGATCTAACCAAATGCACTGAAAAATTCTGCAAATTTGCTGAAAATCAGAGGGCAAATACTTTTCCATGGTACTCTGTTAAACACATTTGCTACTCAGCAAAATAGACCATCTCAGAACTGTTGTTGGAGTGCCAGTAAATTAAAATCTTCAAAGAGAAAAGTGTATTACCGGCGAAAACTGCAACCAAGAGAAAAACAAATAGCACAAAAGCAAAAGGCTGTGATGAGAGAAAGGAGAGGGAAAACATTCAGACACATCTAAGATGTCTGTGAAATAAAGCTAATGGTTATTGGCAAAGAGCTGGTTAATTAATGGAGTTGAAAAAATAAAAATGAAAAGATGTAGGGTGATTCTGTAGAGATATAAATATTTTAAATTGGCAAATATTTCAGCCTTTTTTGCTCTCCTTGCATTACGAGTTAAGCACTCTTGCCTATATAACACGTGCTCTCCAGTAAACACCATTCGGGTACTTCTTAAAAGCAATTTATTTTAGCAATTACATAAACTTTTTTTTTTTTTTAAAGCTGGACGTACACGGTCATAAATTACAATCTTAAAAAAAATCTCACTAACCTGAATTTTTCTTTTTCACAGTACAACCCTACTATGTATAAAAAAAATCAATCCCTCTGCATTTTTTGGAAGATAAAGGATATGGATTTTTTATGTTGATTAAAAGTTTTTGGAGTCATTTTGATTATTATTTTGACAATGCTTTGACTGTTGCATAACATGCTATTTGGCATAATGAATTTACCTGTGTTTGTGGCAGTTAAAAGTGTTGAGTTTCTTCTTTAGAAGCTCAGTACATTTATAAAACACAAGGGCAAATTCATGCTTAAAAATTCTCAACTGTACATATTTTTGATGCTTAGGTTGATAAGCTATCAAAAATGTCTAAAAAAATATATAAAAAGTATGGACATCTGGTGTATATGTTGCTCTCAATATTAACAGCAGAAGGCACTCTTAAATTGCCCCCGAAGCTTTTATAAAATAAGTTATATACTAATTGTTTATGCAAAATTATAAAAGGATACTGTACACGGACAGCATTTTGTTTTCTTTAGTAATACCATAGGTAAGGATCCAGCCGTGACTACAAGCCAGTTTCACCTTTGTGTTTAGAAGCAGGTGACTGTAGTTGGCTTTCTTTGATGGTGAACTGTGTGACAAATTTAAAAAAAGGCAATAATTTATATAACAGATTAAAAATATTTATAAAAGGTAAAAAAAAAAATCTAAAAAAATTCATCTTCCTTTGTAACTGCTCCCTGGAGAAGAGACTGAAGCAGATGGATTCGCTGTTCCAGTTGAGAATTCAGAGGCTCACCCAGATCTCTGGCTACTCTATTACAAAAAGCTTCAGCTGCCTCCTGAACCGCTGCCTGGGTGATCCTGTCATTCTTGATGGGCGCTGTGCCAGAGCGGGCACGTTCCGTGATGGAGTACCTCAAATGACCTGCAGAAGGAAGACGACGATTTACTTGCAGACATCTGGTAAGATTCACGTGCCGTTAACAAAAGGGTAGAATATTGGGCTAATCCAAAATTCATTTCCTGCTTTAAGAGAGGTTTGCAATGCTGTTCGACCACCTGAACACGGGTATCAGATGCAGGAAATCTCTCACCTGCTAGAACTTCCCCATAACTGACAAAGAGCATAAACAACATCTCAAGCAGCTCGTTCCATCGTAGCCAGCGGTCTCCATTGCCATCCTGAAAAAATTGAAATATATTTAAGGATGGTTATGTTCTATCCTCAACCAACTGCCATTTTTAAAACATCCATAAGCTATAATTTAAACAAGATAATGCCTATAAAGTAATACTACCAAGCTGGGTTCTTGATTAAATGTTATAGCAATCTTAACCTTTTCTGAATTAAAATGATTAAAAAAATGATTATTACTGTAGGGTCTAAAGGGAGCTCAGTGTTTTGCAGGAAGTGCAGCAGGAGACTCAGTGACATGGGCATTGTGGTCTTCTGGGGGCAGGCGTGATCCAGGAGTAGCTCGAGCAGCTTGCACTGCAGGAGCTTGCTCTCCATGGTCTTCAGCAGCTGTAACCTGAGAAACACGAAAGAAAACAATAACAATCTTAAGCTATTTCTCAGTGAAAGCAGACAACCATCCTGTTGTACATTTGTGTTTCGGATCATCGTCTTTATAAAAATACTACTACTAATGATAATAATTACTATTATTCCTTACACGCCTTTTTCTGGATGTTCCCCTCAAGGAGCTTTTAATAGGGTAATAGGGATTCCCCTCCACAACCACTAATGAGTAGTCCCTCTTGGATGACCAGGAAACCAAGGTAACATTTATTTTTAATAACCATGGAGATTCAGGACCTCGGTTTTATGTCTCATCCAAGGGCAGTGCCTCTTTTTACATTACAGTGTTCCTGTCAGGACAACAGGATCACCTGCACTTTTTTTTTAATAACCACGAACAGTCAGGACTTTGGTTTAATGAACGACAGTGCCTTTTTACAGTATAGTATCCCTATACTGCAGGGTGTACGGTGAACACCCCCTACTGGCCCCATTAACACCTCTTCCAGCAGCAACCTTAGCTTTCCCAAGACGTCTCCCATTCAGGCACTGACCTGGCCCACACCTACTGAGCTTCAGTAGATTGCCTGTTGTGAGTTGCAGGGTGATATAGCTTCTTTCACAGGAAATCAGATAGCCGCAGTTCTGAGAACTGATCAATGCGGAATTTGAGCAGTATTTAACGAAGTGTTTAAAAAAGGCAATGGCAGATCTGGAGTTTTTTTTTACATTAAACCAATAATACAACAATGGTAACTTCCTGTAATCTATGTATCTCTTTTGCTTTTCTGCTGCAAGTTCAGAACTCCTCCTCTAACCTGTGGTGCCGGTGAGGAACAGTGTTGACGAGAGTGTGGAACATCTCCCTGGAGAGTTTACTGGAGCTGCAGGTAGGGGAACGATCAACCTCTATAGCGAGGGCTAACATTTTTTGGAGAAGGAACACTATTCTGCACGAGAAGACATGAGACAAGATGAAAAAGGAACGTATCATTGACCAACATAAAAAACTTTCACATTTTGAAAAATAATATTTTTTCCCCAAAAGCCTATAACTTGTATAATTCTGGGTATTTAGAAAGTAAGGTCACAAACAAGTGACCTTCTGGCTTTCACTGTTTTTTTAAATGGAATTTTGAGTTCAAGAATCAGTTGCTTATTGCCAGGCAAGACATGCCTTTTGGAAAAAGAAAACTTAAAACTGTAAGAAAATAAGAAACATGATGACGCTATTCATCCACACAAAATGTTGCCTGTAATTTCATGAACATTTCTTTCCTTTCAGATTACATATACATTTTGCAATGCCGGCCACACATGAAATTCAGTTCTACCAAGCTTCTGTTTGCTCTTTTCCAGGCGGAACAGAAATATTGTGATTGTCAGTTTACATGCATATTCAATCCACAATTTAAACGTCTTCAGCACATGATTAAAATAAAATGGAACTCAGATAAATACAACTGTGCATCTGTGTTCTTTCATAAACTGGAAGTAAACTCACTTTAAATAGTTGTCTCTGTCCTGTTTTCTCTCTGTATCCTCTTCATTTAATCTTTTGTTCACTTCAGGTTCAGTGGTGGAGTTCATGACAGCAGTTGTAAGCCAGTTGACCACATCCCTGTAAAATAGACTTTTTTTTATTAACTTGCATTTATTTGGCTAATTAATATAAAATGAAGAAACTAACTTTCAAAACATTTTAAAACTGTAGTACTATTTTTCTGTTCCCCATTTTAAGTGCACTAAGAAAATCCGATTAGAAAGATGCAGTTTTATATTTTAACTACCTTTTTATTACAAGGCACAGTACTTAGAAACAGTAATCTAGAAATTGAAAATGTACATTTTGATCTTTGATTTTACAAGCTCTTTTAAACAACTTCAAAACATTGAAAATAAAAACATTATGGTATGTGCAGTGGGTTGCTTTTGTGCACATTTTGGAAGCATTTAGTGTTTAAACATATTGAATGAGGCTTTATTTGAAACCAAGACTGAATTGTGTTAACATGTTATGAGTAAAAATATTATTTTTTAGTTTCACATTTCTTCGTATAAACCGTACAAACAAGACGTAAGCCTTGCACTACTAGTGAGACCGGTAATTCCAGAGATAACACTGACTACCCTGGGAATTTTCTGACCTGACATTTGCAAACTTCCTGTCACAAGAGAGTGTTGCCTTCGCGATGGAGCGATGGAGTTCCTGCAGTGTCACCCTGCGATGAAAGTCATCCTCTAGGGTTTGTAGTACGTAGTGTAGTAGCATGCTCAGCACAGCTGGGGGGTGTTTCTTCACACATTTCCGACAGAAAGACAGTAAGATACAACTTTAGAACGATGTGCAGTACAAGCTATCGCATTCGGCAGCCCCTACGTTGGATGGAAAAGTGGAAACGAGTTTCAGGTTGAAGCAGCTAAGCTATAAATTACTACCTGACCACAGGGTATATTCCCAGATTGGGTCTGTTTGAGGAAGTATCTTAAATCCATGTTTTTCTTTACAAAAACAGATACACTCTAGTAAGTAAGGCATTCAATTAAAAAAATATATTTTTTCAAATGACTAAAAGCATACTAACAAATATCAGGGACTCAAGGAATGAATTTTCAGCAGAAATGTTTTGGGAAATGTTGAACATAGAAGATGTGAGGAAGAGGTATTTTTTTCCAATTGAGCTTTCACTTATTTAATTGAACAAGATTTAATTGACCTTTTTTGGTACTTGTGGAGTTTTAATGCAGCTGCAAAATTATATAATTAACTTGAAATTAACAATTAGGTCATATTAAGATAAAGGTGAGTCATAAGTTCAATTTAAATAAAGCAGTCTATTAGGCAAAAAATAAAAAAATGGCTCTTCCAGTTCCACAATAAGCTTAGCAAGCCCTGTCAAAACTTTTAAAGGAGACTCAGAAATATGTCAACCTTACTAATGGCTCAAATTTCACAGCTATACCACAGCTGTATTTTATAATTACACCCAACAGTTATTCACTCACAAAAGTGTGAGATATTGTTGCATGTTACCCGTGTATTAAAAGGAAACCAGGGGCTTTCCTCCTACCTTTTCATCCATTGCAGATGAAAGAAGCTCCCAGTCCCACTGCACTGTAGACTGTTTAGCTGGATGAAGCCTGCAAAACAGGTCACATTATTAATTAGTTGAGCATGAATTAATGACTGATCTTCTGAATTCCCTTCCATGAAAAAAAAGGTTTTAAATTAGTCAGATTTAGTAAGAGAAATGCAGTCTCAACCTCATAATTGTACGGCTTGTTCTTTTACATAAGAGGCCCCATGAGAAAGCATTTTCCAGGTGGGCATTCCTTCTAGATCACCTATTCAGTGTATATACAGCAGTAACTTACACACTTAAAAACAGCCAAATCTTTGATGTAGATGTTTCAGTACAAAAGCATGGTTCTCATTATTTTTTTTCCTTTTGGCTTCCTCTTATAAATGTATATTTTTTCTAAGCAATATTATTTACATGGAAACTTTCCTTGTTTTTTTTTGTAGACTACATTAAAGTGGTGTTTTTTTACCTAGATGGAAAGCAACCTTCCCCATCCACACCATAAAAAGGAACACATTCACTTACTGTTGGATCTTCATGAGTAGGTTGTAGGCCTCAGTCACCCGGATAGAGCTCTGCGATTCCAAGAGGAGTTTGCGGAGAACATGGGAGACAATATCACCAGTTGGGTAAAAGCAAGGATGGAGGAAGTCCAATACAAACTGCAGAGTGCCCTCAGGGTAATTCTCTTCCATAGTGGTATGAACGAGTCTCAAACTCCGGTGACAAATGGGCTGTGCCGTCCCATCGTCCTCGTCGTCATCAGACTGGCTCAGATCAGGGTCATACTGGAATACCAGAAAATAAATAGTTTATGTACAAAGTTTTCTTATCAGAAAACCTAATATTTCTTTACTCTGGCCTTTCTTTACTTTAGCTGGTACAAGAAAGCTGATAGGGAGGCACAGTGGTTAGCACACTTTCTGCTACCTCGCAGAGCCAGGGAACTGGGTTCAATTCCTGGGGTGCTACCTGCATGAGGCTTGTATGTTCTTCCCATGTTCAGGTGTGTTCAGGTTTCGTCCCACACTCATAAACTGGCCCTGGTTTGAATATGTTTGTGTCTATCTGCCCTGTGATGGGCTGGTATCACATCCAGGGTGTACACTGCCTTGCACCCATTGCTTGCTGGGATAGGCTCTGGTTCCCCAATGATCGTGAATGGGCTGAAGTGGTTAGAAAATGGGTGGATGGAAGACAGTAGATAATGGCACACGTAGCCAACTAAAATGAAATGAGAACACTTTTTTACCTGTCACACTTGTCTTTCATGTCCTATCAAAAAAATTGTTATTCTTTACAGACTTTTGCTTTACTTTTGGGATCTCCAAAAGCAAAATGCAACACTGGAAATGCTATTTCTACAGTACAATTTGTCTCTTGAAAGTTTGCACTTATTTAACTTACACTTCCAAGCTTATGTCTCATTACTGAAACATCCATTAATTCTACTAAAGCGAGCCCCTGCAATCACGTTTAAAGCTTAGTAATACATTTCTAAATGATATACTAAAACTGCAGTATATGCTGAAAAATACTATGGTAAAATGATAGTAATTTGTTCAGTACTCCAGGTTTCCAGATTAGTCGTATTCTACATGTTTTCTTTCTCTGTTTAAAGTTAGAGATGGAAGCCTGCAGGTCTATAAGAGCAGCTCTTGATCACAAAGCAAGTTTAAAGAACAAATAAACAATTCTATTCTTTCCTACCTCCCTTTCCTCTTCCTGAACTTTCCCAATCCCTTTCCCAGGAAAGAGATCCTGGAGAGGCATTCCTGTGAGAAGCTTCAATCTCTTCAGCTCAGTTCGATGCACGTAGTGCCTCTCCTGTTGAGTGGTGTCCCGTGTACCCTGTTCCGAGTCGCTGCCAGACGAGTCCTCGCTCCCACTTTCTTCCAGTTCCGGACTCAGTAGAGGACTCCTGCTTGAGAAATTATCACTAGAGCTCAAACTTTTCTCCATTTCATCAACAGCACATTCGCTGGTGGGGCTGTTGGAGGGAAGGTCTGCATCGTCCTGCAGCCAGTCAGGAGAATCTCCAGCCAGAATCTCTGTGGAAGTTGGGCTCCTTGGTTCTCCATCTTTCATCTCATTCGAAAGAGGACTGACGGCACAAGGTAGTTCAGCATCATCTTGTTTTGCAGTAAAGTGCTGGTTATCCTGATTCGGAGAAGCTGTGTGGTTTCTGGGAGACCCAACAGAGTTGTTGTCACAGCAGAATCTCTCAGATGACTGTTCACCACTCTGTAGAGTCCCTTGAGTGGTGGCAGAAGTTGGGTTTTGTGGGGACTGTTGTGGTTTTTGGGACATCTGGTCATGAAGTGACTTTTCCACAGGGAAATAATCTATATGTGGTGTGTTAAAACCACCAGAATATGTAACCTTCCCATCTGCCTCTTCCATGTTAGAGGCATCTGAGAACACAGCCAGGTCTCCATCACTGGAGTAGCAGTGGGTGCCAGCACCAAAAGACTCAGAGGCATTGGAGATGTCTGGGGTGTGGTCACTCAAACATGCCAGGCTTTCTTTGTTTTCCTTTTCTGATTCTTTGCTATCCTGTGAGAGGGGCGGCTCGCCATTTGGCAGTTTGAATTGCGAGTACTTTGGGAACCTGCACGGCGACAGAGTTGGGGAACATGGGTCAGAACAGGCCAGTTTAATGGGTGAGCATGTGGGGGACGTTTCCAATTCATCCCACTTTAAGGAGCTAGGAGTGGAGGGTGTATTGTCACTTATTATCTCCTCTGAAACTTTGACCCTCTCCTTGTCATTGAGAATCTCCCCACTGAATTCCATGGGACTGCTTTCTCTCAAGTCAACCAGTTCTACTGTGGGCCCCAGCGTCTTTCCTTCATGTATCGCAAAAGCCCAGGTACTACAGGCATTTTCTGTGAGGTCAATACATATCTGAAAGAAATCACAAGAGAAAAAAATAATTCCCTTTTAATTCAGAAGCTACTGAGGTACAGTACAAACCGTTGCCTGAGAAATCACAGAATCAATGAAGAACATGTGCTAAGGCAGTATGGAGGTAACTTGACAACGCAGTCCAGGTTCTATAATAATACTAATACTTATTATTACACTGCTACTTCTATTATTATAACTATTATAAAGGGCCTTGCCAAACCCAATGATGCTGTACATAGTGATATAGAAAAAGACACAAACCGTACAACACTAAACAAAGAAGTGAGACCAGAACTAATCAGAGTAAAATGCTGGGGGTGTCAATGAGAGAAATATGCCCATTACAAAAAGAGGAATGGGGAATAGTAGGAATGCCCCCATCCACATTGACATGGAGTGGGGAGTCAGAAACATTTTTCTGGCCTGACAGGAAGGATAAAGAGAGAAATCTGTAAGTGGGACTACACCTCAGCAAAAAAAAAAAAAAAAAAATGACTGTGGGAATTGTACAAATGGTAAAAAAATAGCACAGAACCCGAAACAGTCTGAACAAAATGGTGCCTATGAATGACCAACAATTCATAGCTTGAGAGCCAAATCAATATCAACACATCACCAGGAGGGATACAGGAGCTCCAAAACAATGAACTGTTAAAATACTCATCTGCAAACAAATAGACCTGTGTGGCAGACCTCTCACTCTATATAATGCACCGACAATACTGATATGATCCTAAAATACCAATGTGCGACAAAGGTACTGTATAAAGGAATTAAATTAACAATATATTTAACAAACCAGAATCCCGAACATGACTGTCCGTGTCAAAGAAAGGTTGCTTAAAAACACGGCATAACTTCCTTTATTCAGTGAAATCTAATTTCCTGATTGACATTTTAACAATGCACTATAAAATGGCTAACAATAACAACAATTTAGCTTACCTCTCAGTGCGTAACATTTATATTAAGACATCCGCGATGACCAGAGAATGGAAGAATATTTTAAAAACCGCAAAGCCGTTAGTCGTTACTTTTGTGTTTGTTCTGTTCTTTGTATCGCACTGATCAGACTTGTCAGGTTCAAATAAGATTTTATTTCTGTTGACCTTAAGTTAATTTTAAGGTTTTATTTTTTGTTTCCTATCCAGCCTGAAATGTTGCACAGGAAATGACCGCTGGATATGTTTTTAAGTTTTTAGTTGTATACGGAGCTGAAAAATACACTAACCTTTTGTGAGACAGCTTGCGCGTCATGTTACAAAGTCGATTAAAACTAGAAGCCAAATTCTTGCATTTCTCATACTGTAAAAGTCAATCTGTCACACCATTTCATTGTAATTGTAGTATTTTTTATCAGTAACAGAAGTAAGTTTTCGCTGAGCTGCCCCCAAAAAACTATCGTGGTGTCATATGACGACTGGTATACATTTTAAATTGATTAACATGACCAAATATCTCATAAGTTCTCAAAATAATGGATACAGTTTTACTTCGTTCGCTTCTAAAATGTTTTATGTCCCCACCCTCTGCGCTGTCTAGCTTATTTTCCTATGACATCAAGCAGGTGGGTCAGAGTTGACGTAAGTCTCTGTAATAAACACAATTATGTATCCATACCGGTATACCTTACTTACAGTATATACAACTTTATTTTTTTTAACAAGAATCATTGGTATTTGTGTATTAGCGGTAAATTTAACGGTAACTGAAGAATGGATCGAAGTAAAAATGGGAATAAGGAACAGTTTTATATTTTCAATACTAAAACAGCATGACAGCTGTTTTCACTCGTATCTGGAGAAACAGGTATAACAAGTCTTTGTCCTCCTCCCACAAAACCAGTCGCGCTGTTTGATGACATAATGTTACTTTCGGTGCCCCAAACAAATATGGTGGAATCGTCAATGCATTCTCGTAGGGAGTAAAACAACGAGAAAATAACTTACCGGATATGTACTACTCTCCTCACAGACAAGACATGGTTCTGTGTCATTCTTGCCGTCGTTGAAAATGTCCAAAATCTCTACATCAGAATCCTCGTCGCTTCCAGAGCTTATATCTATAATCTCTGCCATTGTATTATATACGGAAGTAACATGATAGAACTGCGCAGTTCAAATTTAAAAAATAAAAACAAAAAAAGTGGACGCACTCTGACAGAATTCGTGATTCATGAGCAAATTACGCTGATGGATCTTGAAAATAAATCCAACCTCCATGATGCAAGCTTTGAGCGGATTCTTCATCATAACATCACCCCACTGTTCTCATGCTTTTCACTTTGCCTTCATGTTTTGCTTCTCGTCGTGATCCTTCTTTCTATGCTACAACAGCGCCCCCACGAAATGGAGGACGAAATAGGAAAGTCTGGATTACTGACACCATCTACCATTCGTTTAGAAACTGCAGTCTCAAGGACCCTTCTCTCGTGGAAATTATAGCTGGTTTAAGAAAAATGGCAACTAGTTTAAAATGGTCATTAGTTTGCTACCGTTCTATGCGTCCTTAAATCGTTAGCAGCGTATCGGCTTTGAATAATGGACAAACTGTTCCAGTTAAACCTTAATTGTATCAAGTTGACACTTTACAGTGAATTATAATTCAAGGAATCATAAAAAACTCTACTAGATTCTGAACTAGTCTTAAACTCCTACAACGTGTGTTCAGTAAAACAGCCCATAGTTGCACAAGACATCCTGAAGATGTGCTGTGTTGTGGTTATTGTTCCAACCCAGCTGCCAAATACAGCTATAGTTGTTTTTTTTTAAGTGCTATAACTATGCACAGTAATTGCTATACCTACAATGAAGTACTGGTACTTGTGTGTTTAAGTGATTTTTGAAGTAATGAACTGTAAAAGATCTTAAGAAATACTCTGTATATGCTTTTCTAAATATAATTAGATTAATTGTTTAATTTATTACTCAGTTTGGAAGACAAATCAGAAGAAACCAGTGTGTCAAGGAACTAAGTTGGACCCTAACTCCAGCCGATATTCTATGATAGTAGTGTTATTCTCCTAATATTTAACCAATGTCCAGCACCTTGGTTTTGGCTTCACACCCTTCATAAAAAGGTAACTCACAAATGAAGCACAAAATAAGTAAGTAGGAATCTTGTTTTATGAAAAATTTTCAGAAATTGACTGCCTTTATAGTCGATTAGGTATGTTCAATACTAAGAAATATATCACCGAAAAGCAAAACACTTGTTCACACGTGCATTAATTGGAGACGGTAGCTGAAGTAACACAAAATCGACACGAATGTCACAATTGTCAATCAAATGAATACAATTCTTGACCCCTGGTTGGTAGTGTAATGCATACGGCCCACATTGCAGGTTGTGCGAGCCGGCTTCCCACCATGGTGATGTTACGGCCCTGCCCTGTGAATAGCAGGGACCGCAGCCGTCGGGCTGAGGGAGATCTCCCTTTAGCTCAACTAGCTGGGTCCCTGTTGAATGATGCCAGAGGCCTGTGTTTGAGTCCCCAGTGGTGGGAGGCTGACCTGAGGTGGAAGTGGTGAGGGTGCATACCCATGTGAACACTATAGTGCTACAGTATTCTACAAAGATATTTTGTCACTCCAAAGGAAATTTTTTAGACACATTTCATGAAGTAAGCTAATGGAAATGTACTGTAACATTAATATATCCGATAACCCCTTTCCCCTTACTTCGTAAATATAGTCGAAACAATAAAGAAAAACCTTCTTCTCACATTATATTACAATATATAAAGGATCTTGATATCTCTGCCCAGATTCTGATATTAGGAAGTCAGTTGACTTTCATATTTTAATACTTTATACTATGTTAAACATATAATAATATGTTTTAAAATTACTGAAAAAACATAAGGAAGGTATCAAACGAGCGGAGGCAATGTGCGCCACATAATTCGTCTGTCTAGTAGTCAAGGGGAACTACTGTACAATACTATTTTTATATCTCGGGGATAAAAAGATTCGGTATTGGTGAGCGCATTTCAAACCACAATGAAAGTACACAGTAACATGTAAAACCTCCAATTTACATGACAAAATAGCCAACATTTCCAGATATGCGCAGTGCCCTGAGATTAAGAACGAAGCAACCAAATTTCCAGTGAGGTGAAGCGGCCCTATTACACTGTTAACAAGCACGCCTGTGAATACATCTCTTTTAATCCAATAGAATTATTGCTCTCGACTTCAAAACAGTTTTGCAGACAAATACAACCTTTCTTAACTCTTACGTTGGAAGATTTCTGCGGTGAAATGTCTGCTGCACAACCTGTAAATTATTCGCTCGTACATCGCATTACATTAGTCATTACAGTGACTACCGAGCAATATTTCTGTGATCATATTTGCATGCTAGTACAGCACCTTTTATTTATTGTGCTTTGTCACTGAATGTTCCTGGCAATTAGGAATAAGAATTTAATTACTGGGTCCATTGGAGTTGTACTTTTTCCTGTCTTTTTTCTTTTTGTCTCGACTCCCGGTGTATCTCCTTTGTTGATTTTCTTTGGACTCCCCTCCCCATTTCATCCTAGCTGGAATGTTTTTAAATTTCTATGCCGATCTTTACCTACAGCCTGTTAGCACCCATCTCATTCAGAGAAGTAGTCCGATGTAATTAAAAAAATTCTAAGTTTAATTACTCTTGGGAGGTCTTAATTTATGTTCTGCCATGATAATGAACCATTTCTGAACAGCAAAAAGACCCGAATCGCTTCCCAAAGTTTATTTCCAGGAATATAAGAAATGAGCACTGCATTATGCTGTTTTCCACTGCAAGACAGATGGTCTTCCTAATACCATTTCTTCATATTCAGTGTTCTGATGTTTTTTTAGAATTAGATTAAGTAGGAATAGTCCATGAATGATAAAATGTTCAGCAGAAAAGGCAATGCACAGTGCACCAATTTCAGAATGAGCAACAGTGAAGCATTACAATAGCATGCAAATGACTCTGGAATGTAGGCTACGCTAGGTTACCAAAGCTATTGCATACTAAATGTTGCTGTTGAGCCCAGTATAAAAAGGTCTAACACTCCTGTACAGGAGAAGACTGAATTAAAATATAAGCAATATTTTGAATACTGTACATTTAATTAATGACAATTTGTTAATTTTATACTTACCAAAGTTCAGTATTTACTTTCCAAAGATTGTGAATAAAAATTATCTTATATAATTAAACAACTTAGAATCAAATAGTGCCAGTTTGATGTATGTCTGTTTCTACCTTAGTCCTCATTGACCTGAGGTAAAGTCAGTGCTTCAGATAAATGTATGCAGATTTAAAGCATACATATATTTTTAAAGTAGTTAAATTGTTAAAATTGGTAAAATATTTTATTTTTAGCTATTAAACACAGTTGTAAAACATTTTAGGCTGTTATTTCTTTGTATGTGCTGCCTTTATTTTTTAAATTTATTTATTCTGTGAGTATGTTCAGAATCTAAAATTACATTTTTGGAATAGTCTGTAATTAATTCATAATTGCATTTTGCATTTATAATACAAACAAAACATCCTTTCAGATTAAGTGGGTGTTAAAAACAGCAGTTGCAATGAATTATGGCATGAGGTTTAACTACTTCTTCATTCTATCACAGCCCTACAGGAGACAGAATTGTCTTATGACCTTTCATCCTACCTTTTTTGCATGGTAGATTTTCTCTAAAAGTCTTCTACACAGTTTTTCTCTCTAAAATCTTCTTAAAATGTTGCATTATGTTTAATTTTGTTCTGCGGTGTTGCCATTTTAGTGTAAAGTGTTGTCCTAGTTAGTTTGGTTCATTCTCCAGCAGAGGTCAGCATAGTACAGGTTTGACAAAAGAGCTACAGTATGAATTTAACCCCAGAGATGAGTGATTAATGTATCAACTTAAGCAAAAGCATATACAGTATTGAACAACATTGAATCAATACATTTGTAAAAGTGTTCAATTCAATATATTATTATCCTGAATAGCTCTGGTTCACATTCCAAACTATAGAATCTGAAGTAATTTCTCAACATCTTCTGAAATTTCTGAAAAAAAAATCTATTTCTGAAAGATTTACTTTCCAGTACTTTGCCCAAGAAGAAATCAGACACAAATCATGTGATTGCTCCTGAAAAATGTCTCGATAAAGTCTTACAGGGTAGTGTTTTCAGTCCACTTTGAGAGCTAATGTATTACCACCTTATAGGCTGTATAAGTAAAGTTACAGTTCAATATTAGGTCATGTTAGTTTTACAGTGGTGATGTGTGACCAGTAGGTGGCATTCTTCCCTATACACTACACTTTCCAAAATCTAATGCTCCAGTATGGTAACTATACTGGAAGAGATACCCTCTTTCAGCTGAGACATTAAACCAAGGTCATACAGTAGGTGCTTGATGATAATTAAAAATCCCATGAAATTGTATGTAAGGATGTTATTGACAATGAAGTGATGAAATTCCACTTTGGGTTTGTACTATCTGTTCTACTTAAAGTTCTCCCATAATGCAAATGGTAGAGATTTTTTTTATCTATCATTACACAAGTAGAGAAGGAAATGGTTTCATTAATATTATTAACACCCAAAATTTAAGCAGCAAGCAGTGCAATATACAACACAAGACAAAAACAAAGACAAAACAAAAAAAAAAACATTTTTAAGAAGTACATAGATATTGTATAACAGCAAGCAGACCATAGACGTGATTAACAGTAACAGTGGTTAGTATTAGGAAGGTATTAGTACATGCACATTTGTGGGGGGCTCTGCCCATGACATCATTTATAGTCATTATTTGAGAGCCTGGTGGCTTCTGGAACAAAGCTAAATTTTACTTTACTTGTCTCAAACTGTGAACAGAGAAAATGTCTTCCTGAAAGCAAAAGTTCAAAAGTTTGGGTAGATATAATTAATGGAGTTCTGCAGGGATCTATACTAGGACCATTGCTCTACTCTGTTTATATCAGTGATCTAAACTCTGGCAAGTCTGCAAATGGTACCAAATTGAGAGGATTCACAAACACTATAGAAGCTGCTAATGAATTCCAAAAAGATTTTGATAAAATTCATGACTGGACAAAAATGTGGCAGATGATGTTTAATGTAGAGAAGTGCATGGTATTCCATGTAGGTAGTAAAAACATAAATTCCAACTACAAAATGGATTGCTTATGAAAAAGGTTTTGTTCCTGTTTGTTTATGTTGTCATCTTCTTGACACCCTCTGAATATGAGAGCGGCTTGGAACATGATCACCAATCCAAAAATACTGAAAGTATTTGTCAGTTTATCACAACACTACAGAATCTTATTTTACTACATTATCAGAAACCTTCTTTTCACCTGTTTCTTTCTTTCTGTTTTTAAGACAATATACCTTACTCTTCCTGGAGTAAACCAGAACTGTCAAGCCACCCACTCTGTCAATTTGACTGTTGTTCCCCGTTTCACTTTGGATTCATTATTCATGGGCTTTTTTTGCTTAAGCAAAAAATAAAACCTTTTTTCTGTTTACGTACAGTATTAGCACTCCTGCTTAAATAATGTCAATCCATACAATTTAGTGTTTTTTGTAATAGTCACAGAATTTTCCTGGTTTTGAATTATTGTGATCATGTACTAGAAAAAAGTGGTTAGAAAATGTATGGATGGATTGATGATTTATTGTTTTTACTGTGTGTAGCCTATTCCATGTTTGTGTGTCTAAAACTGTTTTGTACACCACACATTTCACCCTTAAATAGCTCAGGAAAATAAAAAAAACTCCTTAAAATGGATTGTCAGGAAAAGAGTAAGGGGAAAGAAATAAGAGCATCACAAACCTAGGGTGCTGTCAAAGCTTTAGCATTCCAACAAATGATCGTAACAAAAAGCATCAGTGAGCAACACAAAGTACCATTCATCACTAGACACTTCCATTTATAACACAACGTCAGAAAAGGCTACTTACAAGATACGCAGCCCAATTATGTGTGATATTCAGCAGTATGTCAATTGATATTTATGAGAGGAAATTAGGAAACAGATGCAATTAAAGCTTTGGTGATTATAGTGTCAGTTATTGACCTTACTGGATGAAATAATCGGAGCCTTATCAGTCTACAGTAATGAGAAAAAAAACTAGTCATGGTTGTCTTTGAAGGCCTGGAAGCTGTTACCCCTGACAGACAAGATTAAAATTACCAAAGCTTAGAATATCCTGGCCTGTGACAATTAATAAAATGAAGGCATTCCTGTGGAGTTGCTGTAACCTTTACAATTTGCAAAAAAGATTGTTTTTGGTGACTAGAAGTATAAACACATAAACATCTGTAACCCTTCTCAGACTAGGTTTTTATTATCTCCTACCTACTCACATACAGTTTTCCAATGCTACAGGTGGAGCAGTATTCTTTCTGCTGATGCAGTTATGTTTCCAAGATACATAAGATAACTGTAAGAATGCTGATCAGATAGCACCAGGTGACTTGGCTGTTCGAAGCAAAAAAAAATACAGCCAGTCACAACAGCAAAAGAATGTATAATTTGTTGTCTTCTTTCAGTCCCCTTTGTAACACCTCTGCTTCTACATTAACATTTCTGGAAAGTTTTTTTTTCATTAATTCTCTTCAATCTGACAGGAATTACCACTTTTGATGGGAGAGGGTGAAAGAACATTGTGCTTTTCAGACTAAAAGCTGCTTTTTAATGTTCATGTTAGATCTGCAATTTCAGAACTGAACTGAAGGGTAGCAGAGAAGTAACTCAGTTCCATATAATTAAAAATATGTCCATTTTGCATTAACAGGGTTTAAAATTCAATTCAATCCAGTCTTATAGTAACTTCTTCTCTTCAGAATATATATCTATATTCCCAAAATGTACTAGTCTCTAAGAAAGTTGTGCCACAGAAATATACACTGTAAAGATAATCATATTTTAGAAAGTTCCAGCACTTTTTGTCTCTGTAAAATAACTTGTCAAATCTCATCCAGGCTCATGTAAGAAGTCATATTCTTTTATAAACAATGCTCCCTCTGAAGAACACTGTGTTCTTTAGGACCTAATTTGTTAAATGCATCCAAATTAAACTGTATTTTTAATTCCTCAGACACAAGAAAAAAATGCACATGAAACTAAATAAATCTAATTTATTTAATTCTTATATGGAAATTATTTATCAATGCTAATTACCTGAGTGTTCTGTGTGAGGTGAATATTTCGAAAGGAAGCTTTTCACACTCTTAACAAAATTTGCTACAAATAATTGACAGGCAGTATTTGAATTTTGTTCACTTATGTTGTGGAAACAGTCCAAAAGAGCAAACATTAAATCATTATTGTTCAGCAGAGGATTTAACTACTTGACATTTGTTATACAGTATCTGACTGGTAAACGGTGAAAATTGTCTTGTGTAATTCATGGCATACGTATCATATTCAAGCCCTACCCTCTTCAGAAATAGGCCTTTTAACCATTTGTACAAAATTGTTATAATTGATGTTTTCAGTGCATTTTGGTAATTACAGAGGTAATGTTTTTTTTTTTAATGGTACTATTTTCTTGGCATTTTCCTATTAGGTCTTTCAGATTTAATACTATTATGCTGTGTCTTCTTTTTTCTTGCTTGCCCCAAAATTTATAGAGCCTTACAGTTAATTCATACATATAACAAAAACCTACCATTATGGCCCTGTTAATGTTCTGTTACCCACCATAAGGTCACATTACCTTATTATGAATTGCCACTTCTACATGTATAAACTATTTACAACTCCCTTGCATTAAGTTTACGTTTATAATCGTGTCTTGAGCAATTCCTCTATAATTCACACAAAACTAATTTAAATTACAATATATGCCTGAATAGATTAATTTTCCATTCAAGTATGTAACTGTTTGTTTATGGCATAGTAAATGTTTTCATATACTGTATGTCACTGACTCACAAAGGTACGAAAAGACACAGAGAAATATAAACTCCTTTCTCTTTTAAGCTCTTATTCCATCAATTTTAGCACTTCGGGGCCATTTATAAAATGAGTATAAGACTGTCTTGAAGCTCTGAAGTAATGACAGTATTTTATTAGTAGAGCCAGGTTTCTTAATTTCCCGCAAGTCAGTATATGAGCACTTTTAACAATCCTAAATCACTGTATACAGTAACTAGAGTAGTTAATATACTTAAATAGCTAGATCCTGACACATTACTTAGTTTCCTACATGTTCCATATATTACTGAATTTATTATTTTTAACAGTATTGCATTATAGTCTTTTTGATCGTCATTTTGCTTAGATTTACATTTGATATCCTGAACATCTCTAAAAGCAAAAATGATGGGAAACCCTACATGCTTTCAACATCAACCACTAAAATCTTCAAAAAGATTGGAGAGCTACAGTGTATTTCAAATGTATATATATACTTAAAAAATTATGTAAAGTGATGTGTATGAGGCACAAAGCCAGATATTTCTTTTTATTAAAATGATTTCATTATAGTATACAAAGATGTACTTGTCCATGCAAGTAACACTGATTGATGAAGTGTCACAAAAATCTAAATTCTCATCTTTTTGTTTCTCTTCAGGTTTAAGCCTTTCCAAATTTCAGAAACATGTCTCTAAAAACCTCACTGTATCTGTCATAAAGAATAACCTGTAAATGTCAATTTTGAAGCTTCTGTACTGTACCTGACTTTACAAGAAACAGTTTCAAATGCAGCAAATCGAGCTTTGAACCTATTGCCACTCATTAATAAGTGAAAATGGAAGAGGCGTCCCTTTTTTCACTCAATTCTCGTGTTGTCATAGGTGAATATTGCAACAAAAACACCAATCAGTCTCTAAGTACTGTGATGGCATGACACTATCTAATATCAGCACCTAAAAGCATCAAGCTTTAGCAAGAGCCACTAAATAGCTTTAAACACATTTTCACTAGGATGCTTGTGAATCTAAGTGGTCTACTGATTCCATGGAGGCTAATGTACCTGATACAATCAAAATAGTGAAAAGAGAAAATGATGTAGGTGGTGGCTAAATAAACCTCATTCTTTCACCAACACCAAGATCAAAAGAGGATAAGAATATTGATGTAATTTCACCTTCCAGAAGTCATTATCACATTTTATCAAATGCAAGGTGTTTCATTCTGATATACTTATTGTAGTTAGTTTTGATATTACTCAAGCCAAATTAACAGCAGAACACTCAAACACAAGCAGTGACCTCCAAGGACCTTTTGTATACAGTACAATGTGTGCCTTGTGTAGACATGAATAGACAGATAAATGTAAATACAGACAGTAACAGTGTTAGAATTTAGCCAGTTTACACAATTTTGTTTGGGTTGTGCCTTGATTTGAGCATTTTTTTGTATCCAAAAGTGAAACATCTTATATGGATCTCAAATACATGAACCATCCTGTCAATGATGCCAAACTATTTTTTTTTTTGACAGATCTTCAGGATGGAGTATTTTGTGAAATATTGTTTTAGAGAAATTAAGGCTTGCAACCTTATCTTTCAGGAAAGGTAGCTGGCTTCATGGAGCTGTACTAGAGGCCATTACAGTTGGTAGCAACAGTATTAGAAACAGTGCTGAGTGACACATCTATAACTTCTTCATAACCCATGAGTCCTATCTCTTGTAGGCTGCTTATACTTTTTTCCTGTCACCACATGATGATTCCAAATGACTCATGCAAGCTGTTCTGTTGTAGAGTTGTAAAGTTTGCATTTTCTGTTCAAACATAATACAAAAAAAAACAACTAAATGCTAATTTGTATTTGTTGTCTTTGAATGCATTACATTTATCTTAGTACTTGACGCACCTTCTAGAACAGACTGATGTCACTGGCAGTAAAATTATTTTGTGTGTTTAGCTTGTCTAAAATAAATGTTGGATTATAACGAATGTGTTAATTTATTCACATACTGTATTTTTGACTTTACAAGTTTATTACTTATTGCTATGATGTGAGATTTTATTTCTTCACATGGGGAAATTGTGCTTTGAGGCTTGTGAATTCTTCAAGCTATGATTATGAAGCTCCACAAATAAGTAGCATTGTCAAAACACCAGAAATAATTTCAATATTTGAATGACTAAAGGAAAGCAGGTGCTTCTCTTTTCTGATTATAGGAAACGTGTGGGAGAATTTTTTCCCTTCACAAGGCAAAGTACAGCACAGGTGCTTGTGAGCCTTAAAATTAATTATTTTTAAGGATTAAGAAATGAATGAAGACAAAACATACTGTTATATAGCTGAGAACAATTTCTTATGATATCTGTGAAACCAGCTGTGAGAAGATGGAAAACAGAGTCATTGGATTTTTTAAACACTTATGTAAGGATTCTTTTTAAATCCATAGACAAACAAAACTGTGAAAAGGAAGTTACCAAACAAAGGCCTCTGTGCATACAGGATTTTGAAGTTCTGATTACATAACCTAATTCTGAGTTTGACAAATCTGCACAAAATCAAAGGGCACTGAGATATGAAAAATGAAGTACTGCCATTATTTGTAAGAGGAGTAGGTGTATTCATCAACTGACCTCTCTGAATCTCTGGCCATTAACTAGGTCAAATTGTTCCTGTAATGGAGAGATAAGCAATACATTCAAGTGCCAATATCAATACCATAGAAGCTGCCAAAATAATTTTTCATTGTGTTTGAAAAGGATATAAGATTACGTAATTTAGATTAACTGGGTTTAGGCATAGATTGGGTGAATTATAGAATTATCCTGTACAGCCTAATATACTGGGCTTAGAAAAATAATATACTGTAGAACTGATGTCACACATATGCACTATACTATTAAAATGTGTATGTCTCTTTAAATAAATGTTCCTGTTCAATTAATAAGTTGTTTAATCATAATTTCACTGACAATCAAAATAGAAAACCGAGGAGGATTTGAATTTTGCAAGTGATGTCAGGTCAAACATTAGAGAGGGACAGTGACAAATGTTAAAGATATTATTGTGGTATTGTTTTTTTTTTAATTCTTTTTAGATTCATGAATATCAATTTCCAAAATAAATGTCTCTAAACTTCTGTTTTTAGCTTCCATTCTGTAACATATCTTACTTTTTATGTTCAGGGCAAAAACTTACTTCTTGATGACTGTCTAGATGCACAAGTTATTTCTCTTTTTCCCAGTGTGGTAACTTAATCCAAATACAGCATTTTTTATGAGTACTTGTTACTAGAGAATTATTCTGTAATGTGCCTAGTTACATTTGACAGGTTTATTTTAATAGTATTCAAAGATTGCTGTTCTGCAATGTAAGTTCTGCAGATTGCAATGTAAGTATTTTCTTCTTTGTCTAAATATGCATGAGTCTGTGATGTGGCTTTCATGCAATCCTTCCCTTGTACTGGCAAGTTCCACTCTACTATTATGCTCTGTAAATGTATGCGACTTGGCGTAGAGCTGAAATATGAAACTACGGAAGAAAACCGTTTTCATACACTGATTAGAATATGAGTTTTCAGGTGTCATATCCCCCTTTTGATTCTTGATTTGTACTCTCAAGGACTATTCAAAGGTGTCTGAATAGAAAAAAAAAGATTGACAATGTGCTATTCATTATTAGGATTGGCTTACAAGTACACACTGGTTAATCTTACTAGTTTAAAAAAAGAGACGTTTAGAAAATTAATTTGAAAATCCTTGATTATAAACTTCCTCGACATTGTATTGGCTTCAGATTATTCTCATCCTACTGATAAGCTTCCAAAATTAAATGATTAATTTACATATATGGAATGTAATTCTAAAGACTTAAATACACAAATACTGTATAATAATGAACAAACTCCACCAATGAAATAAGTCATGATGGAAAAAACCTCCACAAAACAGTTATATTAGCATTGAATTTGGAGGCTTAGGACTTACATCAGATATAAAGGAGATTAAATAAGGAAGAGCCTTTGTGTCTCCCAAGTGTTCCTCCTTATGCCTTTTGTGCTTGTGTTCTGTTTAAAAATTGTGTATGAGTGGCAAATGGCTACAATCCCTACACACACAAATACAATTATAGCACATGACTAATATGATAACAAAATTACACTTTCATGCCAATATAGTAAAGGAATGAGGTCAGTATCAAGCACATGAGAACTGTTTCAAGGGTCTGACTGAATTTCGGTGAAATGTCTAAGAAAGGTTTGAATTACCCATGTAAAAGCCAAAAGTACTTATTTCTTTTCAGATAAACAGCTTGCGTTTATAATACAAGGCGTTTAAGCAGCAACAATGCTGGCAGAGTAAAAAAATTAAAAGTATGGATTTACCATAATTGTGTAAGTACATATTTTATTTGAACTGGGCCTAGTGCTTAACAAAACACATTTAGCTTTTTTAATATAATGGAATTAAACTTGGATTTTGAAGTGTTTCCATTACAGGAATTGGAAAGCAACCTTTACTTATCTAATTCAGCTCAGCAGCATGATGCATTATTATTTCATTTTTCCCTAAAAGAACTGTGAAGGCAGTTGGTGTGTCACATCTTTACCTTGTGAGTTGTGTGACAGTGTTACAATTATGTGATAGCAATCCAATGCCTGTTTTGCAAATAGAAAATATTTTTATCAAGACAAATACCAAGAACATGAATAGATGTAGGAGGTGTAGCAAGAATTGAATAGAATATATAGTTGAATAATGTCACTGGTAGCCACTGCTTTTCTCAAGCCCACCATTAATCACCAGATTCACGTCAATGTTGTGCTTTTATTTCTCAAACACAAAATGTAAACAGTGTTCAGTGTAACTGCCAGCGAGTGTATGTGAAAAATGAAACCCTTTAGCCTAGAATGTCTTTCAATAAAACAAATCCTGACTTCCTGTTGTTAAAATAATTTTAGTTTTTTTATTTAATTCTTGTGTGTTTTTTCTTGCAACTACAGTTTAAAGCAGTTTGTTTACCGTTTGTTGATCTACCCAGAAAGTTCTGTTGACAAGACAAGATCATTTGCTGAAATTTTGTGTTATTTGTGTGTAGATGATCAATTTGACCAAATACAAATTTGCTGAAACATTATTTCAAGTTAATGTGGATACAAAAAGTATTATTGTTCATTCTGTGTGGAG
The DNA here is from genome assembly GCF_059453375.1 of Lepisosteus platostomus. NCBI lineage: Eukaryota > Metazoa > Chordata > Actinopteri > Semionotiformes > Lepisosteidae > Lepisosteus > Lepisosteus platostomus. Next base: position 34,687,301 of record NC_142623.1, read on the forward strand.
TCTGAACCCTCCCTACACATTCATGTTTGTTTACTCCAGGTGCTCCAGCTTCCTTTCATGAATCAAAGACATGCTGGCTGATTAATTGTTTTTATTGATTTCCCTTAATTTGTTCTAGCAATAACAGGCGGTGTATGTGGTTTACTGTAGTGAGTAATCTTTGAGTCATGCTGTCGGCAATAATATATTGAAGCTAGTCACTTCAGAAAAAACACTTTCTCTTCCCAATAAGAAAACATTGATGTTTGTATTACAGTATATTTATTATTCAATACCACCTCACCATGTACTTAACAACTATATTGCACAGCTCATGTTATGCTTGAGTAAATTATAAAATGAATGTCAGAAGCAATGATCAGAGAATGTGATATAATACACTAATTCATTTTTTTTTGTTTGTTTTTGAGGTGTGGGGTGAGAATATACAGATATACAGATGCGTATTTAAAACATTTAAAAAATACTCTATACAGGGTAAACACACTTTACCGATTCTATTACTTAGAATGCTGGTAGCTTTTGTATCACATTTCTTATTTTAGCCTAGCAGACAGTATCTTAGAGAAATCATGTGTGCCTATCCACAGCTCAGTGGGGGCATGCTTTTTTTACGCATGCAATGCTAAAGAAAGTCTAAAATAAAAGTGAATTAAACAAGATCCAGTCCAGAACATTAACATGTTTTGATTAAAGACAAATATATGGAAGTTAATTACTGAAGTTAATAATCTGGAGGGATAACAATAAGTCAATCTCACAGTCATTTAGGAAATTAGCTCTATAAATTGAACACAAACACTTGCCTACACATTCGTCCCAAACATCCCTCCTCTGCCCCATCTCCACCTTGCAGCTGCCCCTTGGTTAACTCCTCTCTGAAGGACATTTCAGCCTTCTTGTCCAATGGCTAGGAGGCTGCCTGTTTATCAAACGGGTTAGGCCAAACCTATTCCAGCATATATTCCAAACATTCACAAAGCATCTCATTCTTGGATGTTGTTGTGCCTTGTGAAACCAGATTAGGTGATGTTTAAAATGATCGATTTCTAAAGAAATCTGAGATGTTAAGTAGAAAGGAAAAGCCTAAAGGTGAACAAATAGTATTCCTAAAACAATTTAATACTTGGTTAAAACCCCTGTCTTGATCTTCTCACGTCATTGGGTAGCACAATTCACATTTCAACAGCAGTTACCTGAAATGTCATTTATATGTGATGACTTTGGAAATGATAAAATTTACTATTTGGAATGATATATTTTATACAATAGTTTTTAACTTAATATACTAGTGGATAATTAAAAATCATTATTATTTGTATCACTACTGTTATGTATATAACTGCCATCATGAAGAAAATTGATCTGAAATGTAACTAAACACGGGCAACAGATCTCAGAAGTTAAGCAACGATGAGCCTGGTCAGTACTGGGATGTGAGTGTGGACACAGTGCTGTATGAGACTGTTGTGTACCTGATTAGATCTTAAATTCTGACTACTTGGTCATTGAAGAACAGGGGTATTGGCTGAGTTAAACTCTGGGCTTGCACAATCTGGACTTTCTTAAATCAAACCCTTAATTCAGTTGATGATGCAATATTTCACTTCTCTACCTGAGAAGTTACTAGTTACTAGAAGTTACCAGAGAACCATCCAGTTGGCTTCTGCATTTCACTTCTGCTTAGACATAGCTTTCAAAAGACCCATATTCTCCATCTGCAAGCTTCAAATACACATGCCAATGTGCAATCACCAGTGCTGATTTTACTCTTAAGTGGGAGAAGAGATGCAATAACATTAGTGTTCTCTCTTAGTTTCATAGTTGCACACTATGAATCTGGGATAGGCACCAGGCTACCATAACCAGAATAACAGATATTAAGGTCATTTAAGGATAGATTGAACTTTAAGATAAAAAAGAAAGTTTTGTTGGCAAAATGAACCAGACACGATGTTGGAGCATTATTGCGGTTGTTGTGCTTAGCTGTCTTTGGGAGAAAAAAAGAAAAGACTGAAGAATTGATTTCTTTTTCTTTAGAAACTGTAAAAGCCACAAAAAAAAACTATTTAAGTACTCCTTTAGTAACAACAAAAACCATGCCCAACATCCAGATTTTCTTTTCACAATTGCAGTAGGAATTGTTATTAGTCTCCCCTGCGCTTGCTCTTGTGCAGAGAAGTAAATGTTATGTGTCTGCATGAACCTGTGAAAGTGTCACCTCAGGTGGCAACTTCTAAATGAGAGTTTGACAATATATGACCCCTACTGCTAACCTTGCAAGTGGCTTTAACTGAACAACATCGATTTGCAGGAATATTCTAGGGAAATTTACAGTTTGGGTCCCGAAGCTCTGACCCTGGTTAAGAACTCGGTATTATATATGCAGGTATGATATACATGCTTTAAGAAGATAATAGCACAATTTCTAAAGATATAAAAAAGAATGAGATGAAATGACAAACTATTATACTATTATACTGGGCAGTGATATCATAACAATGAAATTGTTCCTTAACACAGTGCTAAAAAATGTTTAAGAAACTCCAATATAGTTATGGGAATTATAATTTTCTTGCCATGATACCCTTGTTTAAATGAAAGAGGACTTAAATTTTCATTGACAGAACTGTGAACTTAGTGTCATGTCATTTGCCAAACTGCTTTATACCATATGGTGTTGCATGATGCTGGAGCCTATCCGGCAAGCAACAAATGCAAGGCGGGTACATCCTGGACAGGGCACCAGTCCATCGCAGGGCAAGTACGAGCCAATCATACACGGAGACAATTTGGAGGCCACGGTAAAGGCCGAGGGGAAAATTTGTCCCAGACACTGGGATAACTCCCTACACTTATCGAGAAATGCCTGGGGATCTTTAATGACCACTGAGACTCACGACCTCAGTTTTAATGTCTCGTTCGAAAGTCGGCTCCCACTACAGTATAGTGTCCCCGCCACTATACCGTGGCATTAGGACCCACACAGACCATAGGTTGGGTGCCTCCCGCTGGTCTTATTAACACCACTTCCAGTAGCAACCATAGCTTCCCAGGAGGTCTCCCATCCAGCTAATGAACAGGCTCGACTCAGCTTAGCTTCAGTGGGTAGCCAGTTGAGAGCTGCACGATATGGTTACTGGCTGAACCTAGTGTTATATCAGGAAATTCTGAAGCATATTTTCAAGCCTTCTGGTTGTCAACTGAAACTGAACCAAAAGTGGGTCATGCAGCAAGGCAATTATACTAAACCTTCAAGCAGATCTGTAACAGAATGGTTGAAAACAAAGAAATTCACATTTTGGATTGCCCATATCAATGTCTGGATTTAAAGCCCATTGAAATGGTATAACACATCCTGAAGGAAGCTGTTCATGCATGGAAATCCTCAAATGTCTTCAATTTGAAGCAGCTTTGTAAGGAAGAATGCTTTTTCCTTTAAATTATTCACCTTCTACATTTTATGGGATATCCTGCATATGTGATTACATTTCAACACAAACATAATAATAAAAAATACAATTTTTCTACAGTATAATTCTTTACCATCAGGAAAAGAATTGTAGCCAACCACACCGAAATTTTAAATTACAAAGAAAATGAAAAAAAACATTGATACGGTATATATCTATCTATCTTTTGGGAACTTTTGGCAATAAACACGACTACAACAGCAAAAGAACTGTGCACGTTGGTCTGATGAGCCCCATTAACTCTCTGACACTCTGCTGGTAGTAAATCAAGAGCATGACCTATGTTACCTTTTAAATGACAGAATGTACAATAAACTGAAAGCGAAATATAACCAATATGTCAAGCACTAGAATATTTAAGGGTGAGAGGTATGGAGCAAGCCATGAATCAAGTCCCAAAAATCACTTACTACAATTTTAATTTACCAATTTTAAATAAGAACAGATGAGAATAAATTATCTAAAAATAAAATCGAAATACAAGATCAACAGATTAATTAACATAAATAAATTCATTAATATGTTTCAAGCTCTGTTGAGGTAAAGCTATGACCTATTGTTGAGACTGAAAAATCATAATTAGTGTGCACTTTAATATTACGATGAAATTTGTAACAGAATAGTAAGGCTTTAGCTTACCTCTGCCAGAGAACATCCTTTACTTGTTCTTTTGCAGCCAACACATGCTGCTATAGCTCCTCACTCAGATTTATTTGCCATGACCACCTAACCCCTAAAACCTTAACTAGATCTTTCTTAAAGCAACCCATCACATTTTTTTTAAATGGAAGAGTTTAGAGCTCCTGGGAAGAAAATAATGTAGCATAATTGAAATCTCAGCACCAACATTTTTTTTCCTGAAAAGAAGAAAGATTCCTCTTGGACAGTGTAATACTTGGAAAGATCTTGCATCCTTCCCTGAGTTACTACAATAACATGCTCATTTATGTCTTACTTGCGGTATTTTGCCTTCTCCAACGAAGGTCTAATCAAAGAGCCCACTTTTGGTGGCCAGCATGAGTGATGTTTAAAGTGCTTATAGCTGTGAATGCCACCTGCCGTCGGACTGGGAGGGGGGAGGAGAACAAAGTAATGTAGCCAATTCATAGAGGGGGATTATTAGGAGGCATGGGAAATTTGGCCAGGATGCCGGGGTTACACCCCTACTCTTTTCGAGAAACAGCCTGGGATTTTTAATGACCACAGAGAGTCAGGACCTCGGTTTTACGTTCTCCGAAGGACAGCGCCTGTTCACAGTATAGTGTCCCCATCACTATACTGGGGCATTAGTACCCACCTGGACTGCAGGGTGAGCACCCCCTGCTGGCCTCACTAACACCTCTTCCAGCAGCAACCTTAGTTTTTCCCAGGATGTCTCCCATCCAGGTACTAACCAGGCTCACACCTGCTGAGCTTCAGTGGGTTGCCAGTTGTGAGTTGCAGGGTGATATGGCTGCTGGCTGCAATTGCAGAGACAATTGATGATAGCAAATCAATAAACCATAGAAACAAAACTGCTTTTTGGTAACTTAATCATTTTCTCACAAAACACTAATACAAAAGCTTTAGCAGAGCAGGACATAACATATAAAAATAATGTAAATTGTTTATTATTATATGTCCTAGAGCAAGCATGGGACATAGGAGCAAGCATAGAGCAAGCATAAGGTGGGGAATGTTAATAGGCTCCAAAAGTGTTTGTGTACTATTATTTACTTTTAATGGATAAACAGTGTACTATTATTTACTTCTAATGGATAAATAATTTGCAGTCTCTTAAGGATATTATAGGCAATGAAAGTGATTCCAGCTTCTGGCAGTGATAACCTAGAGGATACGATTCTTCTAGCTGTATCTAGAATTATTGACTACAGTAAAAGAAAACAAATCAACAATATTAGGAGTACTTACTATCAATAGATTTTTAAAACAAAGTTCAGTATATTCCAGGGATAATAGAAAAAAATAATCTTCATTTTGTTACCTTTCCACATAGTATAAAATGATTAAAAACCAAAAAGGAATATGTAATACAGAGTATCATTATGCAGTATGTTTATTTTTATTGAAAATAACTTTGCAAAATAATTTCCAAAATGTTACTGAAGATGTATTTTTGACTAAAGTTCTTCTTTTCAAACTTACCAGTCAGGATGAATTTAAAGAAGCAGAATGTAATAGAAGCAGTTGTGAGTCACTGGTTACCAAACCAAAACTGCTTCATCTAACCTTGAAGATCTTGCAGTGAGATCAGTCTGTTCCTCAAATGTGAGCAAGAATTGAATGAGAACATGGGCAGGCCACATGCTACATAAGTGACCTTTTCTATTCTCCTGGCAGAGCAATTTAAGTATAAATCAACATTAGACAGAACAAAAAAAAACATATGAAGGTGGTTTCATATGCAGTTTTGTTGATCACTTCCCAGCACATTATCCCATGTGCTTCAATGCTTCTGTTCATAGAAATGTAAGATACTTCAAGGAGAAACGCACAGTTCTCAAAGGCATGTTTCACTCTTTCCTTCCACAGATGTGACAAATGTAGCCCCTTCACATCACAAGCCCTGAGGAACCTGCCATAACCTGATACCAGATCGCCACCCTAGCCTTGGAAACCATTGAGGTGAGGTGGTAACCTTATCCGAAGAGAGAACTGTATCCAATAATAGACAGGGGAATGATGTAGGTGTACAGTAAATACTGGTCACAAGACACACTTGCGCAATATGAAACATTACAATAATACTTTCTTGTCTTATTTTCTCAGAACTTTGCTTTGCATAAAATAGCTGTGTTTTACACACAGAGAAATGTACACAACTTACAAAAAGTGCAAGTAAACATTCCATTAAAAATAATCTAACATTACATAACAGACATCAATGTAGATTTCAGTTTCATCAGTTTTTATGTTTCAACTTACATAAACCTCCATGTAAGACTGTATTTAGATTTCCATGAGAAATTTCTGGATTAGTCAATTTCCAACAAAGGGATGGTGAAACAGCTCCCAGTTGTAAATATGCAAATGTAATGTCATTGAATGGTTCTGTCCTTAAAATATTTGCAGAACATTTTTAGTATGTTCAAAATGTGAGGTCTGACATTTTTCCAAATAGAAATACACTGTATAAAAAATCAGTACATTCCCAACACAGAATAATCCAATTTGCTCTCCTCGGTATTTCCGTGCTTTGTGGTAAATCATGCAGTGTGGGAACTGGCCATAACATTTTTGTGTTATCTGCCAAACAGGTGAAAGAAAAAAAAAGCTTTCTTACTTTTCACTTGCTTTCCACAGAAATCTCAAATTAAAATTTCAGCAAAAACTTTACAGTATAACAATGAAATGCTAATCCGGTGTGAATATTATTTATATTTATATTGTTTTAATGTATTATTCTTTTCTTTATTGTTAATTTACATGAACATTGTCTTGGGAAATTATCCTGAATCATAATTGCAGGAACATTATAATTTTTAACAGAGCTTAATTAACATCCAATGTGTAACATGTTAATGGCCTACTTTAAGTTCCAAATGTTCACAAAATTTAATTTTCCATCATTTTCTATAGTTGGCCTAATTTGTACAATTACACGCTGTTCCATTTACATAACATTTACCAGATAAATTATCTTTCAAAAAGAAAAAAAAAGGATTACCACTTTTAATCACCACAGTTATGTGGGTTGTAGTTGCATTTTCAACTAAAATGTCAGCTCAATTTTAAGTGTTGAAGAAAATAAATATTACACATATTTGCAGGTAAGCAGCTGGCTGGATCATCCCAGGATGCCAGTGTACAGCTAAGGGACTTTTCTTTATGTCATTAATTATGGAAAATAAAACAATTTAAACATTAAAGGTGACAGCAATATGAACTTAATTTCAAGGGGTGCAGTGTGCATAAAGTTTGTATGGTCTCCCTATGTTCACAAAGGTTTCCGCTGGGTGCTCTGGTTTTCACTCACAGTACAAAGCATACTGGTAGGTTAATTGGCTTCTGGGAAAACTGGTCCTGGTGTGAGTGTGTGCATGTTTGTGTCTGTGTGTTCCCCTCAATTGACTGGTATCCCGTCTTGGGTGGACACTGCCTCGAACCCATTGCCTGCCAGGATAGACTCTGGCCTCCCTGAAACCCTGTGTAGGATAAAAGTGGTTAGAAAATGGATGGATGGAACTTCAGAGGTGTAATCTACACCTGTGTAAACTTTTAATTTCCTCTGATGAGCAACACATTTGATAACATCACCTTACTGTTCACCTGGGCCCGTGATTGTTGCTGTTGGTCAGTGCTCTGACATTAGCAGTTATATTTAGAATTTGAGATCTAAAACACAGGGACCATAAGGTTCTCAGTTCTGCCGATGAGCCACAAAGACATTAAAATACCTTGTAATATTAATTATGACCCACTTTTTTCAGTGTTCAGCAATTGAATGAACATTGAGCTCAATCCAATCATTCCTCAACACAGAGCACAATCTGACACTAATCGGTTTTAGAAAGGAAAAGATGTTTACCACAAATAGCAATTAAGAAAATACTGCAGTTGCAGTTCACACACTGAAGATTCATAACTCACAGAATAGATTGTAGATGAGATGCAGAAACAAATATACATGATGCAGGGTTACACTGTCCACATTAACATTCTAATTTTTACCAACAGTGCAGTGAATCATACTTATCAGTATGCTCATCCTTTCCCCAATTCAGCACCTTGTGTCATTGACAGTGTGCCATTATATCTTGTATATATACTCTTGCATAAATACCTGCAGTTGAACCATAATTGAAACTTGTAATTTTTGTTTTTAGGTTTTATACAGCCTTTATAATACCTTCTTAGAGGCTGCATATGAAACTATATCAAATTACAATAACAATTTAGCTCTTTATGCTTGATAGACATAACAGCTATGCAAATAATTGCTATTGTTTAGCTGATACTCTCATCCTCTACTATGTTGTGTTTCTAGTTATATTCTTGTTGAAGTTCTTTTATACATTAACAGTATTTTTCTTTATGTAACATTTTTTTGAACACTTTTTCTTCTTAGGTATTACTTGTAACTTTTACAGTAAAAGTGATCACTCACTATTTTTTTTGCCTCAGGATGAATCAAAGATTGTACAGCTGAAACATTAGTAAACAGCTACGGATTCCTCTTCACCAATAAGTACAAGCCCAGTCTTGATTATAATGACAAACACGCCAGAATGTAAAGACAACTCATCGCAAAAATAACACTGAATAATAGTTTTAGATGGTGTGAGTTCACTGGGAAAGTGAAAGAGATGACTGCATTTTTATCTGCAATCCACACATTGTAGATAAAACAATTTTCCATCTCAGTTTTCTATAAGATTGCTAAGGTTGAAGATACTGAATAAATTGAAGTTTGCCTTTTGGAACAGAGCACATTCCTGAAGAGAGTGGAATATTAGGCTACTAAAGACAACCATTAATGATGAATGAAGGCTGAAAAAAATCAATTATTTGCATTGAGCAACATACATGAACGCACTGACTCAGATTTGAATGAGCTTCTGTTAAAAAACAAAGAGGGAATCAATCCCCCTTATGGCTTACATAAACATAATAGATGCAACTGGCGAGGCTGCAGGAGAAAAATGAAAGGCAAATCTGCTCACACCATTGTCGGCTTGTGGGAAAATAATAAAAGCAATTGACCAGTCCAGAAAAATCAATTGCATTTGCGTGCTGAGGATTTAAATTGTTCCTTGGAGAAAAAAAAACCCAAAAGAGACCGGTCTGCACTTGTTTCAGGAGGTTGTTCCATAATAACTGACCCATTTACTCAGAATCGGTGGTGAAACGCTACAGAAAAGTGACTGTTGTTAGGTTGCAATGTTACTGTAGGTTACAAATAAAAATTATGCTTTATGGGCTTAAGCCATTGCAGCACAAAAAATATTAAAATTACGATCCTGTTGGATTGAGTTTTCTAAAAGCTGAATAAGACAGTCTCTGTTAATTAACAGATCAAATCACAGCAAATACAGTTTCAGAAAAGAAAACATCATCTGTATGCCTCTTTGCAAATAATTTTGTATGGGTATTCTGTTAGTGAGGAATAGTTCTATCTATGTACTAGAAGTTAATTAATTTCTTCATGACTTTCAGTTAATAATGACATGCATTTATATATCACAGAAATAAAGTAGCTTATTTGTTTGTCTAAACTACATTGCATAATTTCATTCTCCTTTTGACTGAAATGTCAGTAGTGGTGTAAAATGGAAATATTCACTTATCTATGTAATGCTTTAATAAAAATCTGAATTTCTGCACTAAAATGAAAGTTATTCTGTTTCCATGTTCTATTTTAATGCTGTACATTTCAATGGGTCTTTAGAATCAAATAACACTAATGGAATGGAAGTAAACAGGCACATTTGTGCCTTTTCATACTAGCACTTCTATTCGAATGTAGCTGTCAATGACCTTTTGTTGACTGACAAAGCAGTACAGACAACATAAAGTCAACTAGTGAATAGATTCTCCCTGAAGAACTCAAGGTATACCAATACCTTGTCACCACAGGAAAAGTATCGCAGTGCTTTCATACATTCATTTGCTAGCTTAGTTGATGTGCTTACGAAGGACAACGTACGAGACAGAAAATGTGTATCAACTGTATGTACAAGGCACAGTCATGCAGGTGAATGTACATGAAGGTCACATCAAATATAAGTAATAAACTGATGACTGGGCTGACATGAATTGAATTAAGAGGGAAGTACTGTAGATGGAGAGGTCTGCCAAAGGAGAAGAAGAGGAAAGAAAAAAGTCAAGCGGTTGAGTTTAAGATGAAGGAAGTGCATCTAGTATGGAATAGCTGAGAGGCAGGTAGAGGGAGGAGACATAACTATCAGTGGGAAGAAAAAAGGAGTATGCTTTGAGCATCATCAGCATAAAAATGGTACAAAGAGATTTTTGAGGAGATCCAGGGAGCAGGTATGGAGAGAGAATTGTAGTGAGAGTGCAGGAGAGATCCCTGGTGTACACCAGTAGAGTGAGAGAAAGGAAGCATTTGGTGTGTGTAGTGTTGCTGTTAACTGCTTAATAGGAAGCAAAATATCTGGTGAAGAATTGCAGTATTAAGCAGAACGAAAGTTCTGGCAATAACATGGACATACTGTATCTGGATATCATTTTAAAAAGTAATGGCTTACAGCATTTGAAAACCTCTGGCTTTTTAAATCTCCTTTAGAAATGTGTGGATTCTGTTCTGTGTCTGGAAAAAGAATTGCCTGAATCACTGGTAGAATAAGCATCTTGCATTAAAAAGAGGAACTGCTATGTCTTTTTACCTGACAGTTTCCTGCCTTAAACCTCACAGTGACAATTATGTGTTTTCACATGCTAAGCTGTCTCTAGCTCAAGAGGATTCTGATGTAAATACCATTAGTGAATTATTTGAACTTTATTTCGAAATATGCCAAGTTTTAGTTTAATTGACATGGCAGTTAAGCTGATTCTGACACACTACTTTTCTGTATGAACAAGTTGATGACAGGAATAAGGTTTGCATGTCCCCCATGCATTATACAGTACAGTATCTGCATTCTTTGACTTGTTCAAATTCAAATAATTTCACTCATGAAACAAAGTCAAACCTATTGATCTAGTGGAAACTAAACTTTTAAATTTCAGGGCTGTGTTAATTGAAAATGCCAATGAGAAATTAGGAAATGCAGAGAAAGTAATAGAGACCAACAACTGAGAGCTTTAAAAGAAAAATAAATGTTTAAATACCTAGTTTTATTTGGCACATTTGGAAAATTCTGTGGTTAGCAAGATAATTCATGAAAAATAATTTAAATAATTTATTTTTCAGATTTCTCCCATTGTAATTTCCTGAAAAAAGCACACTAATAACAAGACAGCAGCAGCTTAACAATTTTTATTCATATTCAGCCTAGGACTTTGGATTATTTCTGGTCTAGGTTCAGTTGCACCTCTGGCAGATGGAAGGTAAGTAAATGTAATTCACAAACAGATTGCACAATAATTATTTTGTACAGAATACCATTCTTCACATGATTTTGGAACTGGAGAATACTAATACAGCATTCGAGCAGATGGTAGTCTGTCCCAAATTTTAGGAAACTCAACTATTAGGAACAAAACTGTATGTTTTGGGAAACACAAAACAACCTTACAGTGCTTTAGTTTTAAAGACATAAACTTCACATTGCAACTCAAAATGTCTTATTGGGTAGTATGCAATGGAAATAGTTATGAGAGCACAGCTTTTGACATAATTAAAAACTGCATATACACATCATTATCAAAAGAAGATTAATTGAAAGACTTGGATTAAAAAGGTGTACAGGAATTATCTAAATAAGGACCCATCCCAGACTCAATTTCATAGAATAAATATACTCACATATAAAAGAAAAGGCAAAAAACACTGACCTTCTTTTTTATATTGTGTGATTTACTGTTCTTAAGAAGCATTTGTAATGTTTTTGGGACTTTTTTTGCTTCTGTCACAAATAATTGCCCTTTAAAAGACCTGTGGAAAAGGGGCTATCAACATTCATTCTTTAAATTCAAACTAGACTATAATTGTGGAAAATATGTGACATATATATATATAGTGCCCTCCAGATTTATTCATTCCCCTAGTGAAATAAAAAAGCATCATAAAGCACAAAGAGTTATGGGTTGGGTAATGTGTATCACTTAAATTTATAATGATGTTATATTGTAATTTTAATAGATTTTCACAGAGTAAAGTCATATATGTCATAAATAATTAAGTGGATTCCAAACAATAGGGTCACATTTATTCACACATCTGTATTCTTTTAAACAAAATTCAACACACCTCTGATTTTCCTGTTTCCCTAGGGTATAAAAAGAGGTGATACAAATAAAACATTGAGTAGCAGCATGCGTCATCTGGGTTGAGGTCAGAGGTCACTTCTGCAAGCAAATGGTCATATTGTAACATCCACTTTAGGGGATGACTAGAAAAGAAAAAAAACAATTCCACCACTTTCTACTTTTGTGTTCACATTAAGAAATTTAAGGCTCTATGGTATAGTTTCAAAAGTTCTATGAATAGGTCACAAGTACTGTATACTGTATCTTGCTACTATGGTAGCAAGTTTGGGAGACAACCATAAATCCAAAGGCCACACTTGGAGATCTACAATCTTCAAATGCATCTTCAGGTTACAGAGTGTTGAAAACTCCCATTCACCTGCATGACGTCATGGTATTAGAAGCTGGGTTTGAAGAAAGATGCCTCTTTCTGATTATGAACTTCAGGAAGTTGTGACTCAGACTTGACAATAAACATCTGAATTAATTAAAGCAACCTCTTATTGTCAGAAGGAATTAAAATTGAGCTGTATTGACAAGACACGTTCATCAACATTCCGATGAGCTTAAATCATGAAGCGTAGGTTGGACAACTACTCACTAGTGAAATATTGTGGGGGTGTCAATTATGTTTTGGGGTAGTTTTGCACATAAACGTCCTGGAGCCATTGTCAGTCCAGTTGAAATCATGACCAGACGTCTGATTCTTCTGCCGCGAAGCTCAAGCTTGGCCAAAAGTGGACATCTCAGCATGATTATGATCCAAAGTATGGATCCAAATCAGCAAAAGGATGGTTAACCACATACAAAATAAATGTTCTTGACTGGCCATTTCAATCTCCACACCTCAGTCCAACAGAACATTTGTGATTCTAACTCAAGATGACAGTTCACTAATGGAAACCAAAGGAGTCCGAAAGACGTCATGAAGGATTACATGGGGGAATGTTCATAAATCCTTCCTGAGAAGTGCCAGAAGCTCATAGCACAAGCTCATACAGCAGGCATCTAATTTAATCCCTGCTTGAGGAGGATTTACTAAATACTGCCTACAGAGGTGTAAATAAATTTGACCCTCAAATTTTCTGGAATTTACTTATGAACAACAAATATGACTTTGTTCTGTGCAATGCTTTTAAGATTATTGTATACCATTTTTTTACATTGTAAACAGGAAACATTGTCCGATCTATAAATTTTATATGTATCCTGCTTCATCATACAGTAGGTATGAATAAATCAACTGGGCACTGTATATAATGTTGCACTGTATTATTTTTCAAAGAGATCTCAGTAAATAAGGTAATGAATTGAAACTTCTCCTTATCTCATGTGCCTAAGAGAAAGCAAGGTATTAAGTGAAGACAACATGCCTGAAGGTTGAACAAAAAGTACTGTAATAAACAATAGCAGCATAGAAGATGTAGAGAGAGATGCGGGTACTAGAAACACTTAAGATAAGCAAATCTCTAGGGCTGGATGCTTTTCTATCATTTCTACGTATGGAAACAAGATATGTTATCCTTGTTCAATTAACAATACTCTTCCAGCAGTTGCTTGAGACAGGGGTTATACCCACTGACTGGAAAATTGCTATTGTAGTCCGCATGGATAAAAAGTGTGACAAGTGAAGCAAGTGATTATATACCAGCAACTCTTACAATCCGTGTTTATATACAGTAAGTGATGTTTAGAAATACCACTAAATATAAAAGAAAATAGTCTAGTAAAACTAGAAGAATATTTGAGAAGATTTATAAAGAATATTTTGTGATGAACTAACTGGCTAGTGGAAACTAGCAATGCTGTATGCTCTTTGAACAAACAGTGGTGATAATGGATATAAACAGAACATGTGATACAGCTTCAGATTACTTTATTAGATATTTGTGAAAGATAAAATCTCTATTTACAGACAGTAGTCTTTCAAGGGAATGTGTGTGCTTGGGTTAAAAATTGGTGAATTGTCAAGAAGGCGTGGGTACAGGTAAGGCGTAAAAACCCAAAGTGAGGTAATGTAATAAGTGGAGTACCACCATTTCTATCACTGATCTACATGTTGGTTCTGGTACAGTATAGTTGCAAACAAGCTAGCTAGTTCTGTAAGTTTGCAAATTATTAATTTACCGAGTCATAGACAAAAATGACCTAGTACATTTATGAGAATGGGTCATAAGTTTAATGAATGTAAGGCTTTTAACTTGATTTTTTTAACATTCATTTGAAAATTACAACCACTCACTGACACCCCTCTAAATGAGCAGAAATCTTCCTTTGTGTTACACTCTGACAGCCTTTCAAATTCAATTGTTGATTTTGTGACGTTTTTCATTTAGATTTCGTACCGCTTCATACTGTAATTATTTATTTCGGTATCATTTAATCAGAATCATTAATCATCATGTTGCAACAGGATAGAACATGAGACCTTTACTGTAGGTGATGATTCTCCTCATAACTACAGGTTGTAGTACATCATTTACTAGCAAAATACAGTAAGATTTGATTTTTTAATTTCATAGCATCCCACAACACTGTGTATAATAAAAAAAGCCAGGCAACAGAGCCCCCAGCTGTGATACACTCCAAAAGGCAAATTCAAAAATAATACATTTTCTCTTTAAAGATATTTTGAGTTTCAATGATTCTGCAAAATCTACAAAAGGGGACTGCAGTCTAAGGTTCTTGCTTCCTAGCAGCATTTTCATAGTAACATCTTTTTAAATAAATTTGGAATTTTATTTTTATCCAATACAGGACTTCAACTACAGTGTCATGCTCCGAGACTCAGGTATGAGTGAATAATCTGGCAGCTGCTTTCTAAAAAAACTGGTGCTTCCTAAGGTTTAATATTACTGTAGATATACACACAGAGTTATGATTGAGCATTATTTATCTCTTCACCTTCCCTACATACAGTGGTACAGATTTCAATTTGGAAATATTTCTCAAGTGATAAAACCCAATTCCAAAACCATAATCAAGGTGAATATGAATAATGCAAGGTAAAGTCCAGTTTCTTCTATATGTAAATGATCAATGAAGGTGTCCTCAGATTAATTCCTTATTCTTAATGCCACTCTGTGAATTGTAACTAGCTTTCCACTACTCCTTTTTAAGTTAGTGTGATCCCCTTCAATTCTCACAAAATTCACCCTAAGGGGACATGCTGGTACTGATTCACTTCATTTCATTCTGCAAACTGTATTATAAAGGTGATAATGTTTTGCTTTTTTTTGTCTTAGAGAGTAACTCTGTATCAGTAATATAAAGACAGGAAATCAGATGGCTTGCAGTCGATAGATTTCCTCATGTATCTAATAAAAACGTTTGGTTTCAGTCTAAGCGTTTATAGACGTGGATATGACAAAGATGGCGAGTTTAACATGAGTAAAAATGTTGTCTTTTTTCAGATTCAATATATCTATCATAAGGAAAAATGAAATTATATACAGTATTATAGGCTGTAGAATGTGAGATGTTTATCTGTCTGAGCTGGTGAATCCCTAGGATGAAGGTAGACAATTACTGTCACAACTCTATAGTTATGAAACAGCTGATTAAAACATAAAAAACAGCTGTGTTAAGAACAACAGGAAGGCTTCTAGAAAAACATTTAAACTTTCCTTTTTGCAATATAATTAATTAGATAAATCAAAACGAATGAAAAACAACTTTGTAGGTGTCTCGCTGCAATCACCGATTATTATATTATATACTAGGTTTAACCTACGAACGGTGGAGATTCATACGTACTGTAATGTTACTCTGAGGGCGCTTGCAGCTTCATCTGCTGCTAAGTAGGTTTTGATATGGGTTGGTCTTAAGGATGATGTCACCTACTCTACCCCTCTCTGGGAAGGCTGTACTGTATATAGTTGACAGACGCGGAGTATGTGGTTAAGAGTGAAAACAGCCCCATGTGCTTTTATTTCCTCTCCTTTAAATAACAGGATGTTTGTGGAATGAAACAACGGGAAGATAAAAATTAGCAAAGGGAAAGAAAAAGAGGGATAAAGCAAAGATAAAACTGTTATCCGGTTGCTGGAATAGCATTACTTAGAAGAGGACTGAAGCACGCGAAGCTTTTTTATTCTTTTTCAAAACTTGCGAAACTGCAAAGACCGAAGCCTCGATGCAACAAACAGGATACCATTACCATTGTTGCAAATTTATATCTGTGGCTTCATTTCGACATCGTAATCAAATATTAATATTTATTTCTAAAATTTATATTTTAATCAAATTCACGAATTCAGCATAAGGAAATTAACCAGCCAAGCAAAGAGCATTTGACATTTAAAATGAACACGATTTCTTTAAAAGTCTCTTCAATGTGTTCGGATTGAGCTGCTGGAGCTGAACTGAAGAATCGGAGCTTCTGGACTGAAAATGTCATCAGAATGGATATAAACCAACAGGCTCAAGGCGGATCTAATGCCTCGCAGGATGCCAATGCAACCTCCACTCCGAGGGTACCCCCTCATTCATTGCCAGCAGCTGCTTTTATCATCTTAGTGGTGACAGTGATCATCCTGGTAACAATTGTGGGAAATGTTCTCGTTGTGGTGGCAGTGTTCACCAGTCGTGCACTCCGGGCACCTCAGAATCTCTTTTTGGTTTCTCTCGCGTCTGCGGACATTCTGGTGGCCACCTTGGTAATCCCTTTCTCACTTGCCAACGAGGTGATGGGATACTGGTACTTTGGCAGTACCTGGTGCGCCTTTTACCTGGCTTTGGATGTTCTGTTCTGTACATCCTCCATTGTGCATCTCTGTGCCATCAGTTTGGACAGGTACTGGTCAGTGACTAAAGCTGTCAGCTACAATCTGAAAAGAACCCCCAAAAGGATCAAATCTATGATAGCTGTAGTCTGGGTCATTTCGGCTGTCATCTCTTTCCCACCTTTGATTATGAAAAAGCAAGACGATCAAGTGTGCCTGCTGAACGACGAGACCTGGTACATCCTTTCGTCGTGTGTAGTCTCCTTCTTCGCTCCTTGCGTAATAATGATTTTGGTATACTGTAAAATTTATAGGGTGGCCAAACAGCGGTCTTCGACCGTTTTTGTTGCCAAAAATGGAATGGACAGGCAGCCCTCGCAGTCTGAGACATGTTTTGTACACAAGGAGAAACTGGAGATGGAGAGCCCGAGCAGTCAGAGCTCCGGTAGTAACCAGAGGCAGGAGGAACTTGAAGATATCGATTTAGAGGAGAGCTTTGCTTCGGATAACAAACCAAGGAATTCTCGTTTCTCCAAAAAGAGGAACACTGAGGGTTCAGATTGTTGTCCCAAACAGAACAATCGTCTTTCCTGGGCTTCGAACAGAGCTTCTCAGCTCTTCAGTGAGCAAAAAATGAGACAGCAATCGATTTCTAAGACTAAGGTGGCACAGCTACGAGAGAAAAGATTCACTTTTGTGCTGGCTGTAGTTATGGGAGTCTTCGTACTGTGCTGGTTTCCCTTTTTCTTTACCTACAGTTTAAAAGCAATATGTGGAGAAAGTTGCAATGTTCCAGATGCACTATTTAATCTTTTTTTCTGGATTGGGTATTGTAACAGTTCCGTTAACCCTATTATTTATACAATTTTTAACAGGGACTTTCGAAAAGCGTTTAAGAAAATAATATGGAGAACTGCAAAACGCACTTAAGGAATTGTTGCACTATGTGTTAAGTTTATAGCCTATAATGTTCAAATAAGCGTTGCCGTGTTTACTATTTGTTTCATGTTTATCAGTTTCAATGTAGATAATTGTTAAAAAGTTCAACGTTTTCACATTGTTAAAAAATGAGTGCAATTCAGAAATTTCAAAGCTGTGAAATAAAATCAGTAAAGTATTGTGGTATGCGAAACCATGCTGTAATTTGGAAGAACACATGTAAAAGTAACTGAAGCAATTTAAGTTCTTAATATCGGTGGTTTCCGTAAGCAAAAAAATAGTTAATATAATTATAAACGTTTCTCCAACAAACTTTGGATATCACTCTATGAAACGTTTTGGGAAAAAAAAGTTAAAATGTGAATAATAACAGATGAGATAGAACTACATACTGCTGGTAGCTTTAAACTTCTTATTAATGATCACCTTAAGGACGTTTCCTGTCAAGCATTGTCACATCACACATGCTTTTAAAATAAACTTTGGTTTCGCAAGGGGTCTTAATCACTGCGATTTTGTAAGAACAGAAAAAGGTACGTTTTATAATTCTTATCATTGTATTATCTTTATTGGTAACATCAAGTACCGTTTTTACGAAATTATAGAACTGAGGCTGGTGATTTATGTAATTATCAATTACAGATTATTAACATGCAAAACTACAAGCATATGGTCGACGGCAATTTGAATTCCGCTTCTGTGTTTTTAATGCTAAGCTGTCGCCAGGTATACTGGTCACTAGTCTACTGTATATATACAGTTCAAGTGATACCCGCATAATTGTGATAGGTGATAAAGTAAATAACATGATTACATGTTTAAAGTATCAGTGAAATATTTTGAATAAATATTTGCAAGAGATTTTTAAAATCAATTTCCTCCATTTTACAATAAATCGGACTACAGCTACTGTATACTTCACTGGAAACTGTGATAGTTGGTAACACTTTAACCCAGAATGAATTTTGAATAGCACGCAGCAATAAGACTTGGATACTCAGGTACTTCTTCAGAGTTCCTTAAACATTCTGATAACAAACAATTCGAATCAAATGGTGACAGCTGTTTTAAGGTGATACCAAACGTCCTAAATACGAGTAACAAGTACAGAGACATAATAGTTACAAAGCTCCAGAGTAAATTTACGTCATCATCATGCAAATGAAATTAGGGTTCTCACTATTATGTAGTGATACAAAAAAACTAATTGCATAATATTTCATATGTACTGCTAAAAACATTTCAAAACTGTCAGAAAAAAGTCCGTGATTTTTCATTAGAATGTTGACGTTAGCTTTCTCCTTCTGTGAGTATAGAGAAATGTCACCAATGAGTCTGTCTTGCATTCCACCTGCTGCTTCATATTTTAACATCTAAAGTAATTTTGGACGCCAGATGGCATTGCATATTTATTTAGTTTTACTTTTATTTATCTGTTTTTTATTTTATTTATCTGTCGCTTTAAGATTAGTGTTTCAATTAGACTAAACAACACATATGCTTAGGATTACGTTGTAATAATGTTGATAGTAACTCTGTGTTAACACTAAAAGGGCAATTCATGGTTTCTTATAAAAGAACACCGTTTACAAGGGTCTAAACCTTTCTTCAACTGTGCTTTTGTTTTAAATCCCCAAAAATCCATTCAATGTTTTTTATTCGACACAATCTTTGGGATTTAATTGCTCACACTATTTCAAATGATCTAACACAAAGCTAAAAATCAGCAGAAGAAACCTTGTTTTTATTAAACAGCAAGGTGTCACAAAGACATTGATCCTACATTACATTACATTTTCACTAACTACCGTAGGACACAATTGGCTAATCTAAGATGTCTTTCACCTCTTAATGTCAAAGTTGAATTCTTTGCATTCAAAGTTGTATCAAAGCATTCTTAATAACTTACATAACAGCACTGGTATAGTATACAGTACGAACGAACACCTACAAACATGTGATTCATTGAGCTGCTTTCCATGGTCCTGAAACCTCATCTTCCTCCTTATCCTAACTTGCTTCAATAGACTTTGATAGGTCTTTCTTTATTGTTCACAGATGGACAAGTTTAAAAGACTTACTGAAATCATGGCGTACCTGTCAATGGAAGGGGACTGGAAGCTTTTAAAAGTGAACCTAGCCAGATGGTCTTACCTAAATCAATATTGATGAGACAACTCAGTCTGAGGAGAAAAAAAAAAGTAGCTGATGGTCAAGGTTATTTTAATTAGTTCTCTGAAGTTTTCATGAAACACAACACAGGCGTCCCTTACTAAAGCTAAAAATACAAGCTCAAATTTGTTTACATTTTTCACCATTATTCACATTCACAAACAACTCTTTTAACGGGAGTTTATTGTAGCCTCAATTTATTGGGTTGCTAACATTCCCCAATGTTCTATTCTAAAACACGTCACGAAGAAGCATGTTTAACAATATAGAAGGACAGAAAATTGTTTTTAAAATGGTTTATTATTAAAAGGTAGTTTAGGTTTGATTTAAGTCAGATTTTATAGCCTCTTGTTTGTTAAGGCAATGACAAAACATCAATGCTGATTACAGAAGTGCTGTGAGATCTAATAATAATAATAATAATAATTATAATAATTCCTTACTCTTACAATGCTTTACAGGTAGTTTCTGGACACTCCACTCATAGTGCTTTACAGGTAGTGGGGACTCCCCTCCACAACCACCAATGTGCAGCATCCACCTGGATGATGTGATGGCAGCCATAGTGTGCCAGTACACTCACCACACATCAGCTATCAGTGGGGAGGACAACAGCATTGTAAAGCCATTTCATAGATAGGGATTGTAAGGTGGCCATGATTGGTAAAGGCCTGGAGGAAATTTTGCCAAGGCACCAGGGTAACACCCCTACTCTTTTTGAACAACACCATAGGATTTTGAATGTCCATGGAGAGTCAGGATCTCGGTTTTACATCTCATCCGAAAGTTTGAGCCCTTTTTTACAGTATAGTGTCCCCATCACAATACTGGAACATTAAAACCAACATAGACTGCAAGGTGAGTGCTCCCTACTATCCCACTAACACTTCTTTCAGCATCAACATTACTCTAGCATTCACTCAGATGATGGCTTTATCTATGGCACAATAATGTCTGTCGCCACACTGTGGCACCACAAAAAATTTATGGACTTCTTTACATTGAATCCCTTGTTCTGAGCCTCTCTCACTTCCTTGCATTTCATTCTAGTCTGCCACAGAGACTTGTGAAGCCGTCTCTGTCAGGAGTTCCAGCTGTGAACCTCCTGTAAATCCTGGCATGCGTTCAATCTACACCAGGAACTCACAGTGCAGTTCTAAGGCCCCTCCTGATTAATGGAGCCCACCCATATACACTGTATAACAGTTTAAATAGTGTATCAGTTTATAAGAGACAATAATGATGTCTCCATAACTGTAGTATTGTAGGTATTCAGACCTTCTGCAGTCTTCTATTCAGGAATTAAGGGTAAACTCAACAACGTGAGTTAACTTCTTGTTCTCTAAGAATATAGTATTATTGAGTGCCAAAGATAATGGAAGGAACACTAAATGAAGGTAGACTTATTAGTTTCCTTAATTTAGACTGCTGCACTGAGCAAAAAAAACGTTCTGAAAATAATGCAAAGTACTGACTACTTTAAAAGGTTATTACCCATAACTTTAATTTAAACCAAAATTAATGACTCACTCCATTGTCCAAACTATAATTGGTAGAGTTTACAGCTGCTGACTATTTAAGTGAAATACACCACATAAAAAAATAACTACACCATAGCAAACAGAAAAATCCTTCAATTAGCCAAACTACATTACAGTCCAGTCAATAGAGCAGCAGATCTGAAAAAAAGAGAAAAAAAACACACAATTGAGTTTCTTTTCAGTTTAATTTATTTATCAATTTTGCCTTTCAATGCTGTTGAGCACATTTGAACAATTTGTGTATAAATCTTGATAGCATCAAATGGCACTGGAACTGAAATGTGTACCATTAAACCATTTTACTTTCAGAACACTAAGAAGGAAATCACAATTTCCCATAAATAGCTCTGATAAATTTTGCCTTTGCTTTATAATTTATACTAAACCACTAAGTATTACATAGTGAGGCACTTACAGGCAAGAACTAAATTTTCACACTGTGGGAAGAAGAAAACTCAATAAGATAACCAGTACACTTTAATAAATGTCATATCTGCAAAATAGCTTTTTCTCTTTTTTCTATTAATGAATAAATGGTGTGAAGATAACATTTTTTGTTTTTTTTTTGTTTCATTGCATTTAGTGCTCATCTTTGATTAAACACTAAAATTTCTAAATATCTGGATAACAGGAAACATTATGCTCTTGTGAACTATTTTTGGTTAAAAAAATGAAAAAGTCAACATTCTGAATAAAACTGAAAACAATAAGCAGGCCATCAGATAACTAATGCCAGAATAATACATCTACTTGCTGGTACCTGTTCTAATGGGTATACTGTATGGTCTCTTTGAGTTGGAGCCCATTCCCAGCAATGATGGTACAGTACGTATCCAAATCAGGGGCTGAAAATGTCTTACCAGATTCTTATCTCTCTTCTCTTCATCTCTTGCAATCTTCTTTACAAGTCCATTTTTGATCAGCTTTGTTCTGTAATCGGGAATGTTGTTTTCCACTTAAATTTCACATGTAGTACATCATAGAATAATACTTCTTTACTGCCTTAGTTGAAGACCTTCAATTACACAGCTAACACCACACTCCCTCAAAGGCCCTGTTCTCAAAAATAGTATTGACCAGACATTCTTCACACTGTGAACTGCCCTGCAGAATGCTTTGTAAGAAGAGTAAAGCTCCTTACTCCACCATCCAGGTTAAATACATTGCACAGCATTTCTGATGTCTCCTCTGTTCCACCATCTGAAAAAATTCGTAAACAACTGGTTCTATTGTTGTAAAGTAAAGTCCATTGTTACAAGTGCTTCCTGATAGATAGTGAAGAAACAAAACATAAAAAAACAGCATTTATGCTGTATTGAGGCAACTGCCCAGTGATATATCAATTTCAGTGTAGGGACTATATCTGTAGATCAAGCTTAATCACCAGATTTATGTACTAAATATGTTTACCAATCCCCTCACTTCATCAGCAAACATAGTTCATTGTGTTACAATGAATGTATTAAAATGTATTGAACAAAAGATAACTTTTGAAAACTGGATGTTTGAAAATATACTCAGCATCTAGCAGAAATATATGTTATTGCACAGAAACGTTTCATTTTTTTCATGATTGTTTTTTTACTAATCATATAGTTTTATGATTTTTATTGTCATAGAGCTCATAGAAATGGCTGTGTGAACTTTAAAGATTTTATTGCAAACAAATGCAAATCTTTTAATCTATGCATACATTAAATTGTTTGCCAGCAGGGATTGTCAATGTATGTTTCCTCATCACTAATGACTTGTGAAATAATCCCACAAATGAATTTATGTGGTTGATCCTGCACATGCATTTTCTCTAGAAACATTCTGTATGACCACTGATTTCACAGGTACAGTATCTGGTGAGATACCATGTACTCCCAATGTATCTTCCAATGTATGATACAATATATCAGAAAAAAGTAGTAATTTAAAAAGTTCAAAATTTGAGCTCTGTGTCACCATGAAAAATGGAAAAGAGAAAGAGATTATTTCCACGACCTTAAGGCTCCACGATCAAAACCTTCTTCTTTCCAAGAACAAAGATGGGATTAACCCCTACTTATTCCTATGCCTACAAATACATCACTGTAAATCACTAATTTGATACAAAAGGAGACAAATGTTAATTTAAGATTTTGACTTCAATAATTGCAGTCAAGAAAAATTCTACCTTTAATATTGCACAGTATATATTTTTGAGAAAGGTTAAATCTCTCCTTTTTTACTTTCTTTTCTTAATGCTGGTCTGTTACTCACAGGCCTATTCCAGCTTCCTCGAATGTGCATTATAGTCACTCTTTCTAGGACCAGGATGTGACAGGTGAGTTGTCAGTGACAAATTAAACAAACTTTGACACTTTTCAGTTTGACTTTGTGAAATGTGCTAATACTGGAAGTATTTGGCAGGAAATAAAGGAGTAACCACTGCTTCAGAATAGGATAGCTATCTTCAGTTTTCACCTTTTCACCTAATTATATAAGTAATACTGTACGTATTACTGGGCTTTTTCGAAGAGCAGCAAAGTACACTGCCCAGTGTTACCTTCCTGTTTATTTTAATGTGTCTGACGTTATTCAACAGTTTCCAGCATAGCTATGCAAGCACACAGGAGCTACAGTAGCAACATGAATGAACATTGTGTAATGTCTTGTTATTTTTAACAATATGAATGCGTAAGTGAAGGATGTGTTTCTCATAAGGTTACAGATATCTGGTGCTATGAGAATAAGTCTGGATATAATGACTAGTAAAGGCGTTGTATGAAGGCTGCGTGTCTTGAAGTTAAAAGTATTTTGTGTGAACTACAAGTGCTGTACATTTTATACATTGATTTGCCCGGCAGAAAACACCGATAAAACTTTATTTCCAACTACTTTTAACACTGTTCTTTTTTTGAAGAGAGTATAAATGAATTTGTTAAAATCTGCTGGCTGTGAAAACCCCAGATGGAGAGCAAAAGCATACTGACGTAGTCCAGCCTCCAGCATATTGATGACAGTGCTATATTCTACTTCCATTGATAACCTAAGGCCAACTCCTTCCTGGCAACTTTTCTGTGTTGGTGTTCTGTCGATTAGGGGTGTGAACCTCTGAATGTGATATTTGCCAATTCCTATCACATGGTGCTTCCTCTGTTTTTGCAGCTCCCTCTTCAGTGCTTTCTCGTGCTCTGCCTAGATTTCATGACAGATTTTTAATTTAACTACAGAGGACCTTGAAGGATGTTGCATGTATTGCAAAACAAAGACTTGTGTTTTGGTCATGTTACAGTTCAACAGCTTACAGCTTAGAGATCAACGAAATTTGTTTTTAATTTGTTTGGCACCCAGTGGTAGACTTTGATGGACCCCCAGAGACAGAGGTCCTATTATTCTTGCAAGGGGTTCTTAGGGTGGAGGGTGTCTATACATTTGGCACATTCAGGTGGCATTATATAGATATAGATTCTGGTATGCATGCTAAACTGAGAATTTGCTCTTGGCCAATCAGCAGCTATGTACCCTAGTTTAACTTGGAGCATGCTTATATTCCTACCTGACTACAGCTGTTTCTAATTCAAAAATCAATTTAAAAACCAGCAGCAACTAGCGTCTACTTACACTTAGCATTTAATTGAATTCAAAATCTACAATGAACAATCTAGTTCAGTCTTCCCTTGTAGAAATGAACAATTTCAATTTTCTGTTCTCCATAATTTAGCTGATCTCTAACTTCCATGCTAAGTTATTTAACTTCCTTGCTATGTTCTTTAGCAACTTTCCTCCTATGATTTAGGAGAGATACAGTAGAAAGAGGGAATTTTAGCTTCTATCCAAATTGTGATATTTTACTGTATCCCTGTTTCCTCAGAAACTTACCATTAATGAACTTTACATGCAGATGTTTACTAGGAAACAAAAGATGAAACAACTGGATTGAAACACAGAGTTAACATTTGAAGCCCATGTTCAAATGTTTTTGTTCAAATGTAAATAGTTTTGCAGCAGCACTACTCTTTGATAGTGATTGTCTTTGTTCTCATTGGTATTCTGTATTTAATTATATAATTAATTTTATTTTGGTTTCTTAGTACAACAGTCCTTGCTAAATTTAAGTGCAAAGGAGACCACTGGGTCTAGCAGCTACATATCTAGCAATTTAATTTTCTCAAAGATTTTGGGCATGCTGGAAGGAAAATATTATCACTCTACTCCCCTAGTTGCAAGGGATGCTAAAAAAATGTTTAGGAAAAGGCCGGAGTTGCAATAACCTTTGCTCCTGAAATAATGGGAAACCCAGGCCTGAGGAACTCCTTAACAATTGCTTCCAGATATAGATTAAAAGCATTACAGCTGTATTCTTAGAACAGGAAGGAAAATGACAAGTTTCTCTTCACCCAAAGGCAGACTTAAAAAATGTCTTTGTGTTGCAGAATTGTGTTGCAGAATTTCATTATAAAAAAAATCAAAAGCCATCTTTTTAAAAAGCAACTGCGTATAATATCATAAAGGAATATAATTGCTTAAAAAGGTCTCTAGAGCCCTTGCAAAGTCTGTGCCTTTTATTCAAGATAGACCCTTTTTTTGGTAGCCTGTGAGGGAAGGGGACTTATGCAGTGTTTTAAAAAAAACAACAGTATTTTGTTTTTCTTCAGTAGAGTCTGATGAGTAGGGGTTATTTCTTTTTGATTTGCAAATGGAAGCAAGAACAAAAGACTAAAAAAGCAAAGAGTTGCTGTTGTTGAACCTCTGTTATTGTACAGGTGAGAAACAGCTTCTTTACATTATATCAGGGTTATAAAGAACTGTGCCTTTTCCACAAGAACTGAAATATGGATTCTTATCATCCTCACAACCATTCTTCAGATTTGCATTTTCTTTCAGAAGGTATTTTTAATACTCTCCAAATCAACCTTGAAATGCTAAGGACAGTGAAGACTGTCAAAAACTCTCTCTCCATCAAAGTGAGTATGTCTCAATATTTGATTTATTCATACATATGGGAGTGGGAATATTTAGTCCTACAGTATGAGAGGAAATCAGTGAAAAACAATATTCTCCTGAGGTAAAATATAGACTGCATCATTTGTTTATACCAAAGACAAAATATCCAAACCTGAAGAAGAATTATTTATGTTGAACACACTGTGGTACACTAATGAAAATCGTGAGTGTGAGCCTTTTCCTGTTTCATAATAAAGCTCCACATTGTTTCAGACAAAATTGTATTAGATAAATGAGGCAACCAAGTTATAAATTCCACAGAAGTTAAAAAAAATATTTTACACTATTAATTGAACAGGAAAAGTATTTTTTATTTTGTTTATGAAAGATCAACAGTTGTTGTTTCAGAGAGTGGTCTACACTGGATTTCAACATGCAATCTATTATTAGATGAGCCACTGCACAATAATAAGGGAAACTTCATTATTGCTTTTTCATAAATGTTTTATGAATGTGATCTGAAGAGCAGTTTCATAACAAGCAATTTTTGTTTCAATTATTTTTCTAATCACTTCCTATGGTATTCCTCATTTCCATAAAGATGTTAAGAATCAAAAGCATAAGTTTGCTTTCTATTTCTATTGCTCTTGAAAAGTTCTCTGCAATTTTGAAGGGCAGCAATTTTTGACAACTGCAATTGGTATTTTTAAAACCTTGCCATATTCCATTATAGAACAAATTGCAGCTAGATTGTCTCTCAGGGGACACCACAGAAGATTAATAAATGTGTTACACAATTTACTTTATGCCTTTTACAGTCTTAAGTCAAAAATAACATGAGATCTACCATCAGTATACCAATAAAAACAACATGCCTCTGCCATTATACAGTAAAATATGTAAAACTGTTACAATAAAGATATTGGTGTTTGATTGCCAAGCCTTGCAATTAGCGATTACAGGTACATGCTGAAATTGTTTTGTTGGCAATTATCATATTGATGATCATATTTTCAAAAATGCAAAAGAAGATATGGGACTGGTATATGAGTACCTTATTTATGTATTTAAGTAACAACAATTTATATTGTAGATACATGACTCATTTTAACAAAATATTGTGAATGAAAGGCCTAATTAAGACACCACTTAGTATTAGCCTCGAAGAAACCCCTTTTAAAAGAAGGAAGGAAAAGGAGAGGCATACATGTTTGTCAGATTTAGATGCAATCTTTCCATTGTTTTTCCATATTTAAAAGAATGATTTATGGAAGAGTCTTTGGGATTCTTTGAAAAAGCTGCAGCATGGTGAACCCATAATATATTCTGCTGCAATTTCAATTTCTAAGTCCTTTTAAAGAGGCCCTGTGTTCATTTAGTCCACCATAGCATCACTTTGACAACTAAATCGAATTGGTCAAAAGAGATTCTTAAAGTGAAGCATGAAAGCTGTCCTGTTAAACAGCAATATCATCTTCAATTTCATGGTTAGTTCTAAACAAGCTCTGCTATCCCCAGTTTCTAACACAAATTTCTTTTTCTGTGTGGGGACATTCAGTCAAGCCACTGGTAACTTTTTTCTAGGCCCCAGTGCTGTAAAAAGTCAAAGACATTTCCGAGGTGCTTGACAAGTGACGAGATATAAGACAACAACATCATCCTTTAAACTTGAAAGGGACAGCACAAATCACCCAATGAACATTCTTATTTGACAGAAAGTTGGCTTTACATGAACCAAAACTGCTCATTCACCAAGTGGCATCCACTCATTCACAAAGACAGACCAGCATACCAGCATAGCAGATTTTAAGTGGTTGAACCCCAGTGCTTCTATGACTTTATAGCACTTCATAGGAGGCTATGAGAGTACAGTATTAACACCAAGGTGTGTAGGCATGTGTATTCGTTGTTTCTCTGAAACAAGCATGTCCTTTAATATGAAGCTTGAAGTTCATAAGTTATAACTGTAACTGAAAGACATGTATGTCTTACCTTTCATCTTTCTGGATTTGTCTGTAATCCTTTTGGCTCCTGCCTGATAAAAAATATTCTTGCCTGAGGAATGTGCTGGTTTGTTTTATATTGAATGCAAAGGGATTAACACATCCCTAAAGTGTGTATTAAAATATTCTTTGCAATAAGATGGATTTTCTATACCCTTACTCCTACTCCAATTAAACCAACTTCAGGCCTTTTTACTTATTTGTTTATGAAGGAAGACGACACATGAAAGATGAGGTTACATTCTTTCAGACTGACGGTGCTTATAGATGATGACCAATGAGTGCAGCAATACCACTGGACTATGTAGTGTATATGTATTTCAGACACATTCAGAAGTAAGTCTGACCTTTGAATGCCCTTTCTCACATTCTATAATGCAGGAGGAATTGAATGATACATGTATAACTGCAAAATGTTTAATTGTAGTAATTGCACAAACATTAAGGTCCCCTGCTGAATGTAAATCTTCCGGGTGTAGTGGGGTCATTTTGATATAGGTCCCCAAGTAGCATGTACTTGTCTAGGTGTTGCTGGTGTAGGGACGGATCAGTCAGGATCCTCTTAGAGAAACAGTATCTTTGCCACGTGCCTGCAGGCTTGCTGCAACATCAGATAGACATGCATCAGTATGGGTGTTGTTGCTAAAATGTTATTAAAACAATTGTCAAACCTGGTGAAGCATATAATAAAAAATACAACCTTAACTATTTTTTTCTTTTAAATTATTTTTTATTTTTCTTCTTTTTAAAGCACCAAAGCCACACCTATTTCGCTAAGCAAACTAATCCTAACTTCAAATCCAAAACTCACATTCTTACATTCACAAATTCCACGGCCATTAGTGCTTCAGTGTAATAGATCAAAGGGTACATTTGCATATTGATATGTCAAGAAGGGGAACATATATTACAAGGGAAAGCCTTTGCACTTAATGATTAATAAAGCCCATGAACTTCAGGTCACAGTGCATGCACTCAATATAGGGCAGTTGACAGCATTTTGCATTTTTCATATTATTGATATCATTGAGGAAGAGAAAATGACCCGTGGGAAATATTGAGAGGTCTAACAGATAATATCTGTTAAAAACGACTCATGTAAAGCAAGGGTAATTATTTACTTGAGTAATATTCCATCACTAAAGAAAATAATGTGCAAAGAGTTATGCTAAGTTGTGTTAAAAGCACAATGTGGAAATCTCACAGTTCATTT
Organism: Lepisosteus platostomus; assembly: GCF_059453375.1. Lineage (NCBI taxonomy): Eukaryota > Metazoa > Chordata > Actinopteri > Semionotiformes > Lepisosteidae > Lepisosteus > Lepisosteus platostomus. Next base: position 34,717,151 of record NC_142623.1, read on the forward strand.
CTGCACTGCTCTATAATATATATGTGTGTGTGTGTGTGTGTGAACGCACAAGAAGCACTGCCTAATGTAATAAAAAATGTAGCATAAGAAAAACAAAGGATTTACAACACACTTTACTGATACCATGTTAAGAAAATGCATACAGTACATTAATACAAACACAATAAAATGTTTTTTTTAGTGTCAATAAAATGTGTCAATAAAAATGAGCCACATCTAGAACTGGATCGTTTGTCACTGACATAAATTTCACAAGAAAATCCAGATCAAACTGAAAATCACTCATACTGGCTGCAACAAAAATAACCTTAAATAATTCTTTATTTTCTTCTTTCATGAAATGACGTAAAATACAGTAGCATTTACAGAATTGTTTAAAGAGTGTCTATTTTCTTTCACAATTACAGAAAATGGGCAAAATACCTGTCCTAACAAGCAAGTTAAATTAACCTACACCAGCATAGTTTTATTTTATTAAACTGAAATGAAATTCAAAAGTCAACATTTATTAGTCCTGCTACAAAATTAGTTTAAGAGACTCACTCTCTCTGTGTGCCTGGTGTGGTGAAGTTGGTGAAGCTAATTGACTTGCCTTCTCTCCTTCCAAGCTACTGAGCAATTTGTAATGGGATTTAATTTCCTCAATACCTGCCACCTACATTAATGAATTGCTACAATTGAGTGGTTAGTTTACTGACCCATGCTCTGTGGAAAATCACTTTAGTATTGATTGTTCCCCTGAGCTGAAATGCCACACCTTAAAGCTACTGGTAAACTCATTTAGTATGTGCCTAAACTATGTGAGGACCAATGACAACAGGCTTACATTTCATGAAAAAGTAATGATTTAAAACAGTGTAAAATGTTTTAATAGAACTTATAAAGACTAAAGCACGCAGTTAGATAGTGACTTACATTTGATTGATCTATTATTCAATACTGCAAATGTGGAGGTACTCCTTTGGGTCACTGTGAAATAATAGCTGCATTCACAGGGTCCATTATGTATTCCAATATAAAAATAAATTAGACAATTTGAAAGATTTAAGGGATGTAGTATGCAGAGACATGAACTATAATTGGAAGTAACCATCAAAAACTGGAAGCCATCCAAAAATTAAAACCTCATAGAAGGTTGTAGTAGAAGGAGATATGGAACGGCTATCAATCTCCTTTCATCAGAGCCAGAGATTCACATATTAGCTAAAAAAAGTAATGCCCACAACATTTTCTCTCATCTTGCAAAAAGTAACTGAGAAAAAGATATGGAATAAACCATCATGAGAAAAATTATTTTTAGCATACTGATAATACAGTATGTTGCTTGTTGATTTAATTTATTGTTGAGCTGTAGATTTGTTAAAGTTCACTTCTATTTTCTTCTAATCCATCCTTTATCCATTGCTGCTTTCATCCAATAGAGGACAACACAGTGCCTGGACCCTGGACAGGACACCAGTCCATCAGAGGACATACACAAAAGCACTAATAATTTGGGATAATTTGGAGACATAATTTACTCTCCTCTTTCTAGGGTCTAGAATTTCCTGTGTATATGTTAATATAGAATCACACGTTACTTTAATTTTTGTACAACCCCTCCACATACACAGTTTGGATCACTTGTCACCATACAACAATCACACAAAGGCCCAAGGGAAGAGGGCCTTGCATACATTCTTCCAAAGCATGCCCCATCAGAGTCATCTAACAGTTTTCACCATGCAAGTCATATATAACTTGAGAAAAATCATTTATTTACAGAATTTACAGCACACATTCAAAGCATTTCTGAAAACAAATTGTTTTTTTTCTTTATTCAAATCAAACTTCAGCACACTGATGTGAATCTGTCTCACTGGGAACAATGGAAGCATGTCACTTGTCTTTGTAATTATACACTTCTCTCACAATATTCCCCTTCAGTAAACACAGTACCATTTAGGCAATGAGCCCATCGCCCCCAGAGCAAGCAGTTGGTGGCACACTGTCAGACATCAAAATAAAATTATTTAGTTCTACTAGAAAGGGAAGTGACAGTTAGAAACTTATCATCAGACTGAGTAATAAGATATTACATTCTCTGTGGTGTAGTTAGTGTCAGCTCTAGTTTTAACCCTGGCTGGATTCCTTAAAATAGATTCTACTGGAGAAAATGTTTCTGGATCGGTGGTTATTACAATTCAAACAATTGCAAAATATAAGACATAACAGTAGAAAGCTGATAATGATTTACAGTAGTTGAATACATATTGCTATGCCTATTGGTATTGATTTGTCTAAGAATTTCGAGAAAATGGTCAACATCTAGGTAGTCATCATTTGCTTGGGAGCTTCAAAGCAAGAAAGAACTGAGGTGTTTACTGCCTTGTACTGGGCGTAAGACACGTTAATCAAAGGAATCATTTAGTTTACCTTGGTTAATTTAGATCTGGGAAAATCATTAAGAGTCACCAACAGTCCAGGAACACAGGATAAAAAGAAATAGAGAACAAAGAAACAAAAAGAGATTGAAGGAAAGGGACACGTAATGGACAACAAGAGGAAAACAGTGCTACTTGGGAGGTTTTTGTTCCAATCAGCCTTTAAGAACATTCAAGTTAAGTATTTGAAGGATATTAAGAGAACCTGACATTCTGTTGATTTAAGGAAACTCTGATTTTCTGTATAAAGAATCCCTATGTTAAAAACTGTCTCTCCTGGTTAGTGGATGCATCACCTTTATAGCATCAGCATGTATAAAGAGACATTTAACAGTAGGTTGTATTCTATTTTATTTAGAAGCCAGGTGCTGTATATCTCTTTTGTTGGCCTGTGTACAGTAGGTGTTATACTGTATATACTGTACTGTACATTGTTTGTTTTTTGTGTTCGTAGTGTGCGTTATTACAATTATTAATACATATTTGTTTTTCTCAGTGTGCCTGATTTATTACTCTTTTACCAAAGCTGTGCCAGAGAACAAAGAACACTTGGTTATTGCTGTCATTCTCACTTTTCTTAATCCCCTATTTGTAGTAAGTTGGAACATAATCCTCTCTCACTGTCACTGTATATCAGGATACTCTATTCTTCACTATTAAGAAAAAATTAATCTTAAATAAAGCTTAAAAATAAAGTTTAAAGTTCTTGGTGTGAAAATAGTTAGGCACATGGATTGACCTAAAATAATTTTGATTTATCAAACCATTCAAGAAAGGGCTTAATAAGGCTTTTGGGTAAGTCACACAATAAAAGTGGCAAAGTGCCTTTGATATACAGTAGATTTTGATAGAATGTTTTTTCTACATGGTTGGAGTTAGTTCAATCTACACATTTTCTAAACACTTCATCAAATACAGGGTCGTGGAGAAGCCCAGAGCTTTTCCCCACAAGCAATGGGATCAAGGTGGGATACACTGTGGATAGGATGCCCTTATAGAATTTGTTGTAAATGTATTACAATGATTTGAGTCTTTGTTAACAATCAATAACATCTGATTCACTTTTTTGTAAAATTAGTTTTGATATCAGAATCCAAGAATAATTGGCTTTTGTCCCTACAAAAAATAAATTATTGTACTTTATTAGTGTACTTAGCGTATCTTAAATACACACTTAATATTTGCCTGAGGAAAAGAAAAAATCAAAATATTTCTGTAAGTATAAAAAAATGTTTGCTTTATATAAAAATAGAAATATGTATATATTTTAAAAATGCTGACCAGGAAATGAGTGCCTTCATTTTTTGTACACATATGAGCAAATATAAAAAAACGTGCTTATAGTAATCAGTATTACAGTAAGTTAGCAGCATCAGTATGGTAATCAAGAGAAATGAAAAATGTAGAAACGATTTGTGACATTTAAGTTACATTGTTGCCATAATTATATCTGCTAAGTTGGGTGTTCATTACTGACCGGTAATGAACACCGGTTCTGAAATTTAAAATCATACTGTGCATGGCTAGTGTCTGAACAAGAAATTTAGCACACAGTTTGAGATTTCAGAAAAATACAGTGGTCAAGTGGGTATCTTTATTAACATAAAAAAACTTTTATGATAATTTAATCGTATTTATCCCTGGGTGGTAAATAAAAAAATGTAACAGGTTTTGAATATTAGCAATTTTAAATCTATAATCATATTCTGATTTTTTATATTCAGTTATTTTTAAATCAAAAGCTATAACAGCATCTTATTTTGAGCCAAACTGAAGCAAGTGCAGATGTTACCAATCTTTCACATTCAAAATTAATCATACTACTGGACCTGATGGTGCAATATTGTTATCATGTATCAGTTGGCATGTCAATCAGCTCATCCAAGTGCCTGGGATGATAGCTGACAATACTGGCATTGATTGGTTATACAGTGTTCTATATGCAGAGTGAATGTTCAGAATAAAATCATACAAATGACCAGTCGTGGTCAAGCATAAAAAACTACTAGTGGGAATAGTGGGAATGTGACCTTTCATGGTGACATACTGTATATTCTGGAGGACTGTTTACAGACAAATCACCCCCTTAGCCCCTAGTCCAAAAAAATGTTCAGACTCAGCCACATGATTTATTGAATAGTGGGCCACTTAGTGTTTTAAACTTAAAAAAGCAAATATTTGTATATTCTACATTCTCTTGGATAAATAAGTAGAACTGCCAGTTTCTATCTTACTTCTCAATGGTGGTTCAGTAGGATGCTATTTGTTGAAATTACTTCTTGCCTTTAGTTGCTGAAAATATATATTCAGTGTCTTTTAATGAAAAATAGTTTTCCACCCACTGTTCAAGACTGCATGTCTATGCATGATAGTAAGCAAATACATAATTTCAATCTTTATCTGAATAATGAATAAACTGAACCAAATATAAAATTAAATGCATATGTTATTGTTTTGTTCACATCTACTGTATATCTCACAAACACTATTATTATTCAAAGCATGAAGTTCCAAGCACTGTTGTTGCTGCAAAGCTGGATACCTACAGTTTTTGGGAATGGGAAAGAGTGTTACATTTTTCTCAGTCCAATACTGAAGGGCATGCACATCTGAAATAAGGGATTGTAAGCAATATGTTCACATCTTTCTCCAGGATATCCTCAAACACAGAAAAAAAGAACCACACTTCAGCTACCATTTTTGAGGTCTTCTCTAAGGTGCACTATATTTCATTATCAAATACTGTAGGTTCTTCTGCCAATATAAAAGTCTTCCGTAAATCTGTATTGCTTTTGTGCATCACAAATCACAGCTATGGCAATGCTTGGCAGTCATGTTTGTTTGGAATTCAAGTTCAGCGACACAATTAAGTTGAAGATCTGTCTGTTTATGTCAGAAAGAATAGTAATCTGAAATATAAACAGGAAAGAGATATCCCATTAACTACTATTCAAGGGGTTCAATTTCTCATTCTGTGACACAAAGAGAAAAAAGCTGGGTGGAAAAAGTATATCAATAAATAACATCATTTGTTTATTTGATCTCTGGTTTATTTAAGTAATTCAAAATAGAGCACTGGAAACTTTAGAGATTTAATCAGTAAGGGAACAGGGGAAGAAGGTTCTTCTAAGGAAAATCAATCTCCATTACCACTGATGCTAAAGAGCATATTTTTTGCATGCTCTGCACTGCATACAGATTACCTGATAAGTGTTGCTGAAGAACAGTTTATTGTGACCAATAAAACAGGCAGAAGAAAACAACTGGCATCTAGTTTTCTTTTTATTTTCAGTTTGAACATATTTAGAAAGGGTTGAGAACTACAGTATCATGTAAATTAAGTTTTACTCTATATTAAGCATTAATTAACCTTGCACAGTAAAATCAAAAGATGTAAAAATGATTAACACATTTTTTTTAATTTTATTATGTACACATCTTTATACTTAGGTTTTGATCTGCAGGCAACAAAATCCAGGCATTTTGCCTTCCACTACAATAAACAGCAAAATGTATGGTTCATAATATTTAATGAGCAGACTTAAGCACAGGCATTGTGTGAGAATTTTCATCAGTGTTGAAGTCTCATCCATCATCCAGAATTGTTCTGATTGAATTTAATATTGTTATAGGAATGTAAATTTCTAAAATCTGCCCTTTTGTAATTCTTTCTTGTTTGTCTCCTCAAGGACAAATTCTACAGAGAGCATTAGTTCCATTGATCACAACCCTGCAACAGCTTACTGAGCCATGCTTTTCATTCAATATGGGCAGGAATGTGTGAAGTGAAAACATGTATTTTAATTATAAATGTTGTGCAACAGAGTTAAAAAAAAGAAGGAATGTAAAATAACTAAAAGGGTCATATGGAAATAGCATGCATTTTCACTTTTATAGTATATTGACAATCCAAGAGACATCACTATGTTGCATGCTTGTTTTTAGAAAAATTGAGTCTACAGATTTTGCATATTGATTAATTTATAACTGAGTGACTGTTCAACAAGCACTCTCTGTATTAATACGAGAGGTGGTTAGGCCTGCTGTATGTGAGAAGGCGATTTAACATCTTAAATGTCAAAGTCAAATTAGATCAAGAAAGATAAATAGGAATACAGATCTATTAAAATGATCCATTAAAATGTAAGAAGTCACCTAGAAGTAAAATGAAAATAAAAATTAATGAAAAGTAATCAAAAGCCACTATTATACTAGTTCTCCAGTTTTCTAAAAAAATCACCCTATAGATATTATCTTCTTCAAAAACATCAAGCACTGAAACAGTGCCTCAGCATTTTGAACCAGTGCTCAGAATGAAATAGATACTGTATGTTATCCTTCTCATCCTTCCATTTTTAGTCAATTTTTCCTGGTGTTATGGTGGAAAACATACTTTTTCCCATCTATTAATTTAGAAAAATACACCACCTTGACCACAACATACAGTAAACTCTTCCTATGATATAGTACAGTTATGCACCCAAAAATGGCTGCATGAGTCTTTAAGTGTTAAAATTAAATCTTAACAGCGAAAGCGGAGATTTAGCTTTTGCTTAAATGGAATTCTAACAAACGTTTAGGAGGAACGAGGGCAGTTCCCAGTTCCCAAAGTTCATTCTGATGTAATTTCTCACATCCCCATATGAAGAACACGTCACCCCTCTCCTCTCCTTGCTCCTTTTGGATCCCTCCTCTACCCAATCTCCACCTTTGCACCTACCATTTGGCTGCCTTTTCACCAGGCATGGCGGTTCTAGCCTCCCTGTCCTATGGCCGAGCAGGTTAAACCAAGATTCCACAAGCTCAATAAACAAGTCTACCTTCACTCAGTCTTCAGCTGCCCTCATTCCTCATAGTTTATGGCAATGATGGTGATGCAAAGGGCAAACACTGAGTATAATTCATATGTTAAAAGATTAAAGGTAAAGTAACAGAACAGCTACATGATTCTTTCACCTCTTTGCTCAACAGCTTAATAAATTTCTGTATTTTGGACATCTTGCCCTTCAAATACAATGGCTGTCTGTAAACTCCATTTATCACAAAAGCACCAGCTATCAATTGCTAATACACTGAATGAGTTGTGTGTGCAAAACTAACCGTGTCATGAGCTAACCTCTCTCCATGACACAAGCTCCATGCAGAAAAAAATTCTTACATTTCATCAGTAATAAGAGAGATCCTGAAGAGCTATCCATGTCTATAATTAAAGAAAAAATGAATATTAGTCTACCAAAATACTTCTAGTTGAATTCTTTCTTAAATGTCAAGCCCACACTATTATTATTTTTGGATAATCTTTTATTAGAAACCGCAGTGCAATACTTAGGTCCTTGAATATCCTAAATGGCCTTGCAACACCATTCTAATTGAAATAGCATATGGTGTGTATTAACAAAAATACCTTTAATGTGGGGCTTTCCTGTCTCATCTTTGTATTACTGACCAAATTCTTATCTGGCTTCAGTTCTTGGGGCTGATGAGAGGTTTACATCTTGCAGTATAGTGTTTGCAGTTCTGTTCAGTCTCCTGCAAACTGAGACAGTTGTGCATGTTGAATCTTCACACTCTGCAGGTTTTTGGTGATTTCACTGACAGTTGTTATAGGGTTTTCCTTGACAGCTCGGATCATTTTCCTGTCATCAACTTCAGATGTTTTCCTTGGCTGTTAGAGTAGCAGAACATTGCTAAAACAGATTGTAGTGCTACACCTGGTAGATAAGTCCTTAAAAAGCAAATGATCACATCAACACTCCACAGTCTTTTTAATTGTTTCTGTACCCCTGGAAAAGAGGGCCAGAAGCTGGCCAGCAGCTATTTTAATCTGTGTTATTTTATTTTGTCTCCATTTGTTCTGGGTATTTCTTTCTTGTTACAATTTTGATCTGTTTTTCATCTGTTATGATCTGTTTTTCTTGTGGATTACCTACAGGTATGAGGATATAAGACATTTAACCTGTGACTTTTTGGAGGATCCAAAATACTTACAGTACAGTATGTATTGCCCCTTTACTGCAAAAGGTGAGCAAGCTACTGTAATCCAAATTTGCTTCTCTATGTAAGTGACAGGATAACACTAATAACACTGCTGACAGCTTTTCTGCTGCTTTTGAAGATTGTATTTTTTGAATATTGGATTTCATGCACAATTTCCACCTTGTTTGACCATTGCATAATATACTCATGTTTCATTTTTAAATTCCCACTATAGTTCATTAGTTGATTCACCACAGCTTTATTAGTGCTAATATTCAACTACCCAAAGCTGTTCAAGGACTAGTGTTAATCAGGCACAGTAAAGCCAAGCTCTACAAGAAAGGAAATGTGGGTAGCCCATATGGGAAAAACCTCTGCCCAGAAAGCAGAGTAGTCTAATTACCAGCGGATTATAAGTATAGTATTCAATGTTTGATTCTACCCTTCATAGTGGTAACATGACCAGAATGCCTGGATGAGCTCGTTATCCCCGAGCAGGAACAGATACAGTATGTTGTGGGCCTTATGGTTGTCTTGTCTGCAGTGTGTTAAAATGATTGACTGATCAGACTGAGAACACCAGAGTTCTGATCCCTGACTGGATCTCAACTCAACACATTGAGCAGACATTTAAAAATCTGCATTTGAGCTTCTTACAGTACCTCCCCAAGCATCTGCCTGCAGATAGATCTTTCTGTATCCATCTGCCAAAATGTGACCTGCAGAAATTGTGTAAAACTGTAAAAAAAGGTGGCATGTTGCCCAGCAAGCATAACATTTGGAAGTTGTAGGAACATCAAATGTGTAATGCAAAATACAAGTTATCTTAAAACAGGAAAATATATTAATACTGATTGACGTCTTCTTGCAGTCGATTCATGCCAGGCGTTTTTTAAAATATCTTAGTATTTGTTACTATTTCATGCTATTGAGCATAGTTTATCAATAGAACGATTGCATCTGCAGTGTCTTTGACAAAACTGTAATCACAAACAGATTTCCCTTGGCTAACCAAATATTAGCACGAACCATTTTAGCCTCTAAAATACTGCGAGGAGATATTATGTTCTCCCTGTGTTCTCATAGATTTTGTCTGGGTCACAATCCAAAGACATACTGGTAGGTTAACCGGCTTCAGGCTGTCTGCCTTGCGATGAACTGGTATATTGTCTAGGGTTTACTCTGCCTTGCGCCTATTGCTTGCTAGGATGTTATATGCCTGCAGCGACACTGAATTTGAAGACATGATTAGAAAATGGATAGATGGAATCACAATTTTTCTCTTTACCGGTTTTGTTTGAAAATAAAATTTACAGCATATTTATCTAAATAAAAGTTTAACACATTTTAAATAAAACTTCTGAATTAGCATCCAGCCTCAATCAAATATATCTTGTAGAAACTTTTCAGAAATGAGAGAACTGTTTGTTATAAGCCAATGAATAAAAAGTTTTCTTCCCTCATAGATTATTTACACACAACAGTGTGGACAACAGCTAATCTGCCGCTTATTAGAGTTTTCGAGCTGTAAAAATTGTACTACACTTTGTGCAACCATTGCTAGCTGCAATCCATTTAGCAGACATTTTAAATTAGAAGGCTGTTATTCATAGTACAAACTATCAGATCTAGTTTTAATAGCCAACATAGGAAACACCAATTTAGACTTGTACAACCATAAACAATTGCTAAATTTCATGGGGAATGAGAACAGCTGAAGATTGTATGAAAACAGAATCGTTTATTGAGTCTGTGGACACTTGGTTTTGGCCATATGATGGGGAATCTAGGACCCCCATGCCTGGTGAGTAGCTGCAAAGGTGGAGAGGGGGCGGAAACTGAGGAATTACGTCAGTATTAGTTGTGGGTTGAGGCAGCCAAGTTTAATTAGTGTGGTTGTCTTCATCTCTCCCAAATGTTTGTTAGAACTCCATTAATGCGAATGGATTTAAAAGCTATAATACTGTACATATGTGCAATTTTAATTTCTCACTCTTAAAGACTTAACATCTGCATGCACTGGATAATAATAATAATAATAATAATAATAATAATAATAATAATAATAATAATAATTCCTTACACTAATATAACACTTTTATGGACACTTCACTGAAAGAGCTTTAAAGTGCTTTACCACCAATGTACAGCCCCACCTGGATGATGTGACAGCAGTCATAGTGTGCCAGAATGCTCACCACACATCAGCTATCAGTGATGAGGAGAGCAGAGTGATGAAGCCAGTTCATAGATGGGGAATATTAGGAGGCCATAACTGATAATGGCCAGGGAGAAATTTGGCCAGAATGGCAGGGTAACACCTGTACTCTTTGTGAGAAACACCCTGGAAAATGGCCACTGAGCGTCAGGACCTCGGTTTTATGTTTCATTCAAAGGAAAGCACCTTTTTCACAGTATAATGTCACCATAACTATACTAGGGCATTAAGACCCACACAGTCACAGGGTGAGTGCCCCCCACTGGTCCAATTAACAGCACTTCCAACAGCATCCTTTTCACTTCCTCTACAGCTAGAGGGCACTCCTACTCTGTCCTGTTTCTAGTTTCCCTGTGTTTTGCTTGTTCTTCCGCTGTGTCTTTGTGTGGGGCTATATATTTCTAGGTCACCCTTTCCTCCTCTCTCAGAATTGAGGATGTCTTGAGACCCGCCTAGCACCAGGTCGTCTCCTCCGCGGCCTGAGGGCATAGGTTTCTACCCGACTTCATCTGACCTCCTGAGGTTCACACCTGCTTAGCTTCAGTGGGTTGTCAGTTGTGATTTGCAGGGTATATGCACTTTTCCCGAAGTGAGTTTCACTAATGTACTTTTTATTTCAGTGATACAAATGTACAAAAGCAAGTCTCTATGCCAGGTGTCCCTAACCATACTGTGGAAGAGCTACAATATGCGCCTAAACTCCATAGTACCCCATTATAGTACAGTATACTGGCACCATACAGTATCTGGCTTAAACTGAACTGATTGATAAACCTGTAGGGGAATGTGAAACCGGGTTTGACACAGTGTCAGTCTACCGTAAACTTGCACCAGAGATCACTCGATGAAATAAAATAAATCTGAACTGTGAACCCATTGCATCTAACCAATCATTGGGTAACAAATTATTCAACGTTTTATGGACCAATGGGGGTCCACAGGTCCATTTAAAAAAATACCCTGGCCAATCAGGGACCCCTGATCAGGCCCACAGGTTCATTTAAAAAATACTCCCGCCAATCAATCCAGGGCCCCTAGGCTACAGCCTACTGTATGATAACCTGTTCGTTAATCCTCCCCTGCTGACACTGGACGCACCCTGGTGTAAAAACCTTTTCACTCTGACTTGGTCCGTCAGACTGTACTTCAAAATACGGAAGAGCTACGTTATTTCTGCTCTCTTCTAAATTTAAACATATGGGAAAGTGAACTGAGTTTCTCCCTTTTAATCCTTCGAGACGCCCTGGTCCAACCGCATGCTTAAAACGAACCCTTCGTGAATGGCCGAATAGACACCTTCCCCCCTGTTTGTTCCCCGCTGATAGAATTGACTGGCCCAGCAGCAGCAGATCTTGCTCTCACAGTCTTGTGCGAATATCTGTGCTTGTTTTCTGACTGGTCTTTAAGCCATACACCAGCAGTGCAAACCGTCATACAGTAGATGGCTTGGAGACACAGCACTTGTTTCTTTTTTTAAAATACTTAGACAATAACATTAAAATTATGGTAAAAGTAAATAAAGATTTGGGTGCAAAAAATTTAGATAATATTTCTCTAGTTTCATGGTTCACATTGTGAATTATATTTTGAACCATGTACTTTCCAGTATGGTTGCACAATAGTAATTGGATTTCCCAACCTCATCAAGGGTGTAGAAGGACACATTGTGAAAAAAATAAACCTTTAATAAATATGTTTTACATTTTTTTTGTTTTCTTCCTGAACAAAAGGTTCAATAAAGGAAATTGTGGTTTGATGCACATAGTGGTTTCCACAAAAAAGTTATCTAGTCTGATGCTAGATTTATTTCCCACTGCACTGCACAATGGGTTTCCAATCAGTTGCCATGGTAGCCATTTATTTTCCCTCTGCATCAAGAGTTTCTATTAAAAACATTTCTGTCAGTCACTACTTTACTCTTTTACGTCTTTTCTATTTCTCACTATTGCCATTTGGAAAACAGATTATAGTTAACTCATTCAGCATCATTGGCTGTCTTATTTCTCTATTTACTGCAGTCTTGTTTGTTTTAATAATGTGGAGCTAAGATTCTAACTTGGTTGTACAGTAAAGCTCACACAAGCAACCCAGTGTGTTGAACAAATTAGAATTCCAAATGAAATTATAAACTTAGTTTGAGTTGAACAACTGATGAACATGGTGTTTTACTATTTGTTTCACATATTTATAAGAATTATTCTGAGGAGATATATGCTGACAAATGGGCAGGAAATATCTTAGAATTATTTTCTGGAAGATGGAGAACTTTGTTTTATGAAATTTGGCCAAAAATGGCTACAAGAATGTTGAATTTGATATGATTGTGGATTCAACTGTAAATCATATGAAATCATACATGTAAACATTTGTTCTTTTAATAGGAAGGCACAGTTTCATCAAGAGGAGTTATGAGAATTTCTGACCCATGATAGATCTTTTACGTTTCCTCAAAGCAATCAGTTTGTTACATGGAGGATGCAAAGTTTTGTTGTTCTGCCAGGGAAACAGCTTTGTTTCAGATTACCCCCAGAGCATTTTAATTGGTGTGGAAATAGAACAATGCCCTGTGGATACACATCATGGAAAAAGTACACTATGCTAACATAGGACACTATGCATAATCAAAGTCACACAAAGCTAAAGAAACAAAATACTTGAAATAAATTCATATCTGGCAATGTTATTTCATTGTAGTCATCTGGTCTGCAGCTCCAAAGGAGTCACTCACTGTTCAGTAGCTCCAAAAGAAATATAAAAAAGGTATGTACTAACTGATTCATACTACCACACATAGCCAAGTACAAAACAGCATAATCAGGGGTTCATATAATAAGTCCTTCCAAACACCTGAGAACCATTAAATTTAATAGTAAAAAAAAAGAAAGGAACTGGTATTGATGTACATTGAAATGAAGTAGTGTTGTATTTGAAAACACTACTCTAACCTAATGAAAAACTGTGAATTTCCTTCTCCTTATTAATACCTGTCATAGCTCCCTCGTAAAACCATTTTGCCAAAAGTTGTGGGAAAGTAAAGGAATAGTACATATATGGCGTTTTCATATATTTAATTGGATTGAGTTGATTACCACAGCTTAGCACTGTGTGTTTCAGATGCATGTAGTGAAAGAGAGCACCATTCATAAATAGAACTTGTACAGTAATTGCAGACTGGATTGACAGAGGGACTATTATCCTATCTGTATATATTTGAGGTGCTGTCATTTTCACATTATTTCTCTGAAGTGCAATTACATATTCCATCACTATCTAATTATTTTGAAATTCACTTCAACTCGTGCCTTGATGCACATACAACCTATACAACTTGTGCCTTGATGCAGTATATTCGTATAAAGAAGACTGAAGTAAGGTGTCCCAGAAACTTAGTTTTGCAATGGAGCTTCATTTGCAATATTTCCTTTGTGAAAGATTTCATTTTAAAACATTCTTCAAAACATTGGCTCTGTTTCAGCATACTATGATTATTGCTTTCCATGAATCTCTCCATAAATAATCCCTAAATTCTGTTATGTAAAATAAAAATCAAGAAAGTAACAGACGAGAACTTCAAAATATTTTCCCAAGCCCAAAACCAAAGTTTTTATTGAGTTGGAAGAACACTAAAGTCTGAACACATTTTGACATTCAAAAACAACCACAGGTATGCCTACTTTAAACTTGGCCTTGTCTATCCTTTAAAACTTTGGTTGGAAGTATATTATAATTTATAAAATCCCCATTATTTATTTTTGCATTGCTTATTCTAAGAAAACACATGTTTGGTCATCTGAAGGAAATTCAGTGGAGCAAATTGGTATTACTATTATTGATCATTATTATTCTAATATATACCACAAAATCAAAACAATCCAACCTTTAAATTTTAATGCAAATCCATTGCCTGCCATTTAGTATAAAACTGCCTTTTGCTTAACAGCTTTTTTTGTCTCTCAGGGGCATTCAAAATAAACTACAATGTCTTTTAGATTAGCCAGTGTTTTAGTTTTCAAATGCTTCTATATTACCTTTTAAGTGAAAACATGCTATATTTAGAATTAATTAAATGCTATGATACAGTCAATTATTTCAAGGATAATAGTAAATGTTTTAATCCCACACATAATGTCAATTAATATAACATTCAGATTACCAGGCCTCCATGTTTTTTTACTACCAATAGAAAACAGACAAAAGAAGATTGGCAAGAAAACATAAATTGCTAGACATTGTCAGATAACACTCTAACAGCTGTTTTTAAAGAAGCACCTCCTATTATATTGCTCTTGTTTCCTTTGGTTTATGTTTCCTTGTTGACCATGAAGAAGTCCATTGGGTTGACCTTTGAGCATTGTTATACTTGAATCAAGAGTCTTTGTAGACAAACCCCTGTTTAAGACTCAGAATATTTAGTTGTTTGTCAGTGAAGGACATTCTTATAGTCTAGCCATGTGCCTGGCCTGTCTTCTTATGAATTTATTCCTGAGAAGTACAGTAATATCTTTTTTGTAATGTGTAACAATATTTTAAATGAGGTTGTACTAATACACTGCCCTATTATAACATTTATATTAACATCTACATTTTAAAAGGTTATTTTGAGATTGTTTCATTTTTATATTGTGACATACAAGATATTGTGATGGCATAAAAACTGGGGCCTAGTACATTCCCTTCTATATTAGCCTGTCTTTTAGACTTTAGGTGTAGAAGCCAGTCCTATACAAGCAGTTTGCTCTGCTGATGCTCTTGGACATTTCTTTTCAACAACCCTGTACTGCTTAAATTCTTATGCACATAATCATTATGCTAACTGTATATGAAAAGAGGCCCCATAACCGGAATTCACTATCCCAGTAGAATTCTCTCTCCTCCTCTTGTTTTTAAGGAGCCTTAGCTATTCCTCAATATTTTGATTCTCATGATTTGCATCTGTCTATTTTACCCTTTCCATCTACTCTCATCCTAGTTGTGACAGCAAATCGCAGATATCAATCATCACTTCTACATATGGTGTTGCTAGTGTACTCCCATGAACAGAACACACCCTGATCAAGCCTTTGAACCTTTTTTCACACGTGCAAGACTCGGAGATCAATGTATTTATTTATTCGTGTTTGTAATTGCTAACTATTACTTTTAACCTCTCCTAATACAAAAATGGCTGCATACATACACACCAAAAATAATCAGTAAAGTTATTAAGTACAACATGCACAATCTAGGCCTTCTGATGGACTGGCAGGCCGTTCAGGGTGTATCCTACCTTGTGCCTGTTGCTTCCTGGCACAGGCTCCAGCTCTCCCATGACCATTATCCATTTATATTGGATAAAGCTCTTAGAAAATTGGATGTGCAATGACAAATTCAAATGATACTCTGTTGTTCTGGCTAAATTATATACCATACAAAATCTACAGTAGGTAGGATCTTTTAGCTGATTTGTACGTGGAAATAATTGAAATAAACTTTCAATCAAATTTGAAATACTGTAGGTCAAAATATGACTAACAAAATGGATGGGAAATATTTTTGTAGTAGAGTACAAATGAGGGGCTGAGGCACAAAAATTGGGTGCCAAAAGAGACATTTATTTAAGCAGACAGCTGAAAGAAAAGAAGGAGGTAACATAAAAGGCATTACTGCATCAGTCCTCAGCAAAGGAGAACAAGCTAATTAAGAAATGAGGGGTGTTTAAGCTCTGAAGCTTAAAATATCTTACCATGCTGAGCGAGGCCTTTTGTTCTCAGCAATAGTCAACAACAGAAAACTATATTAACATTAAGTACTTGTGACAAGCTAGGTAGTATGGCAGCACACTTTTCCACTACATTATGGGGAGCGACACAGCATAATCATAAAGTTCGTATGTAAGGAAAGTAAAAAAAAAAAGGATTTGAAAAGGAAATTATTTAGCTTTTTCTACTTAACCTCACACAACCTTGTGTAGGCAGTCGTATTATGACATCTCCCAACACCTCCATCTATCTGAGTGACAGCTGAAAAGAATGTGCTTGTTTTCACCATGGAAAAGATGCATGGCGTTAAGGTTAAGACACGTGAGGCATGAATTAATGATGGGCTGGAATATGATGTGTTTGCAGCTCCAACAATGCAGTTTTCTCCAGAATCATTCATTTGTAAATAAACTAGCCTCTCTGGGATGTTTTAATGGTTGTATGTTTGAAATGATGTATCAAAAACTGAACTGGCATTTGGATTATGAATTCAAAGCAAACTTTTTTGTTTTTTTGCATACCTCGAATGACATTTTAGCATGAACTTATTTATTTCTTTTTCTAACCAAGTGAATGAGCAGACATCTCAAAATAATCACAATTCTAATTTACCACAAAGTACAACTGCTCGCTTACAACAATATTTCATCATGCATCATAATTCTTGAAAAAAAGCTGACATTAACAAGTCTGGCATTTCTCTACAGATCCTTGATATTCCTACCTGGTCCTAGAGGATCACCATGTCTATCAATTGCTCTATTAATTAGTCCACATTATTGTTGTTTCCAGATCTTTACTCATTATGATTGTAGTTTTGGTAGACAGCAGTTTTTCAAAACCAGGTGTGAGTATCATACCTCTTTGTGGTTTCAAAATAACAATTACCACAATTATCTTTTCAAGATAGCATTTTAAAAGATTTAAAGCACTGCTAAAATAGCACTGGGACACTTGAAAACACATTGTCTTTCTCTCCAGCTACTCCGTGCAATAGAATTCAAAGTATAAAAGGAGAAGACATCTTCTTATAATATCTTCATGTGTCTCATACTCATGGTCAAAAGATCAGAAGAATTTAGGAGTAAAATAAAAGCTACAGAGGAGACCAATTTGGCCTATATTCACTTGGCTGCTAGTGGATAATTGACTACATTTAGCTATTTCTTGACAGGCCTCATGGAACCATAACAAAAATAGCTGAGCACCTTGTTACAGACACTGCCACTTTTTCCATCCTAAATCCATACCTTCTTAATTTCACAGTACACAGTATGATAAATTAGATCTGACAGCACAGTATGTAGTCTTTCTCCCTTAATGTATCTATTCTCTCCATAGATATCCTAGAATATCCTAGATTTTGCTGTCCATTTTAAATACTTCCCAACACTGTGTAGTCCAGGACAGTGATGCGTCAATAAAAATACCCAAATCTTGCATTAATTGCTTCGTTAAGATCAGTGCAACCTATTTTAATGACATTAATATAAGAACAATAACTTTAACAACAACAAAAATAATAATATACATTGCATACGTTGTCTGCATAAACATGTCATACTTTGTTCTTAACAAAAATGTTGGCAACAATCTGAATTAGTCTGCATCAGATATTCAGCAGGAAGACATAAAATGAGTAACAGTGCACACTAGACCTTTGACTGCTTTAAATATTCTGAAATTCAAAATGTGTGTCTATACAACAATCCAAAGCAAACCAGTTATAGTATGAACATAAGTGTTGAAAGACACTGAAAATGAAGACACACAATTTATGTATTGGGGGCACTAATCTAAACAACACTAAACATGAAAATAGCAGAAAGCTTAGATAAAAATATTTGTGAAGCAGACATCAGAATGCTTCCACATAAAATAACTAATGAATCTTAAGGAAGATGACATTGAAGAAACACTACAATGTCAACAACCAACATCCTTTCCTTCCAAAAACAACAAAATGTAATTCCAGAAGTTTTCTTCAATATTATAATCTGTACATAGTCTATCTTCAGTTCAAAGAAAGATAATACAGCAGATTTAAAAAAAACACTGTGATGTAATGCTCAAGAAATACAGTCCAAAGTATAATCAATAAACTTTGAAGAAGTCAGCACTGTTAAAATTCTTTTACTTTTCTCTCAGAATAATCCAGAAAGACCAAGGGTAACAGAGCACATGAAGAACTGATCTATTTATGTGTGTTTGTTGGCAAACAAAAACATAATTTCAAAGTTTAAACTTTTGATTAATCTAAAATAAATGAATAAATGCTATTTAGCTACTGAATAAATGTGTATTCCAAAAATAAATGTTTCTATTTATTCTATGTTTATTTTGTACCAAACAGATGTTTCTCATTCAAGAAAGTCAACCCCCCTCCCTCCAACATAGTACTCTACTACCAAGTATTTCAAGGTAAGAATTGCCTAATTGTCTTAAAAGGAAAGGAAAATAAATTGAAAGAAGCATAACAGAACCCAACCTGGATTAAAAGTGCTGCACAAGTAAAGGCCACGAAGACATTTTAGGTAAAGTCTAAAGACCAGGGAGTCGTGGTAGCTCAGAAGGCCCCAGGTTCAATCCCAGGTAGGGACATGAGATGTAGCTTGCTCTAATTCCTTCAAAACGGCTCCTAAGTCCATTCAGCCTTCTTTCCAAATGAGTACTGGGGGTGAATCCTTCCGGGGGTAATAGGCTGGCCGGAGCATGATGCTGACCACATCATCTCCACCTCCAGTGTCAGATGGTTAAGAGCAATGGTGGCCCTTGCCCCCCATGGGTCTTTATGGCCTGAAAAGGGACCTACCTACCTAAAGACCAGGTGCTCTTGAATGGCTCTTTTTTTTCAGCTTTTGCAGTAACCTGACACCACGTGCCTAAGAAAGTTGAGACTTGACTTAAAAAAGTGGCTCTTGGACAGTAAGCAGAGTGTCAGATGAGTCTGATGGGGATGGTGAAAAACCTTTCTGACATGCTCTGACGTGCTCCACATATTCCCGTGTACAGAATCTGTTATGATTTTCCAGAATCATACAGTATATTCTGACCAGGATGTTCTCCTGTGTGTGGCAGGACACTGTGGTCATATCATGTTGTGAAGTGAAAATGCTGTGTCGGAATTTCATGATGCTAAGAAAGTATGTATTTGTCTGAAATGTCCCAGGGTTTGGATAGTGTGCCACTCCTCTCTGGATGATCTAGGACTCCCTTACCTTAAATGAAGGTATCTTGCAATTTTTTGATGAAAACAAGGAAGGGTAAAGTAAAAATGAATTGTTCCAAGAAATATTGTGCCAACAAAGGGGTTTTCAGAGTAATATAGAGTATATATATAATGTCAGAAAAGAATAACGCATGTGAGGTGACATATCTGGCTTTCTCAAGTCTGAAACAAACATACATTCAAACTGTATTTAAGAAGAAATCATTGTTAAAACATTCAAAGCTGCAAGCGTTTTCCATTTGTTTTTGTAATATTAGTTTATCAACTTTCAGTGTTATGTAAAGTACATATGCTGGAATTAGAATCATAATTAAATACAGTTAATTGAACATTTCAAACGAACTTACTTACAACAGAACTAACAAAACAAATGTGATTATACTGGTGTTCTCTTGTACAATGTGTGTTATTTAATCTAATTTCCTGTCAAACTGGAGTTCTTTATTGCCATATAAATATTGCCTTTCTCGGAAAAACAACGCCTTTGTACTGCAAAATTTATTAACGATACCATATGGCAACACAAGGCAACATATTCTCTACATTTATTAAAATTTACAACCCTAACCTTTTCAATAAATCAGCTAAGTATATCCAGCACACAGCTGTATCTCAGCAAAATAAAATGAAATAGATTTTGAATTCTTGAACACATATAGTCTCCAGATAGGTGTTTAAGCAAATAAAGCAAATGCCAAGCAAATAAAAGTTTTTAGTCATAGGACAGTTGAGCCTAATAATCCAGAAATTGCTGGCTGAGGCCTGTGCACTGTCATTAGCCTACAGTAATCAGAGTTTCATAAGTCACAATACATATTTAACTTTGTTGAGAAAAGTAACCTTGTAACCTACAGCTAGAGGGCGCTTCTACTATGTCCTGTTCCTAGTTTCCCTGTGCTGCTTGTCCTTCGGTGTGTCTTTGTGTGGGGCTCTATATATCCTGGTCACCCTTTCCTCCTCGCTCAGCATTAAGAGTTCGAATGTCTTGAGACCGGCCTAGCTCCAGGTCGTCTCTTCTGCTGCCTGAGGGCATAGGTTTCTACACAACATCGTCTGACCTGCTGAGCCCAGGCTAACCCCCGTTTTGCCGCTACGCATAGGGTCTTTTTTTGTTCTCCTGCCATTCCATGGCTTGCCCTTCCCGACATCTGTGACAACCTTGGCTAGCCATTCAAATTCATCACCTGTGAATATATGTTTTGCTATGAGTTTGTGAGGTTGATACTGGGAGCCACATCACTCAACTTCTTGATGTGTCCTGCTGTCCATATCCGACCTAATATGTCTTTGACTTGTAGGAGGAAATCAGCCCTTGTAGGGAACTTGCATGGTCGTGGGGTGAACATACTCCACACAGAAGAGATCCAAGACTGGAATCAAACTTAGGATTTAAAAGTTGTGAGATAGCAATGGTAAATGCCATGCAGCCGCTAAGTAGATGCAGTAAGCTAAAAATGACAAATCTACTGCAAGCCTGCCAAAATAGAATGAAGTATTTTCATTAATTACTGATCTAGAGTGATTAAAAATAAACAAAACTGAATGTTTAATAAATTCACAAGTTATTCCTTCTTTGAAAATCTTTGCATTTGTTACAGTGGTGCTATGAGGCGCAAATCCTTGCAATCTTTTTACAAATTATTGTCAGTGTCAAAGTGTCAAGGCAAACGACATTGTATTCTTTCATTCTTGTATTTCTTGTATTTTTCTGTTTTTTTGTGAACTTGAAGTAAAGAACAATGATATGTTTTTAAAATGCATTAAAAATAAGTATAGATAAGTAGAGAAAATATTTACATTAACTAGTGTATATTTGTACTGAAACTTTGAAAATCCTATAACCTTTAAATCTACAAGACCCAATGTGTAATTAATATGTCATATACAGTACATTATGTTGCTATCTAGCATCATGATATAATTTCTTTCAGTTAACTGGTATGAGCCACTGGGGGTAACAAATGAGATTGCATTTATCATAGTCAGGATTCTCTTTCTTTGTGACTTTAGTAATAAGGATATAAATCACATATACTAGTTACTATGTCTTTTCTGAGTAGGAACACTTTTATTCAGCCGCACAAAATACTATAGCCAGGATAAACAAGGTATTCATAAATTGTTACTTGCAGCAGTCTTCACATATACCAAAAGAGATCGATTCTTAGTCAGCATGTTTTCTACAGTTGCTCACATTCTCTGCTCTTTCCCATTCCCTGCTCTGTTTTCCTCAGGATTCTGTACATTGGAAAAATGAAGAGACATGTTGTTCATTTTGAATTGGTATCACCCAGGGCACTTCAATAATTTTGCATAACTAAATTTCAAAAGGAAATTAAAATGTTCCAGTCTGGTAAACGCATAACTCCACACATAAACACACTATAAAATCATAGGACAGTCATTGCACTTGGGGCATTTTTCAATTATACTGCTCCCTGAAGCTTCCACTTTCTGCTCTACAATGACATAAAGTAACACAATGTTCTACGCATATTGCACCATCTATGACTTACACAGCAAGTGAACAAATTGGAATAGACACAGAGTATAAGGTAATTAGGTTTATTTTTCTACAACAATGTAAAAAATTCTTAATGCAGAGCTATGGGCTCACACTTTAGGATAGACATCTGGATGAGAATTGAATAAACTTAAAGCAAGCTATTAGGTTATCAAGGAACAAATCATAATGCAGTTTGGACCCCAAAATTGGGTTTTAGAGCCAAGGTCTTGCTCATAGTTCTTGAGAGGCCACATACAGTATTGGAAGGGCACAAAGAGTAAAAATTCCTAAATCCTTTTTTTTTCACACACTCACATTTATTTTATTTTACATGTCATAATTCTCCTTATTTTAAACATATAGGCAGTTATTCGCAATGGTTGACTTAACTGTCCCAGTAACTTACTTTCCTTATAAAACAATAGCATGGTATTCTTCAGCTCAACGAGTTAAAGTCCTGAGAGGATAGAGGGAATTGATACTATAACAGTAATACAACAGCTAAAAAAGCAAGATATCAACAGTCAAGCTGAATTAATACAGTACAAATTTACTAAGGCCTCTGTGCCTAGCTTCAGATAGGTTGCAGTTTTACTTGAGTTGTTCATTACAGCTATAGCGTATTGTATTTTGATTCAATTTAGGCTGGACTTCATTGTAAGGTATGTGTCAGTTAATGACCGGAAACCAGTTTACATACAGTACATTACATCAAACTGCAAGTAAAATTAAAATCTCTTTTTAAAAAAGATGAATGCTTAATTAAAACATGCTTCACACAGCAAATGGGAATTGGTAAAATCGTGATATTATGATCTTTATAATGGGAATTTCACATTAGTCTCACTATCCTCATCATTTTTCTGCAAAAAAAGATCAGCACTTGTAACTATAATCATCTTTCGAGTATTTTTCAGGTTTTATGAGTGTAGCTGGATTTTAATGGCTTCCTTTAAGATGATTAATTGCTTATTGCTGAAATGTATCATCTTTATGCTCTAGGTTGGAAACCTTATTTGATAGGATGGCTTCAAGGACAGGAACAGAGGAGTACCAAACCTACATTGCACTATATTGTCCGTTTCTTTTATGATTTACTTATGTGCATTGAGTACTCCATGTTTTATAAGTTATACAAAGTCACTACAATAATGTGTCATGGGTTTATGGGCTATAAAGTCTTTTCAGTCCATTATATAGTTTATAGCCCAAGTTAAGGCATTCTAGGGAATTCAGGCTGCTTTTCGGCACTGAGCTTTCAGTGGGTATTATTGCACCCTAACCACAGTGATACTGGCATCTTTGTCCTAGAAAGTTTGTCAGTAACTGTCATGTTTGAAAAATGACCTGGGTTACATGGCAGCAAACCCCCAATGGAGTTTGAATGAAACTAAATGTATAGGATTTCTAATGAATACTATGTTTTCCTCGGATAGAAACATTGATAATGGAGACCTGAAACCTGTGCTAAGAAGGACTTGATCAAGACAAGAAAATTGAATTCTTCCAATCTTGTTGAAGATGGCAAGAATGCGTGGAGGTCAGCACCAAGACTGTCTTCATCAATAGTAAAACCCCACCTGCCAGTAACTGTCTTTTGTATATTTTACCATTCTGCTAGATATCCAAAGGCATGATTAGTTGACAGATTACAACTAAGCTTCATTCCACTTACAAATCCCTTATGTAATGTATGTAATGTTATGTAATTTTATCCACTTTGACAAGAGGTAAACCGCTGATGTAAAGTGAAAGTAAAGGTCTTTTTGTTCTGTTCACTGTGGTTTTGCTTTTACTATGATTGACTGGCAGAAGGAATTGTCTGTCTTTTACCTTCCCTTTGCAAGGTCAATTAACATTGTAATAAGGCATTGCTTGAATCCACCTCATTTCCTTCTCATTGACAGAACTGAGTTTGTTGTGGTTCTCTTTTGTTGTGTTCAGGTCATTAACCCCAAACAGAAGGAATGTTGGAAATGTTGGCTCCATATTGAAGTGGTTCTCTTTTCACCACATCATTGTCTTAAGTTAAGTTAACTTGCTGATCTCTGATGACTTTTAAATGAATACCAAGAAATTAAAGCATAATCTGTGGATTATTTATAGTCAGACAGGTCAGAAGTCATAGACCTAAAGTCAGTCAAAATTTAAAAAAAGTAAGTGATTATTTAATTTAGAATTCCTACAACAAAACATCCACCCAAAGGAGTAACTAAAATTCAAAGAACTGAACATTTGTGGAAATCTTAATGGGACAAATAAACCAAAAATGAAAAAAAAGTCTAGGAGATTTCTTATAAAGTTATTTAAAATAAATTCATAATAAATATTTTATAAGAGATTATTGGTCTTTCTAGTATAAGATTTTGAACAGCAACTCAACTATAATTAATACCAGACATTAAGACAGTAATTGTTAAAATTAGTCTCCACTATTTTTTCACACATTCCATGTCATTGATTGACATCCTAGAATAGAAAACAATGGATTATTGTCCATCAAAAGCAATAACAGTTGGTCAAGTAATCTTATAGCACATCGGTCCTTCTATCCATTTTCTAAATGCTTCATCCTGTTTAGAGTCTCAGGGGAGCTGGACCCTATTCAGTCAAGCAAAGGGGACAAGGCAGGGTCCACCCTGGATGCCAGTTCATCGCAGTGCACACACAGACAAAAACACAGACATGCAGACGTTCACACCAGGGCCAATTTAACCAGTAGCTACTCAACCTACAGTTATGTTAACTAACAAGAAATAATAGGGGGAAACTCCAGAGCTCCCAGAGGAAGCCCACATGAACACAGGAAGAACATACCAACTTCATGTAGATGGCACACTAGGTCTGGAATTGAACAGAGGGCTCCAGAGCTGCGAGCAAGCCATGATAACCATATTAGAAACATAACTGGACAAAGAGCTTCCATAATGGCATTGTAAGGACATGCTACATGAATGACCAAAACCAGTCATGAAGTATTTGCCTGCATAACTGAAGCACATATTTTGCATTAACTGTACATTTTTTTAAAATGTTGTCTGTGCTACCTTTTGAAATCAAATTCCCCCAAATGTATTAACTAATAGTCAACTTAGAACAAATAAACTAATAACAAACACAAACAAATACATATTTCACATTTAGTTCATTAGTACAACATCTGCTTGATTGCATATAAACAATCCATTAACTGTACCCATAACATCAAAACCACATAGAATTTATTTTGGCACCACTTCAATTATAGCCTGCAGCTGAGCTGGTGGATCAGGGCCATGATACTTATTCAATTGCTGATTTTATATTGAAAAACAGAACTAGTATCACAGTTCAAGTATCACATTGTACCCAGTTCATATTCCTCAACTTTGTCATACTAAAATTGGGGGAACTGAGTATTCCTTTCAGAAATAAACACAAGGGTGGTGTACATTCTGTGGTTGTAACAGTAATGACATGTCTGTAACAACCAAGAAACCCCTGAACAATTTGTGATGATGAGATCACAACTGTACCTACTTAATGTATGATCATTTGTTACAGCACTAAAATGAAACTGCAACAAACAGTACTTTGTTGTATTGAAGTGAGTTTGTATACAGAAATGAAATGTTTTGTGTTTCAGCCATTTTGGGCCTTATCAAACATCTCACAACTAATTTGTTTTAATTCATATACCTTTATATGACAAAATATTTGATAAATAACCTAAGTAGCTATGGAAAATAATAGCATAAAGGAATAAGCATTTTGTGAACTCAACCCTAAACATTACCCTCCCTTATTTGTTATTTTACTGTTATTCCAGTTTGTGCTCCACATTATATAATTCTAATCCTTCTAAGGTCATAGAGTTTTAATTCTATGCAGTCATGGAATATATTTTCTTTTTGCTAACATCTTTAAAGTTCGTATTAAGTACACCTTAAAAACTAAAATTTTAATTGTCTACCAATACACAGTAGAAGAAAACATTCATGGAAGTACAATCTGTATCCCAACAGGTCTTCAACCAGATGTATGCCAAATCTGGTCCCTTTATTTGCCAAGATATGTGGGAGGTTAATTGAGATTCATGCTACAATTGAAAATTATAATTGGAAAACAAATGTCTGCCACATGAATGTTTCTAAGGTCAGACTATTTTAAGACTGATTTTCCACTGATTGAAAAAAAAACATTCTACAAGACTATTTCTCTAAAATGAATCAAACAACAGAGGTTGTAAAGAGTATCTAAAACATGGTAATGCCGTTAAAAATCATTTCCAGATTGTAAATGATTGTGTCTGCTTTCAATTACATCACCATACCCAAAGGAATACCAACCTTCTGTGTAATGTTTCAGGATAATTTGGGCTAGTGTTTAGTGAGACAAGCACATAGGTTGTAAATAAATAAATGTTTGTAAAAAGCTCAATCTCAATTGATATCTACTCATTTTCTGTGAAAACAGGGAATCATGACATATTGAAAATCAGTTTTAAAAGAGCAACTGCTTCTTAGTTCACGCATTCACATCGTTTTTAAAACCTGTCTGAGACTGCTCAGACTGCAAGTTGAGTGCAGACATCACTAGTACACATTGGGGTTATGAAATAAGCATTGTACAATTTGTGAACTGCCTTGGTTAGCCAGTAAAGCTGGGGTCCTGTGAAAGAGAGATGCTGCACTTAACCAGTCAGCACTAACTCCACTGCAAGGCATCTTATAGCACATCCAAAATTTAAATGACTGAGACGACGTGTTGAAAGGTCTTAATTCACCACGTAGTACACTTATCCTTACGCTGAGTCATACAGTAAATACTTGACATTATTAACGAAGCAAAAATGGGTATGTACAGTATATGATTAAAATAAGGGATGTTTAGAAATAAAGAAGAGTCTGTCTTGAACAGTAAATATCTGTAACAAACTGAAAATCCTGAAGGTAGAGATCACATTTGTGTTCAATTATCCATCCATTCACTCAGAAGGCTGCTTATTCCTGATCTGATGAGTATTGTGGCCAGAGCATTTCCCAGAAACATGAGGCACAAAGCAGGACTTCATCTTGGATGAGTCATCAGTACACTTTATAGTAGGTGTTAATTAATGTTACAAATGTTTTAGCTGAACTGCTGCATAAACCTGTTATTCTCTTGTTCAATCTTTTAGTTCAGATTACAGTTACTAATACAATCAGATTTAACAGAGACCCATGAGCTACAGCTTAAAGGCTTGTGCATTCAGCATGTTTCACTGAAATCTAAAAAGGCTAAATTACACATCCTGTACAGTATGTAAGATATATTTTTTAAATGGCGTCTTTTCCACAAAGACACACACTATTAAGATGAATTGCATGTCTTGCTTCTGTTAAATCAAACTGAATGTGCCCTTACTCTAAATCTGACTTAATGGTAAGCTCTTCCCTTACCACTCAAGAGTCCTCATCGCCTGGCGAAAGTGTTTACCACCCCGACATGCAGAATTAAGGTAATATTAAAACTGGTTATCACAATTAATTAACTGAATATAAAAAATAATGTGCAACTTTAAGGTAAGCATTAAGCTAACATTCATAATGTTTATTATTTTAAATTGAATTTTTTGCTGAGTAGATCATGACCAATTTATCATCACCTTAACTCATCTCAAGAAATAACAATCAGATACTAGTTAAAGCTGGTTCAATATTAATGTTTGAAAAGCTCACAGGGAGACAAAATGGAATTCTAGCATAGTAATGCTTAATTTGGAGGCAAAAGTGATAATTGGTATTTTTGTTGTTGTTTGACCTTTGAAATTAAAGTTTTACTTATCACAGATCAAATACAATGCCATCCCTGGCACAGTTTCACCAGAAAAAAAACAACAAAAGGAACCCTTGAGAACTCCCTTAGAATGGGTGTAAACTTTGAAAATATATAAGGATCCTCATAAAAAAACTCTACACACTAAGATTACATAAAGAATTTGATTTCTTCTGGAAATCTAAGGGATTTTAATTTTATGCCTTTTATCCCTTGTTTGCTTTGCAGTCACATTATAGTACATATGGGAATAACTGTTTTATAGACAATTTTCACTATGTAAATATACCATACTTCATATTTACAGTCAATAACAGAGGAAGAGTGGGCCTCTGTGCTTTGACCCATCTCATGAACTCCATTAAAGATTTTTCAAAGCCTCACTGCTGGAAACTGGAGAGAGGCCCTTACTGTTCCTCTCTGATATTGTCTGCCAATTCAGTTTTAAAAATATCACCATCTTCTTAACCAGCAGAGAATAAAGCTTTCCCAGTGTGTTACTGTGAGGACTCACTGCCCACTCTCCCTAATGCCTTCTTTAAAACATCCTGTCCCTTGTGATGCTATTACTCATTAAGGTCATATCCCTTTAATCACATTTTCTTGATCAGAAAGTCTAGCAAATGCTTTCTTCTATGACTTAATGTAAAATTAATGAAAATGCCAAAAACGTCTATAAACATAGATTACAATAAGAGCATTTATGAAAATATTATTATCATCATTTCATTTTTCAGTCAGTAACCTGAGTTTAGACTGTGTTGATCATGTACACTGCTATGTAAAAGCATATGCAATAGCAATGGGGGCATTAATATTTGGAAATTCCGGTTCAGAGAGAATGCCACTTACTGGCTCACCAACACCACTTCCATCAACAAACCTGGCTTTCTCAAGAAGGCCCTGAACCTGGTACTGATCAACCCCAACCTTGCTTAGCTTCTGAGATCCAGAAAAATCAGGCTAGAGGGTAGTATGTCAGTAGTCCTCCAAATCACAACGGGTGTCAAAGCATTTATCAAAATCCAAGTACCTGCTGTTTAGTGTCTTTTAGAATAGTCTGGAGCATTGCTGGGACCCCAGTCCCTGGTCGCCTGCCCTAGTTAAACTCAGCTTTCTGTGTTTAGTGATCACAGTCTGTTTGTTCAAAGAAGAACTGAATTTATTGCCCAACAGAAGGCCAAAATGTTTTGATATTACAGTCAGGTCCGGATGGCAGATAATCACCTTAGCAACAGTGTTTGCTGCCCCCAGTTTCTAGAGTTTATCTGCTAGTATTTCATACAGAAAGGCATCCCCATCTATGGATATTCATCTCCAAAGATGAACAACATCTACACTTGTAAAAGAAAAAAGCTTTTAAACTACAGTCAATTTGTTTACATTCTGGGAAGAAGTCCTATTTTACATCTCCATCTGCACTTAATTTAGATAGACTCGGTGGTTTCAAATTATAGCTAGGTTTATTAAGAAGAGGAATGCAATTAAATGACATTGAATAAACAATGAGAAAGAGTGCTCTGAACCACATATTAAATTGCCCACATTGTGAACCCTATATCTGGACTATAGACTATCTGTTCTTACTGTTGTACAGTTTTTCAAAAATAAGGGTTTTGGTCATGTGGGCTAATAAGCAGGAAGTTTAAACCTAAGGGGCTTTTCCTGTGGAACCTATTTACTCAACTAATTAAGAAAGTTTAGTTGAATAATGAAATAATTTTAGATTCACTTATTACTTGTTTCTAGATGGCTTTTAATAAGCATATCTTAATGTTTTGTAATTAAAGCCATACAGTACATGTTGGCTATTTTAAGAATCATGCCTATTGGGATTGTTGCTAACTTTTGCTTCCAGTCCAGCAGTCTGGTTTAAAGGAAGGCAGGTTTGAGCACTTTGCCATTTGTCCTTACTATTATTATCAACTTCAAACAGCAATGGATTGGCTAGGAAAAGCCATGTGTTTAATGCAGTGCTGTTTTGATATATATAATTTTATAAGCTTCTACAACTCTTAAATATCAAACAATTAGCAACAATTTTGCCCTTTTGAAATTCTTGATTTAGACCATGTGGACTGAGTGTCAGAGGAATTCAGTTAGATGCCACCTTCTGTTGTGGTCTTTCATAGGTTTTAATAGCCTGATCAATAGATATAAATTAAAAACAATTACTAACCTTGTTCTTTTGCTTTCTTTATGATGTACTCATCTTTTTAGTTTTATTTCAGCAGCAGAAACAAATTACAAAGTAGTGGGTTTCTCATAAATAATCTTTTTGGTATTGTTTTTTTCCTTTTCACTGCATTATTGATTAATGCGTATTTGGTAGTGGCAGGAAAATTAATCTAATTTTAATCTTGCTCTGTTCCTTACTTCTCAGACAGTGAAATTGAACTGTACTGCAAGGTACTGAACAAGATATTAAACAGTCAATGCATTATTGTTTTCTTCCTATTTGTGTCATTTGTGGCTTAGATATAATTTGAAAAGTTGAATTATAAATAGTTTTTCTAACCATGCTATAAGAAATCAAAATCTTTGGGACATTTATGAATTAAGACACACCATATGTATTCTACTTGTGTTAAGTTTTTATTGAGAGTATTCATTCTTGCTTCCTCGTTAAAAACCTTGTAAAGGTGAGTCTTTAATGATGTTGAGAGAGAAAGAACAGGGAAATTTATTGAGAAAAGGGAACTCCATTAAATATGATTGGTATGTGTTTTATATATACAGTAAATAAGAATAATAAAGAGCAAAGCAGGATTTCAATTTGGAACCAGGAGAAAAAATATATAGATTATAGATTATAGATTCTCTGCGAGGTACCTTAATTTACTTTTTAGGTTCCCCTGTCATACTCTTTACACAACTGGAAAAAAAAACTTAAATTCTGGATTGGTCTCCATTATTAGTATAGTATGTCCTGCCTCCGACAGTTTCTGTCATAACCTTATACTGTAATTATATCTGTATTTGTAAGTGTTTATTGGATTTGAAGAATTTATGTCCTATAGGCTGAAATGATTAAATTTCAGACAGATCTGTCTGGAAAATAAAATCTTTGTCATCTCTTTTCTTTAATATTTCCAGTACCTCCAGACTTTTTCAGATAAACATGCAACCTTATTTTCCACTGAGATCAGTTTGTATTTTATAAAAATCTAAGAATTCCAACAGGAACATACAGCAAACAAAACTTGATTAGAATAGTTATTCTAAATACAGACTGTTCTGTTTTTTTTTGTTGTTTTTTTTTTGCTCCTAGCAGTTTTTGGTTGGCTTTATAAAAAACCACACATTGAATTTTACCAAAATAATTTAGAGATGACGTAACATTTTAACTCCATCGCTGGACTTATTTGTGTAAGCTTTAGCCTTTGGTTGGAGAAATGTATTTTCATCAAATACTAATTTGCATAAATAACATATATAACGTGCAGTCATAGTCTAAATAAGGTATGGGTCACATCACAAAGCTACATGTCCTTTTTAAGAACATAATGTAACATTCTGAAGCCCATCGTGACAGCTTAATTACATTGCAATTCCAACTTTAAAGTTCTCTCAGTGATTTTCTTAAATCACATACGAAAGCTTTCATTTCCTTTGGGATAAAAAGCACTATAAAAGTGTTAGTCTTGATGATGATAATTATTATTCTTTCACAGTTTAAGACAAGGAATTAGCAATGTTGGAACCTTTTTGAACCAAGTAGAAAAAGCTGTTTACATTCACTGCTAGTGAGCCATGTATATAATGCATGATTTACAATAAATCGAGTGAAATAAAGATGGGCTGCTATTTACTGTATATCAGTATATCAGGTATATCAGTATATCATGTATATTTAAGGACAAATGAAAAAAGATATGAAAAACAGTATATCTAACCTACACACAGAAAGCGTAAGGCAAATAAAAACACTGCCATTAATTTCCCTGGAGTATTTTTTCTTGTCTAACTCAAGCTCTCAAAAATGCGTCAAAAGTTTTTTTTATGACAATTGTTGGTTTTTTTTACATTTTCTAAAGTAAAAACTTCAGTCATTCATGTCTTTATTTTAATGGCAGCCACATTTATAATTCTAATTTCGGGAAACACCTCTCAATCATTTTGCTTTACATGCCTGTCTCATTAAAAATGTGACTCGGTTTAGCTGGTAAATTGGCTTAAATTGGCTGGTAAAGACGATATAATCTGAAACACTGTCAGAAGAACATACCTTTGGAGTGGTGCCAATAGCCAATAGAAAGGGAGGATACATCCCGAGGTCAAATGTCAGCAGAAGCTGAGTTCAAAACGACTTGCTTTGTTGAAAGAGCAACATTTAAGGAAGAGGTAGGTCTGATAATAGGTAATACCAGTGTCTGATCTAAGAAGTTACTGTAAAGTAAATAAGTATTTTACAATACCTTGCAATGGTTTGTTATTAGTATTATGTTTGTGGTATCCTGTATTTGTATTGTTGTATTCTTCATAGAGCAAACTGTTGTGTATAATGACATTTTGATGGGGAAAAACCTCCTATTCCGTTACACTGTGTTCCATTTAACATTTTTAAGCACTAAAAAATCACATTCATCATACTTCTGGCAATTCCTTGTGAAAATGTACTTTGAGACGTTCACCAGAACATTCCATTCAAGAGCCTGTGCTTTGTAAAACCCAAATTGGATCAATCTGCAATTATGTTATTTTCATACCCAAAATGCATCATTATATTATGGGGATTAACATGACATTTTATTAATATTTACACAGTATAATTAAGAAAGCACACAGTACCAGAATGTTTGTAATTCATCAAGGATGTGCAGTATTGTTAATATTAAATTGAATGCAATCAAAATAGTTTTGGAAGTATACATTATACAACTACAACAAACTAAAGTTTCAAATTACTGTAAATAATCTAAGAAGGAGGAAAGTACCACAAATGCTCATTGTCTTCACAGCACATTGTTTGAAAACCATTTCATGAATTTTAAATAAAGATTAATACAACTGAAAATATGTGAGTCAAAGACATAAAAGAAAGATCAATCCTCTTAAGGTGTTGACCTGAATCAATTTCTTCGATTTTAAAATGTATTAGTCATCATTAAATCCAAGATAGTTGTAATGTAATGCATGGACACATTTAATGACACTTAGTTAGAAGGGAATCAATCAGTATGTAGATTCAATTTTTAGAACCTCATGCTAGCTTGATTTCTGATTGAAAGCTGAATTTCACATTTATCAAGCACAATTTGGAAAGCTTGACATTTTTGAAGCTCCAATTAGCATTTAAGCCTCTTAGAAAATCAACTTCACAGTAAGGATCATCTCTTTTATTTCAATGGGAAATTGCCTTAGTGAAATATACAAAAAGCACCTTATAGAGACTGGTCAAATAAAAACTTTATGTGTACTGTATGTGACACAGAGTGTAATAATGCATGTGGGACAAAAGGTGTCTGGGGCTGATTGATCTTAACTGGGCTTTGAATAGTAAGGGTGGTGCATTTGTATTTCCTACCTCAGGTTCTTAAGTTTCCATTGACTGGGAGAGAGACTCTGGAAAAAGGTGCAAATGCACAATGCATCTGCAACAGACAGTTGATCAATGAGCCTAGAGCAGTTAGCCCACGCTCATGACATCATCCCCTTGTGGGGGTGAGTCATGAGTCTGTTAAGGGGAGCCAGCATTACAGATTGAGATTGCAGCTGTTGGTCCCAGGAGAGGACTCAACTTGGAGACCAGGGACTGAGAGCAGAGGAGGAAGTATTGTCCTTCTGTCCCCTCTACCCAAAACTGGACTTTGAGACAAGCAGCATAGAGGAGGTAACACCCAGGGACACACATTGGGCAGATCACCTGGGACTGAAGAGGTTGCCTGGAACTTTACTGTTTTTTACTCCTTTTCTATGGCTTAAGGAGACATGCCAGGTTACGGACCAGTGCTGGTTCTGGAGAACGGCAATACGAGGCTGTTCATGTGGGACATTTAGTTCTAGGAACTAGGGTTCTAATAGAAAATACAGATGGTTAGACTTGGCATTGAAAAGGTATTTTATTGTTGTCTTGAAATCTAAAAGATCTGTTATATTTAACATAATTAATTAAAATATTTACAAATAGGTACATTATTTCATCCATCCATTTTCTAAACACTTTATCCAATACAGGGTCACAGGGTAGAATACATCCTGGATGGTACACCAGGCCATTGCAGGGCACACACAGACACACACACATGAGACGATTTTCACAGAAGCCAGTGAGCCTACCAGTATATCTTTGGACTGTTGGAGGAACTAGAGCACCCAGAGGAAATCCACACAAATGCCATGTACAGTAGATAGCACTCCAGGTCCAGAATTGGACCCAGGATCCCAGCACTACAAGGCAGCAATGTTAACTGCTGCAGCACAATCCTACCTCTATACTGTTGTGTTATGTAAGTAATTTGAATGATTTGCTGTTTCACATAGCACTTTCTTGGCTGTAACACCGAAGTGGAAGAGGCGAGTTATTGATTTGACATGTTGACCTTTTCTAGAAACATTATGTTCTTCTATAGCTGATACATGTGCAAGTAATAGTAAATGAACTGGGTTATGCAAACTGGGAATTTCAAAGTAATTGCTGTATTTAAGTTGTCTCAAAGAAAGAATGACAGGAAAATGGAGCTTAGCCTGAAGACATAACTGTTAGAGAAGGCAAATGGGTATAACTGTTAGATATACAGTACTTTATAGCAAAGAGCACAACTAGCCCAGACCGCTGTGCTTATGTGAAGATCTGTGCTCTTGTTTCCCTCTAAACTACATCTATTCCTTCTATACTTTACTGATTACATACATAGAGTAGCAGCCCTAAACCCTGGGTTCAGCTCTGGACATGAGGTTTTATCTGCAAGGGGTTTGTATGTTCTTGTTCCAGATATAGAGTATGAAGAAGGCTCCACTGCCGAAACCTTGGGTTCCTTTTTTTCACCTTTTTTCTTAAAAAAGGACCTAGTCAATCATTAAGAGCTACTGGAAAGTATGATCCTACTGTAGTTAAAAGATAATTGTGGCTTCTAGCATTCTTTTTACCTACAGTGAAACTAGCCAACCACAGCTGTATATTCATGAGAGGTGGATTACAGTTATCAATCTGTAAATCCAATGTAAAAGATTAATAAGGTATACGTAGCATCTGATACACAGGAATGGAAAGACAAAATTACAGGAATAGAAATGAAAACCTTAACCTTCAAGAGATAAAAATCAATTTCACCTCTGGGTAAGTATTGCAAACCAGGGTTTTTTTGTCAAATAGCATATGGAATTTTGTAAAATAAAAACATTAAAACACTTACACATTTCTTGCAATATCAAAGTATTTCAGGTATGGTAAAAGTGACAAAATAGATATATTTTTATAAACACCCCCATGTCATATAGCCTTTTTTACATCTAGGTTTCAGATGTATTTTGTTGCTGTAACAGAATAAAACTCAAGATTAAAGGTGTAGTTCTAAAGGCTGATAGAGGAATAGAAACAGAGACAGGAATACCAGAGTTTATTAATCTGATGTTCAGAATGATAATGCTATGATTGGTATATTCTGTCATTCAATCCAGCTTTGTCATGAGAAATTTCTACTTTATATTTCTGCTCAGTCTTATTTATGCTTCTCATTCACCAGCTCTGCTATAGGTTTTTTATGCCTATTGCTTTTAGTGTTCTATTTGTTCTATTGTTGTTCTGGTGAACAACAACAAAATTTTACAATTCAAAAAAATAAAATACAAGAATTTGCTAAATTATAAGTTAACTAGTTTTGGTATCCTATTGAATAGAACATGAGTCTGTTATGAACTGATTAGAATATAGATTAAAAAATAAAAAGGAGTATTTGGCTCTTATGTAGTGATTCATAATCGCAAAAAATAATCTTTATAACTTCTAAACAAGACTTTTTGTAGTTCCAATTAATTTCTGACATGTTCATTCATACAAAAATAATGAAAGCGGGATACTGTATCTTTCTGTTGTCTCTGAAGAAGGTCTTCGTAAAAAAAAAGCATTTTCATAAATATATATTTAACAAAAATCCAACGTGCATTGCACAATATAAATACATTTACAATTTACAACATTGGGAATTACGTTCTGTGTGAGTTCAGTGATTATAAGCTTGAAACTGCTAATCACTGTCTGTCATACCCAGTAGTTACACAGTACGGTGGCTTAGATAAAATTGGCATAAACAGTTACATTTGTATGCATGTCAGGGTATTTGCAAGCCCAGCAAGATTTCAATCTATCCTGAAAACCACTATTTATAAAATCCCAATCATAAGCACTCTTAACACCTATTTGAACCTGTTCTGTTTGTCGGTTTATCACTGCTGCTTTGCATATGAAGCTGGAGCTGATAAAATTATTAAGAGAAGTGGCTGAATAATCTGCTTTTGAAACTGTCACAGAACACCTCTGGAGGCTCTGCAGCTGGTTTATATCAACATTTCTTTCCTTAAATACTGTTTAGCATAGGAAACATTCCAAACATGGAGTAGAGTCACATGGGTACAGCACAGCATTCATTTGCTGAGACCTGCATCGAAACATAAGCATCACAACATTATGAGATGTTTTCTTAGATATCCATATATAAATTTTCTTTCCTTGGATAATATATGGAGTTTATATAACGAAAGTTCAGGAGGGATGACAACAACCACGCTCAATTGTTCCCAGCCGTCAGTAATTAACAATCAGAATTAGCAATTAAGCCAAATATTGGCTCCATAATAATTCATTACGCTTTGATCTTGGGCGTTGTCATTTCTAGTGAAGTCACTTTCCAGCGTTACCTTGGAAAGATTTTTAACTCAATTATAACAATGAGAAATGATATACTGGTCTCATGCACTATTCTATGGAAGTCTTTACATGCCTTCCTGATACCTAGCTTTCTTTAAGGAGGATCATGTAGAAAAAGACAGCAGATTAGCTACTAGTTGCCAAAGGAATTACTGCAGGTGAGCAGTATCTGTTAATTGGCAACACATATTTTTCACTTATATTCTTATACTAGTTGGAGTTGAAGTATAATGTTTCAGAATTGTCAAACACATACCATAAATACCAGGAAGAAACCTACACATTTACATTAACCCAAATATGTCCTCGTCCAACAAGTAGAATGTTTTTATATATTTGTTTATCCCAGTTTGCCTGATTTATTACTCCTTCACTTGGGCTGTGCCAGAGAATAAAGAACTCAGGTGTCTAAAATATGATGTCTACTGCTTGGGTATATTCTTAGCATTTCTACAGTTTGGGACTTAGAATTATTGTATTTAATTGTAAATTATCCCACTCAGTATACTGTATTTGGTGTTCTCCAATTTTCTTAACCTGCTCAATATTTGTAACTTTACTTTTTTGCTAAATAAGCATTTGCAAGACAGGAAAAATTGATAGGCAAATATAAAAGAAATTAGATTTATTTAGCATACAATTGTGTTTTAGAACTAATAAACTGATGAACCAATCAAAGATTATGGTTTTACATAGAGGCTCTTTAATGATGTAAATCAATCAAATAATGCAGAAATCTAGGTTGAAAGATTAAATCCTGACAAAAAATAAGTGTTATAATTAAATTACATATTTTT
Organism: Lepisosteus platostomus; assembly: GCF_059453375.1. Lineage (NCBI taxonomy): Eukaryota > Metazoa > Chordata > Actinopteri > Semionotiformes > Lepisosteidae > Lepisosteus > Lepisosteus platostomus. The sequence goes on from NC_142623.1 coordinate 34,754,700, forward strand.
TGCTTGTCTATTTTTTGCTAATCATACTATCAATAAGTTTACTGAGCAAGTAGTTTATTAAAAACAAGGAATAGGTTCACTACTGTACAGATGCAGCCATTCAAAATGCACGGTACAACCACATACCGCATGCAATTAACCACAGGTCACCACGTTGTACCGCGGTACGTGATTGGCTGGCCAAAATGACCGACAGGGGCACTTGTGGTGCATTGGTTGTTAGTGAAAAGATTTAATAATTTAATCTCTTTATAGAAACCCTTTTATTAGTCATTTGCTTTGAGATGTTCACTAATGGCACTAAAATGTAGTCACAGAACAGGAATTAAAATTATGCATTATGCAACATGATATAAGTGGACTCATTTTCAGGTATTATGACTAATTCTTATTCCACTGCCAAAACATTTACTTAAAGAAATTTAATAGGACCAAAAAAAAAGGTTTTAAATGTAAACCATACAAAAATGTAATTTAGGTGGGTAGCTGCGTCAGCATGCGTAGGCTGCAAAGGAACAAATAATAGGTTTATTCCATGCTGAAAAAAAGAAGAAAGAGAACACAACGTTTCGGCCATGGAGTAGTCTTCAGGTGTGATCACAAATAATGTAATTTGTCTGGCTGACAAGCATTTGTTTTCATTTAATGATTATATCTCACTCTTCTGAATGCTTTGTAGCTTTGTTATGATACATTATTCATTAAATAGCCCCAAGTCAATAGAACTAGTGGAGTTCCAACATAACCTTCAAAGTGAAAAAAATTGTGATCAATAATCGTGTAGAGTCTGATTTATAGATATTTCTTGCTTCTGTTTTTTTTTTGTATAATCTTAAATGATTACCTCATTATCCATGTGTTCCAGAAAAATAAGTTATCAGAGAACTGTGAGCAAAAGTGACAATGGAACAAATGAATCCATATGCTGCAGGCCATTTGTGAAACATTCTACAGCTTTTGCGACACAGTCATATTTCTGCTGTGTGATTTTTCAAATTCATCCTTCAGGAAGAGATTTAGAGCAATTTTTTACAGTTCATGAGAAGTGTAATAACAGAAAAAGCATAATCTAAACTATCCCCTTGAAATAAAAATTTGTCTGTCTTTCCTATGAAGGTCCATGGAAAAAATAATTGCAAAAGTAACGTGACAAACTTTCATAATCAGAAAAAAAGATTTTTTTTTGTTTCAGAGTGGAGTTGATGGTGGTAGATTTGTTTAAACTGTTAGTGTCGTTCTAACACCTATTAGGGTCTGAATATAATACAGGAGATTTGTAGATTTTTTCAAATTAAAAACTTAAAAGAAGGTAGAACATTTCAAGGGCATCATAAAGAATAATCTGGAAGGAGATATCTGAGCATATGAAGCTGGTACCCTTACTTCTTTCACTAAATTAAATCCTCATTTTAAGTAACTACTAGCAACGAGCAGCAGCTAGACTAGCAAACAGACAGGCTAATGGGACCAAATTGACTCCTCTCTTTTGTAAGCTATATGTTATTAACTGAGGTAAATACGTTTTAAGCAGCTATTATTTAAAAATAAGCCCCTTCGGTACCATGATTTATTGAGTTACTTAAATCCTGCATCCATAAAATACCCAAGAAACACTTCTTTAATACACTGATCACTAACTATATTTGCTGAATGTTCTTAGTTGATGAATCCAATCAAATTAAACTTATTTTGTTAACATTGCAAATTACTGGTCTCACACTTCACATACGCATCCATTCATCCACACATTTTCTAACTGCTTTATCCAGTATTGGGTCACAGGGGGAGCTGGAGCCTAACCTTGGCAAACAATGAGAAAAGGCAGGTTACACCTTGGATGGGACACAAATTCATCACAGGGCCAATTTTCCCAGAAGCCAGTTAACCTACCGATATTTTTATGGACTGTGGGAGGAAACCGGAACATTCACATACCTATAGAGGATAAATGTTTGGGACCATTTTAGGTGCAGCACCCACAATGCCCACAAAATATCATTTCCAGTCTGCGGTCAAATGTAAGAACAGAAAACATTCAGGAGAATAAATGTGTTCTCAGGTTTCTGAAATTCCAAAATGGATTACGACAATTAATTGCATCACCACCACAGAATATGACAAGGATATAACAGAAAAAGAAAATATTTTCATACCAAGAAAAGTAGTCTTTCACTGATTGTTGTTGTCATTACCATTATTCTTAGGTACGTAATGTGGGATTAATAACTATTCAAGCATCCCTTGTAAATGTGTGTAGCATGGGAAAGTCAATTTTTGTCTAAGATATGTTTTGAATTCATCATACCATATAAGATCAAGACCTTCTAAGCCTTACCATAAGTCAATGTTTATAAAACAAATATCTGGAGCACATTGTGATATTGTTACAAATAGGGGGTAAAGAAAATAGAGAATATCAGGAAGTGGCTGAGCGGATTAATCAAAATGTAAATAAATAATCATAACTCCCAACTTGTAAATTAATATACCCGAGCAGTTGGTATATTTCTTTGTTCTCTAGCACAGTTTTGATGAAAAGACAATAATTCAGGCACACTGGGTTAAACAAATATTTATTAACAGTGACAATACACACACTAACAACACACAACATAAACATGAAACACACAAGTTACATTAGGTACAAAAGTACCTAATGAGCTCCCCTACTTCTATTAAGGAGTTTCAGAGACCTAACGCCCTGACCACCCAGAAGAAAATGCAGACTGTTACCAATTATTTGACTCATATATAATGCTTACAGAGGCTAAAATAAGAGAAAGACGCCTTCTAAATCAACCTCAGGTCTAACCTGAGGTTAAATCTCTCTCTGCAAACCCGGATGATGCAAAATGAATGGGAACCTACATAGTGATAGATGTAATAGAAATTGAATAAAACTCAATATGAGTAGAGCTGCTATGTGTCCATGGTGTATGCAATATATACAAGTAGTGGGGTTATGCTGAATACAGTGAAAACTGTGTCCAAATAGGTATCTCCCTAATTCTAAAGTGTACCTACAGTACTAACCAGGAGAGGCTGTTTTTAACCAATGGATGCCTTACTCAGGAAATCAGACTTCCCTAACAACCATAGAAAAGCAAGCTCTCTTAACAAGGTTAAAATACTTGGCTCCAATCTTGTATTTCTGGGGGATTTGGAACAAGATGCTCTTGTCTTCCTCCTTCTCTCAGGTTGTCTCTGTTTCTTTCTCCCTTTCTCTCCCCACTTGTCTCCTTTTTTGGCTCCCTGTTTTATGCTCTGTTCCTGGACTGCTGATTGAAATGGTTCACTCAATACTTAGTTATAAGGTAAACCAAGGTAAACTTTACGATTGCTTTGATCACTGAATCCGTGACCACCGCATCTCAGCAAACATCTCCTTGCTTGGAAGTTGGAAAAGTCGACACTAGCCAGCTGTCTCTATTGCAGCTAGGTTCTTAAAGACACTTCATAACAATATAATTATCTGTGTTCCATATAGTAATGGAATATTTATCTTTAATTGGCATGACTGCAGACAGCAATAATACTATAATTATTAAGAATAAACACCTACAGTTTTACATGCCTTTAAAGAAGCAAGAAAAAGTAGGTAGAGAAATCAGCTTACAAGAACAATTTTTTAATGTTAAACTGTTTTGGTTTTTACAATAAATTAGATACAGGAGACTAATAGTATAACACATATTGACAATATTTTATACTGACATCTCACCCAATTTTAGTGTTATTTATAACAACTATATATTCTTATGTACAAAATAATTTGAAAAAATATTTTACAATGTGTAGTATATTTGTGATTTTCAGTAACTGCTAAATCCAAATATTTTTCCAAGGTTTAACAGATAGTTTTCTAAATTTAAACTGATTTATTTTAAATGTACTGAATGAGCCACTTATCTTGCTAACGGTACAGTAATTGTGATGACATTGGTTTGCTAACTGCATTGCACAATACTCCCATCATGTGGTCAAATCTCAATATGCAATGAGCTGGTGGAAATATCCCTGTTCATAAGAGACAGACAATTCCCTATACAGTGATTACAAAAATAACGTATTGTATATTGATCTTTGGCTTTTTTTGTAAGTACAGGATGACCACATGGTCATATGAACAAGGAAGTTGGTGCTCCCCTACTATAGTCCAACAGCTTGACAAAGGACTGGCATTGAAATAGTGTAAGAGTGAAGGTCTGAAACCAACTTGAAAATAATGGGCTAAAGGCCTGTATTTACAATATACTCAATTATAGTGCTGTTATTGGCAAGAATTAAGGCTTGTCTTTCCTCAAAATATTGATCATTTTGAATGACAATTCAATTTGTTAAATTTTAACGTTTCTCTAAGGAAACAGTGTAAAATGAGCGCAGCCAATGGAATGGAATGAAACGCAAAAGTGAGAAAAATAAATCTGTAGATGAATCCCCGAAAGCCACAAATACCCTGTACATTTTCCCCTAAACACTTGACTTAAAGGTCTGGTGAGCAATCATATAGGGATTTAAGGGCGCTTCCTTATTTTTCCGAATGACTCTTTTAATTATGAAAATAATGACTTTCAAAAAGAGTTCTACAAACTCAGCCACAGTGCAGATGGAAACTCCAATCCATAGCCCCACCAGGCCTCCAATACTGGACACAAGGTCAATCACCTGCAAAGGAATAAACAAAACAGAGGTGTCAGTAAAAATGGCTAATGAAATTCATATAGTAATAAGGTTAATAAATATTTATTTTACTGCACTTTTCCTTAGATGTTTCTCTAGTGGAATATAAGTCACTAGTATGCATTTTAAAATCTATATTAGAGCACTTAGACTATACATGAATAGAGAAAACTAGCATATGAAGCTTTCTATGATATCTAAAATAAATTTAAAAAGTATATTTGAGTGACCAAGTAAATGTGTTTTCCCCATGTCTTATTTTCAAACACTCATATGTAAAGCAGTTACGGTTTATAATGACAATGTATACTGTACTTTATTGTGCATTTATAGAATTATGACAACTTGCCCTGGAAGATTTTTTGTTTCCTCCTGTAAGATAATATTTGAGGGGAAAAACATTGACAGATTCTCTTGAATAAAAGATCAAGCCATCTGGCTTTAACATCTTTGAAACATTGTGTAAATATTTTAATATAAGATCAGAGAAGGTAATATTCTCATCTCAAGAATAGAATGATATTCCAGTTCCCCTATAGATTGTACTATATTGCTGTTCCTCGTATGTTTGTCTTGTGATGTTTGGTCAAATTAAGTAACTATGCCATGACATAATTGTATGGCTTTTTCATATTCTGTAGAAGATTTAGTCATGACAAGCTTTTTCCCCCTCTTCACTTCAATGTCACTTACATTTGAGAGCTTCAGGGCTTGATGTCATTATTTTGACCCTAAATGGAAATACATCTCTTGCCTGAAAGACTGGCTGTCCAAACTTAAATATAAAGTCTATTTGCTCAACAATGGTGATTTCAAAGTATTTTGTCCACATGGGTTTTACAAAAGGAAAACAAAAAGTAGAAAATGACTTATGTGATGAAAAACGTCAGCAGAATAGCTAAGAAATACTTTTTCCCTGTCAGGGTTCAAGGTTGTTTTTCCCCCCTATATATATTAGAAATAGGTCATGGTACGTCTGTTGGCAGTCAAGTGCTGGACTGAATGTACTCCAGTTTTTGTGACAGTTTGAGCAAAGGCAGAGTCTTTTCTCAGTGTGGAATGCAACAAAGCCGTCCTGCTTCAGATTCCTGTTTTGTATCACGCATGACCTTATACGGCCAGACGAGGCTGATGTTCAAAAGCCAAGCCAATGAGAAAACCACCAGCCTGATGAAACGATAGATAAAATGGAACAAATAGCAATACAAGCTTTTTCGGAAGGGCAATAAACTTTAAGATGCTTACCTGGAAAGATGGAATTTCTTCAATAAGCTCGTAATTAAGCTGCTGATAATTAATGATGACTTTAACAAGATTATCGCTGTGGAAAAAAACAATAAAAAGCTCTTTTGGAGAAAAAAAAAGCTTCAAAAGTCCCGTCTGTTTTGGGATAATGGAAATACCATAAATTAAAGTCATGTATTCCTTTAAAAATGTCACTTTCTCTCCAGTTCTTGTCAGTTAATCAGTCTTTTAAGGATTAAAAAAGAACCTGGATTGTTCAGTTTATGATAAATTGATAGTTACTGTAAGTACAAATATGGAATAAAACCTAGTTATTTTTACATGTTCCATATGTTAACAATTATGGGGTGCACAGTACAAATTATCACCTACAGTGCATACTGTAATTTCAATGAAATATGGAGTTCATAACAGAGGGTTAAGAAAAACATTAGATCATAATCTAGCCTTCTTCTGCTCTCCTACATTATGGAGATCTTTGCCTTCTGGACTTCCCTTTGTGCATTTCTATCGCATTCCTCCAGCCACCCCATCTACACCCTTGCAGCAGCTTCCTAGCTCTTTCCTCACGAAAGTGGGGAGGGGTTCAGTCAGCCTCATCATCACAGTCAATTCAACTTACCGTACTTTGTCAGCTACTTTGGCCAGCTTTCCTCCAGATTGTCTCAGTTTTCTTGCAAACTCATTCTACAATAGGAACGGTAGACATCCAAGAACTCATCATCTGTTAACAGAAAGCTGATGACACCACAGCCTATCCCATAATCAGGCTGGACACCACATAGGAAGCCGGTCCTTCACAGAGGACAGTTTAGCTGCTTGATTTGATGAGTAATAGAAAGTTGGTAGCCGCCATTCTGGGCTACCATAAAAGAAGGTACTGTAGCTTCTGCATATGTAACATTTCTCCTGTGGTTTGTGATCACTTACCATATAAACAGCACTAGGCCACTGAGATGAAGATAGTGTCAGCTCAAATATCTCCTCCCTGTTTGCAGGAGAACAAGAACAAGAGCTTTTTTTTTCATTCTTTCTTACTGATGGTAAGATAAATGCCACAATCACTTTCATACTTCCTGTAGAAAAATATAATAATAACTTCCTTGTAGGGGAGCAGTGAAACTGAATACTTTAATCTTTTAATTGTTCTTTTTTAGCTTTTGAAAAACAATGGTTTTGTAAAAATTGTAATGCTTTCTTATCTTAAGCCTATGTGTGTGATTACAAGTGTCAGTGAATACAAGATCTACAAATATCAATACGTTCATGGCATGATCGTCATCCCTCCTCTAGAGGGCGTTCCGACCGTTTTGTGTTTCAGTTTCATTATCACGTACACCTGTCCCTGGATTCACTGTTATCACTTAAATCCGGTGCTCTTGAAGCCAGGGGCTCTGCATTGGATGCCCGCGGGCCTGCCGACCTGCCTAGCATCAAGTCGCCCTACGTCCAAAGCTCGAAGGCATAGGCCTCCAAACGGCGTTCTGACCAAGCTGAGTCCTGGGCTTAGAGCGCCTGGCCTCATCACTCTGTTTTTAACTTCCTTGTTCCTGTTCCTGTCCCTGACCCCGTTCCTGGTTTTAATCGTTTGTCTTGGATGGATCTCCTGGCACATGGACCCTGGACTGCACCCTAGTTTCCCATTTGGACTTCCCTCGTCTCGACTTATTTGCCTTCACTCCCCCCATGCACCTGGATCACTGTCAGCGCCGCCCCTGTTCTCCATCCCTTCCATTCCTCACCGTGATGTCCCCCTAAGCCCTTCTCCAGTCACTTCCGGATTATACCATCTGCACAGGGTCCTGAACTATGCACTTGACAGGAGTCAGGACTGGCTTCCGCTAGAGGTTCAGACATTTGCTATTACATAATCTGAATTCGTTTTGCAAATAAAAATAGAGCTGTGCTGCAGAAAGTGTTAGCATCTGTTAATGGGTCCTGACGAATTAAAGAAACATCCACATGAAAATAAATTTTGGGCATGGATGCACAAAAACTAAAATGTTATTCCTGACATAAAAAAATAAATTGTGCTACATTTAAGCAAATGGACCTTAAATGGGAATTTTTAAAGTTTCAATTTCAATGTAAAACAAAATTTCTATTTTTCTAAAGGAAATATGAAATATCAAGTGCACTTAGCAATTAACACCTTTCTACTTGTCTGATTGTTTCAGTAAACTCAAATTGAGTAATAGCACTCAATTCTGTAAGTGCTCCAAACACTGCCATCCATTAAAAATAACAGCAGATCGGAGAATACTACATTTTATAGATACCTGCTTGGGACATTTGTGGTTTAAATCTATTTATATCTGCACACTTTAAAAGGCATATGAAAACAAAAATGGTAATTACTTACTCGCATTGTAAAGGACAGTTACATTCCAATTCATCGTGAGCAAATTTGTCTTCATAAAGTTGTACACATTTATCTAAGACAAAGCAATGCAAAGCAAAGAAGAACTGAAAACAGACTTGGTGGATTTACATTTCCAAAAAAGACATTTGGTGCACTCCTCTGAGAGTATTCCAATCGTGTTGATTACATATTGAATTGAAACATTTTAGAGAATGGACCTCTCTCTCTTTAGACATTAAACACATGGCATTAATATTTTATTTACCAAGCCCTGATGTTACAAAAATGTACAATTGCAACGATCTGTTTCTTTATTAGATTGTTACTTTAGCTACAGTACATAATATGCATATCTTACTGCAGAATCAATTGCATATTAATGATTGCTGCAATTTATAGCTTGTCATCTACCTGTTCTACTGGATATGCAGCAGTCAACATTAAGCCATAATGCTACCCACTATGTTACCTTTCAGAGTAATATATGCACAGACTTTGCAAAAAAGGTAAGTGTCATGTATGCCATATCGTAGTACTGTTGTACTGTTCTTTTGTCAACTGAATGTCATGTGTCATCTGATGACAATAAACCATGTGACAACAATATGGGACTCAGGAATCAATTGAATATGTATTTATGTGGTACAAGTGACTTTGTCACTTGTGCCATTCGAACAGATGCTCTCCATTGCCTGCACTTACTGATATTTTTGTTGGTAATGTTGCAGAAAGGGACTTTCACATCCTTTGGCACTGGGAACTCCCACATTCCACAGCCACAGTTCTTAATGATGTACATTTGTCCACATGTCTTCTTACATGCCTGTGTAAATAGAAATTATTCTTCAAAGCTGGTTAGGCTTAAATACAATTTTGTAAAAGGGCAAATAATGCTATACATAATTTATAAGGTATACAACCCTCAATGGTACAGAATATTTCTGTTCCATTTCCACAAGAATTACAAGGTAACACAATGAATGCTAAAGCTCAGAACTATTATTTATTGTAATCACATCTGTTTCATAATCCCCATGTTCATTTCAATGCTTTTCTAGTCTATAATTATCCCGCCCTTGTGTTTTTTAGCAAGTACTGTTATTATCTCACTTTAATTCATATGATTGGACAAGTGTGATGATAATCAGAGAATCCCAAACAAAGAAAGTTTGGAAAAGAAGAGGTAAATAAATGCAAATGAAAACACAGAAGTAATTCTAAAAAATAGGATGTCCCTGTTTGGATACATAATAATAATAATTAATAATTGCTTACACTTATATAGCGCTTTTCTGGACACTCCACTCAAAGCGCTTTACAGGTAATGGGGACTCCCCTCCACCACCACCAATGTGCAGCATCCACCTGGATGATGCGACGGCAGCCATAGTGCGCCAGAACGCTCACCACACATCAGCTATCAGTGGGGAGGAGAGCAGAGTAATGTAGCCAATTCATAGAGGGGGATTATTAGGAGGCCATGATTAGTAAGGGCCAATTGGAAATTTTGGCCAGGACACCGGGGTACACCCCTACTCTTTTCGAGAAGCGCCCTGGGATTTTTAATGACCACAAAGAGTCAGGACCTCGGTTTTACGTCTCATCCGAAGGACGGCGCCTGTTTTACAGTATAGTGTCCCCATCACTATACTGGGGCATTAGGACCCACATGGACCACAGGGTGAGCGCCCCCTGCTGGCCCCACTAACACCTCTTCCAGCAGCAACCTTAGTCTTTCCCAGGAGGTCTCCCATCCAGGTACTGACCAGGCTCACACCTGCTTAGCTTCAGTGGGTTGCCAGTTGTGAGTTGCAGGGTGATATGGCTGCTGGCATAACTCACCTCCCTGCTGTATCCAACTTTATACACATCTCTGTAATAGTTATGAATGCCATCTCCTGTAGTACACGTGCTACTGTAAGGAGCCCTGAGTCGATGCACATGAACCTGTTTGGAATAAAAATACAAGAGACGTCTCATGAGGAACAATCTGAATTCATTGTAATTGCAACAATTTTTGCACTTCATGATCTATTGATATAGTTATCAAGCGCTTCACAGTCCTTGTACAGTGGGGAAGCCTGAGGCTGACTTTATAAGTAATTGGTTCCTATGAGTGTGGAGGTATGTTCCTCTTCCTCATTGCTGTTTTTGACTTGATACTGTTGGTAAGCTTTCCGGGTCAGAATTAAAGGTTTTCTGTGTTGATGAAAAACTGCATATTCCAAACACCCATTACAGCTCAGAAAGGCCAGTTGAGTTTTTGGCATGGTAAGATACTGATGACCAAGAACATTGCATTAACACCCTAGCCTTGTGAACATGTGAACATGCCTTCATATCAAATTTAATGTCTATAGTAGAGTTTTCATAAAAAGCATCATGTACTGTATTCTCACCACTCCTCCTACTGCAACTCCACTGAGCTTGACCACTTGTGTCTTCAAGAATGCCTTCTTTGTTCATTGTTCATTGTCTATGATTTGTAACTGGCCTTGTGTAATAGTTTTTCTTCTTTCTCTTTGGACTGCATTTCATCAAGACATCAAAGGAAATAATAACAGTGTTCCAGGGTCATGCAGCAGAGGCAGATGTTTTCCCTTTTTTTTTAGGATCTGTGCTAGTAATGTCATAAACCTTTATATGTTTATAGTGTGCTCTGTATGTACTGTCGAGATCAAAATAGGCCTTCAGGCTTCGCCAGTCAGGACGGGGCTGTAATACTGACCCACAGATTGGGACCCCACCCTTAGGAGCCCATTATCCACTCCAGGCCTCTCTAGGTATCATGTCGTGAAGTTATTTTTGAAGCACATGACCTGGATGAACCTTTAGGTGTGCCTTACAAAGCTCCCAGCTCCCTCAAGAATCGGCTGAGATAGAATGTAAAGCCTTTTCTCCAACACTACCAATCCTTTTTTCGTAGCATCTTTCTCAGCAAGTAATTAGGATGTACAGAACAGTATATTTACTATAAAGCTATTTTATCGTCTTAATTTTACAATGGCTACAAATGAGACGAGGCCATCCACCCTGTCTAGCCTGTTTAGTAGTTAGTAGCTAATTGATCCAAAGATCTCATTCAGATGGTTCCTTAATAAAAAATAGGGTATTGGCTTCAACAGTAGACTGAGTATCTTATCTAATCTTACAAACACATTTAATTTAATTTGTTCTATTAAGCAATTGAGGCCTGAGTTAAAAATAAATCCAGGAACAAATATGGTCCTCAAGAACTGGAGCTGTCTAACCCGGTCTTACAAAAATCCCTAAATATTTTTGTAAATGTGAAATCCTCAGTTTCACATTCTTACTATACTATAGATTTTCCCAATTTGCAGAATACAATATGTGTCAAGTTTACCTGGCCTTTAAATCATCAAATGCCTGAGAAAGCAGAATGAAATTTATCAAGTTAAGCATTATACTGTGTTATTTTTTACAGAGGAAACTCAAAAGAACAGGAATCCAGAAGCCACACCTTGACGATGGCAATATCTGACTCCTGCCCAGGAGGAATGTTAACTCCATCATCTTCAGGGAATGGCATGTCTTTTTGGTCATGGATGATGAGGCGAATGCCTGCAGCTTGGCTGAACTGCTCAATGTATTCGTCTTGTTCGATAGACAACTCCATGGTTAGACCTGTGGGACCCAAAAGCGTGAAGACATCCAGAAAGAAAACTAGCAAAACAACATGACTTTGTACTGTAGATTTTGTACTGTCATTGAAGACTAATTCCAATCTTTTTTAAGGTGTATCAAATCAAAGTAAAATTTATTAAAATAACTGTCACCAGTGTAAAAAATGGGGTTTTATTACCCAAAGGATGATATTATCCATGTAAGTGTAGTAAACCCCTAAATAAACTGCAAACACGCTATGCAAATTCCTTATGGAAGGTTTGCAGAAGAGCATGTGAGAGGGCAGTGACTCCAGACAAAATAGAAATTCTTGTCTGGACCATGTCCCCCAGAATGCCTTGGGGAATGAGCTGTTGCCTTCAGTCACCTGACCAGATATTTGGTCAGGTGACAATTTTAAAAGCAGGAAGCTGAGGCTTCAAATGGTCAGTCACCATCAGCCATCTGAGGACAGAGGACAGAACCTCTGTTATGCAAGCTGTACCAGAGGGAGCAAGAGACGAACATCAAGGACTGACTGTGAAAAGATCTGTGAAACTGTAAGGCTTTGGAAGTATTTATAAAGAGTGTCAGGGAGAGACTTAGTTTCGTGAAGAGACTCTGAGAGAGACTGAGTGGTAGTTAAAGCCTATAAGCAGCTTAGCTGCCTGGCACAATACTTAAGGACCTGATGAAGTTAGTTAATAGCTCATAAAAGAGGCTTAGGCTTATGTTTTGTTGTCTTGGTGTTTGGTTTTCTATTCCAACTCAGTAAATAAACTGCACTTGGTTTGTACAGTACCTTATAGCTGTGTCTTGTTTCTGTGTCTTTCTTTCATTATTTGCCTTAAAGTTCCTATTTTTTGCCACCGTGTAGTAAGATGAGTCTAGATGTGTCAACAAGAGGAGTTGTAAAATGATCAGAACTTATTATTTTATTCAGCTTTAAAAAATTCAGGTGTGTTTTGCTATATCTGGAAAAGAATTCTTCAAGTGGAATTACCCCCGACAAATATATACATGATTTCAATGCTAAATTGCTTGTGAGTGTACAATATGTATGCAGACAATACAAAAGCTATGCTACAGTTAGCACATTTTTTTTGTTTAAATAAATAAACATATCTAGCCAGCATTCTTCTCCTAGATATTACAATTAAATATTTTAAGGCACTAGACCCATCTTTGAACTTACCATAACTAAATCCAGCTTTTGTAGCATTGAGAACATCCCTTCTCATCAGTCTTCCACGATTCTCCATTTTTGTTAGGCTATTGAATGTGTAACAGTTTCCAAACTTGTGGTTGAAGAAGGCGTTGAAAAAGCTATAAAACCATCCAGGATTTTAAATATGTATTAATATCACAAAAATTACATAGCTCTAAAACATCAGAAACTCAAATAAGTTTATAGGAACACCAAGAAAACCATACAATGGCAAGTTGCACATCAGACAAAGATGTCTGAACTTCACTGTGTTAAAAAGCGCTAATTTAAGTTTCCTAACTAATAAAGGTTAATAATTATTAATACGTTTAATATGATAGTCTTTAATATGATTAATAAATTAGGAGTGAGAAATGGTTTATCATCATCGTTTCAATCGCATATTGTAGCAGAAAAGATTCAGTTTTAATGGATTTAACCAAATATTATATCTTACACATTACACACCAACACCAAATAAAATCACATAAAAGTGTAAACGTATCACAATCGAAAAGCAGCTCTGGCAAATTAAGAAAGCATCAACAACTTGAGCTTTTATATCAGGGGTTTACTTTACACCTGTTTTTCTTCACCGTGATTTTTTATATTGAAAACTCTCATAAAACAAAAATAACTCCCTATGTTCTCTTTTGTCTAGTTCTATTTGTTTCCCTTTTTAAAATATGTGTATTTAGTGTTATGTTCTACTCTCACTGAGCTGCATCTCTAAAACTACATATCCGTACCCTTAATAATATTTTTTATGAGTTCAATGCATTTCTTCATTAAAAAGAAATTAAAGTCCGATTTTCTTTTACTTATAATCCACATTGTAATGAATGAAGTGAAAACTTCAGTAGAATTGTGAAAAGTATTAAATCACTGTATTAAATAGCTTGTGAATTCCTATGTATGGTATTACATACAGTATATTAAGAGGCATTTAAACACAGCAAATGAGTACTGGAAATATTAGCTTTTGTTATTTATTACAGCATAGAAAATATTAGAAATGTTAAATTAACTTTCATGAGACCATTTAAACATACCACAGAGCAGAACTTTAATTTCCATAACTTTAGTAGTATAGGCATAATATACACTAACATGGCATTTCCATTTTTTCAGTTTTAGTACAAAAGATATAATTTTCTTAATGTTATATTTTTTGTAAGATGAAAATGTAAATCCACTGTTAGAAACAGGAACTATTGATGAATAAAGTAGGAATATGATATGAATATTATCTACGTTATAATGTAAACATAAATCTCATAGGTGACATTGTTAGGAAGGCATTCCATAATCATTAAGCAAAGGATTGATTGTGTTCTCCCTATTGTAAATCAGGGCTTTCTGGACTTGGTTCTGTAACGCCAGCACCTGTAGGGTTCCGTTCATGCAGAGCTCTCAGCTACATAATCAAACCCGTATCTGAATGACAAACATTATTTATTTGAAAAATTATTTTCAAGTTCTTTTTCAGTTCAAGATTCCTATTAACTATTACATTTTTTACTGTATGTAGTTAAGAAAAACTTAGGTGAAAAGCTTGAAATCGTGTATTAGTTTGATTCTTTCAGAAAGAAAAGCAAAAGGTACTGAGGACACGTGAAAACCTGTATTAAAAAGCCCTGTTGTGAAACAGCTCGAGAGAGTCTTACCTCTTGTCACACTTCTCACCATGGAAGTGGCAGGAGATCAACATGTCTTCCAGCTGATGTCCTGCTTCAGCCTGCTGGTCCGGGTTCAATTTGGACAATAGAAAACCCAGCTGATTGCTGTCCTCGATGTAGGCTTTCTGGCTTTGTGTGGAATTAGCATAGTCCGTATTCAGAAAGTATAGCCCACCTTTCAGGAAGCTAAACTTGGACAGCATGAGGGACTTGCGAACTTGGTTTAGGTTACAGAACGTCACAGCTGGGAACTTTAGTCTGGCGCTATTGACCAGAGTGACTTTCTCCTGGGAAGGATAGTGGAAGAAAGTATTTATGAGTTCACTGCATTGCCACAACATGCAACCCACCACTACCACCACAAAGATGATCCAGCAGTTCTTCTGATGGTTAGATCTGGAGCGCAAAATGGAGGAGACGCCATGGGCTGAAGTGTGAATCAGAGTCTCCCTGCAAATTGACTGCAATGTTGCCTTCTTAGAAATCACCATCTTGGCCACAGTCTAGATTGCTATCACATCAACAGTCCACAGTGGTCATTTCACACTGTTATGAAACTTTAGTTAACAGAACCTTTATCTCTTTTTAGTAGTGCATTCTACTGTATGGTCAACATATCAGAATATATAAATAACTCCAACTGCTGAATTGTCTGTCATTGCTTGCTACAAGAAAGTCAACATTCTTCCAATCTTACTGTATGTGTGGGATGTTTTATAAGCAACCTATCCACATGACCCTTTGACTTTATATCTTACACAAGAGCATTCTATTGATTTCCTGTTTCTTCTAAATCTTATAGACTCATTAAGTCTAAAGCACCCTTAATTAGGCCCGGAGAGAGATGCATTGTATTTAAGTGACTTAAAAAATTGAATACAAAGATTGATTAAAAACACCTCTTAAATCACCTTAATGAACTCAAGATGAAATAATTATGTAGACATTTTCTGTAAAATCAACTTTTTGTGCCTATTACATACAGCATTTGGAAAGAAATAGAGAATTCCAAACCTTATTTTCTGTAGTTTAAAGAATTGAAGAATTCTGTAAAAAAATAAGAATACCACATGCTCTGGTTTAACCAGAGTAATTATTTGTGCAGAACAAATGTTAATACATCACTCAAGTTTGGCTTTTAAGTCATTACAAAATGCAGTTGTGCTTCAGTAGTATCTAGTATTTTGCAATAATTGGCAAAGGAGCAGGTTGCAAAACTAGTACACATTTGCTATAGGAGGAACCTGCAACTTTGCAATTGTGAAAAGACATGAAAGAAAAACTTCCAGTTAGTGCATGCACACTGTAATAAGCATATATGAGTGAGAAATAGAAATAATGTAAAAAGTGCTTATTGTGAAATAGGTTACTATTTTTTACAAAATAAAAAGAGATATTTGAATTCAAATGTACTTCTGTAAAGCCAGTAATATACCACACGCACATACAGTATAAAAGAGTTAAGTTATCAAATAGGTAAAGTAATGCACATCAGAAGCAAAAAAGGCAGATTACTGTACCTTCTATTTCTTATTTTATAGAGACTAAATAAATCTCAGAAAAAGAGAGTATATGTACATCATAAAACAGACACGTTTTTATGAAATTGCCTAGTTAAAACTAAATTAAAGTATTTTAGCTTTTACCTTAGTTTCACTGTACAATGAATTACTGAGATGCCAACAGTCCTGGTGTAAGATTAGCTACAATTTGTGCCTGAGGTCAGTATTTTCGCATTCACAAAGGTGATATTGATTCATTGCAAACCATAGCAAAAGAAAATTAAAACATTTTTACTTCTGCGTTAACATGCATTAATTGCTCAGTTGCTTTGTGCATTACTCAATTTAATTCAAGTTTAATTATGTTTATTTACTTGCTTGAGTCCATGACCCTTTAGTTATTTGAAATCTTCACAATTAAGATAATTGAGTACAGAAAAGAGGATGATTAAAGCGAGAACGTTCTGTCTAAAAAGTAACCTTTATAAAGATTATTTCACAAAAGCCAGCTCAGATAATATTACAGGAAAACAAATAACCACATACAGTATCCTTTCACATCCATAATTCCAGTAATTCTAGTGCAAATGAGCAACTGGTTTCTAACAGTCAAAAGTTATATTTATTGATAGCATTTAAACCCATTGTGAGTTAACTTCTACAGTTAATTAAAAGTAAAGCTGTAATAAGTTGGTCTCTTCTGGGTTTTTAAACATTTTGTACTGGAAGGTACTGGTCATCAGTATACAGTATACCAGCTGAAACTTTGTTGAGTACAGTATATTGACATTTCAGACGGCACAAGATGTAATGAGTTAAATTCAACTATATGGTAGAGATTTATAACTGAAGATAAAGAATGAAGGAGGACTGTGAGACCCAGACATATAACTGAAACAAACATTCCTGGGTGTCAAAACATTGGCCAGAAAAGGTCAGAGGTCAGGTCAGAGAAGCAGGAAGATTATGAAATATGGACCTCATTCCCACCTTAAGAAAAACAGCTTAAGATGAAATGTTGGTACACAAGTAATTTATATAAGCCACAGAGTATTTGTGTCTTATGGTAGCTATAATGCTTTGTAAGGCTTTTAGGTTTTGTGTTAGTTTACTGGGTATCTCTTCAAGCAAAGTTTATAAAGTTTTTAGCCAGTTGAACTGCCACTATGACAACGCAAGCGAATAAAGCTAAAGATGTTCTGTATTCCTGTGTCATGAGAGTTATCTTCCCTACAAGACTTTTATAGTACAAAACACAACATAAAGGTTAAATCTCTTCTTTTGTAAAAGACATTTAGACAATTCTACTTCTAAATAATAAGAAACTTCACAGTTTCACATTCACTATTTGATCGCCTGTCCTCAAAGAGAAAATGCAATACTAGTTTTCTACTTGTGGTTCAAGAATCAGCATCGATGAGTGCTTTTCAAACGACAATAAAGTAAAATGTACACAGTGACTTGCAAAACTTCCAATTTACATCATAAAATAGGTAAAATTTCCAGAGATGCTCAGCTCTGTGTTCTGCAATTCAGAATGAGGCAACAAAACTTCCAGTGATGTGAAGCAGCAGTATTACATTGTAAACAAGCACGCTTGTGATTACACCTCTTTTAATCCAGCAGAAATATTGCTTTCGGTCGGAAGACGGTTTTGCCTATAAATACTAGTGGTAAACTCTGGCATGCAGATCATGTTGGAACATTCCTGTGGTGAAATGTCCGCTGCACAACCTGTACTTATTTGCTCATACATGACATTAGCTATTACAGTGATTAATGAGTAGGAAGGGCCACCTCATGTTGCAATTCGTGGAAACTCAAATGCGAGTTTGCGACAGTATGGCGACTTACAGTACTTTCCCAAAGTTCATGATTTTGTGCTTAATTCAAAATTTATAAAATGTTTCTATTTATTTTGTTACCAAGATTTATTAACCAGTCTGAGAAATTGGGATTGCAGTTCCCCTTTAAAATCTAGCTGCCACAGATATTGGACTTCATAGGACTCTGATTTGCTTGATAACAGGCAGCCATCTTGGTCCCCATGTTTATCTTGGAGACAAAATAGCAACCAACTGGAAAGTATGTTTACAAGCACAGGAGTATTCTACAACACAATTGCCTCCATAATAATGTAATGGTTTTGAAAACCAAAAGATGTTCAAATTTATGTTTATTTTAGTATTCAAAGATGGTGGTCTCACTTTTTTAATTGTCATTGATGGCTTGTTGCCAGGATCTGTGTCACCTGTCATGTTGCATTCCAGGATTGTGCAGTAGGCACATTGACAACAATGTAACAGTACCTGAAGTGTTGATGTAGTGCTGTATGACAATCTCTGAAAACATCAGCAACACTTACATTATGTGATAATTAGAAATGTTTTGTTGAATTTATTGAACAGGCAGAAAATGCACAAATTCTGTAATTTTACAAACATTTACACACTTTTAAAATGTGATAAAATTCTAGTTCTAATGACCTTGCAGATCTTTATCACTATCACGTCTGCGTTAAACAATTCTTGGTAAGACAGCAGTGAATCAAGTTGAGCTGGTTTTTCGGACAGACAGTAGATTTCCTAATGGTAAGAGTGATTGAAAACCAAATCTAAAAATATGAATATTTCATTTCTATTTTTGAGGGGGCTATTTGATGGAGGTAGTGTAGCAGAATGAGAAAGTCTCTAGATTCGAAAAAGCCATTAAAAAGTCAAGTGGAGGCTAAACTCTTCATAGTTTAAAAGAAACTAATACAGCCTATATACAATATCTGAGAGGCTATTAAAATCCGCCTTAATAAAAAAACATACCCATAATACAAGGTTCAGGTCCCTGCTACAGATACAGCTGTTTTACTTTCAGTGAGTTACAGTAGGTTACCCCAGTTACTCCAGTACACCCAGCTCTGTGAATAGGGAACAGATTTTTCTGTGCATAGATTCTACAATGAACAGACTTCCCATTTCAGGGAGGGAATCTTGAGTTCTCTGTTTGCTTAATTCCACAAAAACACAGATAAGATCTGATCCGATGGTCCCTTGTGACTCAAATGCTGAACTACGTACCCATTTGCTATTTTAATGTTCTGCCATTAACATAGATGACTGTACAACTGCTGTAATTGTGCAGTGCAAACTCTAAGCCTGTGGGTTAATAATAGAACCTCAGGGGAGATGATTAGAAAGAAGGCAGGGAAAATTATGCGTTTCTGCAGTTAATTATTTATAAACAGATGCCATGGGGGGTGCTGCTGATTAAGAGTGGACTAAAATGCACCAGCTTTAGACATTTGTTTGAGAAACTATATTTGTGAGCCAACAACCTAAAATAGTGCACAATATTACCCTGATTGAGTCAGTTTTGCAAATATAGAAGTGATTTCAGACTCCACAAAAGGATCAAAGCCAATAAAGAGCAGAAACTGGTAAAAAAATATTAAAAAGAGCATGTACAATATCCCAGGATATCTGAAGTAACTACTCACATATGTACTGCATGGAGTTTTGTGATATGATTTGTGATAATAATGATACCAAAAAGATAAAATATCCAGTATTTAATTTTGTAGTAAACTGGTGTAGTTCTGTGTCACAGAGTGAAAAAATGGGTGTGGGGAGACAGGCACGAGGGACTATATTGACATTAAGTTTGCATGGAATGGTCTGTGTCTCACTAACTGTTGATGTGTTTCTCTACCTGTCTTGTGAGCTTCTTCCCATCAAAGGTCATCCTTGCTCAGGCAATTGTTAATTACCACATAGTTCAGCTGTGACCTGCGGGACTGTGAAATATACCCAACTGTGTCCCACACTGAGAGGGGGGACTCTACAACAGGGTCAGAATAAACGATGCATCGTTACAGCACCTGCATACAGCCATTTCATCAATGAGCCCTAAGCAGTTAGCACTGCCCACATCCAAGACAACAAAGGGACACTTTCACTCCCCCAAAGACATCCTGAGCCCTGGTTAAGGGAGCTTCCTAAGTCCCAGGCAAAAGGGTTCAGTAGATGGTTTGAGAGGGGAGAAATGAGTGGGACACAGAATGCAGTGTTGGACCCAGGAGAGGACTTGGACACCGGGGATTCCATAGAGAGCAGGTGAGGAAGGCTCTGGCATTATTTTTCTTCCTTCCTCCCCCACATTGGAGAAATCATGGAAGGCAAGGAGCATCAACGACCATGTTGTTAGGGACAGCCAGGACTTGAGAGGATAACGAGGACAACATAGAATTTCTTTTCTGTGGCGAAAGGAGGTATGCCAGGTCTGGGTTTTTAGAGAACTCACTGCTGGACTGCCTCTTTGGGACATTAGATTTTAGTAACTGAAGTCCATAAGGTTAATGTGCTGGTCTGGAATGTGTGTCTCTTGGATATACTGTTTTATATCCATTCTACATGGATGTGTTTTGTGTTGGGTAGGCCATGATAGATATTTTAACTGATAGGTAATAAAAAGGAAAATTATGTAGGATGAGTATCTTGTCTGGTCTGCGGGCGCACTGGTGATTTTGGGAGATAAAAAGAATCTCTTGTGAGGAAAATGGATACTAATTCCTTTAAAATTGCTAGGTAACATAGTCAGCTACAAAGGAAACTTTTAAAAGCTAAAATTATCCAGCATTATGGGGTCACCATCCATGACATCTGTATTTCTTACAACCAAGAAAGAACTAAATACACAATCCAACATAAAGATCTTATTTTTATTTATTGTTGTTTATGAAAGTCTGTCAGGCAAGAATGTTTTTCAATAATATCTAACATTCCTTTTTTCTGCTATAGAATTCTGCACATCACACAAAGTATTGAGTTATTGTTTATAAAATGGGTATGATCTATTTTGAAGTATCTTCAGTGTAGTATTTTGTTCTTATTCCTCTAAACAGGTTAAGCATTATAATTAGAATGCTATTCAAAGCCTCTGGATAATCCATAAAACATATTAACTAAAGCTATATTAGCCCTAAACTGAAAGTTAATTACATGATTGCTTAAGGCCGACATCTCTGCTCTGAGGTTTCTCTTATTATTTTACCTGCGTTAAACAAAAGATAAACAGTATAGTACTGGATGCGTGTGCAGACATGTTTATTAGTGGTTCATTGTTAATTTTCCATTATATTCTAAGATATTATTGAGAGAAAGAGTGCAAGCAAAATGTTGTTAATTTTTCTTATACTCCCCAGAAAAAAACTGTACAGTTAGACATACTGTACATGGTATTTTCTTCCACAATGCCATGGCAAAGTTAATTGAATATATTTGAGGGTATGTTTTGCTCTTAGATTAAAGAATAGAAGGTGCGAAAGCAGAAAAAGTCTTAACACGTATCTGTGTCATTGAATTGTTACAGTTGTCAGATGCTGGAATTTAACACCTCAAAGTGCCAACACCTCAATGTTTTAAATGTTACAATACATCTTAATGTGCAAAGTGCAAATTTTTACAGAAGCTGGCAAGCAGCTAAGAGCATGTATAACGTGCAAAACAGTGGATGCTCTGAAAGCTAAAAGAGCATTGCCTGGACCATTTAATCAGAAATCTTTCCAATTGCTCATGGCCAGTACTGTTCTGCAGCATCTACTGTACATGAAAGAGGAATTTATGCATATTGAACCACAACCACAAGTTTCCATTAACTTTTGAGGTGTTTTTGTAAGCTCTATAGATATTATTTGTGCACTGACACCATGCTTATATAAAATATTGTGTTTCCATTTTACATGTACTTTTCTTTTATAAAAATATAATATAGAATCTTTCTCAATTTTCATCAACCATACAGCTGTTTTGAAGAAGAATTGCTTGGCTATAAAGGCTGCTGATCTGCAGTTATCCATGCTCCCTGTAGAGGCATCTAAAATACAAATATTCTTTTATCATGTATTTCTGTTATTTTTCAACAACATATTATTATTTACTACAGTGGGGTACTACTGCACCTTTCCAGACCACGAAGTTTGACAATAGGGGTGTCCAGTGGGGTCTCATCTATGTAGGTAATAGCCGGATTTTCATAGGCCATTTTGGCTTTTTTCTCTGCAAAGCTGTCAGAGAAAACAGGCTGACCCTGAACATCACTGTTCTTGGTGCTGCAGTGGACAGTGCAGCACAGGGTGGCATTGGTGATGAAAGCATCCATGGGTTTCAATGAATGCATCCATCCTGGGAGAAAGTCCCAGCTCTGGAGCTTCTTTGGCAAGTGATGGGGGCTCCTGGATTGAAGGAAATTGATGATGAAGATGAACAGCATGATTCCCACAAAAGGCGCACCCACGCCCACCATGATCTGCCAACCAGCCATGGAGAGCCCAAAGACGAGGGAAGGCAAGAGGAGGAAGCAGATGATGAGATAGAGCACAGCAAACCAGCGGTACTTGGCAGTGCGCTCCCCCAGCGTCTTGGCCATACGGATAGGTAACCGTGTGATTGGGATGGGGTACCACAGGATTATACCAAAGATGTTGAAGAAGAAATGGCAGAGGGCAATCTGAAGCAAACCAAAAACAACTCTGTCAAGTAAGGCTGAGACAGACGTAATCACTATATAGTATGACTAGTTTTGAAACACTTTTAGATATGTAATACATTGCTTGCTGTGCAGACTTGGAGGCTGTAAATTCAGATTTGTGTATGCTTACACAACTACAAGCAAATTAATATTTACAGTATTTATATAAATATCAACAATCAATTCATCTTGATTTGTAACATACAGTAAAATATCTATTGATATAAATTTCAAATTGTGAGCTATTCAGTAACTTGTGCAGAGATTGTCTGGCCCAATTTAAATTATAATGATAAGGGATGGCTGTTTTAACAATTAGACCATTATATTCTCTTTCAGCAGTTTGAAGGAAAACAGTATAAAGAATGGGCCTCTTTACCTGAAATGCAGCTGCTAGTTTGTCCCCAGGGCTGGCCAGAGCTGCGAGAATTGCAGTGGTTGTGGTGCCAATATTGGAGCCAAGTGTGAGGGGATAGGCACGTTCTATGCTGATAACACCAATGCCTTAAAGCACAAAGGACAGAATGTCTGTAGAACAATTCCATTTACACAGCAGCATTTAGTACTATATAATGTCATGTATCACTGCAATGAAACCTTCTCTCAAATGCTATGGAACTCAGTCTCACAAAGTTCTTAGGTACGTATTGTGTGGTGGTACTGTCACGGACGTCCAAAGGGACTAACCGTGGGGAGCAGGAGAGCGGAAAAAGACCCATATGCGTAGCGGCGAGACGGGAAAAAGGCCCGGGCTCATTAGTGCAAAGAGTTCAGGAATGCCGTATAGAAACCTATGCCCTCAGGGAGCGGACGTGGGGAGCCCTGGTGCTAGGCGGGTCTCAGGACATCCGAACGTCAATGCTGAGCCAGGACAGAGTCCAAGACCCGGAAATATATAGCCCAAGGGAAAGAGAAAGACCGGAAGGACAGCAGACCGGAAACTAGGGACAGGACAGAGAAGGAGCGCCCTCTGGCTGCAGAGGGCGTGACAGGTACTTGCAAGACATTCACAATGTCACGTTAAATTTAATCACATTTTTTAACATATTAAGGAACCTTTCTATAAGAGAAAAATGTTTTAGAATGATGATTTTAGTATGTAACTATACATATCTGCAGAAACCCTAGACAACAACTTATAATTATACACAAAAAAAATTGTTTCCGTTAAAGTATTAAAGAAAATAATACAGATCCATATAGAAAGGAAAAATACAGATTGTACTCTGACAGTAATCAATAAAACAGATTGACAATAATCTGTTTTTTGTCACCTATTAAAAAAACAGACAATTATACCATAATACTGCACAGGTGACTCTTTCCCCTAAGGTTAATGATGGCTTCCAAGAAACAATGATTATTAAGAACATTGATGAGTCTTAAGGCTTTACAGTTAATTATTCATAACACAAAATCACCAGGGCATTACTAATTTGGACCGATGAGAATTGGAACATGGAGGGAAAAGGACTCTGAATCATTACAGATTACTGATTAATTGTATGAACCCACTCACTCTGAGTTTAAATTTACATTAAAAACATTCCATGCCTCCTCACTCTCCACCCCCTTGATAAAACGATTAACAACACTTTGGTATAAGAGCTGCAAATTCATGTATAATTACCTCAGAATCTGTAGTACATGAAGAGAATATTAATACAGTGTCAATAGCTTGGTAAGTGACTTTTACTAGTTACTGTATGATGTATGGTTAATAACTGAAGCTCCACTGAAGATACTGTACAGTATGTGCCATGTAGAAATAATCCATTAATAGCTAATTCAGTGTTAACAGTTGTGCTTCTTATATATTTAGTAGGCATGAACAACATTTGCACTCCTAAAAACAGAGTTTGGCCAAACTATTTTCATTGTTTCACAAAATAAAAATCCAAGTAATTATGATTAAAACTTTCAGCATACACAGATGGAGACTCACCAATCAGGGGAGTGATAGCAGAAGTGAACACAGAACTGCTCTGAACTACAAAAGTCATCCCTGCCCCTACAACCATTGCTAGGTATCCTGTCAGCCACCCAAATGGATACGGAAAATCTGTGGAGAGGAAATATTAAGGAGCACACCTTAGTTTCTAACAAAACAGATCTGCAACCCAAATCCTGAATTTCTAAAGAAGCTGACTTATCTTTTAAAGGGCCCAGCTGCAGAAAGAAACCTTGTAAGTAATTCATTTAATTTGAATTAATAATTTGCTCAGTTAAGGACCTGAGAACTTTGCTTTAAAAAATATACTTCAGGCACTTAAGAACTTAGTTATATAAAACCACAGAAAATAGACACAGAATGCCTGCCATCCAATAACATAACTGTTCCTCTACCCAATAAATGGGCAGATTTCAAACAGATCTTTACCTGTGTTGATGATTTTCTGAATAACTTTTGCAACGTGTCCCTTCAGGACAGAGTTGAGCAGTTTCACAAGAAGCACTAGACATGTACACAGAACTACTAAGGAAGCTGCCAAGAGGATAAGCCCAATAACCAGGTCTGGAATGGAAGAGTTGACAAACAGGTGATTACCTGGAAAAGACAACAAAAATGTGTTCATTTAGCTAATGAAACTAAAGATTTTAATAGAAATTGAATATACTGTTCCTACTCTGTTTCTTGGGTGCCTGACGTCCATTACTTATTAAGGGCTTTATCCAGAGTTTGTGTTGAAAGAAGAGCATGGCAGTTCTAGTCATCCACACAAGAAGGAATTGTGTTTATTCAAACGTGTCATACAATACTTATTAGTATGTAAAAGAAAAATGTCATTGAAAATCTAGAAAGGAACTCAGAAGTTATTTACTACAACTTTAAGATATAAAAAAGGCAAATTATTTTGTACATGAGCAGTCCATACTAGGAAACCTGGCAGATGCTATCTAGCATAAAAAAAACAGTTTCAAAATAAACGCCATAAATGAAAATTAAGTTAGCAGTAGAAATTTCATGTACAAAATAGACCTACATTTATGGATATTGACTTCCATTGTCTGGTTCACAGTGGTCCAGGTTGTATTTCCTTTATTCCCACAATGATTGGTGGAAGTGCAGTTGACTGGACTGTTCACAGACACATTCACAAAGGACTGAGGAAAAGACAATGTTTCATATCAAACAAAGCATTTTTATGTGCTTGTGTTAGACAAATTAAATCAAACGTTTCAATCTCTCTTACCACAGCATGGCTGGTCTTGCACCACACCTTCACCAGACTCTTATTTCTGAGGCTCTCATCTCCTGTGGCAATGCCTGTGATTACAGATTTATCCAGCTAGAATTGGAGGAAAAATAAAACAGAATTTCTCATGGTCTGGACCATGTAAGTAAGTAAGGCATGTCTACTTAAAATTAAGATAGGCAGAACCTGCAGTGAAAATAATGACTATATGAATTATTTAATTAAGGTAGTGAGACACAGACAGATTCAAAGAAAGCCTCACTTATGTCACCATTGTTTAAAGATCCTGGAAAGCACTTTGAATGTGGAGAAAGTTACCTGAATGATAAGCTTTGTGAATGGTTCAGTAATGATTTTCAGGATATCTGGAGCGTCTTTTCCACTTTGGATTTGAAAACTCTTCACCACCATTTTACTGAGGCGATTCAAGAGGCCACTGATCACCTCCAGGGGTAGCAACACCAGAACTGACAGCCAGTTAAAGCAGTCATGAACTGTGGCACCAGCAAATGCCCTGTAAAATTACCACAATATAGAACACATCTTAGTGGTGTCTGAGTTTAAGAATCAAAGTTCACAATGTTGAATCAATTTAACCCTCACAGCTCTTTCCTATTTAAACTTTCCTTAGTTTGAACTGCTTATTTCCTCTAATGATTTTCTCATATAGGCCTTGTTTACATTCCGTAAAATAATTCATAAATTATCGCAAGTGAGATTATTTGTTGCACATACAGTAAGAGAAGCTATATTCTTTAAAGATGTGGTTAAATTAAGTCCTACTTATAATATAATATGCCAAGGGTCATAAAACCGATAAACAAATGTAAAGGTTTAATAAACCAAGAAAAACAAAAAAGGAAATTACAGTATATATGAAGTTACAATTAATAATTAGTTTGCTGTGTTCTTCTTGAGATTAAACACTATAAAAAGTTATTTTGTATCAAAAACATAGCAGGTTAAACTCATCTTTCTTATAGTGCCTCAGCTTTCCTGCTTACCTCTTGAATTCATTCCTCTCTCCAGCTTGCATTAGTGCAACAATGGTGTTGGTGACCGATGTTCCTATGTTTGACCCCATAATAATAGGAATGGCAGACCTCACTTCAAGCACTGCATGGAAAAACAGGTTAACATGAACTGACACATGCACTGTATAGCATGTTTTTGTATAATAAAAAGCAGACTTGGTCAGTTTGTTGCAAACATGTTGTTTTGCACTATATGTATTTTTACACAGACACAATACATAGAATTTGATATGGTAGAGTGATTTCTCAATTGGCGTTGAATGATTCTGAACTCATTACTGAGTAATTTCTATATACAGTACTTTTTCCAAATGAGACTGAACTGCTATGAAGACATTTTTATAACTGCATGGCTCATGGTTATAATGCAGATGGAATGATAATCTTCATACAGTAAGTTGGCTGAAGTTTTTATTTATGCAATAAGAGCTGAAATGTGCCTCAGTGTGAAAGGAAGGGATTATGAAAGAAGATTAAATCTGTACTGCTGATCACCGGCTTTGGCACTTTTCTTTGCAAATGCTGACTCATTCTCATGATCCTTTTGCAATTAATAGAATATATAGTTATGTTTCTAATGAGATGTTCATTCACTTCTTTACACACATTATCTTAGTAGGTACTGCAGCTGCATGAGCTATAACTGCTGTTATAGATGTTGATTATTAAGGAAAATCAAAAGGCATTTTATGCAAATCAAAAGCACTTTATGTAAATCAAAGATCTATGGTGTCTACAGTAAGACTTACAACCAGAAGAGACCATGCTGACGATGATAGATGTGGAGGTGCTGGAGCTCTGAACAAGGACTGTTACAAGAATGCCCACCACTAGTCCGGCTACTGGGTTAGAGAGAATGACATTATCCTTGAAGATGTCTCCTGCAACTTTACCTGTCCGGAAAAGACAGAATGCATTCATTCTTCACTGTCTTTTTGAAGAGTGATACAATTCAGAGAAAAAGTGCTACTCTTTAGAATTTCATAAGCAAAAAGATTATTCCCCCAGGTTTGTTGCAATACAGTTTTTGTCAAATACATTAAGTTTTGTTGATAATCCATACATAACTGAATGACATGCATATTAAAATGTGAAGACAAATACAAAACAAATACAAATAAAAGAAAATACAGGGCCAAGCATAGTTCAAGAAAAAGAACTGCAGACCAACACTTCCTGTTTGGAGAAGGTTTATTTTGAAAGCTAACCTCCAGAGAATGAACACTTGCACAAAATTAATTAATATCTGACTTTCAAAAAACTCAGGGTTTTGTTGAGGAATCAACTAGTTGTTCGGAACAAGTTGTTCAATTTGGTTCACTAGTCCCCAGTGAGGTTAAGACTTCCTTTTTTGAAAATATCTTTACAAATGTCATGCAATCAGCTGGAATCAATGCTCAGCTGCTTTTTAACTGCCCATGGCAGAAGTCTGATAGGACAGTGATGTGATAGTTACCCCCTGCCAACTGGAAAGCCGAGCTCAGAATATCCAGGGAGCAGACGAACATATAGAGGAAGAGGAACAGCAGAGGGACTTTCATTACAGAGATGAACAAAGACTTCGCTTTCCCTGTCTCTTCTTTTCTTGGCTCTGAAAATAAAAGTGTGTGACATGTTACATTTCTGTGGCCTAGAAAAAGGTAACCGAACATGGCTCTTTCAGGAATATTAAATAGCTGCCTTTCAATTAAATAATACAGCACATTACCCTTGTCCATCAGCTTTACTATGGATCCCAAGTACAAATGCTTCCAATGAATGCTGAGACCATCCATAAAAAAGAATTTGAAGATGGTAGCTGTACTTGAACTTGAATTTTACATATTTCAAAATTACATTTTAATATTTCTATAGTTTGGTTCTTAAAATACATTTTCGGTCTTCTAGTTAAAGGTTCAATAGATTGGGTTTCCATATTACCTCCATCTACCACCCACCTTGAACTTTGGGCAGTCTCTGGGATGCCCATGGTTTTGAGTAATGAGGATCCACTTCATAGCAGTCAGAACCACTGACCAAATCCACAGTTGACCCCACACAGAGGAAGCCATGTTCTACATTATCCGCTCCTGGAAGGTGGTAGGGCTTTGTGCTTTGAAGTTTCGCACCTGAAAGCGACAGTGTTTTTCTTAAACAGACGGAGCCTCTAGGAGCATCAGTATTTTTTACTTAAAAATATTAAATCAAATCATTCATTCTAATTCTGGACAGCTGAAAACATCAGGTTAAAACAGAATCTAGTACAACACACGTCATTTTTAATGTAATACAGTATGTATGTAAAAATGTGATCTGACTTTACATCTATTTTCTCTTTTCAGCACATTTGTTCTCAGAATATCTCTATGACTTGAGAGTAGCAATAGCAGATACAAACAAAATGGAGTTGACTTATGCCCAGTAACATCGTGATTTCTTGTGGCAAACACCCACTCTGCCCCAGAATGAATAATAGACTGTTGTCATTAATGATTTGCCTTAACAGGAAACAATACTGGAACTTTTATTTTAAGTGCTGCTTTGTTAAATTGAAATTGTAGTTCACAGTGTTGCAGTGTTATGGAAATAGCTGTTCAACAGGGTAAACTTATCTGTGGTTTATTACCATTGCAGCTGCCAACTGGACCAGCACGTGGGCAGGTTGCCCCTACAGGACAGGAGGCCATAACCCATTCAGAAAGAGAACTAGAGAAAGATCCATTATATTGTTAGTACTCAAATCAAGGTGCATTTCATGTTATCTGAATTCTGTGCATATTTCATTTAGAATTATTTATAATAATACAGTGATTATAAAAGGCTCTAAGGAGAAACTTCTGGCTTTGATGTGAATTTTTAAGATTTCTCAGCTCTTTCAACTTTCACAAGATTAACTACTATCAACCCTGACCAAGTTTCACACCTATCCTCTTTCGGATGCAATGCATGTACAGTTAGTAATTGGACCTCTGTAGAAAAGAGTCACTTACTGGTGGTGGGAGTATTATATACAGTGTCATTCCCACCTGCATCTGGACACCATTAATTGGTCACTAATTAAGAGAGGTTAAGAAGAAATAGAGCAGAAATCACTTAACAAGCAAACTGAAGATATGTTGTTAGAGAACACAACAACAGCAGGGAACTTTTAAGCTGCAGAAATAAGTTGAATAGGCCTGATCAAACAAGATATTCATTTAAAGAGATCTGTTAACTCCAGGGACATCACGGGCACTTGGAATGAAAATATACAATGCTCCTTCTGGACCAGGACTGTGTACTGTACCACTGTTCTGCAAGAGGAGAGAGCAGTTCCAGTCCTCAAATGCCTCTATTTGTTTTTGATTTTTATTCTTTGACTTTACTGAATTAATTTCATAGGATAATATTGCATAGGAAGTGGAATCATCTGTGATTTCCAGGAATTTATCAAATGCTATTTGAAAGTTACCTCTTAAGCCTACAGGAAATCAACAATTGCGGACTGGAGTTACATACTGTACCCCTGTTCTAGAAATGCATGGTGAAGACGACAAGCTTGGGTTTAAAAAACAAAAACGTACTGACAAGAGTATTTTTATCTCTTTAATCAAGTCCTGCTTGATTTTTCCTATAAATCAATAGACTTACCAAATTAAATATTCCTTACCTGAGCTGAATGTTAAAAAACGTAAGTAAACATGCTGGGGGTGTTTTGTTAAATACAGTACATTCAATACACTATCTCTGTGGGTTCTTTTCCATGTATTTCAATTTTTAAATGAGCTTCAGATCTGTCTATCTAAAAACTGTAAAGTGCAGAGAAGGTATCATCTGAGTAGAAAATATTAACCAAATTAGACAAGCCTGGACAGTCTGGTGCTTATTTGTCCATGTCTGAGCTCTGCAGTCTGTGTTGTGATAGTTCCTCCCTGCCAGATGGAACACAAAGCCAACCAGAGACCAAGCAAACGGAGAAATAGCTGAAGGAGCTGACTGAATAGAAAATCCTATACTTAACAAACACTAAGTAAAATGGATTTCTTAGGTACCTGGTGCTCTTTTTATTATTTTACTTTGCAACTTGAAATTACTTCATTCAAATTACAAAACACACTTCTCAAAGCAATTATTGAAAATATAGTTTATAGCAGTTAGGTATTTGTTACATTATATACTGTAGATGTGTGTAGATCTTCCATTGTCTTCAGTTTAGTTCTCATTGTGTTGAACTAGGTTGGAGAAATCAAAAACTGTGGTAGTCATCTAACCTAGAACAAGAATTTTATTTGTGGACTAGTTTTGTTGTGCACACCTCAATTGCAGCTAAGAATTAATATCAAGATGTTATTTGAACAGATTGAAAAAATGGATTTTCTCCTATTTTACTGATGTGTATGTGACTTACAGTATATTGATTGTATATATTGATAGGTACAGTATACTGTATGTATTTAACTGCAGTGATACAAAGAAATAAGTACCATAACATAGAACACACACAACCAAACATATATTTTATTTTAATATTTAAACACAAATATTTCATTTATTTTTTTCTACTATCAAAAACACAGTAATGATAAATGTTACTTAATTGTATTACATTATAATCTACCCCCAAATAATTCATTGAATTTAGCATCTCAGCAAGAGAGCATCTTGTATTGGAAACCAAGTGAAATTTCAGGTAAATTTCCCTAGGAAAGGTTAATCAAACTCATTAGTCTTTAAATTATTAATATACAATCAAATTAAAATTAGTTAAAATTAGATAACTAATTAACAGCAGTTTTTTCAGCCTTTTTTCCAAATCCACCCAGAATAACAAGTGCTAAAATCTGACGTCCAATTTAAGAAAACTTGCAAAAATGATTTTATAACTTTAAGAACATTTTCATATACCTGTATTAATAAAGATATTAAACTTTGATTTGTTCTGTTATTAAACTCTATATGAAATAGTAAAAAAGGGAAAATAGTACAGAAAACTGAGATTAAAATAATCAATCTTACCGTCTTCAAATATTAATTTCACTGTCGTTTTCCACACATGGTCCCTTGCACAATTAATTATGGGAAAGAGGCTGTGGATATTTTATACTCCTAGGCTCGAGGTCTAAAGTCTAGGAGCATTATGCAGTATGTCTCACTAATTAACTAGCTCTCTTCATCAAATTCCAGGCTGTTAATTTATAATCAATGAACCTTTCCATAACAGGCAATACTGTCAGAAATGTTTAGAACTTGGAACGACTGCTCCTCATTTCTTCCTAATAACAAAGAACATTTAGACCATTGCTGGTTGGTAGTAAAACAAAACTTTATGTACTAGCTTCATAAACTAATTTAGGCCAAAAAATCTAATATTAATGCTATTCAGGTCCAGGAAACTATGACTTTAAGTACAGTAAAATACCTCATAATTTTAATGCTTTTGGTGTTTAATCTTTATTTTGAACTGTGACAAATGTAAAAAATCCTCAAATGTGGGCAAATTTGCCATAGTTTATTTACATATAGTGATTTATTGTTTGACTGTTTTTTCTCTGAAGAATGTATTTTTAAAACACAAAAAATGATTTTATAATTTTATTTACATTCAACAAACTGCGTGAGTCATGATCGAAAATAGGACACCACACATGCACTCAAATGTACTGCAAGGATTCCAAGAATTTAATTCAAAGGCAAGTAAAACTGAACACAGAGCACATCTTTGATAATAATAAAATAAAATAAAATAATATAATTATAAAATAGAATATATTCAAATATCATGTATATACTGTTAAATTTAATTAGTGAAACATGACACCTAGTGGTCAGTCATATGAAATCATTTGAGAGCAACATCTGGTGATCTCTAATAGCATGCAAAGCAATTTTGCATTACTGCGCTGTTTTAAATAAAAATAACAGCTCTATCTGTTGTGATCTATCAAGCTCGAAAATTATTTGATTAAATTCTTTACCTGTTACTATGGTAGTGTAGAAATGCACACCTGTAATCTAAATAAAATCTGATACATTAAATTACATTGTTTTATAACATAACATCACTTTATTAACCCTTTACAATTTCTTGCATTAGGAATTTGTCTTTTTGCATATCCCAGCTTGCTCTCCATGAAACAGACAGGGAGAGAAGCTGGGAGTCAGAGCGCAGGGTCAGCCATTGTACAGTGCCCCTGGAGCAGCTGGGGTTAAGGGCCTTGCTCAGGGGCCCAACAGAGAAGGATTCCTCTGCCAGCTGTGGGATTTGAACCAGCAACCTTCCAGCCACAGGCGCAGATCCTGAGCCACAGAGCCACCACTCACCACACCACGCCCCAATTTATATGATTATATGACTATGATTATATGATTTATATACAGGAACTGTGGATATACAGTAGAAGTCAATTATTTTGAGCATATTGTATGAAAAAAAAATACTTCGCAATAGGATTAAAACACACAGTCACAACAACAAAAACAACAACAGTATTGTGATTGTCTTTTTGTTGTTATAGCATAACTATAAAAACAATATTTTATTGCTATTAAGAGTGTATTGTCTTTACCTCTCACCTTTCAATAGTTGTATCAGTAATTCCTGGTGTTTTTAAAGTGGTTATAACAGTGTGTCTAATGGCATTGCTTTTTCTGGCTTTTGTTTTTGAACTGGGAAAACAAAATCTACAGACCAGAGTCCGGCCAGGTTCCTCAGAGTTGAACCAGTTCACTGTTTTTGTGTGGAAAATTAAAGCAGCTCCACTTGATGTGATCTCCAGACCTATTTCACGCTCCCTGAAGCAGAGACTTGCTCGTGCCAAGTGGCCTTTTAAAACAGACTGGTCCCCCATGCTTTTCCTTGAGGGAAATAAAAATACAGGAAAAAGTGACTGTTTGAAGAATTCAATTATTACACAAAACCACAAATACTTTAACTTGTGGGAATCAATACAGTAGTTTATTGAGATGAAAGCTAAGAAGGTGAGGAGTTTCTTACGCAGTATTTGTCATTTAGCACTTTGGCATTACTGTTGTACACCGAGTGGGATAGAAATCCGCAGAAATGTCCGAACTCCCTATAAAAATATGTAGGTCATCTTTTACCTATTTACATAAGGATATTTCTCAGTTCAGGTATCTTGACATATGAATTATCAAGTCAAAAACATGTCATCTTTATTCTTTTCTTACATCACAGATAGTTTTAACACTGTAGGAAAAAAAACCGTCTTGCTTAAATCCTGATACATAAGAAAATAGAAGGTTAATATTAATTAAAAGTTTGGATGTCTGTAACTATCAAGGATTCACAACAATAAGTAGTATGTCCTTGAGCACTTTTTGAAGATGACCTAGACTCAACATGATTATAAATGCTAGAATCCGCTGGCACATACTGTACATCCTGGCTAAGTTTCAAAGCTTTATCACTGACTTTAAAATTTGAGATAATGCAATATTCATAAGTCACACTTCAAGTGTTGTCTGAATGCTGTAGCTTGTATTTTACAAGTATGTTAATCTTTACAATACATCATTTATATTGATGAGTAAAAAAATCAGTTGGTTTCTAGTAATGCCAATACACACCATGTATACCATGTAGGTATACCATGTACATTTTTTCTTTTTAGAATTTTGACTTTTTAAAAAGTCAGTCAAATAAAATCCAGTTGCATATAGTTTTTCTTACCACAGTTGTGGGGAGTAAGTCTTACAAATGTCTAATTTTTTAGAAAACTAGAAAAGACTGTATTAGTATATAAATCATTATAAGGTTCTAAATCCATTATAAATGAATTAATAATAAATAGCTCTGGTGCATATATTTGTCTCACTGTTTTGCCTTGAAGTAATATCATATTATTACAGAATAATTAAAACAGACATTCTGTATATCTCATAACTGAGATGATATCTATATAATTAATATTAGTGGACAATCCCTTTATCACATGCAGTAGGTGACAATCAACACAGACTACAGTAACATTCCAGATGACTATTAGAGAATTCATATACAGTAGGTACAGTAGGAGAATGCGTTCACAAAAAACATGATATAACAATCCAGGCTTTCTGTACAACTTCAAAGACAAAGGACCAAAGGTGCAGCAGCAATCAGTTCTAAGGACATTTGTGTGCTTTAATGGACTTACTTTGCTTTTCATCTTTGTCTGAGTTTTGCAAGGAGTCCAGATACCCTAACCAAGGTGTAAGTAGATACGAATAACAGACAAAGACTGGACATTTTCCCTAAGTTATTAATAGGTGAAAATAAAGAGATGAGAGTGTGTCAAGAATGCTGACACACTGGTAAACTGGTGAACTGGTTAATTTTGAAAAAACATAAAATTATAGCTTAATAATCTTCTTATTAGTTGACAAACAATGCTTATTAAGACATGTTTCGATGATTCATCTTAAATAGTCAGTCAATCATTATTTGAGCACCCTCCTGCAAAGTCAGCATTTCCAGACATTTTTGTTACAAAGCCAGTGCTGCACTTCTGTGCCATGTAGCAGCTGCTTAATGTTTTTCTCTAGTTACCTAGTAGAGGCAAATTAATGACCCTTTCAGTTGATGATGAACTGCTGGCACCACTACAAAAACCACTGGCCAGGAAATGTTCTGCCCAGTGCACACCTTCAACAGAAAAGGTGTTCTGTGACCAAATACTTTATACTTTATTAAAGCAAGCAAAAATTAACATTTGGATAAACACGTTGTTATTTTAAATTTGATAAGTATGATATAGGTCTGCTTAAGCATAGATTTACACATGTCCACTTGCTAAAAGCTGAGCAAGGCAGAGCTTTGTCAGTAGTGGGTGGGTAGCCTTTTTAGAAAATCATGTTGCAGTAACATTGTGTTTGTGGATCAATAGGTGGCACTTCTTACTCTGGACCAAGACAGTTACAGGGGAGCCACGATGCTTTCTTTCAGATGAGATACTGTACTTTAACGATACTACTTTGTCGTTAAAGTTTCTGTTGCACTGATCATAGGCGTAAGGTTGTTAAACCTGGAGTCATGGATAAATCCCACTCCAGGCTTGGACAATCTTGTCTACCTAAAGCTCGTCCTTAGTTCAATTGGTGAACTTATTTCATGGTTCTTAATCTGTTGTGTTGTGTGGTGTGGTGTTCTGGGGCCAGTGTGCCACTGGAAAGTTTCTATCTTTTAAAGACTGATAATTGCCTTTTTAGATAGACATCCAAAAAACACTTTGAGAGCTAGCTTGTGTCTACTGCGGCACTATCATGTCTGACATTTAGCAGGGCACAACCACACATGCTGGCTCAATATCTCTTACTTTACATCACACCACATCTCTATCAACTTAATGTTGGACACTTTAATTTAACACATTTGTGGAAAGTTAGAGTCATGTCACGATTGGGATCCCTCCACTTAAGGGTGCTCCGACCCTTTCGTATTTTAGTTCATTACGTGCACCTGTCCCCTGTTTGTCCATCTTTATTTAAGGCGGGAGCTCCCACTATGCCTGACTCAGCATTGGGAGATGGACGCCCAGAAGTCCAGGAGAAACCCGACTGCATAGGCTTCATCATGGCGTCATGACTATCTGAGTACGGGGCTCGGAGCGCCCGGTCTTGTTACCTTAGTTTTATTCCCCATCCATGTTCTGGATCCCTTTACGGATTTTAACTGTGTTTTATTTAGTCTTGGATGGATCACCCGGTTTTGGATTTTGGACTGCGCCCCCAGATTTTCCCCTTGGGCTATCTGAACTTGGTTGCCTGCACCAAGCCCCCCGAGCACCGGATCACTGCCATCATGCCCCCCTGTCTGTCAACCCGTCCTGATCCTCTTCGTCTCCTCCCTGTTGTCCTTCTCCGCTTACTTCTGGATACCGTCTGCATAGGATCCTGAACTACGCTTCGTGGGAGCCTGGACTGGCTCCCATTAAAAGTCATTAATGATAAACCCTCTGTGCTGGTTGTTATTGATCGTGCTTTTTGTCCTAGATAATTACAAATGTCCTGTGATAATAGATGGGTGGGGATCAATGCATTATTGAAGCATGGTATGTCCACTGAAAATGGTTTGTAATTTCAGTGTGTCTACAATTACAGTATGAGGCCATGGAACTGCAGGGTAAAGTGTGGATGTCTCAGGTGTGTCAAAGCAACCATGGAAATGATCTTACTTTCCCAAGACATCTTCTGGGCTGAAATAGTTACAGTATGTACAGTTATAAAGATGGAACAAACCATGCAAAAACCTCTGAAACGATAATAAAAGATTTTAGACTTGATAACATTAGAACACAAGAATATGGGCAATGCATTTTTGAGATTATGTTTACAAGTATTTAAAAATATGTGTATATTCTGATTAGAAAAATTAAATAATGTACTCCTTTTAAATCTTATAATTCCCCCTTGCTCACAATTCCCCTATTTTGTAAGTACAACACATAAACCATATAAATAGTACCGAAAAATAAGTACCAACAGATATTACTTTTGATCAAAGAAATAGTACATTTATTTTCTGCTGTTTTTACAAGACATCAAAAGTGTTATTTTTTTCATTTTGGATGTGTTGTAGCATAGACTTTAAGACACTAAGCTATATTTACCTAATTGAGGAATTCCCTGGTGCACATCATAAATAACACTGGCAACAGTTTCTGGATTCCTACCAAATTATACATAAGCCAGGATTCCACTACTTAGCAAAGCTAGCTGTGTACTGGCAGAGAAACCACGGGTTGGTTGCTAATAAACCATGGATAAGGCAATAATCACTTTTCATGTGAAATGAGCTTTGAAATGGCTCTGTTAAAGTGGCAAGGTTTAAGGAGGTAGCTACCCACCAATATATTTTCACTAATATTGGGACAGCACAATGGGCAAAACTGGAAGAAGGGGTACAGGTTATGGAGACACACTTTGTACTATTTATCACTTTGCCAAAGTAAAATGTTGTAGAGTTGTCAATGTTCATGGACAGTGTAAAAATATGTGCTCACTTCCATAGATAAAAGGAAGAGAGTTTGTCACTGCCAGCAAAAACTCCTCGTGGTGTGAACACTAAAGGACAAGTGAAAAACTGGTAAACAACAGTACTTTCTCAGAGAATGCTTTCTGCCAGCAACCTGATGATGCATGCCCACAACAAGCAGCAGAGACAAAAGGCCATTCAGGAAACTCTTCAGCTTAGAATTCTTTTTGAGCTTCAGAGGTTTACATCACAATATTCTTACTAACATGGGGTTACGGAAATGGAGAAAATCAGGAATAAGCCGAGCGGATAAATCGATAAATAATTATAACCTCCTACCTGTTAATAATATCTGCCAAAAATATACCAAAGCAGTTGGTATAACTGGAGGCACATTATATTTTTGGCACTGGTTTGGTGAAAAAAGTAATAGTTCAGGCACAATTGGTTAAGCAAATATTTATTTAAAACGACAATACACACACTAAACCACATAAAACACAAACATACAACAGACAAGTTATGCTACAGTATGTATAAATTTACAAATAAGGCTCAATGTCCTCACTTCCCAGAAAAACCTCAGATTGTTACCAAGTATTCAAACTCTATAATGCTTACAAAAGCAATAAATAAGAGATAAGCTGCCTACTAAACTAAATAGAATACTGTCTGTTATACACATTTCTCCCTCAGTAAACCCAGATGCCACCAAATGAATGGGAACCTCTCTCTCCATTCTAAAAATGCACCCACGACCCAGGAAAGGCTGTTTTTAACCAAGGGATTCTTTACGCAGGAAATCAGAGTTCCTTAAAAACCACAGAATAACTAACTTCACAGAGGTTCAAATAATTAGCTCCAATCTGGTGGTTGATCTGGAACAAGGAGCTTGAGCCTCAGATATCTTTCTTGTAGTCTTGTCTGTTCTTCTTCTTCCAACCTTTTTATGCTCTGTTCCTGGACCGTTAATTGACACTTAATGATTTACCCGGAACTTAATTAACTAAGGTAAACCAAGGTAAACTTCACAATTACTTTGATCACTGAATCTGGACCCCCTACATCTCAGACACACAGCCCCTTGCTTTGAAGAAGGAGATGTTGACACCAGCCAGGTTTCTTAGAGACACTTCTGTAGTCACTTATCACTGTAACAATATTTTTATTTATTTGAGGGTTTTTATTGAGTATAAGAAAGATGAGTGAGGAAAAATGTACAAAGAAAAGGGATTAGTGCATGAAATATATAGCTTTGAAATTACACCAGGAATGATTATGATTTAGAAAAGCTGAGGTGAAAGTCTTATGTTATCATCCAACCTACTGCTGTTACAAACTTCATTAAAATGAAGCCTTGCATCTGGGCAGAGGCAACATTGACAGCAACCTGTTTCTGGACTGAACAGTAAACTGATACATCTGTTCTTTTTCTTTTCCCGTTTACAGCCGTTTTTGTGCAATACAGTATATGCCAGGGACCTGTGCAATACATTTATATTTATAGTCATATAGTGCAATACGACTTTTTTGTGTACTGTTCTGTTCTGGTTTGTTCTTTGTGTGTTCTGGACTGTGAGAAACTCTTCTTAGTGCACTTCTCACTGTACTGATTGCATTGTATGTATTGTATTATTAGTATTGTATCATTCCTTACACTGTGGCTGTGTCGTCTGTGTTAAGCTGCTGTTGCACTGCAATTTCCCTCATGGGATCAATAAAGTATCTACCTATCTAAAATGAGAAAAAAACAGTGAGGGTAGTGAGGACTGATGTTCTTCAATATACAAACATATACAGATTGAGTCCAGTACATACTGTTTATGTATACACACACTTATTGTATATGCATTCACATGTACGTTCAAAAATAAATTAATTAATAAATACACTTAACAAGTAGAAAAAACAAGTTTTATTATTCATCAAAGTCCTGGTTCACATCAATACATTTATATCGCCACTTCACAAGTAAATAAAACGATGTCAGTGACTGTTAAAGAGTGAAACCAGTGGTAATTGGTTTATTAGTGTTACACAAAGGTGCTCTTCGAAAACAGTTTGGGAAATTGTATTTATGGCAGTAGTAATGGTATTTGGTATTATTTGAAGAGAATAGCAAGAGAATGCTTCAGTCAGAAAAACTAATGGTTTCAGAGTGAGTGTTTCTTTTAAAAATCCACATGTTTGGGCTGTTTCAACCAACTCCCATTTAGGTGACCAATGAGAAAAACACTTACTCTAGCTTGTAAGGAAAGGGAGAACCTTTGACTCAGCACAATGATTCCACTTATTTCTTAAGAGGTCCCAGGAATTTTCTTTCTATCTTAGCTGATAACAGCATTTAATTGTGTGAAACATGGCTTATTTTAGTCAGTCATTTTATTGGGTAGTGCTACTGACCCAGAACTGTTCACTAAATTTGCATAGGCTACAGAATTCAAGTATCTTATTGAGTTGTAAAAGTACTGTGCCACTGTGCCAAATTACTTAGTAATTTTACAGTGCAAAAGGATTTAAAGAAAATAAAAAAGTCTGAGGTCATAGTTTGCTCGTTAAAATTTGAATCAAACTCAGTTCGTATAGGTTTATATTTGTTCTACTATAGATCCCCATTCTAATGCCAGCTTTAATATTCACAGTTTCTAGTTGAGAAAATTTCATTGCATGACTTGTTTACATCTAGAAATATATTAATTAAAAATAGAGTTAAAGTTTTACATAAGAGCCATGATAATGAATGACATCCTTCTTTGAAAAGAAAATGGAATATTTACCAGACAAGATGACTAAAACTAATAAAGACTAATATGACCTGTGCAATACATTTATATTTATAGTCATATTGTGCAATATGACTTTTTTGTTTACTGTTCTGTTCTGGTTTGTTCTTTGTGTGTTCTGGACTGTGAGTAACTGTTCTTAGTGCACTTCTCACTGTACTGATTGTATTGTATTGTATGTATTGTATTATTAGTATCGTATCATTCGTTGCACTGTGGCTGTGTTTTCTGTGTTGAGCTGCTGTTGCACTGCAATTTCCCTCATGGGATCAATAGAGTATCTATCTATGCTGATTCATTAAATTATTTTAAGTACAATTAATACAAAACTAAGCAATAGTTTGATTTTCCTTTTCTCAGTTACTATTTTATTGAGTAATGTTCAAGTGTGTAAATGAAGGGACAAAGAGAAATAAAATACAAATAACACAGGAAAGCTAGAGGTAAATCTTTAATCCATTAAAATAATTATGTTTGTGACTATACAGTATATCAGGAACAAAATATACTGAATCAACCATTCCTTGTTTAAACAATAATGTTTCTAGAACCATAGCAATACTTACATTTTTGTACTATAATTTGTATTCAAATATACTGTATGAATGCTCATTCAGGTGTATGTCCATTTTGTGATAAATGTACTTTACCTTCAAATAAGAAAAACAAACTATCACAGAACACATTCCCAGAAATAAATATCCATAAAATGGAAGATGAAATTAGTATGTTTGAAGCAGAAAACTGGCTAGGGATAGTCAAAGAGAAATGTTTATTGAAGAATTTAGATCAAGTATTTATCTGGCATTTGACCGATAAAATGAATAGGTCACAATAATGGTACAGTATATAAGTTATATATAGAAAGAAAAATACAGAGGTCATTAAATTCTAAACTATTTAAACTAATTATTGAATTGTAATATGTTGCATTCCTGGTCAATTTAAATTATACAGAACAGAGCATTCCCTGGTGTTTCTAAAACTGCAATTCCTGAATATGTTCCAATTTGGGACAAGAATGCTATTTGTATTGTGATATTACTGATAAAAAAGGTAATAACTCATACTGAGATTGAAAAAATTAATACATGTAAGACTTAGTAATAAGAAAGAGTAAAAATCAATACCAGAGGGAGGATTCTGTGCTCCAGAAAGTAATTTACTTTTTGTTCATTTTTAGTAAATATTTTTTTTTAATTTCAATATTAGCATAGCTATTACTCTGGGCTTAAAATTAACTAAATATATTGATGTTCTACAGCGTGCCTGCTACACACAAGCTGTATGTGGATATACATACATAATCTAAAAGTATTTAATGACATACTCTAAGCAACAGATATTCTGACCATCTAAGAAAATTAAGAACAAGAAACTGTTACAAATGAGAAAGAGGCCATCAGGCTGTCATACTTGCTTGGTTGTGGTATTTGGTGCTTGAAAGCATACCTTAAACAAGGATCTTTTTTTAGTAGTCTTCTACCTTTGACTTTCTTATTCCTAATTAATTTATTGTATTAGCATTCCCTGACAACTATTTCGATTCTCCTGGTTTAACAGATGCTGAGTAAAACTTAAACCATTTCACACAGGATAGCAATTTCAAATGAAGAACTGTCAGAGAAAAAAAGACCTTACAAATCTTGTAAGATTCCCCAAGAAGAGACTCTAACCTGCCTGATTTCCCCCAGGCTAAATTTTAAAAGCATGCTCCTGGTGAAGTAGAATTGAGTGATTTCCACGTCTTTCACATTATGCTGAGGTAAACAGTAGTTTTTTTATTATTTTTAATTAGATTTATTTTTACACACACATTACAGAGTTACTAGTTAACTTGAAGCATGACGCTTTATAAAATGAAAAATGTACAGAGACCATTAAGTGTAAAATAAGTGCTTCCAGATCTATATAGTAGTATTAAGATATACCCTGATTACTAAATAAAGAAAGAAGAATGAATTCAGAGAAAGAGAACTTCAAGGTCGCTTTTTTGTTAATGCACATTCAGTTCTTTACGTACAGTGGACTGACATTACATTGACATTACGTCAGCTTTATATCTGAAGCATGGTGATGACAATGGGAAAGTCAAGGCCAAACCACTGCACAGTTTTGGCTCCCTGTTGCTGTGTGTTTGAGTGGATACTGACAGAAATGCTGTTTTTGGGATGACTCATTAGCCAACTAGCCATTCGGCTTTGATCTCCCACTCATTTTAACACTTCAGGTGAGGGTGTTGTCTCTGAGACATCAGAGGCCTCCTGAAATGGGAGCAAAGATCCGTAAACAACATTCAGAAAGGCAGCTTGGAATAGTGTTAATAAGCAGAAATACACTGTACGTTATTTTGTTTCACAGTTTC
The DNA here is from genome assembly GCF_059453375.1 of Lepisosteus platostomus. Taxonomy (NCBI): domain Eukaryota; kingdom Metazoa; phylum Chordata; class Actinopteri; order Semionotiformes; family Lepisosteidae; genus Lepisosteus; species Lepisosteus platostomus. The sequence goes on from NC_142623.1 coordinate 34,797,827, forward strand.
CAAACTTTGCAAACTAAAGTGCAGTTTAACTGTATGTTTAGCTTATAGTTTATAGTTATAAGCTTAAAGTTTGTATCATAGCTTTATAGTTATACAGGTTGGTTGATTTCTTCTTGTTCAATATGTAGTAAAGCTAATACTATTAATACTATTAAGATATACCATGAAGAAAAAACAGACTGACTCAGAGAGAACTACAAAGTTGATCTTGTTGAGAAAAGCTCGCTTTGAAGCAAAACTTACCTTAAGTTTCTCTAGTTCTGTCTTCCCTGGCAGGGATTTCTGGGGAGTGTGAAAGGCCTGTGATGTGGGAGAAATTATTTTTTTAAACTGCTGTGAATCTTCCTATATATTATAGGATATACAGAAAGGGAAAAGTCATATTTTTCTAGGCAACATCCATTACTTACTAACTTATTAATCCTAAAATTCAGAATATTTCACTGATATTTGTAATATTTTTTAATATATATTTGATTCATTCTATAATAATACATTTTCAGATCCCATTTGTGCAATGAATATTCAGGATACCCCAATGATTCTTGTTTTATTTTACCAAAAGACAATGAATGCATTCAATTTTGAGGTATCTTACCATTTTTCTAGTTATTGTTGTAAGTGTTATTAGTAATAGTTATTTTTCAATATATGGTCTTGGTGAGAACAATGAAGAACAGTTACTTTTTGTAGAACACTGATACCTTTTTAGCTTGTTGGATCTCCTCAGTGGATTTGGACCTGTTTTTCACAGTCTGTTTCTGAGGAGAGGAAGATTGGCACTAGGAGAGAAAGAAATTGATAAATACTGATATAAAAGTCAACAGTCATCCATTTGAAGTTTGATTTCATTGCATACAGTAATTCCTACAAAACAAGGTGAAGTGTTTTAGCACACAGAGAACTACAGTATATGGATGATAAAGTACAGACAGCTTTGGTGAAACATGATTCAAACTTAATCATTGCGAAGCCAAATGGAATACTGTGTTTACATTTAGCAAGAGAAACGTTCATAACTAGGAACATCAGTAGAATTCATGGGATGGAATCTCTCATTCTAACTATAAAAATATATGTACCGTATATGCACTGTACAGATGAAACACAATGATTTTAAGAAAATATTGAAGTATAGATATGGAACAAAATAATATAAAATATGAGAAAAATACATATCAAAACACTTTTTATTCACTATGAAACATGAGAAATTAAAATATTACAAAGCTAATAATGAGTGTGATTTCCATGAGCATTGCCAGCATTCTAACAGCCTTGACACATAGACCCGAGCAGCCACTGGATAATTTGTTGTAGCCTTTGGACAGATTGTGAACATTGTCCTTTTGGCTCAGTAGCTTTTTGGTGTTGAACACATTATTGTTGTTGTTTTTTTCAATTACACAACTATATCAATAGTTTTTTTTTTCTTAGATTGTCACTAACCATGGGCAATTCCAAATGAATTTACATGGGACTCTAAGGATAAAGTATTTGTGTGTTATTCCCGAGTTGTTCAGTCAGAATTCATTAACATTTTGTGCCCATATATATGTAAGTGCTTTGATCGAACTATAGATGTGGCTTGAATTTAATTCTTTCTGAGAAACAGAATGAAAACATATTTAAATAAGAAAAAATCTATCCAGTTTTTTTTTTACCTTTGGGTCCATAGCTGAAAAGTCACTTCAGAGATTGACGGTGCTTTGGAATATTCACACAACTTTCTACCCTCTGGAACAATGATATCTATGGAAGTAAAATATGCAATCAGTAGTAACACATTTGTTTCTCAGTTGTAAGGTAGATTATCGGAAACACTTTAGAAATGAGTGTGGATAATCTTGTACTAACTGATGCCTATTAATGTTAAGTACCATGTCTTAAAACAAAACAGATTATCCTGATGTATTATTATACATTTCTTTAATTGAAAATTAATTTTTACACATTGTTATACATTTGTAATGTGTTATTTGAAATCCCTCAACAATAGTTATAGTCATGTAGTAAGTTTTTCTCTCCACTAGAGGGTTGTGTTTCCTTATATGAAGTAGGAAAGCTTTTACCTATTATACATTATATATAAATTGGACAACTGTCTACCAAAATGTGTCCCACACAAAATATCATCATACTGAAGTGAAAAGGCTTCCCTGTTTCCTCTGTGGCTGTTGACCACCACAATCAACAAAACTTTATAAAATCAGCATTTCCATTATATGTGTATATAACCTCTTCTTTAAAATATTGAAGAGATCAGTTTCTAAACTACATACAGTACATATGAAGTGGAATTCAGCATGTAAACACAGAAGTAGACACATGTAGTTTCATTGACATAGTGTGTCACAATCGTCCTTAGTTATAAAGCTGAAATTCACTTTACATTCCACCTACAATATATTAACAATCATCGGATACACCAGAATTCTTTACATTCTTATTATTATAACAACAAAACTCACAGTCTGTCCCTCCTTCACCATGAAGGGAGCATCTTTATTGTGAATAGTAACATTTGCAATCGCAGGAAGCCAGAACCTATCCTAGCTAGAAACAGGCCCAAGGCAGGATACACCCTGGATGGGATGCCAGTCAATTACAGGCCACACACACAAACAACACACACACCATTTTCTCAGAAGCCAATTAATCTATCAGTATGTCTTTGCACTGTGGGTGGAAACTGAAGCACCTGGCTAAAACCCACGTCAACACAGGGAGAACATATTGTCCAAACTACACATAGACAGCACCACAGGAAATTAACCCGGAGTTCCAGCTCAGAGAAGCAGCAATGCTAACCACATGAGCATTTTTCTCCCCTGGAATGTATTTGTAAAATTAAGTGGCTATGAATAACATTTGGATAGATGATGGACATATAAGTGGGTCCCATTGTGTCATTTCAATGCCTACCCAGCACTCATCAAGTTAATTGACTCTCGTAGGTCTTACATCTGCGCATAAAAAAAAATAAATAAATCTGGTTTCATGACAAACTAACAAAAGTACTTTTTGGTGAAACAGCTAATCATGAACTCACGGAGCTGAAAATATGCATCACACTGTGACAAAAGTTAGTGGTTACTCATACCCAATTAGTAAAATGCTCCAAAAATAACAAGATTATGAAAGCTTGACAGTCCTTCACTTCAATTCGTATTTGTGATTAATGCAGTCTGGCATTTAGCCCCCTGAACTTTCTCCTTTAAGCAAGGTAGCAATAATTAGATTAGACGCTTCAAGAAACAACAGGGTTCACTATTTCCATTTATTTACCACCCTTCAAACACTTCAAAAGACCATAAATTAGTGAGGACAAGACCTGACTGATAGACACTGGAAAACTGCACAGTAATAGCTACAAAAAACAATGATGTTCAAATGTGCATTATTAATCAACCCAAATCACCAAACTATACTTTTTTTTGAATGGATTATGGAAAATTTACACAAAGAATAGTTAATACAATGTTTAATACACAACATACTGTTGCTGCAGTGATGTTCTGGTTCAAAACCAAAACACTATCTCAATGTTTCATGCTACACACAGGATACACACTTAATTAGGTAATAATTAAGACTAAAATACATTTTTTTTCAACATAGGCCAGTTGCACAGCAAAACAAAATATGTTTTAGAAATGTTTTTTAATTAGAAAAGGACAAAAAACAGCTGATTTTTCTGACAATTTAAGTAAGCAATGAAATTAGTACAAGTAATTTAATTGTTACAGCAACTCTGGAATTTAGTTGATCTGCCCTTCATCTCACTCACATACAACATGAACTCACTCAGCTCTTGGAGTAAGGAAAATGAGTTATTAATTAATTCTGAGTCCATGAATAGTATCTAAAAATATTTTCTAAGGCAATTCTCTCTCTACCCTTCTTCAAACATCAACTAGACATTCTGAGAAAATTATGCTCATAGCTACTGTATAATGCTTTAATCAGCAGTTCTTAATGCCTCCAGAATTTTTCCACAGATTTTTGCACAGTATTCAACATCTTGTTCATTTTTTTCTTACAGGTCAGAATTCAGAATTGTTGTGTGAAGTCTGAGAACTCAGGCACCCAGTAATAAAATGCCTATTTCAGACAAGCTGACAAAACACGAATAGTTTTTAAAGGTAGATCTGATATTGAACACTGTGTGTCTTCTTCTCCAGATAAGAACGCATACTCCCATACTGTAGGTCACAAGCGCTTTAAGCTTTAAAATAACTAATCGTGTTGCATAAAGATGTCAACAAGGCTTCCAGGCACAATAACAAAAGTCACAGATTACATAAAAAGCACAGTTCTCTGGAACAGAAAGAGATAAGTGGATATCTGTGTAAAAAGAAAATATTTGGACTTTTAATTTTGCAAGCAAAAAAAATGAATGCATTTTATTTTCAATTTTAGAGTTCAGAAGAGAGATCTCTGTACACTGTTGCTTTAACTGCATTTGCTTGCTCCGCTTTGCTTTAAAGCCTTTGTTGCCTTAACTCCCAAGTGGAGCTCTATAATCATCTATTAAGAGATAATGGGAATCGTTTCATCTGCTTTCTGGCACTGTGCACAATACCAGGATATTAATAAGTTCACTTGAGAGACGTGATCCATGCTCTGAATCAGTTGCTAACTAACGCGGTCTTTCACCATGACAGAAAAACAATTTTCATGCGGCTCTAAAGCTCAAACCAGCCCCACTGTCAGACTGGATTGTTTCAGTCCGGTTAAACTAGTCTGTTAACACAGCTGGACAGCATTTTTAAAAGTGATATTAGCACACGTCTTTCTTATTACAACAATTTAGTCTCCTGTGAAGTCAATTCACATATTCACATACCATGTAACGTCAATGTAAGCTTTTACCCGAGTCTTTTTTCAGAGCATAATGAAAAATAAATTATTTTTTACATTGTCTTAGGGGCTCTGCAACAAATACGAGCAATTTGGAGGAGAAATACAAATATTTTTATCTTTTTAGATCTTACTTATTTAGACATGTAGCATTACTTTTACACAGATCCAGCTATTCAAAATGCGCGAGGTACGCTTCGTTAAAACGCGGTGGGCGTGGCGCATCTACTGCATTTTACCGTATGTTAAATGAAAGTGATAATAGTATCCGAAAGCGCCTTGTAAAACCGCAATGTGGAGCTAAGAAAGCTTAACTTCTCATGTACAGCATTTGAGGGAAAATTAATAATTTAAGTTGTATACTCTTTAGATTTTTAATAATTTTGTGTATTACACAATGTTAATCACTAAACATTAAAAAGTCGGTATATTTTATAAAAACAAGATTGCTCAATTGGACAAAAATACACAGCCTTAATAAATATATTAATTATGCATAAATATTTTATGCATCAAAGTCTTTCACTTGGTAACTTACACGGGTTCTGGTTTAAACGGGCTTGTTCTAACATTATTAAGCTTATATTCTGTACTTCATAAAAAGTTATAACGTTTTATCCTTTTCTAATACGTACAGTAGTAAGAACACCACTTGCTGTTATTGTAAAAAGATAAATGTTGTTCAAGTTCAAGTTTATTGTCGTTATACTCATATACAGTACAAGTATATGGCATAACGAAATGCTATTTACTTAGCTCTCAAACAGTAAGAAGTACATAAAAACAACAACACAATTGTGTAAGAAAAGAAAGACAGACAACAGGCAATGTACAAAACAACAACAGGTAACAGGCAATGTGCAAAACAACATCAGATGTGCAAACTCATACATCAACAGAATGAAATAAAGGATAGAAAATTATGGGGAGTGAACATCTTGACATGTGAGGTAGAGGTAGATTTCAATGTGTGTTTGAGTTTTGGTAAGAGAGAAGGCACTGTGAGGTTCAGATCGTAGGTGAGAGGGGCTGGGAGTTGAATAGTTTGCGGGGGTAAAAACTGTCTCTGAGCCTGGTAGTCCCGGCCCGAATGCTCCGGTACCATTTCCAGATGGTAGAGGGTCAAACAGTTTGTAGCTGGGGTGTGTGTGGTCTTTGATGATGTTTAGAGCTTTCCTCAAGCACTGTCTGTCATAAATGTCCTGGATGGACTGGGCAGTTTTCACCACCCGCTGTAGGGCTTTTTAGTCAGCAATGCTGCGGTTGCCATACCACACAGTGATGCAACCTGTCGCTGTGCTTTCTGTAGTGCATCTGTAAAAGTTATTTTTTTAAAAATATACAGTATGCTACATTTTTAGTTATCCATTGACAATTCCTACACTTAAATAAGTCAAACACTAACTATTGTTTAACTGGCCTAATTAGGAACTTTCTCTTTTCATCTGATTGTCCTCTGGAGCACTTGAGGTCTAACATACAGTTTAGTTCTATGGAGTTTTACAGATACTGTATGTTATGACCCCAGGTGTCTAGGGGTAAAGGGGTGTGACATTTAGGATGGATTTGGATGCAGGTGGGTTTCTGGTGAGAGACTTAGAAAGTGTGACAACAAGTCTGGTGCAAAAGTGATTTCTTTTAAAAAGTGAATAAGTGACTGGTACGTGTACAGAACACAATAACACACAGGGAAAAGGAACTTGAGCGGTGCCAAAGGAAAGAAAATAACAAACAAAATGGAGCAAGCTAATAAAGTGAGGGGAAGCTGACCTAACTACAAAATAAAAACCCAAAACATTCAGTCTTCATTGTCTTCTAATGCCCTACCTAACCTTCACTAACTACCCAAAACCATAAAAGACACAAGGCATTCACCCATCCTAAACTAGTGTTTCTAATAAAAAGATAAAAAGAACTATGTGTGCACAATGTACCCGACAACCTTAACTAACCCTTTACACAAACGTTCACACAAATACACAAGTGAGCTACGAATACAAATAAGGGAAAACAAGAGTAGACACAAGGAATACAGTACAAAAGAGCACAGAGGTTGATATGACACATTTGGGCAAGGTAATGGCGAAATAAAGGCTAATACAAACAAATGAAAGTACAAGGCGATGAACACAAACCAACAAAGTCGAAGCTATACGGAAAAACACACACAAAGCGAAATAAACTAAAACGAAGAGAGACGAAGCCGAAGCTGAGCCGAGCAGAACCGAAATCAAGCAATAGGCCCTTTCATCCTGAAAACCTCCAAGTTAAATACTGAAGAAGTTGAGATCTGATTGGTTGAGAAGCTGATTACGAATGATGTAATACAGCAAGATGGATAAATTAATGAACCAATAGGGAGGAAGAACAACCAAGGTCAGGAAGTGTGGAACACTGAATCAAAACAAACACACACGGACCACTCTGGGACGTACCACCCCCACCCATAAAAACACACATCTAATGTTTGGACAAATGGAAAACACAAAGGAAAACAAATCTCATTTAAACTCTAAAAGGGCGTCAGCCAACACATTTTCTGCCCCTCTCTTGTGGAGAATTTCCAAATTATAATTATGGATAAACAAAGACCAGCACATCAGTCACTGATTTTGATTATACATATGGTGCAGAAACACCAAAGGGCTATGGTAAGTGTAACAATTATAAACAATTACACATAAACTTTGAATTATTATGGAGCTAATAATAAGGCCAATGCTTCTTTCTCAATGGTGGAATAATTACCTTGATGCTTGTTTAATTTTCGCAAGAAATAGCGAACCGGTCTTTCTGTCTCATCATACTGCTCCAGCTCCCAGAGCATTTGCATCTACTTCTAATTTAATTGGTAAGGAGAAATCTGGAGCAGCAAACATGGTAGTGCTACAGAAGAGAGCCTTTAAATACACTCTCGAAAGCATGTTGACACTCATCAGACCAGGTGACGTTTTCATTGGGCTAAGTAAACTAGTAAGTGGATGTACCATTTTAGAGAAGTTTTTACAAAAAGTTCGATAATAACCAGTCATGCCTAAAAATCTTTCTCTAACATCTCTGTTTACTCTTTTGTTCCTTTGCACTCACCTACGGTACCAGCTTTAACTTTTTCAGACCAAATACCATCTACTGTTAAGAAACACTTATATAATATAGCTAACTGATACTGATATGGATACTGATCTACAGTTACTTTAAACACACTTTGGAGAAAGAAAATCTAATGTATTTCATTTAGATGTACAGTGCAATGTGTATTCCTTCCAGATGTACTATTGTACCTGTAGCTGTATTTTAGAGGTTTGTCATTTAAAAACTCCTTAGATCTCCTAGACTTGTCTAGAACTTAAAAGTTTGGTTTCAGATGCTATAGCATGCAAAATCGCATACTGTGGAAGCCTATTTTATTTTTCTGCCCCACCAGGTAATGAAGCTGCTCTGTAGGAATGAAAGGGGTCATCTCAGAGGGGGTACGGAAAAAAGCCAGCAGGAGTGAAGGACGCCCTGCTCAAAGTTCCTGCCAGCTGTATAGCTCAGCCTGTCCCCCTCCTTTGCCCATTAATAATGGATTGGCAGAAAAGGCAATGATACCTCAACAGCCGCAGTATGGGGTTGAGCACTGCTGCAGTATGTCCGGAAGAAGGATAAAGATGTTATCTAAAATAGTGACATCCTAAAACCAGCAGAGAATTGTGAAGCCTACACTTCAGGCAGATTTCTTCATGTATAGTACAGATGAAACAGCAGTCCTGAAGAACCAAAGTCATTAAACTGTTCATTCATCCATGTTAATGATGTGACCATGCAAGTTCACTGGTGTTTGTGCAGATAAGAGCAAATTAATAAGGTTGGGTTGGGGTTATATCTTTGCTAAAGGCAGTCGACACTTCCAGTACTCTAATACTGCAGGTGATTTTATTTCACCAACACAAAGCACCAACATTACACAAGAAAAATAGGCACATTTTAAAACACAAACAGGTCCTCACAAAGTTAATTAGAAATGGACAGCTCAATTGTTCATCTGTAAATTGAAGAATAGAAAAGGTATTTGTCTTTTCTAAGGAGGAATTAATAGTAAATACACTGTAAATATAGTTAATAGTGTATTGTGATATTTGATTGTTTGATCTACAAAATTGCTAAATTAAATCACTTTGAAATTACTGAAATTACTGTATTCACATCAAACTTGTTGTAAAATTATTTTTAGCGTTGTATAATGTCTCATAAGTAGTTTTATTTAGGATTGCTATCTATTAATCTTGGGTCTTCTATTTAAACCAGCAAAGCAATCGTTAGTAGGATTATAACCAAAAAATATTTAAAAAGTAATAATAATATGCTTATTATTCAGAGTTCAGAGATCAGTATTTTAAACACAGGCCTTCAAGTTATAGATCCAATTCTACTGAAGTAGCTTCAAGTGGAATTGAATGGAGGAGAAATTCTAAATAAATTATTCAAATTGAGTTAAAGGAGAGCTGCAAAGTTATTTTTACATTTCGGGATTAGAAAGAATCAGCATTGATGAGTGCATTTCAAACAATAAAAGTAAAATGTACACAGTAACTTGTAAAGCCTCCAATTTACATCACAAAATAGATTAATTTTCCATGTATGCACAGCGCCATGTTTTACGATTCAGAACAAGGCAACAAAGCATCCGGTGATGCGTTGCAGTCTTATTACATTTTAAACAAGCACGCTCTCTTGTTCAATCCAATAAAATTATTGCTCCTGATTTCAAAACGGTTTTGACAACAAATACTACTTACTTGCTAACTCTGCATACAGATCACATTGGAACATTTCTGCAGTGAAATGTCTGCTGCACAACCTGTACGTATTCGCTCTTACATCACATTACATTAGTCATTACAGTAACTAGTGAGTAGGAAGGGCTGCATCACATTGCAATCCGTGGGAAATAGAATGCAAGTTTCCGACAACATGGTGACTTACAATACTTTCACAAAGTTTGACGTTTCTCTTTTTTTTAATTCTGTAACATCACCAAGATTTAATAAATGTCTGAGACATTGGGACTGCAGTTTCCCTTTAGGTTTTTCAAATATAAAACATAGTTCTTACAATCAAAATTCAGGATGTCACAGAGAAGACTGCCAAGCAGATATATTCCATGTTATGCATTATTGTGTAAATATATTTGCTTTTTTAGAGTTTTCTTTATCTAATCTTCTTTAACTAGGGGATATACAGTACCTTTCAGTCAGAGAATCGGACACTGTTAGTATTTTAACAAGTATATATGTACTTATTTCACTACTTTTATGTAACTGATACTTTAATATCTTCTTCTCAGTGTTTTCATTTTAGAATTATCCTCACATATTTTATATTTTCATTAATGTGTTCTACTGTTATATTGATAAAGTAAGAAGAATAAAGATTTTATCTTTGTCTCGAGATCTTCATACTTACAGGTGCTATGGAAATGTGAATTCAATTGTACTATATTGCAGTTGATTGTAATTGTGCCCTTAGTCAATAAATAAAATCAATTTATTTATTGATTGAACTCAGGGGCTGATAGACTATTCTGTCTACATTTGGTAACCTGTAGTTTTTCCCATCCTAATTTCTCATAATAATTCTGGAGAGCACCTCTTAAAAGCTGAATTAGTCACCTTGCATAAATTCTTTTTTTTAAATTCATAATGATAATCTAAGCACACTGAATAAAAGAATCACCATGGGAACAAATAACAGGTTACACAAGCATTACAAAATAAAATAGCTGGCAAATGTAACTTGTTTTATAAGAAATTAAATCACTACATTTTAAAACTGGTCAGAAGAATAATTTGCTATCTGTACATATTGGCCTTTCTGTGTTCCATTGCTTATGATATACACATGAACTACACCATTAATATGACCCTCTCTGACTAATAAAATATTTCTTAATGTCATTGTGTAAAAATAAAGAGGATGAATCGGTAGATGTACTTTCTTACAGAATTGATTTTTTTATTTTGCTTCCATTTTTATTTTTTTTAAAAGCCAAATATCCCATCTGCTCCTGCAGGCCATGGCTCATATTGCTCACTCTAGCTAAAAGCAATAGTCACAAAGATATTTTCACCCTAGCAACACTGAGACTCACTTTTCCTCCGAAATTTCCACTTTGCCTCAAATTTCTGGTGAAATTTCATAGATTTGTTTTCAATGTTTGTAACTATGGATTCCTATACAGGAAGGTAAATCGTAAGGATTCACCTTCTTGTGATTGCTTATAATGATTTCTAACTGGAGACAGCCTAATACAAAGCATGACTTTAAGTAATTTTACTCTGGACAGTATGTAAAAAATTTAAAAAAAGATTTACATTATGAAGAATCATTTGACCAAATTCAGAGCACGAAACATTCTGCTGGCTGTGTGAGGCTGTACTTTAAATATCAATATAATTTTAATTTTATTGTTATATTATTAAAACAAACACACCAGAACTGATTATAATATATATCACGCTGAATATGTGGCAGTTGTTTGAGTTTGTCTATTGTATAGAGACATACTTCTGTTTTACTGCTTTTCTGAGGGAAAGTTTTGTCAGACATTGCGAATACGAGATGATAAATCTAAGCTGAAAGATGCAGAAAGATAGGTTATATAAATATAGGGGTTCAAGATTCAAGATTTTTTATTTGCCATATACAACAAGTATATTGGAATGCTTACTCGCTCAGCTGTACCCAGTAACAGTAGAGAAAAAAATAGGCACAAATGACAAATGGATATGGACAATATATTTAGACAATAGACGTTATAGTACAGCCAAGACAGGTCATAGTGCAAACAGTGCTAATTTGGGCAGGTGCTAATTTGAGCTGTTTATGATGTGGACTGCTTGGTAGAAAAAAATGTTTTTCAATCTATTGGCCAGTGTTCTGATACTGCGATACCTCCTACCAGAACCCAGGGGTGAAAACAGATCGTGGCCAGGGTGAATTGGGTCCCGAAGTATAGCTCGAGCCCGGCTGTGGCAGTGGTCGAGATATATCTGGTAAATGGAGGGTTGCTTGGTCCCAATGATTTTCTGAGCAGACCTCACAACCCTCTTTTTGGCTTTTCTGTCCTGTACTGTGGCTCCACCATACCACACCGTCATACCACTGGTCAGAACACTCTCAATGGTATTACGGTAAAAATTGGTGAGTGTTGTCTTGCTCATCCCCCACTTCCTTAACTGTCTCAGGAAGCGAAGGCGCTGGTGGGATTTAGTGAGGATATCAGCAGTTTTCTCTGACCAGCTCAGCCTCTCACTGATCTGGAAGCCAAGGAACCTGAAGGTGCTGACAGTTTCGACTGGAACCCCGTAAATGGTGATGAGTGTGTGACGTCCTCCATGCCTCCTGAAGTGCACAATAATTGTGAACAGGTGTCTAAATATTGTTTGACGTCTTGTTATTATGAGCATAAAATTTGTGGAAAAAATCCAAATCATACATTTATTTAAAGGAAACACTGTTTATCCATTTGTCATTTATATATTCAGCTGCGATCAAAGAAAAGCATTTTTACTTATTATTCTTGTTACTTAATTGCAGATATTGAGATACTCCTTAAAATGTTTTTTACAAGAAGGTAAGAATAGCACTAATTCACTTTTTACATTAGCTCTGCTACTACTGTATATTATATTTCGCCAAAGATCGGGTCTACGTGAAAAGTGATATCAATGTTATTTCTCTTTTTCTTTATCTGACAAGATTTATCATTGTGACCCTGTGTAGTATTTTAATTTATTTCTATTATGTATCTTATCTGCCTTTCATTTATAATAACACCACCTATATCACCGAGCTCTGAACTGCAAACGTGCCATTTATTTCATGCTCTCATTCAGTACACACACTGGCATGTTCACTGACAAAAATACCCTTCAAGAAAAATCCATTTAAAATCTCAATTATCACTTTCTATGATTTTATTTCCTTTAGGCAAATGAAATCTGCCGAAGTGTGGAATCAGGTCACAGATGATACAAGGAGGTTTTTATGTAATGAATTATTTTCCTTTTATGCAAAGTATGTACAGTACAGCCCTTCAAATGCCAGATCCAAGGAAAAAAGCAAACTGCAAGGCTACAGAATACTAAATCAAAGCACAACTAAAGTGCTTTGCTTAGCCAACAGCAAAAATATTTACCTCGTTTTATGAGATAAATGATTGGATAAAGTATTATTATTGGAAATACCTAGATTGGCTCTGATCCTTGCTTACAAGGACAGCTCAGCATAAGTTCTTTACTTCTAGAGTGGCCACATCTCCAAGCTTCCATTGAGTTTTAAATTATTAAAGTAATCAGTTATAGTTTTTATGTAATTGGTCAAATATGCTAGTTTTTCATGTCTTTATCCCTATAATTGCTCTTCTGAAAAACTGCCTAACCTTATAAACACCAAGAGCTGGCCTTTACTTTAGTGAGATCCAAAGGCCCCTGAGCTGAACTTCTCTTCAATTTATCCACATGAACGAATTAAGTACACCAAATGTGACAGTCTTTAAATGCAGTCAATATGAATCTTGGGGGGAAAGCTTAAAAATGCATTTCTCTGTTGTAACAAACGGCATGTCTAACACGTCTAACACAGTAATGTTTTCTCCTTACAAACTCTTCCAAATAACTAATTCTTTATCCTGTGACAGTAGCACATAGGTAGGCAAAGTTCAGCTGAGGCTTAAAGAAAGGTCATTCAAAGGAATATGATGTGGCAGGGAATTCCACAATTATCTTGGCTGATGTGTGTGTTTCTCGCTTCAAGTTCAAATTGAATTTGCTTCTCGCTTTCATGCCATTAAACAATGAGCTCTACTGGAAAATATGAGGCTCCCATCACTCTTTAAATGTAATTTAAAAACTTTAAAAACACAAATTATTTTGAATAATAAAATTTAATCTTCACAAATGAAGCTACCATTAAGCCATTTTACAGTAGGAGACTGAATAGCATTAAACATCTTAAGCATTTTGTCTAATGTTAACCCTTTTAAATAACCCAGAAGGTTCTTTAAACGACTGTATGCATTTAGTAAAACAACTACTTTCCTTTTTTGTTTATTTATTAATGTGCTAAACCTTGTTTCAATCATAAGACACAAACCTATGAATATACTTTTTATCAAGACAAACCAATGAAATGTACAGTAGTTCTGTTTTACATGCCTTGAGCACATAGTTATTTGATATTAAGAGAAGTTTTCAGTACCTTCACTGTCAAAAGCAATAGAAATTATAGGCTTCCCAGAGTTTTGGTTATGGTTTTCATTTAAATGCAAATTCTTATCTGTGTTCCTAACTGGGTGGCACATCTTCAATCCTGTAATATCCCTCTGAACAACAAGCCAACTCCAATACTATTATTTACAGTATCTTAATTTCTTAATCCAGAACCTACCAGAATTTGTGATCATTCCCCTAGTTCTGGCCCTTTTTAATCTCTTTCTATAAAACGGGCGATCTTTCAATTTTGACAAACGATAAAAATGACAATTGACCAATAATGAACAAGAGAAGCTAATTCTCTATGTAACTGAACAAGAAGAATTAGTTTAGCACAAGCAGATAATGACTACAAGGAAACCCAAAAATACCCAGAATGGAAAATAATTATATATATACTGTATTGATTTATGGTTAAAAGTTAAATGTTGAGTTCCTATGTTCCTGTAAATGTATTCAGTAACTCCTTTTTTGTATTTTTGGCTTTGATACAGGTTGAGTAGCTACCAGAGCTAGATAAAGATACCTCCACTGCCATTAAATAATTGATGAAAACTACAGATTTGATCCAATGCTCAAAAAAGCCTTTACATTAATAAACGTGGAGCACCTGAAATGCCAATTTTATTAAAGACCCAGTGGAGATCACATGTCAAGTCTGAATACATTCATTTTCTTGGTGTCTTTAAATTAGTTTCCTTAGAAGACATGTACAACTCTTCAAGTACTGAACAAATGAGTGGAAGAGAGTCAGTAGGAGAATCATATTGGTTTCCAGCACAGCAGAGACCTCTTAGTATGAAAGGCTTCAGCAGAAGCTGCATCTATGCCTCAGATTTCCACCTCCAGAATGGCACTTCTACTGCAGTCTATCTATTCTGTCCAATCTGTAGAGATGTCTGGCACAGACATTTGCCATAGCCCTCTATTAGTGAGCTGAGGTCCAGATGTGTCATGGAAGATCCAAGTCTGGAAGTTAAACAGTGCTGCATCTGGAACAATAAGCCTCCATCTCACATTTCTATCTAAAATGTCATCAGGAGAGTAAAATATTGCATATATATCAAGAGACTCAGGGGAAAATACAAAAGTAATTGCAATGTGCATACTGAAATATGCAGGCAGGCATTATCTCAGTAAATAATTACTGTATGTGGTATAAAGTAAACTACATAACATATTTCTGGATGTTCCTTTTTTTACAATATAAACCATTTATATTGGTTTTCTCTGCACAAAAGCATTGTTCATACCTTTAGTGTGCTGTAACAATTACCCTTTCCAAATGAAGCCTAAATCAGGACAGGTGTTTAATTTTTGTTCCAGATCAGTTTGATCAAAACCGATAGATACTGACTTCTTGTCTCGTTAACAAAACCAAAACTGGGATCTGTGATTCTTCAATCTATAACATATTTCCAGATGCTTAAACTCTTCCTGAAGACAATGATTCATTCCTCCCTATGAGATATTACACAGCTGGTAATTAAAAAAAACATAACTCTCAATGTATGGTCAAATACATGATACTAAAATAAAATACAGCATATTACTAATACACTGTGTAGACAGTAATGTTAAGAGATGCACCACTGCAAAATCCTTTTCTCTTACAGATTGACTAAATTATACAGTTGTTTTTACATCTTGGTCACTGAATGAAGAGCTAGCCATTTTACAGCATGAATCCTATTAATCTGTTTTACCCCCAAGCTAAAGTACAGATACAGTACAGTAGGTCAATAAACAAGAGACCATGCAGAAGTCAGTGATCCTAGTCCTATTGCATAAGCACCTGGTAAACCAACAATAATATGAAAAAACAGATCAGGCAAGTGTCTCCAAACAAACAATACTGAATAAGTGACCATTTTACACAGCTGTGCACAGCTGCACATTCAGTAGTATGTGGACATGAGAAGGAACCAGGAACTATAGTATGTGTGGTACACGGTGTGATTTTTCATCTTACCCTAATGATATGGGTCACTTGTAAAAAAAATTGATATCTAATCCTGAAGTCCACAATTTGATTTCGAGCCCATTGGAATTTAGGGATCCTTTTTATATGGAGAGCTGGAAATTGAAATGACTTCAGTAAAGAAACACATTGCTTCAGCTGTGTATATGATGAATTAAAATCTTTGAAAACCCAGAATTCCTTAAGATGATAAGAAATAAACTCAACATTGAACTGCGGCATTCCTTCAGTGGACAACCTTGTCCTCCCTCTCTCTTGCATCGATCCATGAATGCTCTGAACATAACTGCAGAAGCGCAGACACACCCTTCCACACACATCTTTCCATATTCTGTCCGAGGCACCTGACTGAGGTACCAGAGCTTTGAATTTGCATCATTCATAGAACAAGAAGCTTTGCCTGTAATTTCTTCTTGAAAGGAAATGTTTTATTTTACTTGCTCCACATGCTATCATTTCAACCTCCAGAGAAAACAGCACATTCTCATCTTCAACTGGTTGTATGAAGATAAAGCCATTTTGAAAACACACAGTAAAACATTGAACACAGATATCAATGTTTAATAAAATGACTTCTTTCCATTCCTCTCCTTGTCAGTTTGGATACACAGTATCATTTTATAAATGTCTAACAATGTGTTGTTATAATATAAACAATAAGTATGTTTATTTCTGTGCTCATCAGTAAATTCAGATACAAGATATGTTACTATATATTGTATACACTGTATATGTCATTATAATGATATCTATCATAATAATATATATATGTATAATTATAAACATTAATAGTGTTTGAAACTGTCTGCAGCTGTAGCTGATATTTGCAGCAGGTATGAGACATACAGTATACCTTATATAAGGTATAAGATATAAGGTTTCATGTCTAGAATTAATATAAAAAAATATTATCACCTCTAGACTGTTATAAATGCAAAACATACCAGTCAAGGACCTTTAAATATGAACACGCTCTTCTAGCAAATACATATATCAAACCTTATTTATCCTCCAAACAGTTTACTGCTTTTCTGTCCAGATCACTATATCTGTTTACTTCTGGATTGCTTATTTTATTAATTACTTGTTAATACATGTAGTGAAAGAAAGCAAGACACATTACCAAGATGGCATACTGTTTTCAATTAGCTGTCTGATGGACCTAATATACAACCTGTTACAGCCTAGCAAAAACATTCTGCTCCCTAGTGTATTGTAAAAGATGATAATAAAAAGTGATCCCAGCACTTCTACATGTTGTCAGTTAAAGAACACCCTCAGAGATTCTTATTCTTTCCAGTATTGCGAAACAGTATTTTAAATAAGGCAGAGACAGCTAATGAAAAGCTAATGAAAATGAGAATTCTATTACCTTTTTTTCGCTCTGTCTCTCCACCAAGAGGAAGCAATGAAGCTCACAGGTTTGCACTCCTCATTCTGCTGGTGAATTTTTGCCTTTCTTGAAGCACTCTTTGCTGCCCATTCATAATTTCTGTGACATACCAAGCAGCATCCCTCCTCTGAGTCTCCCAGGCCTGTCAGAGAATGTCAGGTGCTTAGTCTTGCACCAATCCTAGCCACTGAGACTCTGTTTAGGGTCTGTGAGTGTGCATGCAGCTTCAGCAGGCAGACTCATTATCCACCTACCAACGCGTTGCGAATGCAAAAGGACTGCTTCTTCAACTAACGTTTCTTCTCTCTCTTGTTTCATTCCCTCTATGTTATCCTTGGAAGAGAATTCAGAGAAACTGAAATCTTTTGCCAAATGCATGGAAACTGCATGCTGTAAAATTAAATATGTTTACATGTTTTAATAATAAAGGTGGTCAAGTCTCTTTTACACTACTGTAAATGGGGAGGTTTTAGATCATTAAAATATTTTGGAATGATTTTTACTTTGGGATTATTCCCACAGAACTGCGAGAAAAACAATCTTTAGCTAAGAAGTACTGCCTGAATTAAGATTTGCTGAATATATAGTAGATAGTCATCTATGCAGCACTTTCACCTTCGTGTCTTAGTAATAACACACTTTTGTTGTTGCCATCTCTTCGAGTTGACATTTATAATTATTGTCAAGTCTTTTATGCTGATATATTCAGTATATTTAATTTCAAAGCACTGAAAGGCTAAACGAGTTACTGAAGTCTGAACAAAATTATCTATATCTAACTGCCATGAATGCAATTTAAGAAAAAGAAAAAACCTTACTATGTTTTCCAGTATCATTCAGATGTAAAATTCTCATGGACTTCTGCTGCTCCTGAATTTTCTCTTTGCTCCAAGGCATGTACACAGAGTTATTAAATTAGTCTACGAGATGACAGGGTCATCACTTCAGTTTGTCAAAAGAGAGACAGATTCCCTGGCTGCCTCTTCTGTGTAACAAGTGCTTTGGATGACTGTGTTTACTTTTACTAACTGAAAAGTTATTTTTAACAAGAATGTGAATCAAGCTAGGAATGACTCAGATAATATTGATTGCTCACTCCATCTCCAAAAGTTCAAATTCTAGAATGAAAGGGATGCCCTGCCTTATTATCAAGTCCCCAAAATAGATACAGCTGTTAAACTCCACATTTAAGAAATATCTAAAAATGCAAGTTTACAATAAGTGCTTCACATATAAAACATCCTGAGATTTCTTGCAGTTTAACAGAGACTTTGAAGTTATCTTCCACTGTTGTGTGCTGTGATTTATTTTAATCTACATTTAGAAAAATGTCAAGCTGTTAGCTGTTCTAAAGGGTATTTGACTGGCATGCCTGCAAGCTGCCTGACAAGCTCTGTCCATCTGCACAGCAGTGAGGCTTAGTCCAATAAATACAAATCATCTCCACATACTGCCAATCTCCTAACACAATTATCCCAGTCCGACATAATATACAGTACGGTAATACACAACATGTCTACAATAACAAGAGAGCCCAGAGTGAGGTGGAAAATACCTTTTGCAGCTTTGTAGGGGGACTGAGAATTCAATGAACAGAACCAAGTACACATTAATTGACAAAGAATTTATTTATTTGGTTCACTGCACTTACTTTGGATAATAAGCTGACACCTATTTGATGACACTGATCAAAGATAGCTACAGAAAGTTGTCTTGAAAACTTCTATACACAGAACATGCTTTTGCAAGTTTTGACTTTATTCCACACAGCCAGGTCATTGCCCCATCTATGCATCTATGTCAATAACTTAGGACTATCTCATTGACATGCAGACTGATTTTCTTTTATTGGTGGGGATATCTGTGACTCTTAGCAGACTGCTATTCTGCAAAATTAAAAAATAAATAAAGGTGGTTGACCATTTTGCTATTTTTAAAAACACATTAACTGTCCCATATATTGTACATTCTTAGAACTGCAATGGAATGAATTAAATTAAAAGGTAAATGAATTGAGTTTTTAACCAAAAGCGACTGAGGAATTGTCTTGTTCGTGCGCTTTGTGTGTGAAAAAATGATCCAGGTCAACAATGTGCTGCTCAAGAACAAAAACACTTTATTCCGTAATATAACTCCAAACATGTTAACCCATGTGTACTTCACCCTGTGTTCCTTAACTTGTATGAATCCCATTCCCACACACCAATCAACATGGAACGTCATGTGGTCAATGACGTCAGCCGATGGCACTAACTGTAGCTATATTCACTATGTGGTCGTGTGCATATTACAGGAATGACAATTCCTTTTTCCTTTCGCCTCTTTTGCTCTTACAATCTTTCACAAAGCCACTTTCTGAAAAGCTATAAAGGAAGCAAATCTCTTCACATAAGGTTTTCTTCTGTATCCCTCCATTAACTCATCTCCACCTTTGCAGGTCCAAATGTCCCACAGGCAGCTGGTTGACCCTTACCCAAGCAGGTCAAACAAGAACTCATCATGCCTAGACTTGCAATAAACACTGAATCATAATGTCTTAACATTTATATTATTTCTAAAATTATGAATATTCTCACAGTCAGGTAGACATGCTTTTTGATTGATTCTCAGTAATCCCTAGCAAAAAAGGCAGCTTTGTAGATGTTAAATGAGCTACGTAACCCTTTTTTCTTAGTTAATTAACCATGAAAAAGCACTGAAAATCAGATCATTACACACTGCAATGGTACAGTATGCTAGCCAGCCATTGCAAGTTACACACAATTACATAACTATAACATGTGGGTATTTTATCTTAACTAACTTGCCCTAGTGCAAAGAAGAATGGTCTAGACTGTGAAGTGGAGAAAAATGCAATCAAATAACAGATCAACCCTTCTAATTACTGACAACATCATTTGAGCAGTTTCTGTCTGATACAGAACTTCAATGAAAACTACAAACTGTTTTTCATCCCAGGGGACATAGATGCGTTAATTCTTAATGTTTCACTAAAGAATTTATGAGCACTTAAAGGTAAAACCTAAAAGGGGGAAGAAATCAATTATCACTCTTCTTGATATTTATTATGCAGGAACTGAATCTTCTGTAGCTTGTCTAGTGAGTGCCAAAAACAATGCTTAATCCTTGTCCTTTTTGGAGATTGTTTTTGATTAAACTTTTGAAACAGAGAGACTGCAAGATCTTCTTCATTGATTTTTTTACATGTGTATCATGTACAGTAGCAAACATTTTGAGGTCTGCATTTACTCTAAATGGCAATCATTTGCCCAACTTGAAAGGTGATTTTAGAAAAAAAAAATACCTTTAGCTAGGTTCCAGAACTTAATATGACCTACTCCAATCAAAATCAGTCATTTGAGGGAATATGAGAGTTCAGTTTTCCCTTGTGATATTACTGTGTTGTAGAGAGAGCAACTGACAGGGAAACAACTGTGTTCATCCAATTTCCCTGAACACAGAAATTGCCTCAGACTCAGAAGTACAACAATATGTCAGTGCATTAATGGTTTGATTCCAGATCTCGGCTCCAGGCATCAAACATCTCCCAGAGCTCACTAAATGTAGAAAACAAACCCCTGCTGTTTTGGAGACACTTATTGCCAGACCCACCTAGGGGTGTCTAGACTTAAAATTGTCAATGAAAACAATCAAGGTTAAAGTCAATATGTTCCCACCCCCACAGAAAAAAAAAACATTGGAATCTTGCCTTCACTTAACAATTTAAAGGGAAGTTGATTTCAGTACTGTATATAGAGTATATAGTATATATACCTCCTCTCTCCCAGCCTTTGTTCTCCAGCTACATTACCTTTGCCTACTGCCTTGTCTCTCTCACACCAGCCGAAACATTGTGTTCTCTTTCTTCTTTTTTTCAGCATGGAATAAACCTATTACTTGTTCCTGTATATAGAGGCATTTCATTCTCCAAATCCTGTCCATTGCAAATAAAACCAGAAGTAAACTGGGTGGTTTCAAACCAGTAGACTTCAGTTTCTTTTGTCACATTTTTTTACATTAAAATCTAGGTCTTTGTATTTAAATCTACAATGATCTTTATATTTTAAGAGCCATGAACATGTTTAAGCACACAAGAAACACAAGAAATAATTTAGGTATGGTAAACGTTTTTCATAGCCACATCCAGTAGTGTCTGACAGCTTGGCAGATGACAGGTTTTTGAAAAATAATTTCCTGAGGATGCTAAAACTGTTATGCATTATTTAGTGTGGCTATGTTAAAACCTCTCGCACCTTTGCAAGGAATGAGATTGAGAAGAAAAACTGAAAGCTAAAAAGGCACCTGTGATGATCCCCATTACTGTAAGGCAGCAATGGTAACCATTGCAAAACCATGACACCCAGATCAGCTTTCTTAAATGAAAACTAGGAAACGCTTAATACATGATTAACTTGCTAAAGCAACATTCCAAAGTGAAAAATCAGAGGCCTCCAGCAGTTACTTTCCATTTCATATTCAATTTATTCTGTACTATAACATGGACAAAGCAGCTTGGAATAATTATTTTTGGTCTGTATGCATTCCAGATGAGTACATATTAAGCTGGTAAAGAATGATTAACATCATAACAAAGAATAAGGAAGCCGAAACCAAAGAAATATAATTACACATACCCATATACAAACTAAAAACAATGTGAAAAGGGGAAAAAAATAAATTAAAATAGAGGAGTGCAAAATACCTAGACAAAATAAATAACAATAACTTACCCTTAAAGTTTTTCATTCAATAATCCACAAATTTCAGTGTTGGAATAAAACTAATGTTGAATAAATACATGACCGATTACTGCTCTGCTGTAGCACAATATAAACAGTCTTTCTCAACAAGGTGCCTCATTGGTGCTAAGAGAATCAAAAGTGCAATTCTAAAAGTGGAAAAAATCAGACAGCTGAAAGGGAAAGCAAGGCAATTTGAGAGATTTTATTTTTATTGGATGTATCTAATACTTTTTACTAACAGCCGAAAACCACAACATTTTAGAAGAACTACTGAACAGTGCAAAAAGTGCATGGACAATTGTTTCTACTTTAAAATGTGCAAAATGGAAAAACAAAGTATAAGTTAAAATAGAAAAAGGCACAAAGGTGTAGCATTTTTTGTATGTTATTATACAACTAATTCTTCCAATCTACAGTATCCGAAGCCTACATAAGTTTAATCACCATTTAAAATAAGTTAAAGCAGACAACTATACTACAATATATATACAATTAGAGGGAAAAGGTTTTTGAAAGCTTAAAATGTAGTTTCTCTTTCTAGTCCAAATACACAAAAATAATCCCAATAAACCATCTGACCCCTCCACTTCACACACATTACCTTAAAGTCTATAGTGCACAGTATAACTCAGATAACAGAAAGAACACTGCTCTTTTACTGAGCCACTTTCAGCTCACTTTATCTACAGCTGGCAGTGAGAAAAGCAGAACTCTTCCAACTTGAAAAAGGACTTCTCTCAAAAACAGTGAGGGGAAAATGCAAAACCCATTTGTTAAGCAAAAAATTTTTTGCTGCCAGGAAATCATACTGTTGTTTCGCGACTGGAGTCTGTGTGCACAATGGGCATTTTCGTCTGCAATGAAGGTGCATTGCTGTCTGTCACTTGGCTGGACTGTTTGGATTGACATTCACTTTGGTCTGAGTCATTAGTTAGTCCTGTATCACTGTCCCCTGAACTCACTGGCTTGTTGCATTCTGGAAGTGTGGTGGTGCTTGCAGGCTGCTTCTCAACATTCTGTCCACCACTGTCCAGTTGGGCCAGGGGAGGGGAAGGGTCGGACACGAGCTGACTCTCTTTCAGCTTCTCACGTTTGTCCTCATCTTCCTCACTTTCTTCCTCCCTCAGAGGCTGCTGCAAAAAGTGGGGAATTACCAAGTTCTCTTTGCAAAGGAGGCCTCGTTGATCATTCACTCTGGAGTTCTGCACTTTGGAGAGAAGATCGATCAGCCCTTTGGAGGAAAGGGAAGGAGCTTTTAATGCATAATCTAATAAAAGACTTTCAACCACAATATGATGTACAACTATTGGAAAGCAGCATGTTCATCCTACAGGTGTCCCTGTGAGATTTATGGAGGATTGTACCATTATCCACACAATTAGGACTGCAGGTTCAATGTCTCAATTTTCAGTTTGAACAACAATATTCCAACTTGCTTTCTTTTATATCTTTGCAATTCAATATACAGTATTATTATATGTGATACTACTTTTTCATTTCCAACAGTCTGGATATCTGGAGTAAAATAAAAACAGTTTTGAATTTTGTGATCCTTTGACATGATTATAAATAAAAGGCAAAAACACAAACACTGAATTCACTTAACCACTTACAAATGTCTCTAGCTTGCCCAACATGGAGCAATAAACATATTTTGTTTATTTTGTTGAAGTGGTTTCTTCATAACTTTTTTAAATGCATTCAAAGTGTTTTCATAGGGTGCTTTTTCTATTAAGGCCTTGTACCTCATGAACCACAATAGGCCTCGTGAACCACAATACATAGAACCAAATGTATCAAAGTCTTTGTAATAGAGTGCCACTGGGACAAAAGAACACAAAGTATTTTACTCCTAGAAAACATTCCAGCTCATATTTTTGGGTAAGTTACCATTTAGTTTGGGGTATTTCAAAATAACAGTATGGCTTCATTTTAATATTTCTGATTTTATTTATATTGTTTTCATGAAATACATTAAGACTCAAAGACAATTTAATTCCAATACCTGTAATGGAGAGATAATTGTCTGATAATGGTTTCAGAACCTACAGTATGTGCAGAAAATGTGTCTGGAAACCACAAAAATGTTTAACCATTTTAAACCTCCCACCACCTCCTCAGTAATATGACAAAATATTGGGTCTTTGTCAGTTGTCTGTACCCTGCAGAGGTGTGTGAGGGGTCAAGGGTTATAAAGCCTTGGTGACCCCAGCTTTCTCACATTAATCTTAAAACAAGGACAGCTTTTTCTGGGCAGAAAGATGATATCTTAGGTTGGATTTACAGTTCACACTAGTCCCCCTTCTGATGAAAAT
Source organism: Lepisosteus platostomus (assembly GCF_059453375.1). Taxonomy (NCBI): domain Eukaryota; kingdom Metazoa; phylum Chordata; class Actinopteri; order Semionotiformes; family Lepisosteidae; genus Lepisosteus; species Lepisosteus platostomus. The sequence goes on from NC_142623.1 coordinate 34,822,375, forward strand.
ATTCCATCCTTACATTTTCACTGAAAAAATAATAATTTAAAGGTGATGATAATAGGTTCATAGACATTACCTGATGAACAAAAGAAGTTTCACTGTGTATTTCTGGGATTTCTGTCATGTGAAATCTGTTTTGTATGTTAAAGATTGATCAACAAAATTTTGTCACTAAAATCCCACATCAATTTATTGCCCCACTTAGATCCTTTAGACTATGTTTTAAAACCTGAAAAATTCAATACCATCCATGTCGTATGTTCTCCTCTGCATGGGGTTTCTCACTCTGGAGTTTGTTCTGGTTTGGTTTCTTCCAGTGTAGGGAGTCTCACTCTTTTCTTCTTGTATTGAACTTTCCTATTAAAAATGAAATCAGTATGAGAATTCACATACTGAGCGCATACTTTAATTATTTTTCAAAGTATGTAATGACATACAGTACTTACAATCACTTGAATCTCTGGAGGGGAAATAGGTGTTTTTGTGTTGCTACTCTGTTCTTTACCTAAGAAAGTAAGAAATAAAAGTTTGACCTTAATATCTTATTTGATTTGGTCTGGTACACAAATACACCTTAGTCCAGTTGTGTTTTAAAAATGAATCAAAATATATAGTAGTTTTCCACCATAGTATCTTATATTGTTGTTTTAAAATGATTTACGTACACTCAAGAAAAGATTATTTAGATCTTCTGATAAGCAAAAAAAACATTCATTTTCCCTGTGGCTTGACCACACTAAACAAGTTCTAAAAGCACATATAAACATAAAAACCTATAAGGTACTTAATCTCTATCATGATATACATATTCCATTGTACTGTAAGTGGTATGTTAAAAGAAAATCCCATTTCTACACCAGTCATATATATCTTAATATTTGATCTAATAGGAAGCATATACATTCATTCTGGTATTAAAACGTCAGACATTAAACATTAAAACTAAATATTTATTTCTCAGTGAATGAATTTAAGGAATTTAAAAAAATGCATGAAAAAATAAAATGTGTGTTTCTACCTTTTATTCTGTCCAGAAGTACTTTCTTTTTGGCTAACGACATGACAGGTATGCTCATGTTTAAAGGCTCCTGGCTTCCACTCTGAAAAACAATATTTAGATTCAAGGAAACTTCCACTAACACAAGGCAGAGCAATTTCTTCATCTCTGGGGGAAATTATAAGATATCTTCAAAAAAGCAAAGTGTTTATTACCTCCACAGTTATACATATAGAATATATATACACACCTCTTGGGAAAAGCAGTTTTGTCTTTTTGACAAGCCAGAACTACTGTTAATAAACAGTTAAGCTCATTCCAGTTACTGCATGTTTCCAATGCAGTACTTACAATAGTAGCCACCACCTCTTCGGGTCTGAGTTCATTTTTCCTCAGGACAGGGGCGAGAGCTTCAGAGAGAACCTTGCTGGATTTAGCAACAATTCCTACAGTTTTACCAAGAAACACCACCTCCAATCTAAATGAAATAAAAGAGAGTTTAATGGAAATAAACATCAGTCCTTACTACAGCAATATTACGGTGCCAGTTGAGTAACTACTGACTGAATGGTGAAGTACTGTGTAATTAGCTTGCAATTAAATTAAACTATAACAAAAGGGGGCACATAGTGTACATCCAGTACATCTACAGTAGCTGTAAAGATTGAAAATAAAGGAAGCCCAAGTCTAACATTATGAAAAAACAATGACGCATTGTAGCAAAACGAACATTGGTTTCCCAATTTTGAATCATTTGCAGAAGAAAAGCATAATTAAAAAGCAAATAATATAAAGATGAGACTGTATACCGTGCTACTACAAAGTTATTTTACTACAGGAGTTATCTTATAGTTTTAAGCATTAAAAGTCAATACAATTATTAACAGGGGAAAAAAAAGGTATGACACCAAAAAAAGTAATATAGTTGGTTGAGTAGCACTGATTAACAGGTGCACCAAAACCACTCACGTAAATGTTATCATGGTCTCCAGAAGGACCTGTTGATCTGTTAGGACAAGGCTTTCCTGGTCAAGAGAAAGAGGCTGTTGGGAAGAGGAGAGATGAGAGTTTCTGTCAAACAGTGGCACAAAAAAGGCAGGTAGATGATTGATGATGATAGATGGGGATTCTCTAATTGTTTTTTTTTATGCCCATCCAATCTGGAATTGCTAATTGCAGATGAGCTTATTGTGTCTCTACATCCAGCAACAACTCCTGTACCCACGTGAGCAGAATGAGGTAGGGCAGACAGGCTTATCCTGTGACACACTGAAAGCTACATCTCGCCTTTGTTTGTTTGTACTGACTGGAGGATACACTCCTTGGTTCAGGCCATTGGCCAACTTATCCCAGTCCTACCCCCGTTAACCCCCTGCCAATTAACACCATCGTTTGGTGGAAAGATTCTAACCACACCGGGAAGAGAATCTTCCATATGAAGATGAGATGAATGTTGATGACTAAAACTAGATGTACTGTACTGTTATTAAGATTGCTCAAAGTTTCTAATCAGGCTATAATAATAAAATAATCATGTAATGAAAAATATAAAAATAAAATACAAATAATTTAATAGGTGTTACAACATGGTTTGTTGACTATCATTATATTTAATAAAATGAAAATGTAAAAGGTAAATTTTGATTTAAGATAATCTTAACAACAATAACAATTTCCCCCTTTTCAGTTTTGATTCCTTTTTTCTTCAATTTTTACCTTCCAGAATATTATTATTATTACAGAATATTAGAAAGACATTAAAACCTAAAACAAAACCAGCCTGCAAGGTTGGTACTTAATATATTACAGGAAAAGCTAAGTTCAAAAGCTTTTAAGGTTTCCTAAGTTCAGGTCTTAGTGGAGTAACAGCTCAGTTATATCAGCGTTTTGTTGCAACTTCACAAAGCACTGAGACCCACTTTATCATTCCCCTTTAAGTAGATTTTGACGTCTTTTAGCAGGATTCCCCTTTTCTCGCAGATCCCCGACAGCATGTCTCGTACGGTGAGGTCAGCGCGCACGGGGGCGAGGGAAGCCGTCCCATCAGGCAGGTAGACACAGCAGTACTTCACAGCACGGCTTTCTTTATCTTGGTAAGTAACACGAGGACAGGAGCTTCCATTCTGTCACGACAAGAGTGAAAAATTCAAGACAAACAATCTAATTAAAAAAAAACACAAAAGTAAAACAGCTTGTACTTTGTTTGGTGAGATGCTGTGGCTTTAGTGACAGAGTTTCCGGGAATATAATTATTGAATGACAAAGCATGAGTATCTTGTTATAGGCATTTCAATACATACTTTTTTCGCCTGGTGTCGATGACATAAACAGATAGATCTGATAAAGCATATTCCGCATCAATAAAAAAGGGAAGTGTTCTTTGTGAACTATTAAAAAGCACTTCCTTTCTGTAATCAACCATCACTTTAGACGCACGCTGATTAATCTGTTAAGGAAGAAGGGTTTTATTGTGTATTGTTATCATCGTTTCTACATTATTTACATTGCTGCATTGCTGCATTTTACCTATCAATAAAGGTATGAAAACATCTAAGTTTTGAACAGTAAATTATAAAGCACCTTAGTTTTGTTTGGCATGTTTAGATTACAAGTCACAAAGTGGAAGCCATGTTGTTTCTGGATATTTGAAGTTTTAAACAACATGAAAGAGGCATTAAGACAGTGAGCACATACTGTACCTCTCCTTTATTGCAGAAAGACCCCAGTTCCACACTGGTGGATGAGGTGACAGAGCTCTGGGACTCACGGCGGGAAACTGATATTGATCGCTGGTCAGACAGCTCTGCTGTTGAAACAGGTTTTTAATAATTTAGAGGAAACTGAGGCTTGGTTACAGAGGTGTTGTAAGAAAGAGACAGGCTAAGTGAGATTCAGAAACAGCAGTGTGACATTTTAGCAGTAAAAGTCCATTAGTTAAACTGGTTCTTGTAGCCTAACAACTTGCCCTCAACAACAAAGTTTCAAAATGAACCTGTTAAATAAATTGAAACTTAGGAATTTAGGTTAAAGGAGTTATCTAAGATTTGGCCATTCCCACAATCCAGGTCATTCAGAATGTTCCAAACTGTTCAAAATGTTCCAAAAGCACAAATGTTAATGCAAGTCAAACCTAGAGTAAAACAGTAAAATGCCATATGTATATTCTACATTGAAAGAAATTTTGTGATTTCAGTTGAATAAATCAGAATCCCGTCATTTCTCGATAGAACTTGGTTTGTCCTTACATTGGATTGTGATGATAAGCTGTCTTAAGCCTTCAAACAAAATCCAATGCCTTTTTTAATTATTCATTTGGAACTGTATTTAGAATCATTTTTTTATCGTGCTAATAACCATACCTCCCCATGAGCCTCTCATCTCACGACGCTTGTCCCTCTTTGATTTGTCCTGACTGGGCCGGCCATCCAATGTAGCTCTCTTTCTCTCTGAGCTGTCCTCCACATCAAAAGGTAAGGACTTTCCAGCCTTCAACTTCTTCTTCTAAAAAACACCATATCTGAGACATTTAGTTCTAAACTATCTTAAAACAACAATCCATACATTACAATTTGAAATGAAGTAAAAAATAAGATTAAAAAAAATCTTCTTGGTGTTTCATAAATTTAGTCAGTGATACAATAAAATCTGTTGGGAACTATCAGGTACTCCTCTGTTAGACCCTGCCTTGCCATTATTACTCAGAAACAAAATCTCCCTGGTATTAGACACTGAGTTTAATCATAAAAAGCACCACAGTATTTTAACATTTGTGGTTTGCATTCAATGTAACTGAATTTAGACTGAAAAGAAACATAAGGCTTCTTTTAAAAGCCGTCTAGATTTTGGATCTTTTGCTAGAAAAAATAAAGTGTAAGATAATTAATTTACACTACATCACATGATTTTGTATGCTCTTTAGCTTATACCGTATATTACTAATTTCTCTCCCTCTCAGTTGAAGAATTCTTGAACTTCAGTAACACTTTTGCTTGAATGAGGCTAAGAAACATCTTCATAGCTATTAGAGTAACACAAAATAACACACCACACATAATCCTCAATCAAAAGCAATTTATCCAAATGACATGGGATGCAATTATTTGCAAAGATTCATAATAAGACATTAATACAGCTGAAAGCTAAACCTAGGTAGAGAAAAGTGAAAATTATTAAATACACTGTGAAGTAGCTGTGAGCTGACAAAAGCTTTCTACTGATCCATTCAGTAACAGAGGTCCTGGTGTGTTTATGTGAAGTTTTATTTTGCCATGTGGCTTTTATAGATGTTGTTTTACAGTATTGTGTGGGGGAGTGTTTCTGAAGGTGTTATGACAGTGTTTTTTAGCTTCATTAGAGAAAAGTGTTACCAGATTCAGATGCGAGTGCAAATGTTTTACCTTTTTGGAGTCAGTCAAAGAGGGACTATCATTGATCATGCTCTTCCTAGAACCTGGGCTCTTGGAACCAGGACAAAGGTCAGGCAAGGGCTGTCCTGCCACATTGGCCAGCATACATTTCTGGTACAGCTGGGACCTAACAAAGCGGGTATAGCTGTCAAATTTCATCAGCTTGAATATCTGCATCAGAGAGGAGGGGAAAGCGAAATGAAAAGTAAATACATTGCTGGTCAACGAGTGTATATTTGGGAATATTATTTTGTAAATATAAATTACATTAATGTGCTAATCAATTCACCTGTTCAGTTATAAAATAGGAAAGACCACATGGCATAAACAAACAATAAAGCAAAAGATATGTAATAAAGATAAATTAATATAGACTGGACTAAACTAAAATCTTTTGCAATCACAGGTAATAAAAGTGTCTTCAGTCTGCAATACATATGGTTGAAACTTTCTGATCACTTTTAGAAACTATACTGACTATACTATAAAATTTTGATGATTATGCATTATAGATCAGATCAGATGCAACAGACGTACTCAGCAGACTTGACCAGCATTCCATAACAAAAAGAATTGGCCTTGGTGTACTACCTGTTGTTGGGCTTTCTGGAACATGTCCAGTGTGGGGTTGTCCAGCAGGCTCTCCTCTATCCTGGCTGTGTCATCAATGTTAATGGCATGTAGCGCGTTGCTTGATAGGTAGTTGACATAGATCTCTCTGGCCTCACGTAACAGCTGTACAGTCAAAATGATTAGTCTTGGAATAGGACTAAAGAGTCCTTCTTTTGAATCCCAATTTATTCAAAAGTAAATATTGAATCTTCATGATTGTTAATGGTTCTAGTCTTGGGCTTGTTGCCCAAGATAGATAATAATTTCAGTGCAGAATTCAGGATAGAAATACATACAGTATCTAGCACTACATATCTGTGTTTTGAAAAAAAGTAAAACGTGTCTACAGTACCTCATCCTTCTGACTGGGAGGAATCTGCCTGAACTTCTCGCAAGCCTGCCAGAATAGGATATTCTCTGCGCTGACTTCTGATTTCAGAAAAGCCTGCAATACACAAAAAAGCAAAGCTCATGTTACACCACATACAACTATTGTGGAATTGTGGAATTAATTGAACATAAGAAAAAGCCACAGCCAAAAGATGTTTTTTCACAGCTCAGCAGATAATATTTCAGCCCCTAAGTGCAAACTTTTCTATTCTTTCTTGCACTCTTTCCATCCCATCTTCACCTTTACAGCAGCTCCCTGGCTCATTCCTCATAAAGAGAGAGGAAGGGTCCTGACAACCTCATCCCCACAGGGAGGCCGCCCTTCCCTCCGCCACATGAGTTATGCCAGATTAATTTTTAATACTTTTCAGACATTCCATACATTTCATCTCTTTGTTGTATTGAGATTTGGATGAACTACTGAAGTGATATAATTCTTTACAGACACACCAGGCTCCTCTCCAACTGCTATACATTTGTTTATGGAGCAGGTTCAATTTTAATCAGAAATTACTGATATTGGGGTTGTTTTAATGGCCACAAAACAATACCTTCACAGGTTTTCAGACCGAAGTTGTACAAAGAGGATGAGGAAATGTAAAAAAACTTTTCAACATGTATAAAGTTCCATTTTTGTTCATTCATAATAGTATTCTGTAATACACAAATCACAGCATACTGTAGAATGGATGAATGAATAATAGCTACTAGACACAATCTAATTACTTAATCTCGTAATTTTCATGTATTTAATCTAAATATAATCTATTTAGAATCTGTGAAAAACTATTCCAAATGAGGTAACAAAGGTAGCCTCACAACAGTAACAATCTAGTCTATAAACTAGTCGCATTTTTAAGTAAACCCTCTACTCTCAAAAGTATCTCTAAAACCTGAGATTTCTAGCCTCTAATGATCAAATAAGATGATTTTCATAATCTTTGGTAGTGAAAAAAACCATTAAATACCAGTAACCAACCTACAACAAGTCGAGTTAAATTTCAGCATTAATCTTACTGCTTGTGGGCTTATGTCGGAGCCTTACCGTGAAATAGCGGACACCTGTGGGGTCCTCCAGGAGCCTCTCGAATGAGACTGCCCAGCTGGCCACAGACTTTTCCACACGACGGCTGCCACTCTGGACACTGGGCAAGCTGGTGTTGCTATTCAGGCTGTGAGTGCTGCCGTGCCCATCTCCCTCGGTGACATTCAATTCTAAATGATGACAAAGAGCTGCTCGTCATGCAGATCCAAATACTGAACTCTGCTACTGCATGAATCCCACATCCTGCTGGCTTGCAGTTTGTTTTAATATAAGTTCTGGATAATGAGCAGAATTCCCAAAATCATCAGGAACAAAAATTTTCTCCAGAAAGATCTAAAAACTGCTCTAGTCTTCTTTGCCCAAAAGAGATAATAGTAAGCGGTCTAAATAATTGATTTTATAATCAAAGCCTTTCATTGTTCATTCATGACGGTCACAACTCTTGTCAATTTAAGCAGATCCAGCGACATGCCCCTCCACCCCTTCAGGAAAAAGAAACCAAGTGAAACATGAACGTTTTGAGCACAAACTTTCCTCAGACTCACCAGGATCTCTTTGAAATTTGTAAAATCCACGACCATTTGAGAACAAGGATAAAAATGCATCAGAGCAGAACATCTCTGATAATAGGGACAAACACCGATGCACAACTACTTTCCTCTTTACATTAAAACCCAAAATGCTTAGAAGAGGAAGTTATTTCAAATTAGGGGAAGCTTAATTTAGTAAACAGGTGACACCTGAGGATAGCCTAAACCTGAAATAATATATGCATTATTTCTTACTACACATGATCACTAAATCAATGTGTAAAATTCCTAAACATGTATTTTGATTGTGATTGGTGTGACAGCTCCAGAGGTTTGGTCTCCCATTGTGCACAGCTTTGTACAAGATACATACAGAGATGTCGTTTTTGTCAGAGCATAAGTTCCTGACGAAAACAGATTTTAAATGTAAGCGTGGCCATGACCATTTAAGGCCTTGAAAGTTAAAATAATGTTATAATAAACATGAAATCCAACAGATAGCTAGTGAAGAAGTTTTGAAACTGGAGATATCTAATCATATTTTCTTGACCTTGTTAGAAACTGTACAGCACTGTTTTGAATATACTGCAGGCCCTGCAGGAGCATACTAGAAACCCTCGAAAACAGAGTCTTTATGAGATAAAAGCATAAATAAGGCATTAAACAAACTGGGTCTGAAACAGAACATGTTTCAGAGATTTCAGAAAAATACACTAATTCAGATTTTTAAAGGTCAGTTACCACAAAAAGAGGTTAGGGATAATAAACATAAGAAATAAGTGCATATACAGTATACCTTGTCGCTAGGTTGGAAGTGTGCTGTAAAATGAATTTCCCCAAAAGGGACAATATAGCATGAATTGAATTGAATATTCACGCAGCAGTAATTTAATTTTGAGGAAATTATAACAGAATTCTTAGAACAAACAATACCAACAATGCCTAACCTTTGTTTAAGGTAATAGCAAAACATCCATCCATTCATTTCATAACCACTTTATCCAGTTCAGGGTTGCATGGGAGCCAGAGTCTATCACGGTAAGCAAGGGGGACAAGGCAGGATACACCCTGGATGGGACACCACACACCACACAAGGCACACTTAGGACCAATAGTCCCAGAAGCCAATTAAACTACTGGCATTTTTTCTGGACTCTGGGTGGAAACCAGGGGACCCAGAGGAACTCCATGCGAAGATGGGAAGAACATACAAACTCTACTGAGACTGAATCTGGGGCCCCAGCATTGTAAGGCAATAATGCTGACTGACCACTGCACCACCGTGCTGCCCAATTTAATTTATGTTACAGCATAATAAAATATGCTGTTAATGCTGGGCCACAATTTGGAAAATACAAACTTGTCTTTATTCTTCCAATGTAGAAAGTGCTTTATAGCTTACCTCCATCCGACACTGCCAGTGTCTGCAAAATGAAAAGAGTGGAGCAATTAGTCAAATACAAGTAGATTCTCTATGAACATAAAAACCCAGAACTATATCCAAATTCTGAAACTGTGATGAATAGTACAGAGAGTAACTTCAAAAACATTCTTCTTAATCTAAATCAGAAAGGACTGTAATAGCAGTGGAATACTGAATAATTTTAAATAACCTGAGGAACTTGACTTCATCTCATATTTAATGACTTTAGACACATATAAAACTTGACTTTTTACATAGAATGCAGTAAAAAACATATGTTCAAGTTTGTCCTACTGTATGTTTTACAGAGAGACAACACAGGTTCCAGTGTTTGGGCATCAGACTGTACAAAGGTGTTTAAAACAATATTACCATGGCAACACAATATGAAATTACAGACATTGTTTATATAGTGCTTTTCAAGGTGCAAGGCATTTCACACAAAGTTCAAATGCAGACACAGTTACATAAAAATATGCAGTGTATATTAAAAGATTAAATTATCAGATTATGAAGATAAAAAGTACATTAAACACTTGCAAATGTTAAAAAATGCATAACCCGATAAAATTCTTAAAAGAGCTATAAAAAGCCATAGAAAATCAGAAAGTTAGCAATAAAAAGGAGCTACATAAAAGAACCAGAGCCAGAGAACTCTATAAATCCAGAGACCCTACAAAAAAAAAACTTCTCTTTTCCCCCTAAAGTGTTCTTTTAGTTTTCAGTGGCAGAATCCTCTCCATTTGATTCTCCATGGGTTCCATCTCATTGTCCTCAGGTTCACATGACTTTTTCTGAGGGGGAAGTAAGGTTGCTAGGAGATGTGATTGTGGCTGCGGCGGCAACGGGTCATATGACCTATTTGTCAACAGGGTGGTAATAAAACGTTTGCAATAAATACGAAAAGAAAACATCTTTAATTAAGAACTTGCTTGTTTCTGACACAGGCCTCTTGGTTTGTCTCATTTTCTGCATCAGCCTGTATAATAAACTCCAGGGTGCGAATGGCAGTTCAGCTTACGCTATGAAGTTGTTTCGTAGCTCCTCAAAACAACAGCAACTTGAACAAAAAATCAAATCAAAATTTTGACCCCAGTATAAAAAGATAAGGAGTTGCCAGGAGAGACCAGTTACACATTATAACAGTTGCCTTACACAACCGTAGAGAAAAAGCTACCTCTAGGACACTATTCACGAGGTAGGGCAGCCCTGGGGGCTATTTACCTCCAGAAAAAAAATGTGTGTGAATAACCCCTCTTGGTGCACACAGACTAAACTAAAGCACACTGATTGTGATAGCCAAGACAGCTATGAGAATGACTTTGGTGCCATTCCACTTAATGCATTTAGCACTGGATAAAGAGAGCTAAGTTGTTTATTTTTCATTGTTGGCACTATTTTTTGAATGATAAAACATTTATAGTTAGACTCAGAACTTAAAATAGAGTCAAGAATAATGCCCAGATTTCTCACGTCATGTGTCATTAAGTGTCCTTTGGCATTAAGTGACACCAGCGACTATTTCACAAGTCCAGTTGTTGTTGACAACATACAATCAGGTTTTCCGACTCCTCAGAATTTAGTTCTAAAATTGCAGCTGCTTGACCAATATTATAGAGGACCTCAAGTAGAAATGGTTGGAGGAGAGTACAACAAAAGAGGATGGGTGAAGAGGGTATACAGTATGTGGGATGGGGAATGGTAATTCTTATATCTCTACAGTATTCTACAACTGCATTTTATTGTTTTAAGGAAAATAAAACAAACATTATTTTTCTCAAAATAATGGTTATAAAAATTGATAACAACAATCCACTTCAAGTGAGGCCGAAGTAATGGTAATGTCAATAGGTTTCACAGATATGTGTAACTACTGTATGTGTCATTGACACAAAAGGGAAATTTAACATCACATTTGTAAATGATATAATCTACAGGGTACATGTACTGTAGAAGGAGAATAAAACTGGACCAAGAATAGACACCTGAGGGACACAAGAAGTAATAAAAAAAACTTTTTGGAAAATAGATTCACCCATCACTTACAGTATGACAGTCAATTATTAAAAATGTTTATACTGTATAATAATTTTAACTAGGAAGTACAACATGTTCTTTGAAACTCAGGACAAGTAAGCAGAATTATCAATTTGTAAACATTCATAGAAGAAGATAGTGGTGTTGCACAGCTAAAAAGCTAAACATACAGTATACAAACTCTAAAAAGTTACTTGATGGTTTCATAGTGTACAAATTCTGGGTATTGCAATTGTTAGTACCATGCTCAAGTCCCCAGGTGCATAGATAGTGTGAAAAAGCATGTTTTTTCATAACATCAACATTTCAAATTCTACACACACATATACACATGAATTATACAGACATAGATATAAACACCTTCAACTAAGTACATGTATGAGAGGAGCTCATTACAGTCTCCTGTGACCTCCTGTAATTTACTTAATAATCCCTATTTGTACTACAATCAAACATGCTTTAGAGAAAAACAAGTTGTGTCTAAAGTGAACAGAAGCAGTTTTGTACAAGCTTTGAGAAGACCATGCATTCACGATAACAGTAACCAGAATCAAATATTATCAAATCCTTTCATTTCTCTTGTGCTGTTCTGTCACTGTATTTCTCTGTGTCTTAACAGATATTAATTAAAAAAAAACACAAGTGACAGGTTTTATTTCTAGTGTTACTGTCATTGCATGCATTTCACTTCCTCTTGGCTAAATTAGCAGAGAAATGGGTTATTTGTTTCAGTGAAGATTTGTGTTGTATAAAATGGATGCTGGGTGGCATGTTGGCTAGTGGTTAGCATCACTGCCGTGCTGCACTGAGACCCTGGGTTCAACTCCTGGGGTGCTCTCTGTGATGAGTTTGTGTATTCTCCCTGTGTTTGTGTGGGGTTCCTGCAGATGATCTGGTTTACTCCCACAGTCCAAAGACATGCTGATAGGTTTATTAGCTTCAGGGTGTAGGTGTGACCCTGGTGTGAATATGTGCACGTTTGTGCCTGTGTGTTTGTCCTGCAATGAGCTGGTGTCCCATCAGCGTTTCCCTGGCTAGACTGCAGGACACTGTAACTCTGAACTGGATAAGCAGTTATTGAAAGTGATGATGTGGTGAAGGTTAATGTGGACTGTGTAAACAAGAAGCAAATAGACAGAGCAGAGAAACAAAAAGTTTGTCTGCTGTCTGTAAACTTGACAGTATTATGGCTGCCTGTTGAAAGGTCATTTCTAACTGAAGAATTTAGCTGTGTCCTTCACAACTTTCTTCAAAAGAAATACTGTACCAATGCCTTAATCTTCAAAGAAGTTTTGATGGTTAAAAAATGTAAAACTTATAAAAGCATTAATGCAATTGTTCCTAGTTTTGGCTATCAAGTAGTTCTTGTGTTCAACATACAGTAAGCTGCTACACCAAATCATTATTTGGTATACTGTATATGTTATTGCATTGTCTCAAGGTAACTACTGTAAGTGCAGTCATACAACAAAGGAAAATATCAAAATATCTTTTTCTAGATTGCAATGAAGCAAGACTGTTTTCAAACAGGATATGGGTGTGTTTTGTGCTGTGTTTGCTTTTTAATCAGCTCATATTTGTAAAAAAAACAACTAACCCCAAACCTCTGCAAATCTCCACACTAAGTTTATATTGCACTATTTAAAGTGATCACATCTCTCCTTATCTAAAATACTTACAATAGCATTCACTGCTTAAGGTTTTAAAAAAAAGTGAGAAAGCTTTCTAACAACTTGGTGAAATCACACGGGTCAGCCTGCTCTACCAGTGTGTGAATTGCGTAAAGTACCGTACAGAATATCACAACCACGATTGCAAATTTTCTGTTATAATTTTAAAGAAATAAAGATCACGAATAACAACTGTTTTAATTTAAATGAATCAATTAACTGATTGTTTTAGCAAATGGCTTTCACTTTGCCTCTCACTGAAGGAAAATCATGTCTGTAGGCAATAAAATGCCTAGAAAAACAGGAAGCTAGAAATCTTCCTTATATTTCTGCATTGTGTCTTGCAAAAGCAAAAACAAGTTTATCTCAAAAGGAAAAGAAGATGTTTAGGAGTTCCACCCTGGTCTTAAAATTAGTGTGCTTGACAAAGGCATAGAAAAAACCTTAATGGCGGTCGAAGAATTGATTGAATATCAACAGCATGTGCAAAAATTCTAAAACGAAACCTCTAAGGCTTGACGCATATTCTGTAGGTGTGGAAGTGGTAATGTGAAACTCGGAAAGGAAATAATGTTACATCCTTTCAAAGGTAATAGCATGTTACTTTAACATTTTTTAAATACTTTTTTGGATGGGATAAGGTTTAAAACTAAATAAATAAACTAAAAGGATAGCACTATGCAAAGGATATCATTATGCAAACAAACTGTCACCCTGAAAAAAATCTAACTTTGTTTTGTCTTTTTTTATGCTGCAGTAGTTCAAGGCCATCCTTTTTACTATTCAGTTTCTAAGAACTATTTTTTTCAATAGCATTTGGCGATAGCAGCATATTGTCATACTCAAAAAGATGCACAAAAAACATTATATTGTTTCAAATGTTGCCAATGTTGCCAAGGACATTGAAGGCAACTCCTAGGGTTTGGATTAACATGATAATCGTATCTTAAAGGTTAGAGGCATTACGCATGCCTGTTGTGCCTCCTTCAGGGATAGGATTAACATGTTCATTAACACACATAAAGTATGGTATATGGTATACAAATGTGCTGAAAACATCCTAAACATGCACAAGGACAAAGCCAGATGTCTTGTCGTTCCTTCATAACAATTAACTCTTTGTTTTACCGATCAAAACAGTCATGAATTTCCCTTTTTGCCATAAGGAAAACAAATCTGTGCAGTTATTAAATGTCTGTTAATCATTAATGTCTGCTTTTCACAATTTATATTGGTACGGGAAGACATGGAATAGTATGTTTCATGGAGATCAACCTCTTTATTCTATCCGAACAGTGTAAATCTTTTCTTTCTAAAAGAGCCTTCCATTCAGGTAGGTAATGTTGAAATTGTAGTTATTGCAAAAATATTACTGAGAAATACTGCATCATCACTCTCTGTTATCAGAAATCTGTGATAATGAACCACTAAGTTATGTACCCAGCTCCAAATATAAAATTGAGTATATGGCCCATTAAATTAGGCTAGATACTTCAGAAAAGTAACCATACCTCATAACAATGTAGTACATACAGCACAATCGAATTTTAGGCTGACTAGAAAAGAATCGTGGCTGGGAAAGAAAGCATTGTCAGCCAAGCATAAAGATCAAACATGATAATAGGATCCACATCTACAATATTGACAAAAAAATATTAGGAAATCAGACCACCAAAAGGTTCATTGTCTTTGAATGCCATTTTAAAAAATGTTGAAGTTATTAATTTTCTCTTCTTGTAACTATTAAAGAAAAGGCTAGAAAATGCTGTTCACTTCAAATGGGATTAATAAAACAATGTAAAAAGATGGAATAATCCTCGGTGGTTAATTACCTGCTTCTGTTGCATTAGTGCAAGTCACATTTTACTGGCTTGGTAAGCTAGTGGGAACTAACAAGTTGAGCTAGTTATAAATATTCTGTAATTTTTATTACAGTTAAAAGCCCCTCAGTTTAATTAAAGAGCCGTTAATATTTTACTAGCAGCCTAACTGCCATTTCTCTGTTTCCCCTGCTAGAGCATCATTGATCTAGTACATTTCATGGAGCTTAATTACTTGTACTGTCTTATGAACAAGAAAAAACATGATAATAATTATACATATTAACAGATATTACTGTTTAATATTAAAAACAACCAGAATAACAGAATAACAGAATAAAATTTCAATTTATACCACACACTGTAGCTTTATAAAACACTACCTTTAATACACAAAGGTATGCCTAAGTATGCCTAAGAAAAGGTAAGAAAAGGCAGGGAATGTACTGTAGTACACGACTCATATTGCACATGCAATATTTAGAATGGTATATATAGTCAACTTAAAACACACAGAGAACATTCCATGTGTTTCAGAGAGTAAAGCTCTCATTCAGAGTCCTGTAGTTCAGATATCACTGTATCCTGTCTGAGCATGTCAAGAAATGACATACCAGGCCATCCTTGTCTTGCCACACCACAGTGATCTCTGTTTTAAGTGAAAGATATTCTATTCCTCCAATTGACGATAATTCTGCTGGGTATACACTGGGTCTGGCACTGTGGGGACATGGCTGACAGTGCCTGTTTTTACTTCTGTGGCTATGCAAGTGAGCTCATCAAGAGCTGGCAATACCAGATGAGAAATTCTTGCTTTCAAATTCAGTCCGAACATTTAGATTATGGTAAACTTCAGAGAAAAGGATATGAAAACTGTGGAGAATTGCAAGATGAGCAGGAGGGCTACACTGAAGAAACTCTGTCCAAAACATTCTCCTAGCCTCTGACAGACATACAGTATGTGAGAGAGATGAATGTTGTCAGTTTGGAAAGTTGAACATTCTACTTTCATTACAGCATAGCAAGCAAATGCAGGTATTTTGTTAAGCCAAAAGAGCCCTGCCCTACAGCTTTTCCATCTTAAGTGGGTGCAACTGCACTAGTCATGGCCTCCCCTATAGGGGCATCCCAAAACTATAATAATAAACCTGACAACTCATTTCTACACCAATACCCAGCCCACTGTCTGCTCAAATATAATACAGTGCAGAGCCGTTTCCATTACAGGATCCAGCAGAAAAAAAAACTGAAAAATAAGTCTATAGAATTCAACATCTAAAGCTTTGTAAAAACCTTCTCACTTCAGAGATGTTCCAACCATCCTTTCATTATCTGAAAGGTGAGTATTCCTGCTCAGTATTGAGGCAACTCCTGAGATCATCCCAGAACTAAAGGGGAGACGGTAGAACCACATCCTGAATGAGACTTTTTTTCCATCTCAGGGCACACAAACAATTGAGATGAAAACTGGAGGAGACACTAATTATCCTAACCAGGAATCTCACACAATCCCCAAAAATATTCCACAAACACAGCAAGCACTTGTAAAATCCTCACAGAAGCTACCCCAATGTGGTATCAAACCAAGTATCTGAAAAACGGAAACACAACAGCAGCAGAAGTGAACACACCCCAGAACTGTACAGTTAACTGCAAAATTCT
The DNA here is from genome assembly GCF_059453375.1 of Lepisosteus platostomus. Classification (NCBI taxonomy): domain Eukaryota; kingdom Metazoa; phylum Chordata; class Actinopteri; order Semionotiformes; family Lepisosteidae; genus Lepisosteus; species Lepisosteus platostomus. The sequence goes on from NC_142623.1 coordinate 34,838,961, forward strand.
AAGAAACCACAAAGAAAACATAATCTGAATTGTTCTTATTTTGATACAATAAACCACATAATAATTAAAATAATTTAATTTTATAATTAATTTTAAATGTGGACTATATTGATAGCTGATTAGATTTCAACAGATTACATGGTGTAGCAATTCTTCATCTGAAAGTGTTTTTAAGAACAAACAACTAAACACCGGCCATCAGTAAAGGTGTAGCAAACCGGATTAACAATGTATTATTGCTAATGTTTTATCTGTAATATAATTTTGAAATATACAGTATGTTGCATATATTTTAAAGATTTGCTATGCTATGTGCATTATTTGCCCACAACTAGAATGAGCTACCCATGTCATATTGGAAACCCATTCCATCAGGTGTCAGATGTTAGCCAAGACTGTGTCTGGTTAGTCTTTGGATGGGGCACAAGTGAGGAAACTCACTGCTGGATTGCTGGACCACATGGTGCCCTGAAGTCTCATAATCATGAACTCTCAGAAACCTCATGGTTAAGCACTTGCAAACCAGATAAACAAAATCATAGAATAAAATGTATATCTGAGTTTTCATACATCAAGGATGCTGTACTCCTGGAACTCCTGCAGTCCAGAATCCTGGTTTTCAGGTATTTTCCAAGAACCAACAATTAAGAGCTAAAGAAAACACATAATTTGACTTTTCAACCAGATAATTAGTTAAATTGTGTAATTACGTTCTGAGGTGAATGAAAACATGAGGACTTACTAATCCTCAAGGACTGGAAACCACCATCATTGCAGCATTTCTCATGATTGTGTTGTACAAGTATTTACAATTAAAGATGTCATACAAATGTTTGCAATTTTATTTAAAACCAGCATCATTTTTTTAAACCAACAGGGTCTTTACTCCTACAATGATCATCATTGATAACCCAAGCTCTGGGTTCCTTAAAGGTAACCCAAGCTCTGTGTAGTCCATCTAATGTGTATTCGTACTATAAACATTGTAAAAGGAACCTATTCACAGCATTAGGTATACCTAATATTAATCTACATTGATTGCACTGTGACAACACAGCACATACACCTACGTATTATATAAAAATACCTTTATTATACAATTATTTTTAACAAATAAGCCAGAACAATGCCAAATATAATTTCCGTTGAAGTCTTCATTGAGATGATTGAATCTAAACTTTATTTATCTTACCAATGTGAATTAAATACATCTTTTCTGTTTTTTTTTTTACTTTAATATATCTGAATATCTGTATAAAAACAATTGATCCTCAAAACTCACCAAGTGTCCATTTGGAATTCCAAGTTGTTTCATTTTCTTTGACATATCCAAAGTTTAGAACATCAGTCGAATCCGAAATCCCAAACAAGAAAGATGGGTGTGCAAGAAGTGTGTAGAATGTGCTTCTTTTTTTTAAGCAGACACTCATTTGACATCCTTATTTTACAGTCACTAACATTTCCTGTTGCCACAGGAAGTTTTACCATAGCAACAGGCCGCAAAAGGGAAGTGCGGTTTAAGTGAGCTTTTTTTTAAAGTTTTTCTCTTTTTTTTCCTTAAAGGTCTTTTTTCTGAAGAGCGGTCATGAAAAGGGCTCAATTGGTTGTTGTCCATGCTATGTTAAAGTGAAAAAAAACATTACTTCCTGTGCTTCTTTTTCTATTCCATTTTAGGTACACTACCCCATTTATTAAACAATTGGTGCACACATAACTTTTAACCTCCAACATATATTCAAACTACATCATCCAGTCAAGGGGGCAACTAAACCTCTGAATGCAGCTATTGTCTATGAATTATGCGAAATATTCCAATTTGATGGTCTAGAAAGTCTAAGAACTGTCTGTGATATGGTCTAATGAAAGACATTTTACAATCTAGTATATATTGTTAATCCTGGCATTTTAAAACCCCATATTACATCAGTCATGCAAAGTAACAGATTTAATTATTAATCAGATAATTAAAACTACTAATCAAACAAGGTTCTTTGCGGGGAATACTTACAATCATCTAAACAATTTGTCTCAGAACCCACTTCCTCAAAGATGAAAACATGACAAGGTTGCATGTTTGAGCGAAGTCGTGCCTTAATGATGTGATACCAAATCATATACTGATAAGTGCAATGTAAGACAATGTGTGAAAATGTCCTGTTCTGTTGATATTTGAGAATGTGTTTGGGATCTTTGAATAGGTTAAATTCTCACATTTGTGTGACCATTTATCATTGCAAAGGCTTTCTTCTTCTTACTTCTGACTATACTGCTTTGCTCTTCATTAGTCACTGCCAGAACAACTGTAAGAAGCCACTATGTAAGTGCTTGACCAATAAGACAGAAGACTGATTTACAATTTGATCTATGGCCTGGCATTCTAATTTGTGGAATGTATTTTGGAAACAGCTTTTGGGCCCTTTATAATCCATTTCACACTGATGTACAGTACAATTCTTAACAAGACTACAATTCATTTATTTACTGTCCTAAAACACCATCACTAAAGATATAAAGCTGTTAAAATACCAAGCACACTTTCTGCATTTCTACATTTCTAAAATGATCTTACTCCTCCTCTGAGTTGAAAAGGCAAAGATCAGTTCAATCCTTCAGTTTAAACTAAGAAAAAACAATGACCAGTGAATATCACAGGATATTTCAAATGGACACTTCTAGTTTAAGGTTAAGTGTCAAATTGTCAGGTGTTCATCTTGAAACCTTAAAGCATATGAATGTGACAGAGTTTCCCCTCCCAAATAAAGAGGATGCTACAATCCCACTTTAATTTAGTGCTTTGAGCACTAGCCAATTAAATTAAAACAGATAATGTGTAAAACAGTAATGGTTATCACTTTACAGTATAGTGTTATATACTGTTTTCTATTATGGGTCTGAAATTGCACACTTACTTTTGTGTAATTCAAGGGACGATTAATGATGAATGTGTTGTATCGCCCAAACTTCCTTCGCAGAGAAGCTCGTGGAGTGAAGGAGCTGAATCCCTTTGACAGCTCGTGGAACATTATCATCCTCTGTGGAGCACAAAAGCAATGTACAGTGAGTTCTGCAAACACATTCAACTTGTCAACTAGAAACAATGTGAAGCTACCAACATGCAGTGCATATCTAGTCACTCAAGGCTGACCAGTGCCTGATAATCTGGATTCTACATTACTATTTTACACCCACTTTCTCTTAACCCTTTCATGCATTAATTGATTACAGAAAGATGTAAAAAAATCTATTTTGAAAACGCAATAGTTGCTTTATAATTTGAAAAAGAACAATGGGTTTATTCCATGCTGAAAAGAGAAAAAGAAAACACAACGTTTTGGCTGTGGAGCCTTCTTCAGGTGTGAGAAAGACAGGGCAGTAAGCAAAAGTAATGTAGCAGGATAACAAAAGCTGGGAGAGAGAAGGTGCAGGAGGCGGGAGCAGGTGACAGACAGATTGGTCAATCAGGTACGTGAAGTCAGGATAGATGAAGAGAGGTGTGAAATGAAACCTACAATGAATAGAGAGAATTTAGAAGAAAATTAGTCTGTCATTGAGATAAGGGGAAAGTTGTGATCCTAGCTGCAAAATAATTTTAGTTTCTGTGGTCTTTCTGTTGTTGGAGTTAGGAAAACCAGCTTTGAGAACACAGACGGAGAGATTAGTGTGATCATGGCCGTCAGAGGGGAAATGAGAAACAATGGGCTTGGAGAAATCTTTAATCTTCAACTTGTTCTCTGAAGCGGTCTCCTAGTCTCCTTCCTGTTTCCCCAATGTAAATGGATGGGCATTTACTGCAAGAGATACAGTAAATAAGGTAGTTGGAGGTACAATATGTCATCTGAGTGATCCAGAATTGTCCTGAGGAGCCTTGGATGAGTGTGGTGTTAGATGTGTACTTGCAGGTGATACAGCGAGCTCTTTTGCAAGGGAAAGTGCCTGGTGTGGATGGTTGCTGAGGGCGGTCAAGGGAGCTGTAAACAAGAAGGTTGCGCAGATTAGGTGGTCGGCAATATGAGATGATGGGGTGGTCTGAAAAGAGGTCCACATTGGAGGGATCATCCTGTAGGATGGAAAAGTTGTCGTTAATAGAACTGGGGATAGAAAGTTTGTTGGGGTGGTGGGGAAGCACCAAAGGAATGTGGTTGTTACAGCGAGAGTTCCTGCTCGAGTTGATGGTCCAAGAGGTGTTTTTGGCTTTGGCAAGAGCCCTGTCAATAATACTGCTAGGGTATCCTCTGTTGATGAAAAAAGAGTACATTTTGAGGGCTTGGTTCTGGAAATCAATGGTGTCGCTGCAGAGTCATCGTAGCTGAAGGAACTGTGAAAAAGGGAGAGTTTTTAATGTGTTTGGGGTGAAATGAGCTATACAGGAGCCGTAGAAATTCCTTAGCCTCTTTATTGTTGTTGTTGGAAAGGATAATCTGTTTTTTGAGGGAGAAAATGGTAGAAAGCATTAGTTTCCTAGAAAATTGTTGTAGAAGTCTCTAAATGTGTTACTCTGGGTGGTATCAGAGTCAACAGAAAAAGTATTACATTTTAGGCGAAATCCTTTAGGAATGATATTAAGTCGAAGACATCTGTAAAGGAATAGAAAGTGGATAGAAAGCCTGGTCTTGGAACAGATCGCTGTGAAGAGACGGAATGCTGGTATAGTATGAGAGGGGGGAAAGTGAAGAGAAGGAATGATGAAGAGATATAGAAAAAGATTTAGAGAAATGCATAGTGGGTCACAGCAGATGTAGGTTGAAGTAGTTCAGGTGGGTAGCTGCATCAGAAGCTGCGTCAGTAAATACCTATTTACTTTTTATACCACTGTGCTACAAAGCAAGACATCATTGATTTCTCATATTGCATATTCTCATAACTCACTATTTTGAATTATCAAGCGACATTAGAGCAATAAACACCATTTGCCATAAACTGGAATTTATATGAGCAGGATAGACATCACATATTTGTCCAGTTGTTTGTCTGGGTTTCATTACATTCTGATAATGGGTAGGTGAATGGACTAAAGGATCAATGAAGTGAAGGTACAGTATAGTGAGGAAATAACATATGTAAAGTAGTCCATGTCTTATGGCTAGCCATAATTACCTGTTTCTTGCCCAATGACAATAAACAAATGGAATTTCATATTGCCATTGTGGCTTAATGTCGACTTGAGGTGTCATAACTAATTAATAAGTTGATAATAATATATATTTCATGAAAATGAAGTAAAAAATGAAATACTAATTCTAAACTTGCCTATGACAGTATGTGATGCCTAATAGACAGCAAACAAGAAACAAAACAAAGCCACTTTTACAGGCATTTGAAAGATAGGTGAAAAACCTTGTTAACATTGAAACTATTACTACTTGAGGAGTGAAAAAGAAGTATGATTGCACATTTCTGCTCATAAAACTATATCCTCAGAGAGCCTTATAAATATGTCAGATTTATCACTTTTCAATAAATGTATCTCAGAGCAACTATTACTAGTGAGTGACTTCATCCTGCAGGTTCTAGGTCACATTATCTCTAAAATGATGATAAACTGGTTCTTGTTTGTCTTTTGTGCTTACAGTGTGGCTGCTTATTATGAAGTTCTTATTTAATTTGCTGTAATGAATAACATGCCATATAAATATCAAATGCTATCAACTTCCCACATCATCTGTGTATGAAAAATGGAATTCAATAGCCTTCATTTCTCAGCTATCTGTGATGTGCTAATCATCCTACAACATTGAGCAGACAAAGCTGGTATCCCTGCTTTGTGTGAAGAGTACAGCAATGAGACAACTATGTATTCCTAAACAAAGTAACTTCAGGGAATCCCTCTTTGAGACTGTTTGGATAACTCCTTAAATATTCTCTGTCTATATTTTTGTTTATATGGTAAAAATAAATCTGAAACACATTATTTCACCTCAGTTTTTATTTACAATTAACCTACTACCACTATACAAAGATATCAGGTTTTCATTGATATAAACATGCAATGGGTACCTTTTGCTGTAGAAATTGTTATATAAATACATCTTAATTTGATTATAATCGTTATCAGCTGTTGATTACCATTATTTAATTTTCCCTCAAAAATAAACCCATAACCAAACAAACTGCAGCTGGTTCTTGAATATTTTTTTCTTGAGATATTAGTATACTTTTTCAAGAATAATTTATGTCCTTGACTTTCAATCCAGAATAATCAAGGCAACTCTTCCAGACATTAAGGCTATTTGTGCACATCGTTTCACAAAGGACGTTAAGGACAAATCAAATGTTTAATGTTTGCATAAGGCTGTTACCTTGGTAACCACTTTTCTCCCATGTCAAGCCCCTGGTGTTGACTATGTTGCATCCTTGTGTCTATCTGTGCAATGCAGGAAACTGATCCAAGTTTTTTTTCCTCCTCAATTGACATTATTAATTCATATTCACATTTATATTGCAGCACCACTGATAGTCATTACTATTCATTTACTGTATTTGTCAAACATTCTTGGAAACTTATTCAAGTGGATTTAAATATCTTACGTTTACTAAATTCTGTTCAGTGAGGTGGTGCCCACTCCAAAGAATTCATTGGTTTCTAATTATGAACTGTTAAATGTGAACGTCCCTCACATGTTAATTTCAAAGCTATGACTGCTGAAATGAAACAAATATATTTACAGTATCTTGTTTTGGTGGATCTTCTGTAATTGGCATGTTTGAGTGCTTCCCACAGGTGCAATCTGTGTGACAGACCTATTTTTGGTAGAACTGGATTGATGGTAGTGACCTCAGCCAAGATATTGTAATATGTTATATGCTGTAAGACTATGTTGATTTAGAATGACAGTTTTCATGGGAAATCTGCTATATTACAATAGCTTAAACAATTTACTGAATATCAAACAATATGCAGTTCAAAGGGTTTTGCTTTAAAACATTTACGGAGAAACCAAAGATACTAAGACAGTTAAAAAGAAAAAAAAACTAATGTAATAATTCACTCGTTCTTTCAGAAATTCAAAGAGGCACCTCAATGCCAATACATTAGACACAATTAAACCCACATAATACTTTCAGTATTCACAGCATTTTGTCCACTTTGTAGCCTATTTAATAATCAGAAACCACCATACCCGATGAATGACACGTAAAGGATACCCCCACACTACCTGTAGCCACAGATTAATATAGATAATAGATAATTTTATGAACTAATCAGTGAAGGGCAAGGCATATAAATGTAATGTAAATTACATGCAGTAATAAGGTAAAGTAATAAATGTAAGTAAAATATCCATGCACCTATAAAGAGGTAAATTAATGAGATGTCCTGACTGATATTTAAATTGTTGGGTTTCAAGCTTCCAAATAATACATTTCCTTCTCGCCAGCAGTTATATCACCCTGCAGCTCTTAACTGGCTACCCACTGAAGCTAAGCAGGGTTGATCCTTGTCAGTACCTGGATGGCAGACCTTCTGGGAAGCTATGGTTGTCTTTGGGATGAGACGTTAAACCAAGGTCCTGTCTCTCAGTGGTCATTAAAGATCCCCGGGCATTCCTCCATAAGAGTAGGGAGTAATCTTGGTGTCCGGGCCAAATTTCCCCCTCGGTTTTTACCGTGGCCTCCAAATTGTCCCCATGTATGATTGGCTCTCACTTGCCCTGCGGTGGACTGGCACCCCGTCCAGGTGTACCCTGCCTTGAGCTTGTTGCTTCCCGGGTAGGCTCCGGCTTCCCGCGACACAGTATGGTATAAAGCGGTTTGGCAAATGACATGACATGATATTTCCTTGTGAACAGGGGTATTAGGTTTTATTTAATTGTACTATCAAACATGCTATCATTTTATAGAATAAAATCCATAAATACAGGAATAAAGGACACACTCACAATTAACCTCTACATCTAATAAAATGATACAAATTATATAACACTCCACCTATCTAAAGCTATACTAAATAAAATATCTGTGTGCTGACTAGGTAATGCATGAATCACTGTCACTTTGAGCCTCCTTCAAATTCTCTGTTTCATTTCTCTGTTATTTAAAAAAAAGTGCTCCTCTGCTGTCTTCCAAATTGGTCAGGGATTAAGCTAACTGAACCATAGACTAAATCACTTAGAAGAAAGAAAGTGCTGTATGTATCTCCACATTGCAACACATGAACCATTAAAAACTCAACAGACATCTTAAAAAGTATTCAAGCTGTGTTGATTTAATATCATACTTGGGCATCACTCGTGAACAGCTTAAGAGGTGTATTTCTCATGTAATGAATGTGTGATTCAAAAATACTCTGTAAAAAGTATTAATTGAATGAATGAATTTTTCACGTAAACTGAAATTTATTTTGTTGTATTGGAACAGTACGCAACAGTATCACAAATGCAGCAGCAAAAGAAAAACTATTATTTGAAGGGAAAAATAAAAGATATAAGGCATCTTATAATGAGGTGCATTTTTGTCTGGGGCTAATTATCAGGACTTTTTTGGGACCTAATATCAGCACCTAATTTGAGTGTAAATGATGCTTGCATTGAGCATCTGATGGATAAGAAGCTACTGTAAATGCTGAAAAGCATGTGTGAACTTTTCATTTTATTACACTGTTTTATTTAACAGACACTAAGCCACTGAGAGGCCTATAATTTAGTACTTTAAGCTTATCCTGCAAAACAAGGAAGGAAATACCAAAGGGACAAGGACAGCCCACTGCATTTGATTTCAAAAGCCTTCTTGCTGCAAGCAAAAGGCTTTTATTACTTGTTTCATTGTTTGTAGGCTCTAGCGTACACCATTGTCAACCACACATGTTCACACGGAAAGATAACCAGCTCTGCCCTAAAATGACACACATATACAGTATATATACAAACAAGTGAATGAAATAGAGGTACAAAGATACCTTCTCCTTGGATTCACAAAGCATCTTTGGAGGTGGACGATGTCAGGTCTGGGAAGAAGAGTGACCATCTGGGGTGTGTGCTTCAGGGCTGTGCCTGTCTGTGGTGAAAGGTAGCATTAAGCAAATAAAGGAAAAGGTGACGTTGGTGCAGGATCCAGGGAATAGTGATGGGTGATCAAAGAGCAAACACATTAGGCTAATAAATCTCAGACCTCCTGAAAATAAAAGCAATTGGATTAGCAAACATTGCCCACAGAGCCTGGAAACCACAGAGGGAGTCTTTCATCAGCATTTACAGAGCAGATGGGCGAACAAATGCAGGCTTTATAAACCTATTTTGCTTCAGGACCTGTTTCTTTCTTTGTCTTTAGGTGATTTTAAAACATAAACTGATCTGTACATGAATCTCTGCTGGAATATAGTCTCCTAAATGAAGGATTTTGCATATTCTTATTTGTTGCCAGTTGTAAGAAAATATTTGATCCATATCTTTATACAAGAATATTGCAAAATGGCATTCTTAAAACAAGAAATGTGCTAAAACATTTTTAAGCATTTAAGAATGTAGTGTGGTGGCATATCAAAATGTTTGGTGTAAACACAACGGATTTTCTGTCTGTTTTGTAAGGAGAATTACAGCGGATATATAGTCTACCTGTATACAAAACTCTGAAATGGTCTTCATTACACAGTATGTGATATCTGACAGGTGTTTGCTCAGTCTTCAATCTTGTCTAAATGTTTTTAAATTTCCCTTTCAGCTTCTACTTTGTTTTTTAATACTGCTATTTTGGCAATATTTGTCAACGTATCTGGTTTAATATGTATGTCAAATTCTAGAACCATCCTGATCCTTTGTATATACTGTATTACAAAAAATAATGTTCCTAATACAGATCCCTGTAGTACTCTGCTAATTACATCACCACAAACTGCGTTTGCCCCATAGCCATACTCTAATTTTTATCCATTAAACAGTTCTTTATCCAAATATATGCGTTTCCTTGAATACCTACAGTACTACCAGCAGTCTATAATGTAAAATGGAAACCATACACAAAATAAATATAATAATTATTTTTAATTTACTGTGATTTTATCAAAAGAGGAAAACCACAAATATGAGTAAAACATTTAAGTAAAATTTGGGTAAGAAAGTTTATTTTTCTATTTTCTTTTCTATTTTTAAGTTATTTAAGTTATTTAACTTTAAATGACCTAAAGGGTACCATGGTAAATCTACAAAAAAGGAAGTATGCAGACTCAAAAGCATTATATAGCCACATTGAACCATGTTGGTTAAATACAGGAAATTTAATCAATGCATATATAGTTCATAATGCATCTCTTCTATCAGCAGTTGCCCTGATCTCTGAGATAAGTGTGTGCTGAGAGCATACACCATTTTAGAAAGAGATAAATTTTAAAAAGAAACTGTTAGGAACTTATATCACTGTTTTTGTTACTTTATTACTTTATTGCATTCTATGTGTTACAATAGCTGTGACATTCACTAACAGTTTTATTTCTTCTTCTTACTTACACTTATCTTGAGAATATCTCAACTTGGTTTATTTCATTGTTGGTTATTAATTTTAACTGGAGTAATTTTCTGACATATTAATACTTAATGAGTTTTTATTTTTATGAAAACAATTACTTATTTTTCAAATTTGGTAATAATGTTGTGTTATACAAGCTTAGAGAGAGAGATTTTGTAAGATGATGTGAGTGAAGTGTACTACAATTTATTCATGCTTTGTGTTTGAGTAATTATCAACAAAAAGAATAGCAAACAAAAATATTAATATTAATAACAAAGAAAGTAATCATAGCCTTTCCAGTGGACGGCTAGTGGACGGTTATCTGAAATAAACACATTAAAGGAACAAAATTACATCAGGAACAGGAACTGCTTCAAATTAAAAAGGTATCATATTGAAAAAGGAACTGCAACAAAGCTGATAAAAAATTCTGCAGTCTCCCTTCAGTATCTACAGCACTGTTTCCTTTCCATCTTTTTCAAATATCTGAGTTTTTTCTCTAGATCCTGATTGCATTCTAAATCATACTGTATAGTAAAAGCGATTTAACAACTCACACACAAAAAAAACCTCACACACAACAATTCTTTACTGTAGTCAAAAAGTACTCACTTATTGGCCAATACTTACAATACAAAACTGAGTAGTTTTCTGTTGAGAATTCTGCCCAGTTGTACACAAATCTTAGAGCTAATTAAAGCTAGTTTTAGTACCATGTAATAATTGCCTGCTGAATACTGTATTAGTGTTTTAGACTGTTTGTTCGGAGTCTGTTTTGCATTTGTGTTGTGTACCATTATATTTATATATATTTATATTTGAATCACCATAAGATTTTATGAGAAATGTCAATATAAAAGGTGCTTCCTTAACATACAATGAAGAGGCTTTAGGACCCAGAGTCTGTCTGTCAGCCAGTCTATGTATTGTCTAATACTTTTGAGTGACTTGGTGTACTCTTGTTGCTATGGCTACCTTCCAGGGAAAGCTGTTAACAAAGACAACAAATGAATGGAGAGAAGCAGTGCAGTGACTAAAAGGAGAGACAGGAAAAGTTGACTGTGTGCATTTCGTCTTGTGAGTTAATCATCAGGAACGGAATGGGATGACACTGACAGATGGAGACCCGGACTCAGGCTTGATTGCTCTGCTTATTGGCTGGGTGAGGCTGAAGCTGTGCTACAATATTTGCTCCTCTGTTAATATTACACAGCATTTAAAAAAAAGAGCTGTTACTGCTGTCTTACCTTACCAGTAGTGTCTGCTGTATTGAGAGGTAAAGGACTGGCAAAGTTATTTTAAGACAATTACTGTAGCAATCTGCCTGGTGTGATCTATAAAGCAATAAGGTTCAGTTCAGTCTATCAATGGTGCTCCTTGCCTCTAAGCCTTTGCCAGTTTATGTATGTTTTTTTTTATTTAAAAATTGTTCAATAAACATATTTGTTCTATATTCCTGTCTTTCCTGTAAAGCTGTAATGTTTCATGTGTAAAATAATGTGCAGTTGTGGGTGTTGCTCTTCACTAGTGATGATGTGAGTTCCCTCCTATATACTGCATTAATCTCTCTGGGATCTTTTGGAATGAAAAGTGCTCTTTGCAGTAAATGCAAGGAATTATTATTATTATACCAAGTACCCATTTAACTTTAGATAAGATCCAATTAAGATAGAGATTCATTATGAAGTCTTGTCTGCCCTTTTGCCTCATATTAATGAATTGGTGAAGGGCAAAGACTCGAAGGTTAAAGATTTCTAAAATATATTTATGTATTAAATTATAAACATTTAATGTAGTGGACAAACAAAATGAGGAACCTGTTAATTAAGTAACAATAAGAGACAATTAGAAAATAATATGGTATATTGAAACTGTGTTTTAATTGGATGGTAGAATGCTTAGCCTTGTACATAAACATGCTGACTGTTTTGCATTATACCAGGTTATGAAGGTTATCAAGTAAGGAAACATGACATTTTGATTTGTTTAATTTGAACAATGGGTGTGCTAAGAAGAATGAAAAAAGAGAGAGTGAATGCTGAAGACCAGGAGCAAATACCATTGACAGACTTTCACAACAGAGTTCAAGTATAGTTCTGGTCAGCCCAGAAATGCCACTGTAATCGAGAACACCAGGGAAACAAACAGACAGCATGTACAGGGTAACAACCTGTGTCTCCAGCATTGCAGCTTACATGGTGACAATGAGCCTACAGTACATGTAATATGATAAACTGACCTTAACAGGGTTTCATTATGGACAACAACATCTAAGAATTGAATGCTTCTGAATGCTTAGAAAACTGATGAGATAAGTTTGGCTTAACCTGCTTGGTTACTGGGTAGCCTCCAGGCCGTAGGATGACGAGGCTCGAACCCCATTCAAACTAATAGAACCAAGTGGTAGTAGCAAGATGGAAATGGGTTGGAGGAGGATGCTTGAGACAAATGCAAAGGGAGGCATCCGAACATTCAGTTTATGTACAGTAGCTAGTTTGGTGTAGCTGGTATACAGTAGCTGTGTGAGATTGACTTGTCATTATTCCTCCTAAACTTCAGTTAATATCTTGCTTTTCATGCATGGTGCTAAAGTCTGCAATCCACAATAAATAGGAGCACTTGGTGAAGAACGTTTGCTGTATCATCAGCATATTAAAGGGGCCTTAGTTAACAAAAAACAATTATTTTAAACTTTGCTGCTCTGGAATTAGATCTATGATCTTGCCCTAGTGACATGGCTATAGATTCACACAAACAGCTTTGAGAATTTAGATGTCACTTGATTGTTGTGAAGTTGGTCTTGCAAATGTTCCTTTTTAGAAGAGTTTCAACACCACGCCTACAGATCACAAAATACTGTCATCATCAACACCAGCATGAAATGTTCAGTAATCAGCCACATTAAAGGTATAAATTGAACAGTAGAAACATACTGCTAAAAAGTCATCTAAAAAATGCCAGTCTCAGGAAACGATTCATAGAACATATAGTATGTTCTTGAGTTTGCGTGCTAACAATTGACTCTCAGATGAATATGATGTATAATGTATAACATAATTATAATACCCTGGCTAAAGGATTTAAGCATTAAAGTATTATTAATATTGAAATACATTTGTTCTCTGAAACCTGTTTATGAAGCAAAAATAATTTGTATGAAAATATTATAATGGAAAGTTTTATTTCCTCTTATAAATTAAAAGAATATTCAATTACATATCTAAAATCATTATCATATTAAAAAAGAAACCATTTACAAATGGATAGCATTATTATTATTATTTGCATTACACATAACCCTTACAAAGTTTAAAAAGCTTCATTAGTCATGCTTGTGTTTTTCTTGTGGCCAGAAACCCACATCCTTGTGTTTTTATAGTTAGCTGTGTTACAACAGACAGCACCAGTGAGTCATGGGCTGTCAAGTCGGCCTGACAAATATCTAAAATCATACTTATAGCAACAAGGACCAATGTACAAGCCCACGATGTGGACACGGGCCTATCATTTGAATCCTTAGATTCCACCATTCATCGACCCATTCAGCCATCCATTCTCAGCCTGTGTGCCCTGGGGGGGACGCTGTCCATTGATCCACTTTGTGGTATTTGATTGCTAAGTGGAGCCTCATGCAACTGTGGTTACTAACAGGATGACAAGGTTCCAATTTGTTTTGTACAAAAACATTTTTTCATCATTAAACAGAATTTTTGACAGTACTGCTGATCAGCGTGAAACTGTTTTGATTTTTTTTTTTGCATGAACTCTTTAAGAGAGGAAAAAAAAAGCAACAGTTGCTTTGGTGTTCAGCAATGTCCACTCCACTTGAAAGATGACTGGTTGAGATGAGCTGTGATGTTTATAATTTTCAAGCAGTTTATAATTACTAAAGAGAATAACAAAAGACTCTTGTAAGGTGCTGAGTGCTTTGTTATACTTTGCATTGCTGAGAAACGAACAGTGTTAGTCAGTGGAGTACAGCATTTTTCTTCTAGCAGTTATTCCACCCACCAAAAACTTCATTTACACTCCTTCTGTTCAAGCTGTTAAAGAAGTAATCAAAATAAATGGTGTTGTGGTTGTTAGGGGCAACATGGCAAGTGTAATGTTTACCGAATAAAGCCACTGCAGTAATAATATAATATTAAATTACCCGCCTTGTTTCCACTCTGTGTCTACCTTAGGGGGGATAATATTTTCAGACTAGGAAACTTAAAAAGTAGCTTGAATGGACGACTAGTTTAAAAAAAAAACAAGAGATTGCATCACTGTGAAGACCATAACGTTTAACCTCTTACAGGTTTCGTAGCTATCTACCTGTCTTGTACAAATAATCCAGACATTTGAATGTACAGTATCTAATTCAGACACCATTTAGGTTTTCCTGGAAAGCATAACCAAACAAGATATTAAGGAGAATAATTACAGGTGTCAGGAACTTTCTTACTGTTGTTTGTTTCTTACTTAAGAGGAAGGAGAAGTTGACAACAATTACAGTGGAAACAAATTGGCAGACTTCAATTAATTTGGGGAACATCAGAAGGACAATATATTGCATTTCCATTTTGAAATATGCTAAATAATAACTATATAAAACTATAAGTCTACACACTTGCATTTTAAATTTGTATTTTCTTTCTGCGTGCAGGATAGGCTTCTTTATCTGTGTGTGGTTAATAATGTGAAAATGCCAATTTTACAATTTTATTATTATGTTTGGTAGTGGCAGCAGAGATAGATCAGTAGTGTCACTGTCATTGTTATTCCTATCTGAATTCTAGTACCTGAGGATAGATCCTAGTGTGAACACCTCATAACATCTCATCAGTGATGTCCATGCAGAAACAACTGTCGATCAGGGATGGTGCCTGTCGCCCCATCACAGCTCTGGGGTACCACCCCTCAAGGAGAGAGGTCATCACCGGCTGTGCTGGTAAGGGATGTGGTCCACAGTGTCAAAGCACCATGGCAGTTTATCAGTGATGTTCCCTGTTGTCTAAATATTATGGTTCATGATGGTACATTTGTATTTTCCATGAATGCATGCAAAAGATTTAGACGTTAACTCTTAGCCTTACAGTTCAAGGAAGAAAATGTATTTTTATATTTATACAGCAAAGCTGCTAGCACCATATCAGTAACTTAAAGAAGTTAAAGAAGCAATTGCCTCCTTTTCACACAATAAATCACCTGGACCCAATGGTTATACAGCTGAGTTCTACCAGATATTTCAGCCCATACTTAATCCAATCTGACTGCAAACATTTAATAATATTTGGTTAACAGATATGACTTCACTATCATTTAGGGAGTTTTTAATAACCCTTGTATATAAGAAGGGTAAAGATCCATCATTGTGCAGTAGTTACCGCCCCATTAGCATAATGAATATGGACAATAAAATTCTAGCTAAAATACTTGCTAATCAGTTAGGTAAGCTGCTACCAATAATCATTCATCAGGATCAAACAGGACTTATGAAAAATAAATATTCAGATAATACAAGAAAGCTGTTTAATAATACAAACTGCTTCAGTATACCATTTTAAATAGACTTTATTATACCCCAGAAAAAATTAAAAAGATGAAGTGGCATAATACAGGAATGTGTTCAAAATATAACACACATAAAGGATCACTATTGCACTTATGGTTATTATGGTATTGTCAGCACATAAAGTCATTCTGGACCTCCACAGCGGGGAAAGCACTCAGGTACCTAAATACCTCAATTCCACTTACTCCCATTATATGTATCCTTGGTGATTTATCAAAGGTAAAGCAGCAATTCAATATAAAAATACTTTCTTGACTCTCTGTATTATTGCTAAAAAAATAATATTGCTAAAATCGGTGGACAGTACAGGACTGGCGTGCAAAGAATGGATTAAAGAGGCTGTATCACAAGTTAAATTTGAAAAGATTTCATATAATTTACAGGGGTAACTTAATGAGTATAAGAATGTTTGGGGCCCATTAGAGAGATATTTGAATGGCATTGGATGTTAAGAATATCAGTAGGAAGTTTTTGAATTAATTTTTTTTTCTTGTTGTGTTTTAATTATTTTTTTGTGAAAGTAAGTTTTTATATTTTTGTCAAATAAAAAAAAAGAAAAGAAAAAAAATAGAGTGAGAAAAAGAGAAAGAAGAAAAAAATAAGAATAGAGAAGTCCTCCAAAGTTGGAAGGGTGGAGGTGGGATAGAAAAAGAAGAAAAAAAAACAAACTCAGAGTTGAGAGCATTTTATATTTTTATTTTTTATTGTGGCTTGAAATGCACTGATAAAAATAAAATTAGTGTTGCAGTTCCCCTTTCATGAGGTGTTAAAGAATAGCTGGAAAATAATTGCAGAGGAAGACAAAGGCAAAAATAAGAAAATGTACTTGCTCAGCTCTAAAAGCTCTGAATGGTCTGGTCCATCAAGAGTTTCACCTTGTGCTGGGCTGGTTTGCAGTGTGAACATACAGAGCAAGAACACTTTCCCATTCTTTAGAGCTATATACTGCTTCCATAACATATTTGCTGGCAATGAATTAAGAGTCATATCTAATCTGATATTGGGTTTTGTGTCTTTCTGTTGAGATGGAGTTATTAAATGGTGGGATATAGAAAGTGGAAAACTATCCATCAAAGCTGCCAAGCATTCTGGAATGGTCACCAGTTTCCTATACTGGGAAGAAGCAAAGCTCCTCCTTTCTGCATCAAATGATGGAACTGTACTTGCATGGACCACAGGTGCCACCATATATGACAAGATAGAGGTAGGAACAGGATATCACTTTCCAACTCACTTTATGACACAAAAAGTACCAGTGCCGATTTGTTTAAAGAAATTGGTTGTCGAACACAATGTGATACCAAATACAATCCTTTTCTTTCTTCCTTCAGTGCGTTACAGTATATTGCTTTTTGAGCCTGGTATGAACATGTATCTCTAGCAGTAAAACAAAAAAAAATAATTCTCTAAAAAAATATATTTATTTCCAAGATTGACAAAATCAGATAAGATAATCATTTAAGTCTCTCTCACATTGCATATAAATGATTATTGTACTACCATCTTTCTAAATGACTGGTTGTTTTGTTGGAGCTCTTCCTCAGTGCAGTGGGAAGCTCACTGGGGAGGGCTAATATACAGCCAAGGCTCAGAGGAGTGGCAAAGCAGGACCAACTCCTCTGTCTTGGAAAAAACAGTATAGCAACAGCTTGGGAGGATTAATATTATCGGAATTGTAGCTTATAGGACTACAATGCTAGATAACAAAAATACAGAAATGAATAATTTCAGATCAGAAGAGCTGATATTTAAGCATTAGATACCACACAAAATAGAACTGAAAAATAAGTAAATATATTAAAGTTAATCTATGTGTGTTTTCCACTGATGGCACAATTATTTCTTGACATCTTAAGTTATTTTGTCAGTTGCCATTCTAACATTCAAGACATAACTTTAATCAAAGGTTTTAGACATACTGCAATCAAAATGACAGGCAATACACATGTGCCCTATGTGTAAAATTCTGCACAAGATCTGTTTCCTGTTGAATCTGGCTCTTTTGTCTGTTTATTGTACAAAGGGCAAGATTTTATATGTTAGATTTGTTATTTTATTTCCGAGCTTGGTGGAAGGAATTAAACACTATCACTCTTTTATAGCAGCTATTAAAAAAAATAGATTTCCTGAACAGATTAGATTTAACATGGGTGCTGAAGAAAAAGTGCCTGAAAACTTTAAAATGGCATGCATTTTAAATAGTTACTTGTTATTGTAACAGGACAGAAAAATCTATAAGTATTTGATCTTGTACCTTTGCTTTTAGTGAGTCCCAGAGAAAAATTAGATTAATATTTCAGGACCTATGATTAATATAATACTATTTTTAATGTTAAGCCTTACTATTCTCTCACAGTTTCCTTTAGATAGAGATAATATTACTGTAAAGTCTGCTCATAGCAGACATAGTTAAGTCTGGAATTGGTCTATTTTACTATCTAAATCCAGGAACAATGTGTACAACTCCAAACATTGATCAGACATCAGCAGTAATTAGATGTCTATTTATTTATCACTTAGGCATAACTTTTTTTCGTCAGTTTACCAAAGCACAAAAGCAGATGCTGCCATCAAGTGGCTAATGTATGTAAGATAATTTCTTCAGTATTGCAAGAAAATCAAGATTCACAGAAAATGTGTCTTGCCAGCTATTCACTGTTTTCACTGTACACTACTTAGAAAGTGACAATATATGAAAGTTACAAACAAGACAAGAACTCTGTTCCAGGCTAAACCATTTGAGATCTTTTACTCACTCGTGTTGCTGTTTCTTGTCCTGGTTTTATGTAAATAAATTACCCATTTGATGAGTACAGTAGAAATCTGATTATAAATATACCACAGAGAATGTAAACTTGTAATAATTTAGAATCAAAATCAATTTATAGGTTTATTAAAAACATTTGATTTTTTTCTTTGTTTCTTTACCCACCTGAGCTGAAGGTAGGATGAGAGCACATGTCTTTGTTTTGGGCAGGGAATGCGTTATTGTCCTACAATTCCACGTAGTGCTCCAGTATGTTCATTATTACTTTTTTAAGATGAGGAGGAGGAAGAGGATAATACAAGTATACTTCACTTCTGAGCTGTTGAGAATGTCTCAGGAAACTATGCAGCAGATGAGCAGATATACTTATTGCACAATGACTATTTAGCTTTAAACAGTTTTAAACCCTGATTTTGTCTTAGTTTCATCAACGTAATCATCAAAGTATTTAGAAACATTGTTTTTTCCCAATGAAGCTGCAGAGTCCTGCAGTGTCCGAGATACTGTTGTTAACTATTCCTGTTTTCCCATGTGTATCTGTTGCACTTCAATCTGACAAAGGTCTACACTTCCTTTAGATGGGCAGGCCTGTTTTCTCCATGGCTATTAATCTCCGTCGACATCAGCTGGTGTGTGGTTTTAAGAGTAGGATCGTTGTCTACCCTTTGGATGAGAACAGGACTTCTGGCCATATCATTAGGATGTCAGAGAGCTCCACTGACCGCAGACACAAGGATATCGTGTCCTGCATAGTGTGCCATGATGCTCAGATTTACACAGGCGGGTATGTACAAGGATATGGATGTCCAGTTGAGTTATATAACCCTATAGACTGATGCTGCACTTCTTTATCACTGGGATATGTTAATAAAAAAAATGTTATTTTGAAAAAAAGAAAGGAGAAAACAAAATGGGACAAGAAAGAGATGAGCAAGAAATATTTACTTTGCATTAAAAATATCATTGATATTATTGTCTCAAAGTACAGGACTTAAATATGAAAAAACAATGGTATTTCCACTATGAGGACTTCATTAGCTTTGATGGAATCTGGAATCTGGATACTAATGTTGCTTAGGGCTTTAATGTTAACTTCATGAAAAAGCAGCACAAAGTGCTACAGGTATGCCACTGGCTTCTGGAGAGTACTTGATTTTGACTTTTTTGTAAAGGTACTGATCCCAGAATGAATGGATGAAAATACATACTGTACTGTATATACTGTACTGTACATCCCTCTGAGACACAAGTATCACTTTTTTCATTAACAAAAATGAGAATCAAAACAGATAAATGCTGAAACCATAGTATAGTATACTGTAAAAAGTTCATTTGAAAGGGTTATGCAGGTTTTTATTGGTGTGCAGGAGATCACTTGTTTGTTGTGACTCCATGACACCAACAAACCCTACCATCTGCCTGGTGCTTTCAGTGAACACAATTAGCATTGAAAAGATTTTCACATTCCTCTGAGTGAGGTGGCTTTGTCTAGGCAGAACACAGCCTTGCATAATGATCCAAGAACATTTCCATCTGGAAGCCGCTGATTGAAACCACCAACCCCCCATTCTGTTTCGGCAGCTATGACAGAAGGTTTATCGTCTTTGACACCAGCTCCTACCCCAAAGCGAACGGGCTGACAGCAGTGCAGTGTAACTCCAGCGCCCATGAGGCTGGCATCACAGCTTTGCTGCTGGTAAAGGAGAGCGAGAACACGCGGTGAGAGATACTCAACACAGAGGAGAAACACACAGGTTGATTTCAGAAGGCCAGAGTTTTACTTTATGCATTTCACATAAGCACAAATGTAGAAATACATTTGCTATACTTTGATGTACTTGACATGATAGTATGCAAAGGAACAAGTAATAGGTTTATTCCATGCTGAAAAAAAAAAGAAAGAGAACACAACGTTTCGGCCGTGGAGCCTTCTTCAGGTGTGTGATGATAGTATGTCTCTGTAACAGGGCAGAAGTAGTGGCAAGGGGAGCTTAGTTATAGTAATAGTCGTGTCATTTGCCAAACTACTTTATACCATACGGTGTCATGGGGAGCCGGAGCCTACCCGGCAACGATCGCAAGGCAGGGTACACCCTGGACGGGGCGCCAGTCCATCGTAGGGCGAGTGCAAGCCAATCATACATGGGGACAATTCGGAGGCCATGGAAAAAGGCTGAGGGGGAAAATGTGGCCCGGACACCAGGATAACTCCCTACTCTCATCGAGAACTGCCCAGGCATCTTTATTGACCACTGAGAGTCAGGACCTCGGTTTAACGTCTCATCCGAAAGACAACCATAGCTTCCCAGGAGGTCTCCCATCCAGGTACTGACCAGGCTCAACCCCGCTTACCTTTAGTGAGTAGCCAGTTGAGAGCTGCAGGGTGATATACAGTACAGTAGCTGCTGGGCTGTAGTAATGGTAATAATGCAAATATTACTAATTTTAATATGATCAAATATTCTATTAGTAATGTTAATAATAATATAAGTAGTAGTATAAACAATGGTGATAGTAATAATAAAGTAACGAGAGAGATATTCAAAACATGCGCTTAGGAACAGAGCAATGTAGCTGCATGTGCAAATGTGTGCACTTAACCTACTGTATGTGCACACATTTGCACCAATCTCACTAATTACTTTATTAACCTATTAACCCTTTCATATTGCTCATTAGCCTCAACCATGCAAGCTCTCTTCACCTCTACCACTGCCCTGTTAAAGTCTCCTAAACTGCACATCTAGTTATATAAATCTCACATGCCTTACCTTCTTGAAATATTCTTACAAATTTTACTGTCTATGTCAAATGAAAGTTTTGCTCCCTCTAGAAAGGCCTCTCCTAAATGCTGTGCTTCACTGTGCACTTCAGCCTGCTGACAGGTTCCTTTGACAATGCTGTGTGTATATGGTCCCAGGACGGGCAGCTCATTCAGAAGCTGAGCTTCTCTGGAGTGATCACAGGGCTGTGTTACGCATCCTGCGTTGACCTTGTGTGGATAGCCTGTAGGTCACCATTCGCCACCCTGCTGGAACCCAAATCTGGAGAGATTGTAAGTGGAAAAATAAGAACAGAAAAGAAACAGACATTGCAAGATGATGATAAAGTTGTCAGTCATTTTTGTCTAGTTTCACGTAACAAAACACAAGCATTATGATTTTCTGGCCTGCATTCATAAAGCTGCATAGATTACCTTCCCCACATCTTGCTTCTATGTAACCCAAGTAAAAAAGGCAAAAACATCAATTGGGTTCCAATTGCATTTATGAATTACATACATACTGTATAAAGAGCAAAATCTAGTTTAAGGCATTTATTGTAATTATTTACAAAACATTTGATTGAGATATCGAGAATGTTTGAATGATTGATAATGTTAATGATTGAGAGAGGTAATTTGGTAATATAAATCTACAGTAAATACAATTATCTTCTGCCACTTTCCAGGTAGAAAATGTTTCTACAGCTTCTGGTAGTTATTTTTCTCATTTATTAGCTTGTTTCAAAAAAGTTTATGGAACAAAACTCAATTCATAACGTGCACTTAACAATTAAAATCTATTATTTATAAGTGTCTACAGTATGCCTTTTAAAGTTCAGCTAATAATTAAACCTGTTCTCTTTTTCTCTTGTGCTTAAGGCATCTGATTTTATTGATACATTCCAAAAGATAGAAACTGGGCCCAGGCTTGAACGACTTTTATACTTAGCAGAAAATAACTCTGTTGTTGGTAAGGGAATTACTGTATGCCATCCCATAAGGAGAAACTTTTAATATTTGGTGTCTTGCTAGGAAAGCAAACAAAATCATCTCCACAAACTGATCTAACCAGTGTGGAAAGTCAATGTATAGAGTATACTATATCAAATAAAAACTTGAGCTGCTGTGCTGAACAAATAGAGGATATTTTAATGCTATTTTATATTGAAATAAAAATGTTTTTGAACTAAACAAATTGTTAAAGGCACACAAGAAGATGGAGGGGCTGGGGATAGATGATTCATATGACAAGCAGGTTTCACTTTCTTGATGAAAGCAGCCATTTCAAAAAGTAGACAGTGAACGTACAGAGACAGAGATACTGTAGAAGAGGAAGAAACACTTTTGAAGAGGCAGAGATTTAAGACACAGCAGCAGTGTCATTTTCTCCCTATATAGTTCGTCAGTCGAGAGACCTTATTGAATAAAACATTATGTGGGCCCTACATAAAATGCAGACCAGGGTATAAGTATAGGTATGGGTACACGGTACATGGCATTTGAGCTATCATCATCTTGTCTGTCAAGCCACGAGAGTAGGTGATTAACTAATATCAATGTAATTTATCACTGTGTTATAATATCCTAAATTGTATGTACTAGTTTTAGAGTTAGTATGTTGTGTATTATGTAGTACTAACAGCAATCACTGCATTTCATGATTAAATATGAGTCCACATTAGGTACATGGGCAGTTGTTAGTCCACTGGTCCACCAGTTCTACAATCCTGTTCTTGGTGAGCTGGATTGTGTACATTCTAAGCTCTAACAATATCCTGTGTTTCTTAGGCACTGCAGGCCACAACCATGTGATAGTATGGAAATGGAAAAAAGCCAGGAGCACCACTGTCCTTCAGAACAGACAGTCTGTGGATTGTCTGGCTTACAGTAAGTATTTGCCAAGTCTAAATATGTCATGCCTGCTGATTATGAAACAAAAAACTAAAGAAATCCACAGATGAACAGCACTGCTGCATCTCGATTAAGTTAAGAATTGTTCTTAACACTTCAGAGGCCTCAAAAGAAATCAAAATACTCCGAAAGTCATGAATGAACATGGATAGAAGAAAAAAAAACATTTCTTTCTTGCAGTAATACTTTCTTTTATGCAATGGGGCCAATACAATGATGACATTCTATAACAAACATTTTAATAACCTGAGTGGATATCACTTTGCTTTCGTGTTTAATTTTTATGATGTTATTATATTCAAAAATAAAAAGGAAAGCTTCACAACCAGTGGTTTAATCTCGAAAACATAATCAGAGTAAAATGCTAATTATTGCTCATAAGTTAAATTAACCCTCAGAAGAAAGGCTTGGTAATTTCATTAGAGGGCACATTCATTTTAGAAGATCTTCAAATGATAAAAAAAAATATTCACATACTTGTATTTGAATATGCCTTTAACCAGAAGAGGTTTCTAAATATCTTCTTAAATCTGATGTAGTTGATTATCTTGACCTCAATATATGCAAACATGTTTAATCTGTTGAAATGTAAAGCCTGCAGATACTAAACATTAATAATACTTTTTTCAGTTTCTATTTCTAATTATTTTTACATAAACACTCTTTTTTTATTAATTTATACAGCAATGAAAAAGCCCATTCTGCTCTTCAGTGGCCACAGTGATGGGAGTGTGACAAAATGGGAAAGGATGAATTCCTCTAATTATATTTACAGGTTATTAATGAACACGTATTGAATGCTGTGAGACAATTATTCCACTCATTTGCATCAGTGCTAAGCACAATTTTAGAAACTACTATCAAAGCATAGTTAAGGTTTTTATGGCTTTTTGTGGAGTTTATAATTCAAATAAATAATCAATCATGTAAAATTAATGTAAAATTGTTTAATGCTAAATGTTAATGTTATGTTTATTTACTTTGGGTTTTATGGGTGAACCCTGTGTATAAACGATACGATACTATCAAGAAATATTATAATTTTCAAAAGAAACATAATTCTGTAGATAAACTTCTCAATGCATCATGTCATTGCTACTATCGGACCTTTTGACACAGAACCTGCCGTTATGCTTCAGTTTAAAAGTTCCCATCATTTCCAAATCAAGCTGCTTCTCCATTTTATTTCAGTAAAGAGTCCTTCAAGATATGTGAACACGTCCAGAAAGCTAGAAGCCAGTCACACAGTTTAAAACCGAAGAAGAATACAAATGCTGGTGAAAAAAGTCCTGGAGCAAAATTGAGGAGAAGCAAATCATCAGATGGCACCATGGTTCAAGACAAGCAGAATGAGCCATCAAGTTTTACAAGGTTCTTTGGTAACTCTTCTTTAAAACAGAAGTACTGATAATTAGAACCTAATACGTACAGTATAAAATATAACCCTACTGTTTATACAGTTTGAAATACAGTTCAAACATATCAGCTGTTGTGTCATACCTAAATTTATTTTTTTTCAATCAATTTAATATATTGGTACTTCATATATATTTTATATTTGGTCTTTCGTTTTGCAATTACTTATCACAAATGATTGAGATAAAAACCATAAGACCTGCTGTTCCAACAATTTGTATTTTGCTGTTTTGTTGCAGTACTCCACAAATGAAGTTGTCTGTCAGTCACTCATTTGTTTTTGCTTTATTAAAGGAGTGTGTTTGTTGAAGAGTTGGATCTGCTTGCTCTGTCCTCTGAGAATGGTAGAGTTTATCTCTGGGGCTTTGATGACTCCCTCTCCAGCATTGTCAAGCTGATGCCAAATCAGTCCAGTGTCTGCCCAGAAACAAGAAAGGCATGAATTTGCTTTTCTTCTCCTTGTGATAAGATCTTATGATAAGATTTTGATTCAGCAACAGTGGATGAGCACACCATTATGAAACTTATCATCATGCCAACAATGTTTATTTTTACTTGAAAGTCCCCAACTGGCTTTTTTATATAATATTACATTTGCATTATGCCACCACTTGTCAGTAGTGAGAAAGAAACATAGTGAATAATGATGATGCAAGGAAGTAAAATTCAATAACTACATTTTGATGTTGAAAATGTACCCTGGGTTGCGCTCATTACTTGCTGCTCCCCTGCAACCTGAATTGGAAGAAGTGGTTAGAGAAGGATGGGAGGTGCAGTTTATGTGCTTTTAAAATATGAATTTGCTTAAAAATTGATAACTGCTTTGCTTTCAATGTGAGATGCAAAACATATTTAAGTATGGGTTTTAAAGACAGTTAGCTTCAGAAACTCATAGTTTAAAATACTGACACAAAAACAATGCAGAAATTATACTTGGAGTTCATAACTACCCTAGGTTTAGTGGGAAGTGTGCTGCTATCTCTTTCCTTTCTTACTGTGTCTGCTCTCTTCACAGAAGTTCCATTTCCTGCTGGACCAAGCCAGTGAGTCACAGAGCAAAGACTCTTCAGGGGAGGAGGATAATCCTGATGCTGCAACTAACCGAGTCTCAGGCAAGAATGACCATTGTGGGTGGTCTGGTGGGCATCTCTATGCAGTATGTGATAGTAAGACCATTTTTTCCCTATGATTGTTGCAGGATTTAGCTGTAAGAAGGTTTTGCTTGGACACTCTCAGTCTGTCTCTGCACTTGCAGTGGTTGGCAAAGGAAGTCCTTATAACACTGTATTCTTGGTAAGACTGATTTTGAATAAGTATTACATGATTAATTCTGTTTCCCAAAGAAAGTGCAAAAGGGGATATTTGGTCCAAATAAAATTAAGCACATAAAACTACATTTGCAAAGTTCATAATCATTAAATAGTCATAGTATATGTACTCTTTATCTTATGCTGGTTCAGAAAGCTGCACTGAAAGAATTGGTTTACAGATTGGCACTACAAAAACGATTTGGATCATATGATCCAATAACCTAATATATTTTTAAACTACAGTTGGGTATGATTTCTGTCTGACATTTGAATTGGGTTGATTTTCATTATTACGATAGTGGTAGCATTTATAGTAGAGCAATTCTAGGAATGCAATTGTAGCAGTAGGAACTGGGGCTGGGGCAGCTCGCTTCCCAACATTACCCTGGGAAACCGGAACTCTCAGCCTCCTTCTGACCCCTGCGAATGTGGTCGGGATGCATTTCTCAAAGACTTCCTGTCTTTCAATCAGATGGTTATTTTACAATCAATCAGGCAATTCAGCAGGATATTAAATTTGTTTTCCACCACTTATTCAGTGCTCTGACATTGACCTAGAGCTAACAGTGCTTGCTTTCGCTTTCACTTTATGCTCTTTCCACTTTCTAAATCTTTAGGCACCGGATGACCAGGGTCACGTCATCCTTTCTGTATTCTCTTCTGACGTGAATTGTTTTTCTTGCTTCTTTCGAATCGTTGTCACCTCCAAAGCTTCTGCCCCCCAGCATTTTCCATTGCCAGATTTTTTCACACTCACTAAGGGCCTGATCTCCAGCCTCTCCACTGCAGCTAACACCCACGTTTTTTCTTCTCTGAAATCCTGCACTTAGAGTCGGCCTGTCACAGACCAAGGATCTGTTATTTCAGGAGCTGCAGCATAACAGGAACACTGTTGGTGTAACTCTGATTTCCCTGCCTTTCACACTAAAGTTAATCTCCTGGCAGATCAGCGGAGGCTGGGACAGAAGACTCTGTGTCTGGGATTTAAAGAAAGGTGTTCTCCAGGACACCTTCAGCAATGCTGACTTAGAGAACTGGCATGAGTTTAAGGAGGTGGCATGTGATGGAGCCATTTTAGACCTGGCCTATTCCCCAAAGAGGTACAGTATATCACTTTTGTTTTGTTTTGAAAACAGCAAACAATTATAGTTAAGGCCTAATCTGAACTGTTGCATTGTCATTTATTTTCTTTTCATTAATGAAGTTTACAACAAGTTAATTAAATTAAATGTGGTTCTGCCCCCTGGTTTCCTTCTCTCTTCCATTGGGAAGATAATTTCTAAATAGATTAAAATTCACCAAGAATCTTTGTACAAGTGTTAAATCTCTGTATCTGTGTGTCTCCTGGAGAGCAAGCTGGGGTATGCGAAAGGACAAATTCCTAATGCAAGAAATTGTAAAGGGTTAATAAATTGATGTTATTATTATTATTATTATTATTATTATTATTATTATTATTATTATTAAATATAAGTTTTTCTAGTATGACTGAATGTAAAGAAAATGGAGAAATGTGTTTTGCATTGTTTAATATGTTAGTTCTTTGACAAACCTCATATCAGTGTTGCACAAAATCTAGAATGTTAGGATCCAAGAGACCACTCACCAAATAATTTTAAAGCAGTGCTGAGCAGTGAAAAAAATAAATAACAAAAGAAATAAGGATCAAGTGTACTGCTAAAAAGTGGAAAACAGCTGCACTTCTTTATAGAAATGTTTTGTTTTTACTGTAGTCTGTCATGATTAGCTTAGTGAAAAGCTGAAAAGACTTGATCTGGACTCTGTTCAAAATGACAATAACATGCTGAGCTGTTAGGGATCAGGGTGCATAAATGGAAATGAAATTTCCAAGGAGATGAAATAAACATAATAAATTACATGTATGTTGCAGATTGCAACAGGTGGAATTTCACCAGGATTATTCAAGAAAAAGTTTAATGAAACATGTCTTGAAAGAAAATGCATGTCTTAAAATGAATCCTTATTCAATGATCTAAAATGGGTGTATAGCCTCCTTTTGTCTTTAACGTTCACTTATAAAGTACAGTAAGTCACTTGATTTTTTTACTTCAAGAGATATATTAAGAGGGTGTCTTTTAAGAATATGCTGTGCTTGCATTAGTTTTGTCTTCCTTTTTGTTTATCATAAAATTGATAACTTTCACCGTTTTCTGGTAACACGTAAAGACATATCAGGAAAAATATGTCTAGTCCCTGGTCTCTATTTACATAATGCCTTTGAATATGTATATTAGCACCCTTTATGACAACACAATAAAGTAAGGTTTTAAAAAAGGCTGTATTGTTTTTTTTTTCTCTGAAAGTCCTAGGGGGTTTAGTGTATTATCAATGCTTCCACAAACAGGAAGGATAGCAATGGAGCTCTCAGCAATCTCCTTGTGATGAGGAGCTGGAAATTCCCCTCAGCTAATTACTTTATAAAAATGCAGGAAATGTGCACTAGCCTGAAATATTTGACTAACACGGTTGTTAAATACTGGAATCACATGCCCCCACATCTTCACAGAAAAGACATGGAGGAATTTCTGAATTTCTGTGGTTATCACAATAATGTATTATAGACCTCATCTAAAGCTGATATGAAACATTTTTTAATATACTGTATACAGTATTAACATACCATATATATTTACAAAGTTGCCTGGATGCTCACCTGTTTTAATATCACTGTTAATGATTTTTGTAATTGCACTGTGTTGTTCATTTTTAACATAAATAATTCTGGAAAGCTCTCCACTTAGACAATTGTTTAGTGGATATATTACACAGTTTGAAGAATTTAATTTAATAAGGAAAATGTAATGGTTTATTCCAATCTGAAAAGAAGAAAAGAAACACACCGTTTCAGCTGTGGAGCCTTCTTCAGCCTTCCTGCTGACACAGCTACCTACTTTAATTAAATATATGATTATAATTCAGAAAAATAATCAGATTTAAAAAATACATTTAAATAAACCATGGAATGCAAATTTCTAACTAAAAATACTGAAATGTATCATTGTGGGCACCCTGATCATGCAAGATGACAAAGAGCATGCAGGATGACTAAGAGTGAATAAGTCATTATTTTTCCATACTGCGGGAAAAGAAATGCTAATAAGATAATAAGCTTGTCGAAAAAGTCTTAAATCATGAAACTCATTAAGATGTTAAAGCAAATACCTGTACTGCCCCTTCATTGTTCCTTGAATTTTTCAGGAATGAGTTTGCTTACTCCTCCAGCGATGGGCTTATCTACTTGCGCCAGTTCAGCCCTATGGGCAGAGAGATGAAGCTAATCAATGTGATGCGGGGGCACGAGAGTGATGTCACTGCTGTCATATGGCACCACAGTCGAAGTCAGTGGATCAGCGGCTCAGAGGACAGCACCATACGTATATGGGTACGAGATGGGATGTTGCAACTCTATAGATACAGAAGAAAAGCAAATGTGTTTGAGAACTGGTCAGAATTACTGAGTGCATACAGTATGTCAGTCTCACAATAGGTATACAAGTTGATGAGTGAAGTGTTTTTTCCCTTTTAGATCATTTTACTCCAATAGCTTTTCCTTCAGTTACTGTAAAAGATGAACATATATTTTCACTCTAATTTCATTTTAAACTACATGGCAGATTCACAGTATAGGTCTTATTCAATTTCTGAAAACCCAGATGACATTGAAAGCATTTTATGCTGTGCCAGTAATATCAATAATATTTTGGCACTAACACTCCCTTCTGAAATCAAGCAGTTAAAGGACTTGATTCTCCAAAGTTATGGTATGATTATTTCAAAATATGACTGAATTAATCCATTCACCTGTCACAGAACTTTCTTTACACAGAACTGCCATTGTTCTGTGTGGAAAGTCATCTGTTATACCACAGTTCAACACATAGCATTACAAAAACATGCAGAGCAATTGTTCTCCAAGCTAATTTGTTTGAATTTGATTCCCACTCTCTTTAGTTCAACAAAGTTTCCATTTCAGCACAAGGGCAAATACACAGACAGTATTAATGTATCCTAGCTAAGATTAAGGAGTTTCATGATCTGTTATTAACAACATATTCCGCAGATAGGAAAAAAAATCATAATCAAGAACTAGACTTCCTATTTGTGTTGCATCTGCAACATGTAAGATGAAAATTATGTGTATAACAGAACTTTAACTTAAAGACACTTTAAATATTTAACCATAGTTATTGGGATCTTTCAGAGTGTTTTTTTCTTTCAGAGTGAAAATGGCATGCAATGTGAAAACATCTTATTCACAAATGGAGCTGTAGGCTGCCTTGCCTTTGACCATTTCAATGGCTGTATCTTGGCTGGAGTACTAAACGTGTTAAGGTACCTTATAGGCTACACCTGATATATAAAAAAAGGTGCTCTGTAGTGACTGGAGTCGGAGTTTTCACTGTTGCTAGAGGATCTTCTCTAAACCTTCTTTAAGATGTTGAACAGCTGTATATGGAGCACAATCATTTTAACTCACAAATCTCTGAGATAGAGACATTGAATTTGGATGATGCTGTTGTATGTAGCCTTAAACGGGGTATTACACTTAAAATTTGTCTACAGGTCATCATTATTGTAAATCATAAATTGTTTGCAAATAATTTACCTGGTAAAATGAAAGAATAAATATATATATGGAAGTTGAAGCAGATAGCTGCATCAGTATGCATAAGCTGCAAAGGAAGAGGTAAAGGTTTATTGAAAAAACGGAAAGGAAAAGAAAAGACAACATTTCGGCTGTGGAGTCTTCATCAGGGATGTAAGAATCTTTTAGGATCTTTCAGATCCTAAGCAAAGACTCAGTACAAAGACTTTCAGTAGTGAAAATTCTCATTCAGTATAAACAGCCGTTCTGAGATAATTTCTCCTCCCCAAGTGAGACTAGAACTAAATAAAAGGAATAAGCCTTACGCAGTTGTAATATTAATTTTAATCTTTAATTTTTGTTCAGCTCGTATTATTTTTTAATGTAGTAATTTTACTTTTTTTCTTTTCAGGGTGTATGACCTGGATTCATGTTTACAAGTGCAGTCTCGTCATGGGCACACAGATACCATTTGTGCTGTTTTACATATCCCAGAAAGGAATCAGGTGAATTAACAACTAAAGATGCCAACATTAGAATACCTATTAGGATAAACACTTCAATGTGGTTTTCAAATACTGGTTAAACTTTAGAATTCATAACCTTTCTACATATTGTGATTTCTATTTCAGTAGTTCAGTCAAATCCTTATTAATGTGATGCAGAGATGACACTTATTAAAGGTATGCTTTAAGTGTCTTAAAGATCAAATACATTTGCTTTGTATTGAGCAGTATAAGTCCTAGTATGTATGGTTGTTCTTAATTCACAAAGTGAATGTAAACAATTATCTTCTTGCTTATATCTAGGAAGAGTCAGACAATACACTTATTATATTTTATCTTCTGTTCTTTAGTACATCACAGGCTCTTCAGACAAAACAATACAGATATGGAACACCTACAGCAAGTCTCCTCCTTGAAGTGCATTTAAACAAAGCAGCAAGCACCTTCTTCAATTACTTGAATTATTCAGAATTGTATACGTTAAATGGCATTTTAACCCTTTTGATTTTGTGAGCTTTATTTTACCCTTATGGCCATATTTGTGATGTTAATTTCAGATATCAAACACAAGGATAGCGGTGATCTAGCTTCCCCAGACTTGAGATAGAAGGCACTCATCAAAAAAGAAAAGTAAAAATAAACCCATAAAAAACCCATAAAATGTGTCCTAATTAAGCGTTTGCAATTCAAAATTTCCTTTGGAAGACATTTTCTTAAATGTCACAGGTCATTCCATTCACTGAACTGGAATTGCTTGAACTCACTGGTTTTTCAAATCTTAAAACTTAGTACTGTATATCCCCTTCACCCTCCCAAAAAATCACACATGGCAGTGAGTTTCAAAGTGGATTTTGTGACGTAACATAAAAAAAAACTAAACAAAGTGATCTTAGTTAGACTATACCTAAAGGAAAAAAACTGATTTGCATCATGGAGTGTATGAATGTTACTATGCACTGTCCATAATATTAAGTATTTGCATTATTATCTCTCTACATTTTTAGAGAGAAAATCATGCAAAAGTCATTGCACAAGTCATGATCTGCTCTTTGAGAGCAGTAATTCACTGCACTCAATAGGCATTGCTCTTTCACAGAAGCCAAATGTTAAGCAGAGAAGGTTAAAGAAATTAGGTAAGAACAACATTTCCTTTTAAAATTATTATAACTACATTTTGAAACATTTTTTCTGCCTTTAGAAATATTTTTAACATAATTTTTCAGTAGGAAATCTATTTGAAGCATATAATGAATTCTGTCTTCAAACTATGTACAGTAACTGTCTCACTTCATCTTTTAGATGTTTTTCCTTTGTCTTGATTTGAGAACCAATGCATGTACTGCTATCATTTATCTATTACTACTGTAAATATAAAATGGCTTTTCTGACAATGTATAAATGATAATGTTGGTTAATGCTTACTGTATTTCATGTTTACAACTTGTGGAAACTTTATTTTTTCAAGTGAAACAAAATGCAAATTTACTTAATGCTTAATGGATTATACCCCCTGTAAATGTATAATTAAATCTGAAATTGGGTAATGTATGTTCTTGTTTACAATGATTTTCTTTCCCGACTTTACTACAGTTTACACTTTACCCATTTGAGGTAAAGATCTGAATCAATATTAATATGGTTGTATTTATATAAATCTTTGTATTTATGTGGCTGCTTTGCAGCCACAGGACCTGAAAGCTTTACAATCATTGAGTCTGCTCTATACCAGCACATTCTAGAGGTATTTTGAGACCATCTGTCCAACAGCTAAAGCTTAGCCAAAAATGGATCAGCTAACGGGACAATGATCAAAAACACACCAGTAAATCTACAACTGAATAGCTGAAACAGAAAAGAATCAGGATTATGGAATGCCCAGGTCAAAGTCCACACCTCAACACCATTGAAATGCTGTGGTGGGAAATCAAGAGAGCAGTTTATGAATGAATGCCCCTTAAAAATCACTGAGCTGAAGTAGTTTTGTAAGTAGGAACGGGCCAGAATTCCTCCCAGGTGATGTAAGAAACTGATAAACTCAGTTTATTTCAAGTAATTAGTACTGTAAGGACTTGGTGATGACTAGATGAAGGTCTGATCTGTTTTAATATGCAAAACCATAGGATCATAGGGGGAGATTACTTTCTTTTCCACATCACTGTATATCTCCCCACTGAGACACTTTGAGACCAGATTCAGTTTTAAATATATATTTTAAGAGACATACATGGCATACAGTTTATTTTTTTATTTGGTTCAAAAGCTAATGGAAGGCGCAGTGCAGGGTTAACAACACAATGAAATATACAGTAATATCTAAAAATTTCATCCTGCTTCCACTGATTGGTTTTTAAAAGAGTACTGTATAAATGCTGTTTTTTTTTATTGCAGCTTCTATACTTTGAAAATGAAACCCTGTGGACTTCTTCCTTGTATGCTGGTTTTGATTTTTATTTCTAGTAAGTGGTTTGTCACCGTTTTTCTCTTTTATATATTTTTATTTTTAAATGCTATTATTACTGTGTTTGCAGTGTAGAGGTCCAAATCCCACATAAATCAAGACATTTACCAATTAGGCACCACATATGGTGGACATACAGAATATGTACATAATATACATTTTCCTTGAGAATTCATGAGGGCTGATTTTCAAAAGTTTCTGTTCCTGCAGAAAGCAGTTTATACAATATCACATTTGAAGGCTGTATTTTAAAATATGAACTTAACCTGTGTGAAATATTTTATGTTTGTGATTTTTTTGCCCTAGGTATCCAAATGGACATCATTGATCAATTAAATCTCTGCAAACAGTGCAATGTAAACAGCAACTGCTGCATACCGTCTATTAAAAATTTTTACCAACAGAGTATTGGATGGTCTATCCATCTTGGTAAGCTTGCCTATCTTTAGATGATAGTTCCTGGAATCTGAAACGATTAAAGATTCTTCATTCTCTCTGAAGGAAATTACTGATCCTGTTTAAAACTAAAAGCAAAAAGACTATTATTCTGCATCTCTAAAATATTGACAGTGGTGTTCAACTCCTTTTTAATCTGAGCAGTTAACTCTCAGTTCTGTTCTAGTAAACACCTCATTTTCTTCCTTACTACTAGGAAGGCCTTGGAACAAATTTGAATTTATTATTACCTATATCAGGTTATGCTTTGATGAATTTTGTCCAAGCAATTATCTATCTGGTCCCTTTGCCACTCTAGTTCAGTTCATACCTTACAACAACCTGCCCTAATTATTATCCCCAATAAATTATATTTCATTGTGTTACAACCAGAATTGAATCTGGATAATTAATCTATGAGTTTTATAATGGAGTAATGATGGATTTTCATCAGTGTATTCTGATATCTGACCACTCATTTTTAAGTACTTAAAGTATGTGTTACGATCATAAGTCCCTCCTCTTAAGGGCACTCCGGCTCTTTCTTGTTTGCTTGATTGTCCTGCACCTGACTCCTATCCAGCCCCTCCCTACAAAAGCCAGATGCTCCTACCATTCTGGGCTCAACATTGGAAGATGGACGCCTGGAAGCCCTCCTACCAGTGGGTCCAGGAGAGGCTCGACGGCATAGGCTTCGCAACGGCATCCTGGTCATCTGGGTCTTGCAGCTTGGAGCTTGGTGCTTGGAGCACCTGACCCTGTTACACCTTTTTATTCCCCCGACCCTTCGCCGGATCCCGCTCCGGCTTTTAACTTTTGTCTTGTCTGTCTTGGATGGATGACCCGGCTCTGGACTTTAGCTCCAACTCTGGATTTCCCTTACGGACTCCCGCTGGGCTGTCGCATGGGCTACGCCCCCCCCGAGCACCAGTGCACTGTCGACACGCCCCCTTGTTCTTCTATCAGCCCCACTCCTAGTCTTCTTTCCCGTGTGTTTGATACACTCCCTTCTGGATTCTATCGTCTGCATAGGGTCCTGATTAACACTGCGTGACAGTATGCAAGGAACCGATGATCATATATCTCATCAAAAGAGTTTGTCGTAAATTGTTAAAGAAAAAAAAGACAGCAAATTGTGTGTTTTGAATATTTTATTTTATTTTCTCCTATACCTGACAGTTGAAACTGATTCGAAGGCAACAAATCAATGCTGTGTCAACGTGTCTTTAAACATTCCTGACGGCATTACTTCCTGTAAGTGCTGTTGTTTTTTACACTTTTTAAAATTTTCATAGATTACGGAATGTTTTCAAGTTCCTTAATTGTATTGTGTTATATTTATTTAATATTTGGTTTCTCCAGCTGCCTGCAAATCCCTGGCGGAAAACATTACTAATGTATTCTGTAAAGCAGATAACAGTACATGTGATGCTGCAGTTTCACAACCCAGCCTCTCGGAAAATAATTTTACAGATCACATGTTTTGTGGTAAGCACTTCAGCAGATAATGCATGCCTTATTAAAAAGTTGTTCTCGTATGGTATTTT
The DNA here is from genome assembly GCF_059453375.1 of Lepisosteus platostomus. Taxonomy (NCBI): domain Eukaryota; kingdom Metazoa; phylum Chordata; class Actinopteri; order Semionotiformes; family Lepisosteidae; genus Lepisosteus; species Lepisosteus platostomus. Next base: position 34,874,675 of record NC_142623.1, read on the forward strand.
TTTCTTACAAGTTTTATTATTTTCTTTATTTTTGTAGTCAATACTTCTAAAACACCAGGAAAAGTACTTTGTTCTATTAATTTAACTTATGTTTTATCTATCTAGTTCTCAATCTACAGTATGTACAGTATTACTCAGTTGTTTCCTGGCTTATTAATGACCCAGTTTGAGCAGCTGGGTTTTCAGATTTTTTATCCTTCTAAAGTTAGATTTATTATTAACATCAGGCCTTTTATAACAATATCATTTTTATTGTCAATATATTTCAGTATTATAACTATATTCTCCTTCCATTTTTCAGTAATATTCAAGGACTGCCTGAAAGGTATTTTTTTCTCAGTGTTCATTCCTAAGACACATGTTTTCTATTGTATATGGACCCAAATAATACTAATTAAGAAATTACAGGGATATTTCTAAAGATTACTTCTCTGCAGTATATAATTGGCCTGCAATTATCTGAAACTTATTGTAAAATATTTAAGTTGTAAGTCAAATAACAGATAACTGTAGAATATGAAATATTTTAGTATGTAACAGGAGAGAGTTTATAAAATAAGTATTGAAGGACATACAGTCAGAACCTCTATGAAATGTTCCACTGGGTTGCAGCAATGGCCGTGATGATAGGGTTGGTGGTGGTGTATTTTTGCAATAAAAGCTGGAAATGTATCTATATCTAGTGAGTAGTGATTGGCAGGAAATACATTCAAGCTCTGTCCTGAATGCATACTGTATTCATCTATAGAATGATTGATTACAAATGGCTTTCCACAGACTCGCGGTATTTTGAATTTTATAAAGGTAAAACTAAAGCCTTTTACTCATCCCTCTCACAATTCTACAATTCATCAATTAGTTTAAGCACACGTTTTCTGTATTTTTAGTTAGCCATTTCCTGAACATTTTCACCCTCAGAAGGCATGTTTAACTTGATTTTAATCCATTTGTCTTTAATTTTTTATTTAATGTACACATATCACAGAAGTAATCGATCTAATTATTATGTGTTTTTTGTACCTCTGATTGCAGCTTACACTGTTCAAATAAAAACAAATAGCACAGAAGTTCCTGAAGGCAATGACCTTACATTGTCCTGTGCCAATTATGTTCCTAAAGTGACTCAATTGTTTTATTGGTTCAAAGATGACCAGTTCTTGAAACTTACTAATTCAAGTAATCTGACATTAAGAAATGTGTTGCAAAACTACACTGGAATGTACCACTGTACTGTGAAAACACCATGTCTAAATCTGACTTCAAATAAACTTTATATTACTGTTAAAAGTAAGTATGTCTTAACTTATATTTTTTAAATACATTTTTCAACATGTTCTATAATATTTACAGAGAAACAGAATATAATGTTATTATTATTTATGGTTTTGTCTGTGATTATACAACCAGGTGATGGTTTTATACTACTTCTTCTGTGTGGCTTGGCTGCTGGGATATTTGTCTTTGGCTTGGCTGTCATGATGAGATGCATACTTAAAAAATCAAGAGGTAAGGTTTTGTGTTCCTGCTCTACTTTGAAATAGCTGTCCCTCTAAATGTAGCACCATTAATAAGGTATACTGTAGCAGTGCACAGATAAATGTGACCTACTGTATACTAGTAATATCAGAACTAAATATTTACAGACTTTTAGAAAACCAAGAAACAGTTGTCTGTAGTTTGCCAAAACCATGACTTGCCAGGTGCGTGCAGGCTTACAGTGATGCCAGTGAGAGACACACAGCACTCCTCCAGCTGGTGCCAACTGTGCTGTTGGGCACTTGCAGCATGCCAAAAAACTATGAGAGGTGGCATGCCCCCACCTCAAAATGTGCTCTCACTCTTATTTTTCTCCATGCAGCCGCAAGCTGACAATTGATCAATCGGATGGACATTTAAAACATATTTTAAAATTTTAATGTCCATGTTTAAAAACAATATCACCTATCCATGATCATGTGCCAATACTTTGGCTTTCGCATTAACAAGTACACATTTGTGTATCTGCCTGTAACATTATACAGTACTTAACACCTTTTTTTATTTTCATCTTCACCTTTTAATTTTCTGTTGTATTTCTTCACAGCCCAAAACACAAAAAGAAATGAGATGCATATCTACGCCAACGCTACTTAAATTTCTATAATTTTGTAACATTCTATACAGTGTATGACCTATAATGGCCTTTTGCAAAATTCTGGGTGCAGCTCAATCTTTAGATCTACTGTGGAGGAAATGTTCAGTAATGTTTGTGGGGGGCCTCTTTAAAAAATGGGCAGTCTACTATTGTTATAAAAGGCAATGTTTTTTTTTTTCATTTACTGGGTAAAGGCAAAATAAGTGTTTCAAAAACACAATTTCTATTGTAAAAGAATTGCCTGTACAGTTGTTGAACCAAAGTCATTACTCATGCTATATGGTATACCAGGCTATTCAATACAGGAAAGGAAGACTTTACAAACAGCTTCCATTAAAATGTTACCTGATTTTCCGTTTAGAAGTTAAATGCTACTTTTTATCACATATTTGAATTTGCTTGATATGGGGCCTGATTATAATCTTATCTTCAAGATATACATATATTATACAGCAAATGGAAAACCAGAAGACTGCTTGGAAATTCAAACATGGACTCTGGAAATGTAATGAAATCATGTGAAATGTTGCTTATTGATTTCATTATTTTTGTTTTGTTGACAAATTAAAATGATATATTTTGTTTCCCCTCTATTTTTGTACTTAAGACTACTTATTTAGAAATTTGTTTTTGCAAAATAGAATGATGACAGCATCTGTTTCCTGCTAATTCTAAAAGTGTACCAAACTGGGTGCAACTTTAAAACTGAGAACAGGAAGCACTTATGTATGCAAAGAGTTATGGGTGTGTGGAACAATCTAACCAGTAATGTTACAGAAGACATAATTTCACATCTCATTTGTAAGTGTTTTTATGTTCCTACCCCTAAATTATACTTCAGTAGAAAATATGCACTAATTAATACTGTTTACCTAAGACAGCTTGTATCTGGATGATTACATTTTGTTGTATATAGAAGACATTGTATACTTATACTGTATACTATAATAAATAATTATATAACATGTAGAACGTGTATCTCTGTTTTTTATTTTGAAATTAAAAATATTATTTGATAAGGAGTCAAGGGGTAAGTGAAACATGGGTGGTTATTATATATGGACTGAATATAGTTTGAACTGAATTACATTTACATACTGTATAGAATGTACAGTATTTTTAATATAGTACACGTTTATTTTAAACTTACACATAAATGTACTTGTAACACTTTGAAGTTTTGAGCAAATCTGGACAGGTAGTGGTCATTGTTCATGATTTAAATTGTACAGTATGTTTTAATATTGGCTTTGGTCTTCATGCATTTTAAAATGAGGTTCCTAACTCAAGAAAAGACTGTTACTATCCCTGCTTCAGAAGAAGACGTAGGTCACGCTGAATTAGGCAACCTATCTGATCACTTATTCACCACCACACCTCCATCTCATTATATACTTAAGCAGTCTTCCCTAACCTCCTCGCTCAGTATTGGTTTTCCGTGTGAGCTTCATTACTGCTTTACGCTTTTTTCTGGTTTACACCTTTTCGGCTTGGAACTGCTTTCCTCTGTTGGACCAATGGCTTTTGGCTTATGGCTTGGCTTTGGAAAGTACTCTCATTGGTTTCGGACTCCTGGCTTTCTCCTTTGAACTATGGCTTCCGGATTCAGCTCAGTTTTGGCAAGTACCCCTCCCGGTTTTGGATTTCTGTCTTTCTCCTCTTAACTACGGCTCTCGGATTACAGGTTTGACTCGGCAATCACGCTCTCTCGATTTAGGATAACTGGCTTCCCCTTTTGACTTAGTTTTTTCGAATTTTACAAGATTCTTTTCCAGCTCCTGCATTAGGGTTTATTTCTTAGTTTTCTTAGCCAGACTCGTAACAGAATACTGAGCTCTTCATTCCACCTGGTAAGTTCCTGGCAGCCGTAAGATGGGACATCGAAGTAATAGTTAGACGCGCCTTGGCTGATCAGACTGTACCTCCTCAGTGCTCCCCGGATAAATTATTCGTCTCAACCCTGGTTAGATCTTAGGTTCTTCAATGAGGACATGGGTCCAATTTTGCCAGACACCCTGGAATCCAACGTACATTGGATTTTATCTCCAGAGACTTCCGGTGGCCAACAATTGCTAAAGATGTCAGGGAGTATGTCCAGGCCTGTTCTATCGGTTCCCAATATAAGTCGTCTCGGATGAGGACAGCATGTCCTCTTCAACCCCTACACATCCCCGACCATCCTTGGACCCACCTCTCTGTCGATTTTATTTCTGACCTTTCACCCAGCAAAGGATACTCCACAGTCATGGTAGTAATAATAATAATAATAATAATTGCTTACACTTATATAGCGCTTTTCTGGACACTCCACTCAAAGCGCTTTACAGGTAATGGGGACTCCCCTCCACCACCACCAATGTGCAGCATCCACCTGGATGATGCGACGGCAGCCATAGTGCGCCAGAACGCTCACCACACATCAGCTATCAGTGGGGAGGAGAGCAGAGTAACGTAGCCAACTCATAGAAGGGGATTATTAGGAGGCCATGATTGGTAAGGGCCAATTGGAAATTTGGCCAGGACGCCGGGGTTACACCCCTACTCTTTTCGAGAAGCGCCCTGGGATTTTAAATGACCACAGAGAGTCAGGACCTCGGTTTTACGTCTCATCCAAAGGACGGCGCCTGTTTACAGTATAGTGTCCCCGTCACTATACTGGGGCATTAGGACCCACATGGACCGCAGGGTGAGCACCCCCTGCTGGCCCCACTAACACCTCTTCCAGCAGCAACCTTAGTTTATCCCAGGAGGTCTCCCATCCAGGTACTGACCAGGCTCACACCTGCTTAGCTTCAGTGGGTTGCCAGTTGTGAGTTGCAGGGTGATATGGCTGCTGGATAGTAGTGGATCGCTTTTCAAAATCTGCTCATTTTATTCCCCTGCCTTCCTTGCCTACAGCACAGGAACTGGCAGACTTATTTGTGGTGCATATCTTCCGTCTTCATGGCATCCCCAAAGACATTGTTTCGGATACGGGCCCCCAGTTTGTATCCCAATTTTGGAAGGCTTTCTGTATGTCACTGGGGGCTTCAGTCTCGCTAATGTCAGCCTACCACCCCCAAGCTAACAGTCAGCGCATTAATCAAGAGCTGCAAACCTTCTTACGGGCATATATTTCCTCTACTCATGACAACTGGGTGTCATTGCATCCGTGGGCAGAATATGCGCATAGTTCTTTGTCAACTTCCTCTGCAGGCATGTCACCCTTCAAATGTGCCTTGGGTTACCAGCCTTCTCTTTTCCAAGATTCCCCTCCAGACATGGAGATTCAATCTGTTCAGGAATATGTCACAAATCTGCCAAACTACTGGAAAAATGCAAAAGCCACCCTGCTTCGCACCTCAGCTCGGCAAAAGAACATGGTGGACCGGCACCATCGAACTCTACCCAGACTTCGATGTGGACAATTTGTCTGGTTGTCTACCCGCAACCTTCCATTAAAACAACAATCTCGCAAGCTTGCCCCCAGGTACATTGGCCCTTTTCGCATCCTCGGGCAGATCACTCCAGTAACTTATCAACTGGCCTTGCCTCCTACCCTTAGGATTCACCCTACATGCCATATTTCCCTCCTTAAGCTCTTTTACAGATCCACTTTGTCGAAACCCCAACCCAAACCCCCACTGCCTCGGGTAATTGAGGGACTTCCTGCCTTTACTGTAAATAAGATTCTGGTCTCCCGTTAGTCTCATGGGTCCCTGCAGTATCTCGTTGATTGGGAAGGCTACGGTCCAGAGAAACGTTCGTGGGTACCAGAGAAGGATATACTGGATCCATCCCTGATCCGGGACTTCCATCACAACGTCCCTAATTGTCCCACTATGGTGTCAGGAGCTGCCCCTCAAGGGGGGGTAATGTTATGATCCCCGCTTCCCAGCAACGGAGTTCGGTCAGCAGAAGAAGTCGTAGACCACGATGAATTAGACAACCTATCGGATCACTTATTCACCACCACACCTCCATCTCATTATATACTTAAGCAGTCTTCCCTAACCTCCTCGCTCAGTATTGGTTTTCTGTGTGAGCTTCATTACTGCTTTACGCTTTTTTCTCGTTTACACCTTTTCGGCTTGGAACTGCTTTTTGTCTGTTGGACCTATGGCTTTTGGTTTATGGTTTGGCTCTGGAAAGTATTTTCCTTGTTTTTGGACTCCTGGCTTTCTCCTGTGAGCTACGGCTTCTGGATAATGACTCGGGTTTGGCAAGTACCCCTCCCGGTTTTGGATTTCTGGCTTTATCCTCTTAACTACGGCTCTTGAGTTACGGCTTTGAATTGGCAATCACACTCTGTCGATTTAGGATTATTGGCTTCCCCTATTGAATTGCAGAAAAGATCTTTTACAGGATTATTTTCCAGCTCTCGCATTAGGGTTTATTTCTTAGTTTCATAACAAAGAAAAAGTAATATATACAGCAATATTATACTAATTTTAATTTATCTTAATTTTAATTTTAATCATGCTATTACAATTTTAGTATTTATTTAGGAGGGATTTAAGATTTGGGTAAATAATTTGTTTATTTAATGGTAGAGGGACACAACTTTGTCTCCTTTTTGTTGGTTTGTTTTGTAATAAATCTGCATGATTTGGATATTTATCCTGCTAAATATAGTTGTTTTTCTTCTGCAAATAACACTTATCCACAAGCATCAGTGACAGGTCATCAGTATTAAATCTCTCTTCACATTAAGGTGACACCTACAAGTCATTCTACAGATTATTTTACAATCAAACTCAGGCCACCTATACAGAGGTTTGTTTTGACTGCTACAGGTAGACATTACAAAGGGGGGAAAATATCAATACAATTTCTGTTTATAACAGTGAAATATTTACCATAGGTTAGGTCCCCTTTTCAGGCCATATAGGCCCATGGGGAATGAGGGGCAAGGGCCACCATTTTTCTCAACCATCAGACACTGGAGGTAATGTGGTCAGCATCACACTCTGGCCGGCCTATTAGCCCTGGAAGGATTAACCCCTGGTCCTCATTTGGAAAGCAGGCTGAGTGGACTTGGGAGCAGTCTGGTAGAAATTAGAGTAAGCTACATCACTTGCCTCTACCTGGGATGGCCTTGCTGTCTGAGCTACCACGGCTCCAAAATATTTGCCATATTAGCACTAAAAGGCCAGTCCGGTGCACGATTACATCAAAACATAATCATTTCTCATTTTTGAATTTTCTGAAATAGCACTAAAATTCAATCCTGTTGGGATGATAAAAAGTAAGGAAGAAGAAGAGATACATGTTTTCAAATCCATGAATGTCAGGTAATCCACATGACTTCCAGAGCAGCAGGTGGCACAGGGATAATCCAGGTAATTATTTAGTGCCGAAGAGAGGGAGGTATATGTGGAAGACTGCAGCTAATTCTGGAGTTCTAATCCTTCCCAGCCCCCACAGAGCCAAGAAGAGAGAAGACAATCCCAGCAGACTTAGCTTATTGCACAAGTGTAACCAGAGGAATAGAGAATCCATTCAGATGACCAGGGCACCTCAATAGAATGTAGCTACGTTTCATTTCTGTTGCTGAAAACAAAAACAACCTACAATGGGAGAAGTGCAAAAGGTGCGGTTTGGAATATTGTTTTGTCTTTCTATGTGATTTAGTATGATCCTGATATTTTCAAGGTAGGTGGGTACCTGGGAGTAATACTCTTTTAGAAGGGATATGGGGTTGGGGTTTGCTGAAATGGTTAAAAAGCTTGACAGTTTAACAGATTCTCAACTCCATAAAACTGAAATCTAATCTAAAGGGCTGCCTCGTGGGCCCAGCAATAGTTTTGATCTTTCGAACTTTCAAATAATCGTAATTATTTGAAATTCTAATTTAATACTACTACTCCTTACTACTGATTATGATTGTCCACATTAGGGACTATTTATCCTTTCTATTTTGCATGCTCTATATTTACACACAAAAAAACATTGAAATGAGCAACAGTTTTCACTGATTCTTAATGGGATTTCAATGATTAATCAAAGTAATTCATTAAATAAAATTACAGTATAATTTTCTGTAATTTTCAAGGAGTATCTCATATCTAAACAACAGATACTATATATTACTTGGCTGACACTTTTATCTAAAGCAACTTGCTGTACGGTTTGTGGAAGCAATTTGAGGTATAAGGAGAAAGGGCACACTAGCAAGATCCAAGTGCAAACCCACACACTTGTAGCTACAATTTCAGATTCTGTTAACATATGCACTTAGACAACACTCAAGAATATTTACAATCTATAAGTATTTATTTTGTATTTTATTACTGAATCACAGAATGCTGAGTTAATGTGTTCCGCATGTCTTAATACTATATAAAGACCAGTATTAATCCTTTATTACTGACAAAGGACTTTGTACAAGGCCACAATATATCTATGATATGTTAAGTACTAGTGTGTCAGTCATACATAGTTAATCCATTCCTTGTAGTTGATTCTTAAAATACTTTTTCACTATTTTCAATGACATCATATACTGTAAGATCCATTGTATTGTTATAAGGAAATTAGGGAGATGATGATGATGATGATGTTGATGATTATTATTATTCTGGTAGTTGTTGTTGTATTTTTTATTTGACTGATTTTTTCACCACATAAAACAGTAGTCTTTCCCATACACAGAAGTCGTTTTGTATTGAAATAGACAAGTACAAATTATTCTGGATAATACAGTGCCCTCTAGATTTATACCCCTGATGAAATAGATCAACATCATATAGCAGAATGATTTATGGATTGGATAATGTGTCTCACTTAATAGAGTACAACAGTGTTCTATTATAATCATAACAGTAGTCTACAGATCAAAAAGTACAGAGGAAGCACAGAGCAAAGTCATGTTTGTCAAATTCCAGAAAAACGAGGGCTTTAGCAAGACGCACTATCCAATCTGTACGTGTTTCTGTTATTTGGTGTTTATGTCATATATTAATATATGAAACACCCCTATTTCATCAGTTGTATGAATAATTTTGGTCAGCACTGTACATGGAGTGTATGCAATATGAGGGTTTCTAAAGTCCAGCCTCTTGCCTTTTCTACTTAATCTGTTCAATAAGCAAAATAGGGTCAGCATCGACAGGCTTAAATATATAAGGACTCCTTTCATGCTGGATTCACTTTAAGTAACCTCGAAGGCTTGTTAGTTTCCCTGTGTCCTATGTGTTAGGCAAACAGGATTATGGAGGTTAACACAATTGTACCACAAATTACACTTTCATCTGTCTTGGTCTTCATTCTGTTGGATCAAGGTCACATTCTGTCTAGACATATGTGTCCACTGGTGTACAAGGGTTTCTCCACAGTAAAAGATGTTCTCCAAATCCTTTGCAAACAAATTGATAGTGACAGGAGTAAGATACTGATGCCCAGAAGCTCAATGTAATGTTCAAGCACAAAGGCAGCTGTAACATTTGCTCAGCAGCAACATTTGGGAAGGAAAAAAAGGTGACCTAAGCATAGTCTGCCTCAACACTGTTAACTGGATAGCCATGTCCAGAACTGTTACCATTCTACACTTAAAAAAAAACATAATTTGGCACTTCAAACGTCCAGACCATGACTGACCTCACCGCATTTGTGGCCTGTGAACTATAGAGAAAAGACATTGAAATCACTGCTCTGAGCTGGAGAAGGGCAGTGCTCTGAGAGTATTTTAACCCTGCTCAGTCTCTCCTTGGTGATCCAGCATTGACATGTTCACCACTTCACTCCTGAGCCACTTTCCAGCGTCTCAGCAGAGCCCTTCCTATTCCTGATTTCCAGTCCTCTTGGGCTCCATCTGGGATCTCTACCCATGGATGTGCTGTCCAGGTGGAGACCAGGTTCAGACCTGAACCCCAGCTGTCGACTGCCTCAGCCGGGTCACAAGTACATTTCCTTATTCCACCCTGATGGCACACACCGGCCTGGTCTCCGGAGATGACCCCCTGATGAACACATGCCCAGTCCAGCCCGGAGACAGACTTGTCTAGTGGATGACCGCCCTGACTGGGAGTCTCCTACCTGGTTTCAGTGCCGAACCCCTCAGCCCTGCACGGCGTCCTGGAATGAAACACAGCTCTGGACCTTGGTGGCTTGTCCCTGTTCTACACCAGCCTTCCCTGGACTTCCCTCTCCTTCTCCTACATTTCAGTCCCTCAGTCCACCTGCCCGCACCCCGCACAGCCTTTTCTCCAGGAGCCCGGCTGCAGGATTCTGGACTGAACCTGATGTGTCCAAATCACTTGCTTCTGGACCTTGACTTCTGCAGACAGTTTTACCTCATGCTGGCTTTGTGTCAGCTTGTCTTGCACCCGAGGTGCAGTGATCTGAAAACTCACCCTGGACTGTAGCACCTTAGCTCTTGGATCCATATGGACTTACCTGGGGGGGCAGCTGTAGTCGTAGTATCTTGATCTCAAATGAACAGTGATCCAGTAAACCTACTCAACATGATTTTTACATAGGTTTCTTTAATATGTAATAAAGAATCTATGAAATGTCCTTAAAATATGTACTAAAACGTCCTTAAACTTGTGTTACAAACTTACTTTTACTCAAGTCTTTAAATTCAATTGTCTGGCTGCTTCATGTCTGATTCTGCCCATAGTGAAGGTTTCTTTTCTGGCAATAGGAATAACTACGGAAGCAACAGAAAGGAGTAGTGATGAAAGGAAAGGCTATTTGATGAAATAATAAACGTAATGCTGTACAGTTTGCACCAGTCCTTTTAAAACAAATATTTCCATCATTATAAATAAACTTAAATGCAAATGGACACACAAAAACAGCTTTGCTTCAAATGTGTTCCATTTTTACCTTCTATTTTTTTAAATGAATGTTACAAAATGTTTTATCACAAGCCTTTTATAACCAGAACATAGTGTTGCTTTCTTTTATTTTCATCATTACAGTATATTTATATTTCATTAGAATATACTGCAGCAAATATTATATTTCATACATCACATAAAGAGAGAATTTACTTTTTCAAAAACTGTTAGGTGAAGTTCTTCATGGATTTTGCATTTGTTAAAGATTGTTTGCATGGAGGACTCTCAAATTTCTAAACAAATCTGTCCTCTACTTCTGACGGACCTAATTTTGTTATATCAGGCAGACAAGGTCAGTCATTAGGGTAGCGCTGGTTGCCAAATCCTTTTCAGCTTAGAAGCAGGTTAGAAACACCATACCTCTTTGACAGACTCCTATCGCATTCTGGTCACTGCTACACAACCTGCTCACATCAGTTTAAAAAAATAATATTGTAACCTCTTTTGACTCTATTTTAGGGTTTATTTTCTGTCATTCAGAAACTGAAAGGTTCCACTGAGCAGGAGTTGAGGATAGTTCTTCTGGGATTGGACAATGCTGGGAAAACGACATTACTGAAGAAGCTTGCTTCAGAAGATGTGAACACAATCACTCCAACACAGGTAAGAAACAGGAAAGGAATTTGACCGTAATGGGGACAATGGATAATGAGGCTATGCAACATTATAGAATTCTTCCTACTTGTAATTAAAGTACTATCATGAAAAAATAAAAATGTGAAATTTGTGGATACAGGTGTACTGTAAGATAATATGCATTGTTGACAATATTTATTAAAACACATTCCTGTTATATTTCTGCATTGTAATGCTGATCCTTTCTCTTGATTATTTTCAGATTACTGTAAGATTAGTTTCAGCAATTTTGAGCATTTGACGTTAGTTGGGCTCCCAGGTCACTCCACTCGTGTGGCTGAACCCATGAAGTAAATGTGGAAAAGCTGTAAGGGTTTCTAATTGATAAAACATGAAGAGCAGAATTATTATGGTTGGAATTAGGACAGATGCCTTTCCTTATTGTTTTCTTGTTCTGAATTTAAGCCTTGCCATCACAGCAAGGCAAAGTTCTAATACTAACAGCTAAGTTGAACAACTTGAGCTAGTGGGGGAAATGTCTTGTAGATAGGTACATTCTCAAACTTCATTCACCTTTTTATTTAATGTCACTGATACATCCTGTCTAAAATCATGAAATAATTTTGTACTACCCTTGTACTCCAGTTGTAATTGGCTGTAATTCAATACAACCAGCTAAATTACTCCTTACAAGCAGACTCAAATGGATGCAATAAATCTTGTGTGTAAGGCAGAGGTCAGACAAAACCAGCAGTAATGACTCCCTACTAAAGTAGGGAGCAGTACATCTTGATAAGTGCGCTAGAGCTCCTCTTGTACTCAACATATAGGCACCTTGTGTTGCTCTTTTCGGCTCCTAAACTGTTTTGAACCCTGATACAGGACCAGATTAGTTTTCCCTGAAGGTGAAATTCCTTAAATTGAGCCAAGTCCTCAAATGAGATTGATCCACTAAAGTAAATTGTGTAACAGATTGCCAGAGAAAATCTGCCTCTGAATTGGATAATGTTGCTGGGGTGTGAATACTGGTCAACTCAAGAAGAAAATAGCCTGAGAAGTTGCATCACTAATCTAGCGTGGAAATAAATACAACCTTTATTTATTTAAAGAATTAAACGTGATTTCTAAAAATCAGACTGAAATATACAATCGCATATAATACATGGATAATGCAGAAAACACGAATTCTCTATAGTTAAGATAAAAGTAAAAAATAAACACTAGAGTTTCAATGTTCAATAGTTCCAGGTGCTAGTAGAAATGTCTGCACATGGTGCTTGGAATTGGCACTTTCTTTATTCACCACAGAATAATTAGTTCTGCAGTATTGTTTTTAAATGAGATTAAAAAGCAATCTGTGTTTGAAGAGCCTTAGCCTCTTGTAAGCTTACAGTATATAAAAGCTTATCACTTTTCACTGTCTTTGGAGGACTTCTTTATTACTTTTCTCATTCTGGGGGGCAGGAGTTCTCCTAGATATTTTTTTGTTTCCTGGAGCAATGAGTCCATGGTATGCTTGCTTCACATAAAGGATTGCTGTTGGTCAGTAGTTCTGTATTTTTTAAAGGCACAAGTATTATTTGTTGTGGGTGCCAATGGTGAAAAGCCTAAAAAATGTGCCAGACATGAAACATGGCTTATTTTCTAATATTAAGCTGCAATTAAGATGTTTTCACAAGCATAATAACCTTTGCTGATTAAGAAATTTAGCCTACATAATTAGTTATATTATCAATGATATATCTCTTTTTTATCACCATTTCTTTTTCAAATAAGATAGCCAGACAACTGTGTATTCCAGAACACCTGACCTTTTACATAGATTTAATTGTTCTTTTCAATACAGTAAAAAGGTTTTGGATTAATGGAGTCAATTTGACGGTTGTTATACCTTATTAATTGCTGTCCGTTGACTAGTACCGCAGTCTAAAACAATTTGGAAACAATGGCTGCAACATTACAATTTCACTATTTAATACAAAAAACATCCAAGGTTGTTAGAAATTGCACTTTCATACTATTATGGTGTTTCCGTTTTGCCACAAACAATTGCTGAGTAACCTTTCTCTGCTCTCACATCATACAGCTTCACTCATCCTCATTGGCACCAATATAAACTGGACACTCTGCCACAGTGCTCTGGCTATTATAGTAGCACTTAATCCCTGTCACTACTTTGGCTCTGATCTCTTCTGGATCATCTAACTTGTGCAGGCCCTAATTGGTACAAATGAGTCCTTCTAATCTAACAGACTGTTAGACTTTCCCATGGGACTAAAGATTTTAAAGTATTGCAAAGGCTGTTTCTCTAATGCAAAACACTCCATAGCATATTATTCATTGTTACCCTAAGTTATGTAGAAAAACAAAGTTTCTAAACTGGCAGCAAACATCCCAGAGTGCTTTAAAGAGGCTCCCCGTTTCTACAAAAAAGGAAAAGAGTGACAAACACTAGGTTGACAAGTTACAAATAATTTGTTACAAAATATGGGATATGGTTGTTTTATGAGATAAGAAAAGGTTATATTGCTAATATGTCTGATTGTGTCAAGTCCACTTACATAAACTGACCAAAGTGGTCAAAATAAATTTGCAAATAAAAAAAGCAATAGTGTGCTATCACTAGTAGGAAATATTAAGAATTGTTCAGCAAATGTTCAGCAAGTTGAAATTGAGCAAGTTTACTGATTTAGGTGGTAACTAATCTCTGTCAAAATAAAAAGTCCACAGTGCACTTTCAAAGAAAGTTTTAACAAACGTTCAAGTATTCAGCAACTTTTTATGTAATCAGATACACAGTATATTTTCAGTGTTCAGAAATGTAAAATTATGGTTTTAAATGCACTGAGCCTACGTTCTTTTATCATTTTAATTTCCTCTACTGCAGGGTTTCAATATTAAAAGTGTGGCTTCCAATGGTATGAAACTGAATGTCTGGGATATTGGAGGCCAACGGAAAATTCGCCCTTTCTGGAAGAAGTATTTAGAGAACACAGACTTGTTGGTGAGCAATCTGAAATTATTTTCTCCCACTTTTTAGAACTCAGCCTTCCATCATGGTATGATACTCAGCACTGAAGGACTAGGTAGTAAATCTGAATCGTGTCTCCTTTTTTGAGAAAAAAAAAACAAAAGGAAAAAATCTCCAAAGTTTCTCTGTCTTTGTTAATTATGTTTTTGTATAATTTCAATCACACTGTTTCCTCATTGTGGAAATAAATACTAAACCTCCATATGTCTTTCTAATATTAATATGAGTTTCAACTTTACTATAACTAGTTTTACATAGTAACACTTTATACTATGGTACTGCTTATAAATGTTATTTTGACATTCTATGAATATTTGGAAGATGTAAAAATAACATACAGTATAACAGATTGGACATATTGGAGGTTTTTTAAATTTAGGAGTACTTGCCAATTACAATTTACAAGAAAGTTCTACTTATTACTTTATTTTCATACCTTTATTACTTATTTACCTTATTATTGCATTTTCTTCTTTATTAACAATGTTCAAAAAGACTGAAGAATGTCAATAAGAAATATATGTAAAAAATGGGGGCCTTTGGCTGAGGCACAGGTTCTTTTGCTAATTCGAGCCTGGGTCAGGTTGCTTGCCAACTGTGACCGGGATTCCCCACGAAGTGTCACATAGTTGGTTGAGTTGCCAGGGTAGTGCTGGGATGAACCTGTTGGGGCTTTCTCTCCTGCAACATGCCTGGCACTTTCAGGCTTACACATATGTCAATGAGAGACAGAGCGAGTTAGGGGCAATGGAGCCTGCAGCATGTCAGATGGTTCAGCAGGTGGGCATGTCTGAGGAGCACATTTGTGGTCTCTGTCTGTGTGAGTGCAGGAGTCTTTAAGAAACTGGAAAATAGACATTGGGTGAGTATAAAAGAAAATGTGTCAAAATAATAAAAACATATTTATAACTCCTTTATAAATTGCCACAGAGGAATAATTAGTGTTGTGTTTTTCGTCTTATTTCGAATTTAAAATAGTTTTTTGCTTCTTTCTTCAAAAAGAAGAAATGATTTTCCCCCTACATATTTCATGACTTTATCAGTTGTTCTTGCACTGATAGATTTCTGGATGATTGGTCAATAGTTAATAGATGATAAAGGCGCAGTGTGGCAATGTGGCAGTCTGCCAGTACAGGGTCATTTTACATTCTAACAATGCTTCTTTCTGTGGGACTATGACTTTGATGTAGAGCACATACTTTCATGTAAGCCTTGTAAATAAGTCAGCTTTCTTTTTTACAGATCTATGTCATAGACAGTGCAGACAAGAAACGGTTTGAAGAAACAGGCCAGGTAATGTTTTTTTTTTCTTGTAGGTCATGCCAAAACCCTGCATCATTTTTTTACTACTGTGAACTTTATATTCTTACCATGAGAATTCTGGGACAATTTCCAGACTGTTGCACAATGCTTCTACAGTTATCACTTTGCCTTGATATTAGCAAAGTAGTACTAAAAGCAAGTTAAAATACATATGTTAAAATCCCATACCTTTTTAAAATTTGCAGAAACAAATGAATGAGAAGGCAATCGACTTTTAAAACACGATTCTCCTCACCACATCTTGGAGGTGTTCTATATGTCCTCATGGGTTTATTTGTTGTGTTCGCACTGTATCTCACCTATTTCAGGAACTTTCTGAACTCATAGAGGAGGAGAACCTGAAAGGTGTCCCTGTGCTCATCTTCGCTAACAAGCAGGACCTGGTGTCAGCAGCTCCAGCAAGTGAAATTGCAGAGGGGCTCAACCTTCACACATACCGGGACAGGGAGTGGCAAATTCAGGCCTGCTCAGCGCTGTCAGGGGAAGGCGTGCAGGTAAAAGCATCACCTGGTAGTCTTGAAGCAGTGGCCTGACAAAGATGATGTCCGGAAGAGAATACACCACGCTGTAACATGTTCTTGCTTGGGATTCAGACAAACATGGCGAGTCCAACACTGACTGCCCTCTGGCAGAAGAGAAATCTATATATTCCAGTTGGCATTTTTTAAATGGGTTGAAATAATTGAAGTTTAAATGACTGAATCTCTTCAATCACACATGAGCACAATCCAAACGTTTAGCACTTACCAACCCAAAAAACATGTCCAAAAGAATTAGTGATGTTTTATGTAATACTTCTCAATCTTGAAGTGAAGTGAATGATGTCTGTTCACTTTCATAACATATCACCATAACATCTATGTCCCAGGTTGCACGAGGAAAACTGTAGGTACCTTTTGTCTCTTTTGGTCATATCCTGGATATATTGTCCTTTGTAATACCTCTAGCAACCAGAAGTTAATATCAAAACCCTAGCATTGCAATTTCTCTGAGTGCAAAGCAATTATTCCAGGTGACAAGTTTCAGGGAATGTCCAATCAACACAGTATGTACAATATCACATGACTCAGTCTTTTATTAAATTATATGACTTGCTAAGATAAAGGGAAATAAAAGAACAAAAGCAATTATTATTATTCCTCTGGCAGCTTATTGCTTTATATGTTCCCAGGTTGTAGTCCTCAAAATGTGATTGGCTGTTGCTCTGAACAGTGGCAATTTGTATCAGATGTGACTTTTGTCAGGTCAAGACAAACAATCAATTACTGCAATAGGTCCAAACAGAAGGCTTTTTAGTCTAGATTTTTGAATTTGTTAATTTAAGAATTTTACATTTTAACTTAAGGTGTTAATTTAAGAAATTTGGAAATTCATAACACAAACCGCATATCAAAATTCTATCTAACATTTACCTTTTGTAAACATCAGTACACATCTTACATTCTGTGGTTCATAGACTTTTGTATTCTCTGTATCTGTAAATTTTCATTTGTATCTATTCCCTACCAAGGCAATTAGCTTTCTGAATTATTTTCTATGCTACTTATACATACATGTCTGGTATTGTTATTACAAACTTTACTTACATATAAGCTTATATACATGAAATGTATATTTACTGAAATGTAAAGAAATGCTAGATAGAATTGATGTATTTTATCAGTACTTGTATTGGTAGATTTTAAATCCGTATGATCCTATCTATTTTTGAGGGATTTACAAATATATATATATATAACTCTAGTCTGCACTTAGAATCATCAAAATGGAACAGAACTACTGTAATTGCACACAGACATATTTTTTATCATGAACAATACTTTTGTTTTTAAGTAAAATGCTGCAATGATTTCTAAAATATTAGTCCTGTAGAGCTATACTGTAGGAGATTTGCATAAATTAATGTCTTATTTTACGGAAAATATTTCAAATCAGCTTTTGAATTAAATCCTGCCATAAACCCCATTTAAAGCCTGTTCCATTCACTGTCTGAAGGTTTATTTATGATTAATTTCCCTATTGGTGTGTTTCATTCTTCACTTTAGTTACCAGATGAGAAACAGTAATTGCCTTGAAGTGTACACGATATAAAACATTGAGTTTTATTGAATTTTCCTTAAAGCAACAACATGATACTTTTTCTGATATAGATGCAGTGTCAGTTACAGTTTTGCCTTTACACAGACGTGGTTAAGTGGTCTAAATACAAGACTAGACTCAGCTCAAAGTCTGCATATAATAATCAAATAATAATAATATGGTGTTAAAGAATATTTCTTTGTGAGTTTATATTTTTAATGCTTGTGGCTTATTCAACTTAACACCTTTTAACACCTTCTCAGTTTTTGGAAACTTATAAAAATATGATTAACCATGATATAAATCCTATAGTTCAGGAAGTTTTTTATGGCATTAAACAATACACATGTGCACAAAAAGATATCCTGAAGATAAATTATGAAATACCCAAAAAGTAGGTTTAGTAGAGTAATAGAGTGTATTCATAAACCCAAGCTATTCAAGGATGTTAAAATTCAGTTCTGAAAATACTAATTCCTGCTTTATTATTTTTTAGGATGGGATGAACTGGATCTGCAACAACATTGTTAATAAGAAAAAGTAACATCATTATCTACAGTACATTGTTAAGAAAATAATCCTTAATTTTCACTTATACTTTTAAGTGTGTTATTGCTGTTAACAATAATTATGTTAATCGTGTTTGCAGCTTTAAGCTATCTCATTTGAAATTAACTGCTGGAAAATAAAATTACCAAGATCTGTGACTGATATTAATGGCCTTTTCTGCTAATATTCATATACAGAAAAGGAAATCTATCAGTCAAGATGGGTTTACTAGTGCAGATTGATCTATCAAAACTGTATGGGTTCTTTGGTTGATAAGCTGTAATGTACAATTTTAAAAATAAAACACTAGATCATTATTGTTTCCTGTGTTCATTTATTCCCCTGTAATTATTGTAAGTAGAAAGAGGTTGACCATTTCAGTTATTACATCTATTGTACTTTCAGAAAACAAATGACTGTTTGATACTTATGGCACAAGAACTGTGGGTTATGTATGAAGTTTGTACTCTTAGATCACACTGCTTAAAAATCAGTTTTGTGTAGGTATTGTTTTTACTATTACATTAGTTTAATTCATTTTCCTTAGGAAGAAAAGTGCTGTTTTCTAATTTTCTGAAAACTTTATAACAATGGGAACACTTCATGACTAATTTTTATAACAACCATCTTATCAAAGTACTAAAAGGTACTGTTACAGTTACAGTATGTGGGTGGAACCACATAAAATGTAATGAAATACAGTACTTGAGCTTTCACCTCTGATGACTTTCCTACCATGTCTACTAACAGAATATAATACTAAAAGATCTAGTCCAGCCATTCCTTGAAAGACGTCAGGGTATGAGCTTCAACAACACAGCTGGGTAGCGATTTCCTGCCTCACTCTCAGCTGTGAAATGCCTGGTGTTCTAAATGTCTAGTATAACTTTTTTCAGTCTGTGTGTTTCCCATCTTACATTTATTATTATTTTATGACCTGTACATAATACACTGCTTTTGTCTACATTGTCATCCCCCAGGTTTTTGCCTACTTTTGAATATTGTCTTAATCTTTTTTACTTTTCCTTGCATCATCTACAGTGTTTGTAACTCTCTTAATTTCATGTGATCTGCTCATTTTACAAGTGTGCTTATTATACCAGAATTCAGATGATTGACATACACTAGAAAAAGCACTCTGGTACCAGCACTCCACTCTGGTACTAATCCATAGGCAGGTCATTTCCAAATCCAAGTCACATTGGCTCATCAGGCAAGAACTTATCCTGGTTTCTGTGACATTAAGCAGATGAGAGAGCTCAAGACACACAATACAGAACGCTGGTCCATCGCAGGGATTGTTCACAAGCAATGCAAGTCCCCATTTCTATAGCCATGTGGACTGGGAAACTGGGGTAAAAGTAAAGTACATTGCTCATGATACAATAGGACTGTCTGCAGTGGGGACTTAAACACACAACCTTTTATTAGAAAAAGTATTAAAAGCCATCTGAATATCTAAACATACCATATCATATGCTCTGTATCAACCACTGTTTTTGCTTGTTCACAGATTTGTAATAAAAATAAAAAG
Source organism: Lepisosteus platostomus (assembly GCF_059453375.1). Lineage (NCBI taxonomy): Eukaryota > Metazoa > Chordata > Actinopteri > Semionotiformes > Lepisosteidae > Lepisosteus > Lepisosteus platostomus. Next base: position 34,894,726 of record NC_142623.1, read on the forward strand.
ACTAATAAGAATGGTAAAATGAACGTGATTTATTATTGTTTCTGTAACCTGTTTGCACTGCTGTGCAGGAGATTTAAATCCCTCTCTCTTTGAGATACTTCACAATGTCGTGGACTTTCTTGTTCAGTAAGCCCCCATGGACCCCTCTCTTCCCTATCAGAAACACCAGTGCCTTCGCTGTCCTTCCCACGGCTATTGACTTCCCTTCGTCGCCCTTGGTCCTGATGTCCATGGCTGAATCTTCATCGATCATCAGATAGTCTCTGATAACCGAGGCTTTTTTACCTCCAATGGTAATACCAGTCCTCAGGAAGGATGTCCGATCATTTCCCATCAGTATCTCCACTTCTTGTGGGCTGACAGCTGCCAGAACACCACCAGGTCTGGAAGCCCAGACAGCCTTGCTCTCTGAACAGCCGACGACAGCGGCATCTTCCACAGTTTCCTCTTTGAGAAGAGCCGCAACGTAGTCTTTCCACTCTCCCATTTTTTCCCCTATTTTCAGTTTTTAATATAGAGCTCCTGTTGAAAGATGATGTAGAGGAGTCAGAAAAATAGTCTAATCATTTATCCTACTGTTGTAACTGGTCCATCACATTTTCTCTAATCTCTGAAAACAAATTAATTGAATTAATTGTAGGAATTACAGTATTACTGAATCACACTTTTCTACTGTAAGTGCATAGTTATTACAGTTCTGAACACTGGACTGTTTATAAATGACACATATCTAACTACTGTTACTAACCATATACAATTCATCATTAGCAACGATCGCGTACGACCAAGCTTTCGGTACAAAGTTTCTCTTCATCTCTTACAATTGTACATACTGTAAGTCTACAGTCCATGTATTGAAATGTTACCGGAACAGAAAATAATAATAATTAATAACAGCAAACATTTCTTCCTGGTTTGTTTTACCCTTTGTGTTATTAATTGTTGGAATGAAGGAAAGCGCAGAATGAACCTCAAATCAGAAGTCAGGCAAACAACGTTTTCACACCGAGATCAATTCTCACCACGCTGTGGTGGCCGTCCAGCAAGCTTTCAAGCGTAAACATCATTATCCTTTCCGCGTTTCCGACACGGCACCTGTAACTGTTTTAATTTCGGCTCACCGTGGAAACAGAACGTGTCTGGCTTTCTGTGAGAAGAGGCTGGAGCTAGAGCGCACCGTTTTCTGTGTTCTGGCAGTAACACATTAAAGGCTTTTTTTTTAAATTGGTAGCTATTGTAAATGGGTGCTGCAAAGAACATGCTGCTGCACGAATTGGTGAAACAAATGCGCTAGACCTACTCGCTATCACACAACAACTAGAAACATACTATTAAAGTAAACTACGAATTAATTTGTAAAATATTAAGGCAACTAAATTGATTAAAAAGTGTTGTTGTTTTTTTCTTTTTAGGCCACTTTCCGAAACTGATTTTCTTATTTTGGGACGTTCTGAAATAAGGAGGCAAACACTTCTAGAGTCGTATAGAGGTTAATTTATTAAGAAGACAATTCAATCTTAAAAGATTCATGTTTATTGTTTACACGTTTTTAGCCTTTGTGTGGAAACACTAAAAAGCAGAGCTACATCAATCTTTAAAATGCAGTAGACCTATATTAATGTTGTTAGAAATTAGGGCTATATCTATACTGTACATTCTATTTGGAAAGCAGTGGAGTGTGTAATTAACTTAGGACATCGCTTTGATACGACCTACTCAATCCATTAATGAATAAAGTAATATCTTAAAGGGTGTTATTATGTCCCCTGATTTTCTAACTACAATGAGAGGGAATCGTGGGCGCAGGTTGTCTAGAAGAAATATATTAGTGATAAAGCGTAGTGTTACTACTTACACAAAAACACGAGAATTAACAACTGGGTTTTGAGGCCAGTTACTAGAATTGAACTTTTTTAAGGAAATAATTTTCCTTCTGAATCCTTGCTAGTAGTCCATGGCATTCCAGTCTTGTGTGTGTGTTTTGCAGTGCCGTCAGTAGGTGGAGCCAACAGCTTTCAAACTGCAGTTTATTAATTGCTCCAGCTACATTAAACTAGCAGTGGCTGGAGTTTTGATTGCGTTACTACAGTTTTTTAATTGTAGGATTGTAGGATAATTGCATTTGAATTACATTGGGGATTGCATAATTCAACACTCTAATTAATACATTCATACTGCAGTTAAATTGATATCCTGAAAAGTACATTATGTCTCTTGCATTATTTATACTTTTGGAGAATTCGATAACTAATTCCACCATGCACAAAGAAGATATTGTTTTGTATAGATAAAGGTATTCTTGCTTTCACTCATATCCTTCCACTTTGCAGGCTTTTTTGTCAATGTACTTTATATATATCAGAAATTGTTGCTTATATTTTTGTTTAGATTGATAATACTGATTGTACTAACCCAGTGGTAAAATGTAAAAATGTAAAAACCTGACCAATTATAAGCAAATAAAGTATGTTTTGTTTGACTCAGAAACAATAGTGGGATATTATTAGAAACTACTATATATTCTGTTTTAGAAACCAGCAATTTCATCAATGTGATAAAGTACCTTGAAATCAAGGGAAAATGTTAAAAAATGCATGATTGATTTTTATTTACCTTTCACACTAATAACTGAAAAAAGAGAATTCCTTACTTTACCAGAGATGGTAAGAGACTTTAACCAAGAACCGTGTATGAATATAGTGGGCAACATAAAGAATTAACCTAAGACACTTTAATTATTAAAGGTTTTCATTCCTAATCAAGAAATGCATTAAAATAAATAACTCCTCTCTGACCTTTGCAATTCTGTCAGAAAATTACGATGAAGCTAAACATTGTAGAATGCTAACATAATACATACACAGAACACCACAGTGGCAGAATCAGTTCTTTATGGGTTTCTATAAGGGCATCTCTCCTCCAAGATCATATGAAAAAACAATCTAAAAATTATACTGCAAGTTAATATGTAGAGTGCTTTCAGATTAAATCTTTGTTGTTAAAGGGCATTTATTAAAGATGGCATTGTCAGCACTAAAAATCTCTTTGTGTAGGGAAAGTGTCAGACTGAGTAGCATTTGATGTTGTACCTGTTTTGACAGACAGCCTTTCAGACATTTTATTTGGGTAGATGAAAGGAAAAACAGACCTTGTAATGTCCTCTTTTTTCCCATCCCATTGACCTGTGATGTTACTCAGACTTGATGTCATAGAATCAGTGCTTCTCTTCACTGTCTCTCCGCTGTGGTTGTCATGGAAACATTGCCTTTTTAGGTGAAGTTCTTTTCATTTTTTTTCTTTTTTCTCTACCACTCCTACTGGAGATGAGAAACTGACGGTGATACTGGCTACTTGCTGCGATAAAGAGGGTCTGTCATTCGGAAACCTGGAAGCTAGTGTGAAGAAGAGAATGCTCTCAACCTGAAGACAAGTGAGCCAGTGATGTGTGTCTCTCAATACAACTGATACAGCATTTCCTGAAGCTGCAAAAGGAAAAGAACTCACATGTGAGAAGTATAGGTAAGTAAACCAAACCCCTGTTCAGAAAAATCAACATCAAACCAATGATTTCATGCCTTATTAAGAAATCATTTAGTATCTGTAATTCTACATTGACCTGTGGGATTCTGTCAAAAATTTGCAATGAGGCTTTCAGAAAAATGTAATTTCAGCTCAGCGTTTGAGATAAGTCAAAGTTCTTCTAGTTCGAGGTACGTTTTCCCCTGGGCTTTAATAACAAATTAAATAAATGAAAGAGCTGTAACAGATGATACAGCTTTTTCTATTTTATTCTACTAAAACAAATACAGGAATACAATAAAAATATCTGTTAATATGTAAAAATGAATTGCATATTTAAAAATATTTATGAAGTCACCACATCGCATTGACAGTTGAGAGTTCATTTTATCAGAAGTAAACAACAGTAGAACTATTTTATTTCATTATTTGAACTGTTTGTATTACTAAATTGCTTGAATGGCCTATTTCTTAGAGGCTTTACTGACTGTATGTTTCCTACTACACTTCGCTCAATTTGTTCACAGGATTAAGACGTTCAATGTGATTTACCATTATTAGTGTAGTAAGTGTTGTTTCGTTAATTGTCCTAGTTTAGGAAAGAATGTGGAAAGGTTAGGATTATCTTAGACTTTGGATGCAGTCCACTTCGTCCCGTTTTTTCCCTGTAATTTTACTGACTCTTTTGTGTTAATGCACTTCAATGTCCATCACCTGTGGTCAATAAATTACAATAAATTACAAAAGGCAATGTATTCATGGCAACACAGTAGTGCAGTGGTTAGCATTGTTGGCTCACAGTGCTGGGGCTGTTGGTTCAGTTCTGGACCTGGGGTGTTACCTTCATGAAGTCCCCCCATGTTTGTGTGGGTTTCCTCCCACAGTCCAAAAACACACTGGTAGATTAATCAGCTTCCAGGAAAATTGTCCCCAGATGCGAGTGTGTGTCTACCCTGTTATAGACTGGTGTCTTATCCAGGGTGTACTCTGCCTTGTGCCTGTTGCCTGGGCTCCGGCTCCCCTGTGACCCTCAATTAGAAGTAGTTCGAAATGAATTGGCAATGTAAAAAAAGTAGCAAGTTTACAATCATTTACAGAATGAAATTATGAAGAGTGATTAAAAAGGAAGTCAGTTATGTTTGACTCCTTCATTACTTGCAAAGCTGAACAGTAATGATTTTTTTTTTCCTTTGCAGGCAAACAAGAAGTACATCTTGTGTTTGTGGTCACATGGTACATTCTCACTGTTTGGAACAAGAAAAGTGTGTTGGAATTCTGAAAGAGTCCTCATCATGACTGATTTCCCCATTTTTAACGCAGCAACTTTAGGGTCTCCCGACACCACCGCTCACATCGATTCCTTAGACCCGCCTGTGGAGGAGACCCACATGAGAGTACACACCATAATCATCGTCATCATTTTCTGCGTCGTCTGCTTTCTCCTCTTGGTGGCCTTTTTCTACGCCTTCTGTTTCCACTGCACCATTGCTCCCGTCCCAAAAGAGGGTCAGTCTCAGGCCAAATGCAACTTGGAACGTGAAGATGCTACTTACCGTAGGAGCTCCTCTCCGTCTGTGGTCAACTCTATCTGAAATAATGCATCTACGAATAAGAAAAAAGCTCAAATTAGAGGACCTAGTAGTAAAAAAAGCACTGTAGATTACAGGAAGACCAGAAGTCAAAGCAGCTGTCACCTAGTTGTTTCTTTGCTGTCAAATAATTGTATTGCTCATTTTGCTGTATAAGGAATATAAATAATTTTTGACCACTCTTGTCCTGTCACATAATTTGTATGAGATTCACAAGCATTACTCAAGGTTAGCTCACATGTGACCAATGGGATTGTGTTTTGTAAATTGCTATCACAAATCAAAAGCAGAGCTGTGTATTGTTGATCAATTGATAGAAACACTTGATAGTAGGACTTGGATTACACTCACTACAATAGAATATTTGTTCTCGCCATTATTGTACCTTGTTTTACTAGTAATCTTCTCTATTGTTTTCCCTTGTGTGGTAGATTGTTAATGGGATTTGTAAATACTCAGAAATACATGGAATAGTCCACTAGAGGGCTCTATTTATTTTGTAGACTTGTGCTGGTTACACTGATGATATATTGATTTATGCCTGCAGGAGAGTTTGGCATGTTCGAGATTGAATGTGTAGTGCTTCCGGAACATTTACTTTAATACAGGAGTGAATTATTCACCATCAACCTCTGCTTTGTTTTTGCACTGAAGCGAAGATAATACACCTTGAACCTGCACTTGGTGGAAAATCTTCTCAACACTGTATGTGCAGTATGTAAGGCATCTAAAAAATAAATCTTTGGTTTTTTTTTCTGTTGTGGTTCTTGGTGTTCATTAAATGGCATAGTACTCCTGATTTATCACCTCCAGTGCTCCATCTAGGCAATTGGTAAGCATTGGTTACAGATCTTTGCCATGATAGAGGGATATTGACTGTGTTTTCAACAGCAGTCCGCCCTCCTTCTTGGCCATCTATCGACCTCAATCAGGGGAGATGCATGCCTCCTGAATACACTGACAGGAGCTACAGACTGTTGGAAAGTGAATCAATTCAGCTAGTGAACAGCACAAATGTGGCAGAACGTTTCTATTTCACTCATATTCTGGGACCCACACCAATATATCTTATACAGTTCTGATGGGCAAACTTACCCTTCCAGTCCACTGCATTAGTGTTAAATCCATCACTGAATGTTCAAGTCAAAGCTCAGGTTGAACTAAACTCAGAAGACAGTGTGACTCTCAAGAAATAGGACTGTGTCTGTCCATGGATAAAACACCAGTCTAAGAGGAATATGTAGCAGAGTCTATCAGGTTAGCATACCTAAATTAAAAATTACAAACAGTGCCCAAGATATTCAAATAATACCAGATTCATTGCCACAAGAAACTGAATGAATTGCTATTGTAAATATGAGCAGAAAATATGATTTAAGCAAAACTGTATTTTTTAATTGATTACTAAAAAATTAACTAAAAAGTTTGAACTAATTAATTTAGTCAATTAACTCTTGTTCATAAAAATATGTACTTAAAATGTGCTGAAAAAAATGGATTGGGACATGACCATACAATGCATAGGTTTATTCCATGCTGAAAAAAAGAAGAAAGAGAACACAACGTTTCGGCCGTGGAGCCTTCTTCAGGTGTGGACTTCTTCAAGTTTGCACACCTGAAGAAGGCTCCACGGCCGAAACGTTGTGTTCTCTTTCTTCTTTTTTTCAGCATGGAATAAACCTATTACTTGTTCCTTTGCAGCCTATGCATGCTGACGCAGCTACCCACCTGAACTATGACCATACAATGATTGATATCAATGTCTTTCATGAAAATACATGCCTCTACATTACACTGTGCCTTTTATGAGTTTGACTAATTTGGAAATTACATTGAAACGGCTCAGAAACTTTAGTTAAATTCTATACTTTGTTGCTATGTCAACAAAGATGATTGGAATTTGCTGTAGTGTAGGTCTAGATTAAAACACACATTACACTTTCATATGCAGCATATTGAGCTGCCTAGTGGCCTCTAGATAGGTACTACTTCAGAACTGAGCAGAACTACTGTACTTCGAAAGTTTAAAAAAGGTGTTCGCAGGATGGAAGGGGTCTGTTGATACCATCTTAGCTCTTAATTTGATACGGCTGTCTTGGATTATAAAATTGTAAACAATGTGTACTGAAATGGCTGTTGCAAACAACACAAAGCATAAATCGACTTCACTTTCTGATGCATATCCATTGGCAGATTCTACTTCTTCAACCGGTGAAGAAATGTGAAGAAATGTACAGAAAATGAATTAAAAATGTTCATTGAAAATATAGAGGAAGCAGACATACATAAATTCCCAAATTTAGGAAGAATGTCTTAGGACTCTGAAACCGCATACCAAACTGGCTACACTGATACTTTGTGATATTGTCCTTAGCCTTCTTAAAAGCTGCAATAAACTTCATATATAGATGAAGAGAAGTCCTTTGAAATTTTAGTCCATTCCTAGGTAGTAGAATTGGAGTTCTATCTTACATAACATGAATGCTATTTTAGTAGAAGTGTCCTATGTGTAGGCAAAAGTCCCTTAGGGATTTGAAATATCAGACAGTAGTTATAATTCTGTAAAGAAGCACCAAATAGGACTGTGATAGGACTAAGATTGCATATTCAAGATACTTAAAGCATCTAAATTCCTGTTACAATCCCTGTAATCTGATAAATGCATCTGACTATTTATCAGAATTATTGACTTTTCACATACTTCTCTTTGGGAGAGCCTGAATTAATTACAGTAATGCTTTACTATTCATTCTTATTTAATTAGCAGATCTAGAGCAAGATATAGTTGCATGCAGTCAATAAAATAAGTAGATAACCATATCAAATAAAGCAATGAAGCAAAGAAAATTTTAACGTGCAAGACCAGGTGATTAGTAAATTGGCAATGAGGGAGACTGAGGTAGAATAGGACAGCGCAAAGTAAACTTCAATTCAGAAGTTTAACAAGAGGAGGCCTTATGGGCTGTATAGTGAAAAAATCAGTACTTTTAATACAACTAAAGGGAGGTTGCTACAATTATTTGCTCTGTAGTCCAGTAGCCTTTGTCTGTGATTATTCTAGTAGATTAGAGGGTGGAAAGTGTTCATTCCCTTCGGCCCTGACACTATCCTCCTTCATACTCGTCTGAGCTACACTCCCTTATTACGTTTTTGATCTATGGACTCTTCCAAAAACAAAACAGAATGCTTTTCTTCAGATAAATACATTTTTAAAATAGAGAAGTAGGATTCCCATTCACGTTGTAGCATCCAGGTTTATAGAGAGAGATTTAAATGTAGGTTGAGTTCTGTTGTATTTAGAAGACAAGTTGATCTCTCTTGTTGGCCTGTAAAGGTGTTACATACAGTAGGATTTTAAATAGCAGCAGTTTGGGGTGATGGGTCAGGGGTTGGTCAGGATGGAGGCCTCTAGGACACCTTGTCTGTTAGTAAGGTAACTTGTATTTAGTTTTGTGTGTTCTTAGTGTATGTTATTGTCACTGTTAATAAACATTTGTTTAACCCAGTGTGCTTGATTTATTACTGCCAAAGTTGTGTCAGAGAACAAAGATCTCAGACACCTCTAATTATACCAACTGCTCAGGTAAAATCTTGGCATATATTTGACCATTTTGAGGCTATCATCATTTTAATTATTATAAACTTGCTCCGTCTATTTCTGCTTTTCTCTATTTTCGTAACTCCCTATTTGTAACAATATATTACATCACCAGCACGGTGAGGTGGATTTGTTTCTATAGAAAAGCCTACAGAGTCATTATTTCATATTTGATTGTGGACATTGATTGGAGCTGGCTTTAAGATTTATGTTTATTCTGGGAACCTGGTGGGTCACTCTATTCTTTTGTCTTGTTATTCACTGCTCATTAGGAAATTGACCACCCACCCTGAAAAGAATGTTAGTATGGATGAAATTAAAACAAAATCGAGAAGAACAAATCAAGAATCATTTATTGTGATTATGTTCCTAACTGTAAGCTTTTTCCCTTACCACACATCAATATTATCAGAAGCCTTTTCACATTGCAAAACTCAGTCAAGAGCCAAAGATATTACCAAGACATGTGGGGAAAAAGTCAGTCTTCAAAGTATTTACAGTATGGGCTCTGCCTGTATCTATGTTAAATGCTTTAAAATTTTTCAATAAACCCATTCAGTTCTTTTTTCACCAATATGTGGCTCTTGGAACAATAAACAAAAAACATGAATAACAACTTTCATCTACTGTTGTGACAAATCAGTGGAATGTTATATTGGGTATTTCTTTTATTTTCTAAAGAATTCAGACCAAAATTTGTCTTTAATTTCCAAGAACGTGCAACAAGTATTTAACAAGTCAACATACGATTACATTGGTTCAAATAGCAGCTAGTCTCCGACTAAAAACTTAATGAAAGATTATGTTAGAAAACAACAAAAGCTGAATATATATAAAAATGTATTCTTTTCCAGATGAAAATATATAGATAAGTAATTCAAAAATAACCCACTCTTCTACAAGGTTTTACATACCACCTATGTTAGTAGCTCATCTTTTGGGGAAGGTCTTATTGACCTGAACTCCATAGAACAGGAAAGACACAGTGCAGGGTTTCTTTTATCAACACACAGAGCACAGGACACTCTTCTGTGACCTGCGGGAGTCTGAGGAGCAGTCAGGAGATTCGATGATAGAATCTTTCCCATTGAACTCTGGGGAGTCCAGTTCATGGTGTACATCCTGAAGACCATTATCCAGAAGTGAGTCCTTATAGTGAGACTGTGGGAAAGAAGGATTTGCGTAAAAATGGAATGACCATCATTTGATCTTCTTTATGGGACTAGTGATGAATATTATGATTAAAAGGTAAAGGTTAATGATTGTAATGCTTTTCCTAGAGGAACAGCAGCGGTACATAAAATCTGAAAACCGAAGTGAGTGATTATGTGGAAAGTTTTGATTGCACAACCTATAAAATATAACATTCAACATTTGTTGAAAAAATGTTCAAATTATCAATTAATCGGAATATATCCAGCCCTGAGTGTTGAAAGATCTCTAGTCTTCCATCGGCATACACCTTACCTTACTCACAGATGTTTCCTCCACACCACACTCCTCTATAGACTCTTCTAGTGAGTTCCCTGAGACCTCCATTTTAATCCGATGGGATCGAAGGGACTTCACATCATCCTCGTCATCTCCTGCCACTGAAGGAAAGACCTGCAGTGATGATAACAATGTTTAATTATTATTGCAGTCCAGTTGCAGTATTACCTGATCAATAGAACATAATTACAGATTTTTAGAAACAACCCAAACGCCAAACACTGTCATTGCAGTAGAATGTAGTAAAGATAAAAGGGGGTAACTGATAAAAGACTTCATGAAGGATCATACCAATTCATCCTCAACGATGGGGGAGTCTGGGGGGGAGATGGTGGCCTTGCTGATGGTCTGAGTTTCAAACTGTGGGCAAGCGGCCTGGGCATTACCATCTTTGTCTCTCTTCCCCTTTAGCCAGTAAGTCTCAATTTCAACATTGCCCTGAACAGAAGGAAATAATGATTCACTTTGTTAATAGTGAAATAATTTTTAACTCCTCCAAATTGATTCAATAAAAGCTGCATTAAAATTCTGATTTTTTAGGCTTTGGCACATACAGTATTTACATTAAGAATTAAGGCAATTTCTCTTAAGTACAATGCTCACTGTAACTTTCTTTGACTGCATCAGACTGTAACCACTCTCACTTTTAAATAGAATGACAAACAGCCTTTTATTTAATGGTATCTTTATTTGTTCTCACTGATAGTGTACAGTACTCAACCCTTATTTGCAAAAGCAATTCAAATATAAGGTCTGAGGCACCTATTAACCTTGAAGGAGTATCTCTAGAAGGTTCAAGAAAGACAAAGTAGCTGTATAAAACATACACAGAGATCATCTACAGATGAGGTGTCTCAGTCAAGAACTGAACCTAGAAACCCAGAGCAGCAAAGTAGGTAATGTTATATTCTGTTATGTTCTACTCTGATGTCTTAAGAAAAACTAAATAAAAGAAAATTGTCTGTGATAAAGAAAAAAAAATGTCATTATCAAAGTCAAGAATACCTTATTATCTCAGGCACTACATGGTAATTAAAAGGTACAGTACCTTAATAGTGATAGTGCCTCTCCTCTCAAAAATAAAATGACTTCCCTTGAGGTGTTCATAGGTGGCACTGCTTAACTGGATATGCATTTCCTACACCAAGAGAAAAAGGTTGAAGACAAAACAATCAATTCAATTGTTTAATAAAAACATTTTTTCTTAGAATATATATTAATACTCATCAAATAAATCAATTAATGACAAGAGGTCACAGACTCTCAGCGGAATAGATGAAAGAAGCTAGGCTCACAACAATAATTCACAATTATCAGAAAAAGATCAATATTTTATTGCGAAAAGTCCTTTTTCTTAGATGAATCTAAGATAAGTATTTTATGCTTGCAGTTACAACAGTTGCCTCTGCTTTATGGCACTGTACATCATGCAATGTGAGACTCTACCTCTCTTGTAAAGCATCATTGGAGAATTGTAACTCTTCCGCTATTGTACATACCTTCCCATTACTCTCCATGGCAGAGGCTGTGTGGACTGTGTCTCCATAGAGACCGTAGCGTGGCATCTTGTGTCCCACCACTCCGGCCACCACCATCCCAGAATGGATTCCTAAAATGATAAACAAACATTGGGATTTTCCTGATGAAAGTCCTGATGAGTATTTACTCATGAGGTTGTAAAAGGAAAATAGAAGGAGAGAAAAACAACACATACAGTACCCAAAGATTTACAGCGGTGCTTTGCAGTAAAAACAAAATCACTGAAAATAGTAGAATCGACCATGTGCGCTGTCTCTCTAGTCCAAAATTATGTATTTATTAACAAACCAAAAAATAAGGAGCAGAGAGACTGTACACATGGTAAAATCTACCATATTTATTGATTATGGGAATTAGTCAGCACCAAATTAAAAGGAATGTGGCATGCTAAATAAATGTACTTCATAGTGATAATAATACACACCTAAAACATTGTATTATATATCTAGGTTCTTATCTAGCAACCTAGCTTCATAAGCACATATTCTTTTTTTTCACTGTGGAAGAGGTATTGTCTGCAGTAAAGTGTAGAATCTGCATCTCTGCCCTCACCAACGCGGATCTGGATGTTGTTCCCAGTGGAGGGGTCCTTCAGGTGGTCAATGGAGCGCACCATATCCAGGGCCATGTCACAGATATTATGGGCATGATACTTGGTTTTCTCAGGCGCACCAGCCACCACCATGTATGCATCTCCTATGGTCTCTACCTGAGGAAGGAGACAATAGCAGTCCTCATGCCTTCACAGACTTGTATGCATTGAGGATACTGTTGGCATTTCCCTTTAATTGAGAATTTTCGTATTTTTCAACAAAAGTATCAAAAAATGCATTAGTATTATAATCAAACGCATAAATACGTATTATGTTCATAGGTATTATTGATTGTTTCTAGGCATCCATCATCCAGATTGACAATACAATCCAAAAACAAATACAATACTATATATTTATTTTGTAATACTAAACAGGCTTCTATTTCCCACAGTTTTTTTTAAGTATGAATAAATAGCTTAATTGCCCTGTCTACAGATGCTGGTTTATTACAAGGCTCAAGTTTCTTTGTGAATGGAGTGCTGAGCCTCCATTCTCCGTATCACTGGGTAGCCCTGAATAGGAGCAAACCAGCTGCTCACCTTGAAGACCCTGTGCTTCTCGCTGAGGGTGTCGAAGAGTGTGTACATGGTGTTCAGCATTGACACAACCTGCATGGGAGTAATGTGGCTGCAGATGCGAGTGAAGCCCACGACATCGCTGAAGAGGATGGTCACATCTGGAAACACCTGGGGGCCACAGCAGAGAGAGGTGTCTACCCTTTTGAGCAGTCCCTCACTCCCTTGCTCATATCCCCGTCGTAGTAGCAAGGGACTTTGTGTGTCGAAACCACAGTGAAAGAAGATCGAAAGCTTTTATTCTGTGACTCAAAAAAATATGATTGTGAATGATCAAGATTGTTGTTGTATAAAGCAACTTTGATTTTCCTCTTTTCTTAAATGGGGGCCTTATGACTGACTTGATTTATTCAGGATTCATTCAAACAGCTATATTCACATACATTCTAATTATTCTTGTTCACTTTCCCATCCTGCATCCAATTGCCTTTTACAAACGCTGTATTATGTTTTTGCAGACATAATGTTTTGGTGTTCAAAAATGGATTCCACCCAAATAAAGAGCGTATATAATACAGAATATATGGAAATTCCTCCTTAATTAATGTAGAGGGAAGATGTGCTAACCTCCACTCAGCGACCATAGCATGTTTACTTTCTCTCTGAATCTCAGATCTAAATAGCTGCATTTCTTAGGCCCAGGCCTGTTCTTAATTTGGTCAATTTAATATTTGCATGGGTAACCCCAGAACCTGGTGCCCCTGCGTTGCCTGACCTCACAAGTGTTGACAGCCGGCTCTCCTTTGCGTAGCCGCTTGGCAACTGGCTTGGGGATCATTCTGTAGAGCAAATCATCCGTCTTCTTCATCTCATAGTCCAGCATCTTCATGCTCTCCTCCAATTTACTGGACTTTTTTTGCTCCTAAAGCCGAATGCACAGCATGTTTGCACTTCCAGACAGTACGGTTTGTGTAGCATAGACAACAGCATTCGTCCAGCATGCTCAAAGCTGTGCATTGAGGTCACATCTGGGCTTTGGACAATGTCATGTGACAATGCACATGTCTGACAGTTGTCTTCTTACGGTTTGGAGGAATTAAAATCAACACATGCATCTAAAACTCATTTGAAAACTTTTGACTCTTTAGTAAATTTAAAAAGCAGCTTTCAAGGAATGTCAGACCTTGAAACACCTTTTGCCATCTATGGCCAATTTACCTGTATAAGGGCTCTTTTTAGCTCTTCAGACTGTTGCGTTCCTGCTAGAACAAGATCCCGGCTGGAGTCGTGCATGCTCAGGTCATTTATGTACAATCCAGTCTTAAACATGGCACTCAAGCTCTCCATCCTAGAACAGTGGGAAATAGATGTGGTAATAAATGGGTACACATTTACACTAACACCTGGCCAGAAAATGAGGTGCTGATAAGCAATTATACATTCTAAACAAATAAAGACAGGGGTAACAAGTCAGTGCTCTTACTCCTGTCTGTGTTCAGAAAAGAAAAGCTATGTGAAATGCATTCCCACTGAATATTTTTACATCCGAAATGTGCAGCATTTACAGAAGGTAAAACATTCGCAAAAGCTTCTTTTCTCCACACGTCCGCAAAGAGACGAGTCTGATGTTGACAGGGGAAGTCCCTAGGGGAAAGGTTAAGACCGGAAGGCAATGCAATATTGATGGGCTTGGATGGTGTGCAGAGGCTTCTCAGAGGGGACAGGAAAGGACTCTTAAGTGTCTGGTTCTTACACAGGTGTGCCCAGAAAGATAATGGACTCCCACTCAGGCATGTATCTCATCTGCCCCTTCAGCTTCAAGCAGCGGCTCCCATCTCCCCAGCTCTCCATGGCGTTCGAGCTGTTTCCGTCTGGGGGAAGATTATCACCAAGACCTGAATCAAACTGCTGCAGTATTTCTCTCTGCCCTTTCATGTCCTGCATCAATGAACTATTTCATCAGCTGAGAATCAGACTAGAAAGCTAGGATAGCTCATGGTATTTCTTTTCTCAATTCCCTTTTTTAAAGCCTAACAGTTTGTGTCTTTGCAGAAGGCAGCTCTCCCCTCTTCTTCTCAATTACACATATAACTGAGAAATAATATACATATAACATATTATATACAATACAATATTTTGGAATAACTAAATATGAATGCACTTCTGCTTTCCATGAATTAAATGATACTCTTCTGGTGTTCTTCAAAATATATTAGCCCTATTATCCACCCATATTCTAACCACTTTATCCAATTCAGGGTCAAGGGGGAGCTGGAGCCTATCCCAGCAAGCAACGGTCACAAGGCAGGATACACCGGAGAGGGGACACCAGTCCATCACAGGGCACACAGACACAAACACACACTCCCAGAAGCCAATCAACCTGCCAGCATGTTTATGGACTGTGGGTGGAAACCGGAACATCCAGAGACAACCCACACAAACATGAGGAGAACATACAAACTCCATGCACATAGCATCCTAGAAATTGAACCCAGGGCTCCAGACCTGCGAGACAGGGATGTGAATTGCTGCTGCCCTAGCCCTATAACTTATAAGCTAAACTGAGAAGAGCAGTTTCATCTCAGAGCCAATCAGTGGTTCAAGTTTATATTATCCATCTGCTTGGTCCAGAGTACATCATTTATCTGGGAGTACACACTCCTTGTTCTATGATAGATGCAAGCTTTATTTTTTTTCTATGCTCACTCTCTCTTATGTGTCAGCTATGCTCAACTGTGTTTTGGGAGTTTGATAGAAAAGATTCTTGTTTAGTCATAAAAGGTTAAAACCTGGATTAAACACTGTTAACACTTTTCAACATTACATTCTCTACTAATCATTCATTGACCTCTGAGGCATATGACTTCGAAATTCATTTGACCAGACCTGTGTAAGACCTTCTTATTTTTTTAATGGCTTCTGCAAGTATGTAAGGTGAGGAAGCCAATATACCTTTGTAATCATCTCCAATAATTGACTGAAATGCCATAAGCTCCACATCAACATCAGCAGATCGATTAGCATTCTCATAATCAGAGTCTGTGGAAAGAAGACAAAAATGTCATCTCACAGGTCAGCACCGCATTATGAATGTCTAATCCTTTCCATTATAAAATCAATAAAACATGCTTTGAGAATCTGAAATTGTTGCATAACAAAGCAAATGAAAGAAATGAAAAGGACAGAGAGAAAGGAATGTAAATCAGAAAATAGGGAATCTACTGTCAAATAAAATGGGCATTACTCTGAACTCGATTGTGCAGGTTCCTCTCTCTTTTTACTGGTTCCTTTGACATGATCTCGAACAGGTTGTTTGGGTGTGAAATAATCTACAACACACAGAATGGAAGATTTGTTCATTGAAAGTACAAAGCATTTAAAGAAGTACCCATACAGTGAACATTTTGTCGCTACTTGTGTTTACTAAAAATAGACAATTGTTTACACATCAATGATCACAGAACATCTATATTTACACAAAATATATAAAGTGGGAACGTATAAGGAACAATATGCATACAAGAAAAATATTCTTGTATTTTTGATGGCCTAGTTCACAAGTTTAGCTTTCATTTTTGTGAAGTCCAGCTCCCTCTAGTGGTTATCTGGTTACAAGAGGTTTCAAGGTAGATGGCTTAAAGTAGGATGATAAGCATTTTTTGTTCTGTCATTGTTATCATAAAAATAATACAAAGTCATAGCTCACAATACTTTGATAATTTTGATAATTTTGTGATGAAGAGTCATAATACAGAGCAGGTTCAACAGTTCAACAGATTTAAAGATAGGGTTGATATGGATAAAGTGATTTTCTCTATGATTTTGCTTCTATTCACCTCATAGTGCATCAGAAATGATAACCTACTGTACTTAATCCTAAATACTTAATTACATACATAAAAATAAATTGAATTTCAAAATAAACTACTTTCTGAGTCATATGATAACATTGAATGCAGAACACAGCACAATTACATTGTTATCATCCTGATGTTCATTTGTAATATGGAGAGAAAAGGCTTCTATGAGTAGCAGATATCCTACAGTATGTCCTGTTTTGTGCTCATACCTTACCAGACTTTTTAGAATCATATACATAGTGTACATGAAATGGAATTATTTCATTCAATTGTAATGCCAACTGCGAATAGTGCATTAAAAATTTGAATCAGGCCAATGTGGAACAGATGTAAGATTTCAAAGGTATAGACTCAGGACATTGACAAACCATGTTCCAGGTGAACTCCACCAAGGGCCGGGCCAGCAGAAAGGCATCATTAATCTTTTTTCCATCCAAATCTGGGAAAACAGTGGCCAGGCCTGAGCCTACATTATGAACAACCATATCCTAGAGAAACAATAAAATTTGGTTAAACAGCTTCTGAAATCCATACATTATGTACCTATCTGCTTTAGAGGATTTTTTGGTTAATATTTTAGTGGCCCTTACCGATTTAAACATCATTTATATTTTTTTTCCAGAAGCTGGTAAACATTAGCAGCAGGTTAATTATAAAAAGTAAAGAGCAAATAGTCACAGATATAACTGTGTCGGTCTTAACTGATGAGGCTGCCAGAACCGAGATATTAGAAGTTTGCGCATCACACAAAATGCATTGATTAACTTCTTGGAACAAATCAATGTGTTACTGTCACATTACATTCCCACTAAATTAGAAAATGTTGCTAATGAGCAGGTGAAAGCTATAACTATTCACAGAACAGATGTGCCTTTAGTTTTAATTTATGTCATCTTTTCCTGCTTTTAAAGATGTAACTGACATTGCTTTCTTTGCTTTTATTTCTTAAGTAAGCATAGATAACTTAATATAAAAGCAAACTTCTATATACAGATATAGCTGGTTACATTACCAGGTTAGAAAGAAAATGAAACACACTGCAATAAAATTAGAAGATGTGTATGAAGACGTGCTCTTTCAAATGATCTTAATCATGAAAGAGAGTCTGAGGAAAAATAGTGAGAGGATACATTAGAGGTCTACGCAGAAAATGAACATCATGAATTTGGAGAAATTAATCTGATGTTTCCTTTATGTTATTTGTTGCAGAATCCAAATGAAGCTTTTCCAGCCATACAAATCAATCTGGATATTATTAACAGTTCTGTGTTGTGAGTGTATTCATAGACATTTAAAGAAGACATTTAGGCAGGCTGTTAAATCACAAAATCTCAATCCAAGCCATTAATGTACACCTGCAGAAATACTGTGATGTACTACATATAGAATACACACAGTGTTGTTGGATTGCGCATTTCAAAACAATGAAATACACAATACACTCTCTATTGTATTTTCAAATACATTGGAATTGCAGCCTCTGAAGTTCATAATGAAACCCAAGGATCAGTTGGCTATATTAAGGCTTGCACTAACCTGCCGGAAGACAATGTTAAAGGGGAACACCTCAAAGAAGAAGTCACTAGTGATGGGCAGTATCTCCTGTTCCTCTTCATCTTCCTTCTGGATATACCGGTAGGCTGAGTTATCAAAGTTCAACCTGAGGACAAAGTGGCAAAGCAAAAAAGGATGGACATTGGGCGGGAGTTCTGTATCTGGTTAAAAACTGTTGACAAAACTAACGAAAAGCTGCATTTGCACTACAGGATGCATCTGCAATCTTGTTATGGGCTTTATAAAATGACAGGCACTCTTGTGTTAAAATAAATCTCACGGAACCTCATGGTGACATGGGAGTAGTCTCCCACAAGCTGCTCACTCAGAACCTCCACATGGATGTCGGTGTCATAGAACTGCTTTCCCATCTGCCTCAGCTGGCCCATGGCATAATGCAGGTAGCCTTTCCTCTTACTCCTGCAGTCAGCACAGTACAACACAGAAGCACAGGCTCTTAGATTCCTGCATCGCTTGACACTTTATTTCACATCA
This sequence comes from Lepisosteus platostomus, assembly GCF_059453375.1. Lineage (NCBI taxonomy): Eukaryota > Metazoa > Chordata > Actinopteri > Semionotiformes > Lepisosteidae > Lepisosteus > Lepisosteus platostomus. The sequence continues at coordinate 34,913,485 of NC_142623.1, forward strand.
TTTTGTGAGACTAGAAAATCTAGCATAGTTCATTACATGACATTTTGGACATATTCCCTCACCCTTTCATTTGCAAATAGTTTGCATATTTTGCCTGTGAAAGCTCATCTTTGTTGGGTGAGTAGGACCATTGTAAAGAGGAAACCTCCTACTCACATCTAAACAGTTTTTGTATCATTGCGTTCAATCAGCAAATTAAAATGTTGCATAACTGTTAAAAGAGCAATATCATAATAAACAATACGACAAATTCTAAGCGTGTAATTCATAATACATGTACGTAGGTATTACAGTGATGTAAAGCATTCATAAGAAAAACTGTGTTGTGTAATGCACTATAACTTTATTACAGTAAACCACAGTAAAATGTGATAAAGCAGAGCTTCTCTCCCTCTTTTCAGTGACCTGTAGTGCAGAGTAACTCCGGTGGCTGATTCTTCCTGACAGAAAAAGGTGGGGGGTTGGACTTTGGGGTAGCTGAATCGGAGGTATTCATGTAGGTTGTCCAGCCCGTTGACAAAGTCTCTGACGTGTCGCCCCAGAACCTGTAACACAAAGATGTTCCACCTCAAATCCATGTCAGCCTGCCACACTGACAAGCATTTCTGAGGGAGGACTCTTATTGATGTTATGATTTATGGCTACGACTATTGATTAACTCTTGCCATATTACAACACCAGGAAGAGGGAACCATCTTTCAACTTCAAATACCATATTTAAAATCACAACAAGCAGCTATAGACAGCTGTTTCTCCCTTGGTGGTGACTTATCACCAGCTTATCAGTGGGGAATATCATTACATAATACATTATATAATAAATATATCTATATAAATATATATTCAAACTTTTTTCAGAATGACAGCCTTACATTGTTCCTGAACATGAACATGAAAGGAAATATGTCAGTGTGAAAAGGAAGTTGAAAAAACAGAAAGAACAGGGGTCTGTCTTTAAAGATTACTGGAGATTGTCCAAGAATTGCATATTTGTCCCCCTTTTAAATCATGAATTATGTTTAATTTTACCTTTGGACGTCCTCTACCCACCTTTAATATTCTGTCATAGCCATACTTCCCTACAAATCCCAGAAAGTAAACACCCCAAGAGTTCATCAGCTCATTGTAGGGGGTTCCTGTTACTCCACTGGCAGCTTTGGCAATGCGAGGAATGACACTCTCGCTGTAAACCTGAAAGAGGATGATCGCAGTCTCTCAATAGGATGTTCACTTGAGGGACTCTGACCAGATATCTCAGGAAGCAAATAACCTGTTATGTTTGTTCCGGCCTTGGAAGCCAATATTATTAATCAGTTACAGGTAAGCAAGGTATACAGTAGATGCCTTTAGCAATGCTGGTAAGACTAATCATTAGCCTTGCTGCAACCAATCAAACAAATAATCTACCGTTTGAGCCTTAGAAATTTTGATCTTTTGATCACATACAACTGTAAGTTGTTTTTTCCTTCTGACAAAGATTAAATAAGTCCCAGAAATACACAAATATTATAATGACTGACTATAAATGCAGTCAAACCAAGGAAAGTGATATTTAACTCCTAATCTGTACCTATCATATAATGGAGTCATCAAACATCAGTGATTTAGTGAGATAAGGTAATTGTCTTTTAATAACCAGGAAAACTGTGTGATTTCATCAGTCAGAATGCAAATACAGGATTTAATTTGCTCTATTTTGTTTCTCTATTGTGGTCTTTCACATGTATGGCAGAGTAGGTCCTGCCAAGATTCTTATTTAACTTCTCAAAGCATTGATCCTAAATGACACCTGATGTGTAACGAAGGAATGCAGTCTGACATCTGCCCTCTCGCGGACGAGTTTCCAGACATCATCCCCATAGGATTCTTTAATGAAGTCGTGCAGACTCTCACATAGCAACCCGTACATCATTGAGGCTTGCTGGTGTTGATGTCAGAGCAGAGCGACCAAAGAGGCTATTGCAAGAGAAACATATAAATTGCATTGGTCAGATTGAAAAAAAGAAAGTGAATCATACCCATGTCTAGCCCAGTTTTATTCATGGTACATAAAATGCTTTGTACTGTGATAGGTGACAGTGCGGTATAAATACGATTTGTAAAATGTAACTCAAAGGTCGTATCAGTTGAATATTAGTTTTTAATTGAGGTGTGCAGATTCCACAACCCACTGCAAAGCCTCACAAATAATATCACCTAAGCAGAAATTGTCAAGATTTTGAGATTTGTTTTGTCTTGTAGGGAGATTTGTAAGTTTAGAATATGTTTTCTTAAGAACAGAAAAGGCAGTGGAAAAAAGCATTCGATAACAGAAATCTGTGCTTCCAGGATTGGCTCTAGGTTGTCATGACCTCAGCCTGGAACAAGCAGCTTTCCGATAATGAATGGATGGATAACAGAAATATTAATTTAAAGCTTACACTCAATCCCCAATATGTTGGCTTTGAATAAGTTTAAATATTTTGTCCCCTTATTTAAAATAAACCTGATTTATAAATGTAACAAAACTGACATTATAATTTATCAACTTCTATTCCTAAAACTTACAGGGCCTATATCCTGGCCAATCCTGCTAAATTAAGTCATATTGTTTCCTTGCAAGAAAACACAAAAGTGGCACAAATCTTTCAAGATTCTACTGTAAATTCAGAGTCACTCATTTTAAACCTTTTTTCTTTTATTTTACAAAATTGGAAGTTTATCAAATTAAGTTTAGAAAATCAGGTGGTAAAATTAATGTGAGAGAAAATAAGGTTCTATGAATAAGGCTCATAGACTGATAGGTCCCCTTGATAAATTAAAAAGGAAAGGAAAGGAACTGGTAGGGTAGCATCCCAAGGACTATTAATAGTATAGTATACTGTATTTATTTATACTTGCATTTAAACCAGTATTTATAGAATGAACTACAGTCAGCTACAACATGAAACTCCTGAATATGTTCCAGCAATTTGCTCAATCGCACCCTGGGAAGAGAATACTCATCTTTTTAATGAATCCGCAATTCTTAGTGTCACTTCCAGAGACTGCTGTAGAAGAGACCAGTTGCAAACTGTGACTCTAGTCCAGCTGTTATTTAACAGGGCCTATCAGCCTGACACAGTTTTAAAAATGTCAAAATCTGCTAAATTATTTTTTACTGTTAACCATGCTGTGTCAGGTAGTCTGAAAATAATTAAGCATCTGAACACTCTTTAAAAATGAAAACAAATGTAGAAACCCCCACAAAAAACTATTAAAGCCCAATACCCATGAGCAATACTCAGCATCTTTCAGAGAATCGAATCCACAAATGATTTTAAACTGATGCTGTAAATCACCACCACAAAATACATCTCTTGGTCTAATTAAAAAAAAACAGAAAATACCTTTGGAAGACAAGCTGCTGAATTCTTGTCACCAGTTTGGACAGTGCATCGCAACTGAAGCAGAATGAAGCTTTTTAGAGGCATTTCTCTTATAAACACCTAAGAGCTGATAAGATGGTATTGTCACCTGTCACTGCCTGGTGGCCCTTCATCTCAAAATATTGCTCAATTACAGCACTGTACGCCACAAACAGACTCCCAGTCAGCTTTCAAATACAGATGTCGTCCCTCTCAAGCATTGACGATATCTACAGTATGTCTGACTAGAAGGGATTCCTGCGATTTCTCTGAGACATATTCACATTCCACATTGTATTCTGAAGTAGTTAAGAAGTTTGCATACAGATTGCATACAGTTCTTGTCAAACTAAACATTTGAACGTTTAGTTTCAAATAATGCTGATGGAATACAGTAGTATACCTTTAAGGCTTGCTTTTTTCATTAAGGTTATTTCTGCATTCAATTCAAGCTACCTGTCTCATCATAATCATTTTATATGCCAGCATGGTTTTGTAATGCAGCTAAAGAGTAACGCAGTTAATTAAGGTACAAGTTCAATAGTGTAAGCATTAAAGCTGTAAGGGGACTGTTTATTGATGATATATTAACAAGGTAATTGCGCATCTCACATCCTGTATTAATTAGGTAACCTTCAGAACAATAGTCTGTTTGCCTGACTTCTCTTATTCATTCACTATGGATTCACAAAGAGAGTGTCAAGAATATCTACTTTCTGCAAAATTATCTGAAAACGTCTATCAAGTCAAATAGCAAACATATTTAAAAATGTATTCAAATGTTGGAATAAAGCCATATTTTTGTCTGTTCAATCCAAAAGAAGCAACAATTTTGCCTTTAAAATTCAACTTCCTCCCTAAATATCTGGATTATAGGTTTTCCAGCCTCCTGTGGTTTCAAAGTGACAGGTGAGATTGCAGGTGGAAAACAGTTTTTTTACGATTTCAATCAGTATGCCTACTTTCAGGAAATTATCTGCCCAGATGTTACCGGCAAAGGGCAATGAGTGGGCATTACACATCAAAAGTACTGTTTGTGTCAAAAAGCCTCAAAGCATATCATTGCAAGCTTTAATAAAACTGGCATTATCTGACAAAGAGCCACACTAAATGCCTGTTTGTATTTAAACATTTCACAATGCCTTGTGCTCCTAATGAGTATTACACAGAGTACCAATAATGTATCTGCTAATAGAACTTTCAGTTAAGAGGTAATTGATAAGCAGTCATTTTTAAATCAAATCTACAAAATATGAAAAACATAGCTTTTGTAAACATTGCCCAAGCAGAAAACTGTTAAAATCTCCATCTGAAAGATGCAATTGATGATAAATGGTGAATGGAAATTGTTTGAATGCTTATTCTGTTGATAAATTTGTCATAAACAAAATTATTATTCTTAACACAGGGATGCATGACCCACCATACATACATGTATACCAATCAGCTTGCTAATGCAAATAGTTTACACCGAAATATCATGACTACTTGAGATGAAAACATTAGGATATAAGAAATTTTAAAACCAGAGGAGGCCATTCAATCAATCTAGACCAATTGGTAGTTAGCATTTACCTGACCTCATCTAGCCATTTCCTGAAAGATGACAGGGTACCAGCTTCAACAACATACAGTAGCTGGGAAGCTTGTTCTAGTCCCTCAACCCTTTGGGTTAAATCAATGTACATGAATGTGCACTTAGTGACTAAATGAGAAGTTCATTTTTGCATGTTTAGGATGGAGACAAAAATACAGGTTAAAAATCTGGACATGCAAAATTAGGTGCCCAAATTGCAGGATTTTTACAAATGTTTTACAAACGCTTTAGAAAGGCTTTTTCACATACTGTACAGGTAGATAGTATTAGAAGTCTGGTGGTTCCATGACAAAACATGGGAGGGCTGTAGGTAAATATGCACAGATGAGGCCATCAATGCTTTTAAAATATTGCTTTTCCGCAGTACAGATAAAGGAGCTCCAGCAATTACAGTTAGTATGGAATGATCCTTATAGCGGTGAGTGAGAGATTGATTGCAATGTTTCCTAGTGGGTTGAAAAAAACAACAGCAATATTGTCAATACAGGAGTACACAAACTCTGAAGGTTGATTTAATGTGAAAAATCAATGACAACCTTGAACATGATAGGCTGTGGTTTGATGACTTACATAGGCCAACCACTAAATGAGGACATACAGTACAGGTTAGACTTTGCATTGGGTAGAGATAAGATCTATAAATAGCAAGTAAAATAGAGCAGTTAACATCAGCTTGAGTGTTAATGTATATTTTGTGATAGTGACTCTCTGACTGACACGTCAGTGACTAACCAACTGTCAGCTGCTTGTACCAGACCCACACTGTAGTGTCCAGATCATATTTTTATTATAAAGGTTATACAGCCAGTTATAGCACTCTGCACATTTCCAGGCCAACCCCCCGCCTAACTAAATTAAGTCAGTGATGTAATACGGAGATGCCCAAGACTGTTGGCATAACCCAGCTGTTCTCTTACCGAAAGAGAGTCTGCTTAGGAAGGAACAGCAGCAAGACTTGGGACTTGAAAAAGACCTGAGGACCAACTTCTGACAAAAAGGTTTTCACACAAATATTCCCAAAATAAGGTAAATGTGAAAAAAGAAATGATTTTCAGATGCATTTAATGTCTTGTCTCAAAACTATTGTAAGAAAAAGAAAACAAAAATCAGTATATTCATGGGGTTCCATGTACAGTGGCTGTAATTTTAGTTGTTTTGGTTTGCTGATGCTTATGTTATTGAAACTCTTTGTTGGTTCATGCTAAAGAAAAGTCACTTGGTTACGTTTGCTGGGAAATTGATAAAGTTGTATTGGATTTTTTTTCTTGCTATATATGCAGGCCATATAATGCTTGTTCCAGTTTTTATTACTGTGCATTTCTGTATATATTTCAGTTACAGTGTACAGCTATTGAACCCACATTACAAAATAAATGAAAAAAAATGTATTAGCAAAAAAAAAATGTGCATTACTTAAAATGATGATATGACACCATCCTGTTTAGAGAATGACAGAATACTGTTGTACAATGAATTGATAAAGAACTAGTGATACTCTGATCAGGACAAAGTTTGAGACATAAACCTCAATACTAAAGTAAATAAAAGACAGGTTTCTCATTTTTGCTCATAAGCTGTCAACATTTCATTTGCATTGTAGATGATAAACTTTCTAGTGCAATCAGTGCAATATCACACAATATACATGAACAACACAGGCGGTGGTTTTCAAAATTGTAAATTAATTTTTCCATTTATAAACTGGTACAGTTGCCAGAAAGCTATCTTAGTTCTTGGCTTAATACATGCAGTAGGGGAAAACACAGCGTACCGTCCCAGCACCCTTTACCTGAGTAAGAACTGTTATTTTAAATAGAAATACTGTAATACAGATGCAGAAATGGTGTTATGACTTACTTTACATTCTAGTAAGATTTTATCGTTTCCCTCAAAGGAAGATGATTCCAGTGACTTACTCCAGTTTAGCCAAAGAGAGGCGAGACATGGCAATAGCACTGTCCAAGGAGGTTGAGGGAGGTAAGAGTCACCAATGATAACATGAAACAAAGCAAATTCAAATGTATAAGCAAATTCAAAATGTGGTCTTGTGGTCTCTCGCACACTGTCAAGCAAAACAACACCTTTTACTAATCTACAAAGAATGCAATTTTAGACATTCAGGGTCTAATGTTGAATCATGTCATTTGGTTACAATTATCTTAGGAATAGTGGCTTCAGATTAAAAACATTGCTGAGGTTTGCCCTTTCTCTACTTACAGTCTGGAATTAAAAAATATATCAGAGGACAAAAATTTAATTTACTAACCTAAAATACAAGAAGTTTCCCCATAAAGAAAACTTTGCAAAAAAGACAACTATTATTATTAACCATTGTTTTTGAGCTACAGCTCTCTTAAACAGATATTTAGCACACAGTTTTGAGATTGAAGAACACAGGTCTCATTTGACAAGAGTCAGATGCTCCTTTGGATGACAGCTCACTTCACTCAGCAAAATGTGACCCCGACATCAATTTTATATCCAACTGCACAGGCGATTCCTGAGATGTGCAGCATAGTAGAAAAATTATCATCACTGACCCATCCTTACCATACTTAAAGTGGACTAAGGGTGTTTACAAATTTCTATTTATATACTGGTTGCCTAAACAACCAGTCACAAACACACAAAACAAATCTTGGCCATATATTTGAGTCTATTTTCGAGTAGGAGTAGTAAAGGTCCAATCTGTAGAAATACTGCGGAAGCAATTAGTAACAGAGATCAACATTTGTCAGTACCAACTTGTATCCTATTTTCTGTTGTTTCTAATGGAAATGGTAGATCTCGGTTTCATTTACAACATATTAAGTACTTCAAAGGTATAATTAGAACCTGTGGAAAGTGCCAAACTGTTTCAAAGCATATAATAATCTACTGATGTGCAAATCCAGACTATCAATTACACCTTGTGATAAATCCACTATTACAACTTCCTGTTACACTTCAGAGGCTGTCAGCCCATTTAGGTTTACAGCAGCAGTGATCGGTAAACACTCATCTACGTTCACTTAACTGAAAGCACCATTTTTACCTGCACATGTGTTATTTGCTGGTTGGAGATAGCAGGAAGTCACATTTTGTAGGTGGTGCTTTCAGATTTTGCATATTTATTACAGTGAACACACCTTTTAAAATATTTTAGATTGTTACCTGCCTTGTAGCTGTATTTTGCCATTTCAGTGCCACACAATTGTTGTTCTCCTCTGCATAACCTGCTGTCTTTTGGAAGATGACTTGATAACATTGAGGAGGAGGCAAAATACTCATTTCAGATACCATGCCAAATGGTGCTGGAGTTTTCACTGGATTCTTTTAAGGTATATCTTTATCATTTCAGGGAAGCACATTAATGAGTCTGGTTTTTAGTCTTTATTTAATCAACGTGAGAGTTTCTTACACAACATAAATGGTAACTTCCATCTATGGCCTTTCAGAGCACTTGAACTTGGGAAAGAAGATCAGTGTTCCTCAGGATGTCCAGATGGAAGAGCTGGCTTTGCTTTCTAATAAAGGCTCCAGGATGTTTCATGAGAGACAGAAAAGAGTACAGAGATTCACTCTAGAAAACACAGGAGAGAGTCGAATCACTGTAAGTCCTCCAGACCAGCATGAAAATAAGTACCTCTCTGCATGCACATAAGACAAAATAATAATTAGAAAAATATTCAAATAACATATGATCTATATAGCCAATAACACCCTCAAAAACATTTAAACCAGTTAAAACAATTAAAAATGCTACTGAGCACCATAGCTTAAAACTAACACTAAATCATTTTCCTTATTACATCTAATATCCTATACCATGTGCTGGGATTATTGCATTATTGAGATCCGTCTTTTGTTAGTAATTTTGAAAGCAATTTTTGGTTTACCCAAATGAAAGGGTCAGTCATGGGAGAGGTTTGCAGGTAAGAAATGGGAAGGGCTGGGAGAATAATCTCAAATTCTCTGGGTGGACATCTCATGGGAGGTATTTTTGCAGATATGTCTTTGTGTTGCATGTGAAGCATCCAGAGATTGGCACTCAGACATCTGAAATAGGCAAGCCAAAATCTGCTGACTCTTGGCCTCAGATACTTTTATCATTAAAAACTGAGCTTCAGAATGTGATAAAGAAAAGAAATATCATCTAATAATTACATTATTTTTTTAGAATAAGTTTAGACTAGATGTCAATAGCCTTTTAACAATATTAAGCACACTGCTATCTATCAGCATATCCCACTATATAAGACCTGAAACCTTTTGTCTAATTGATAGAAGAGTTTAACGGGAGAAATGGTGATGAAACTATTTGACAAATGAGAAACTCTTTTGGCTAGTTACTGTTGATTGTGTTTGGAAAATGTCAAATGAGCAATGACAAAGGTTTCAAACTGTTCAAAAACTCCAGAGTTTGATAAAAATTTCACTCTGCAATTCTTCTGCTTAGAGTGATATCCAATACACAGTAGTCAAGTAATTTAAACTTTTAGCTCTTTTTTGGGGGGAGCACATTGAGTCAGAAAAAGGAAGTTATCATTTCACAGAGCTATGTCGTTGGTAGACAGTCTCTTGAACTGGATTTATGATGTATGAAGGTAAGTAATATTAAATTAAAGCAATTTATTAGAACAAAGCACACCAGAAGCATAATTCTTCTTGCTGCCATTTGCCACTTGTTACAAAGCAAGTACACATATATCTATTAAATTTATAGGGCCTTTTACCATTTGTGATTTATGAAGACTAAAGAAGAGCTGGTCCCTTCTTATGATGCTAGCACTTGTACTTATACATTAGGATTCTGAATAGAAAGGTACACCGAGACATCACCATTCCAAATTTGCTCTGCAAAAACTTTTCTCAATGTGCAGAACGGGAGCAAAACACAGAAGATGGTCCCCGAAGGAGGAAAGGAAAACTTCCGCTCTGAGATTTTCCTTCAGCAGCCTGGGAAAGGTCACTTTCTGTCAGCTTTGAAAAATACAGCAGCCACAAAACCTGGGAGTCCTAGTGTAATTGCACCAGGTAACGTCCTTGGTTTGTATTGTTTTGTATGTATTGTTTTTTTGTTGCTGTCTGAACAGAGGATGGCCATAACTTTGGAAATAGAAAAAAATATTACGATTGTGTATTAAACTAAGTAGTTTCACACAGGAACAAGTTTAAAACTAACATCATGTATGACATGACAACTGTGAAATATGCCATCTTAGACTGCTGTTTTGGGAATTGTCACATATCAATCACTGTGACAGTGAGGTATATTAAAGGTCCAGGCAGATTGCCCAGTTTTATTGAAAGGAAGAAACAAAAAGTACTTCTCAAACTAACCGATATATTGAAGTTCAGACTTGCAAACAGTGATTGTTTTCACCTCTTCAGTGCCAACCTTTTCTGACCATCTGCCACACAAGAAAACAAGAAATTACACTGTTACCTTTCAATTAAAAGAATGTTGTAATCCTTACTATATAGCCAGAACATCCCAATCAGAGTTTGCCTTGACTAGCTGACTAGCCCTGAACGTGCCAATATGTCTAAATTGATTTTGCAACAATCAATGCAACAAATTCTGTTCCCAAAATTCATGTCCCACCATTGTCAGAAAACTGCTTACCCTGGTGAAGTTTGTGTCAAGCTGTAGCCTATCCCAGATGCACAGAGCACCAGGAGTGCAAGTGACCAGTCCATTTCCTAACAACCGTAGTCAGTGTGCATTTAAAAGCTGGAAGAAAACCCAAGCATCTAGAGATACCCACACAGAGGAAGAACATGCAAGTGCTACAAAGACAAATCCAGGACCCTGTAGCTCTGACACATACTGTATCAACGTGCCAGCCTTCAAGAACAATGTTTCTGTGCTTGTTTTAGTCATCTGTATGCGAAAACCTGCTGTCAAGATGTATATATTTCTTCAGGTTATGCTGGTCCCCTGAAAGAAATCCCCCATGAGAAGTTCAACATCACTGTCATCCCAAAATCATATCATTCACCATGGCAGAAAGCACGGGGGGAAAATGACCTCCTTGTTAATTTAAATGTTCAACTCCCCGAGGTCCCACAAATGCCAGGCCCAAGCACCTTTAGGTGTTTCAACAGGTAAGCTACTGTGATGGGTTCTGGCCTGGGTGCCAACTCCCTTGTTCTGGTAAGTTCAGGATTGATTTGAATACAACATAAGGACCAACAGAATCAGAAATGTGATATGCGATAAAATCTATACATGCAAAATGGGGGGCAAAAGCAAACATTCAAAAGGTCAGAACAGAAAATCTCTCACGGATGAAACCAGACAAAGCCAACCTGTTTCAGCATGTCTCACTGCCTCCATTTACTGAGAGTGCGAGTATTTTCATTTTATGTTTAAACTCAATGAGTCCAGAAATTTAGAAAAAAATAAAAGTAACTTTGTTGCATGCACTAAACTATCCCGGAGCCCTTTCGAAAACTCATCTCAGCATTGACAAAGTTTTCTGCCTTTGAGACCAGCTTCTATTTAAACCTCAGAACAGAAATCCGACACTTCCAACATTGCTTGCCTTTCAGAGCAGACAGTTTGCAGGACGCAGAATAACCCAGCAAGACAAAATGTGCATTTCCTCAAGTGTCAAAATAAAAATGAAGACTCCCTTTAAACCGTTTATTCTTTAACTGCATTTACACAAACTTAGTTTTATTTGCACGTATGTAAAGGTGTCTTTTCTGTCAACATAAACTTGAAGACCTAAATAGGATAGCACGAGGAATATAACGTATAATGCTCTTAATCGATTGTCTTGTTACATGTAGCTTCAACATTTACAACAGTCCTTGTCACTCATATTTTGCAGAGTAGCTATGCCTTTTGGAGGAACAGCTGGCAGTGAAAGGATATTCCCTTTACCTGGATTTGAGCTCTCCCAGGCACAGACAGAACCCAACCTTAACTGGGAACGGATCAACAACCGCCCCAACTTCAACCGCGCCCCTCGAGGCTGGGGGGTAAACTACTCCCCTGAGTCTAGTGAGCTGTGAGAAAGAACAACCAGAGCGTCTCAAGAGCTAGTGGAAACAGTCAATCAAAAACATTACAGGGAAAGCACTATTTGAACCCAGAACTCTGCAGTGCCAAAGTGTCCTTGGCAGTTCATTTTTGTGCTACATTATTATACTTATTCTTAAACATATACCTTTATTTTACAAAACTCCATCACTGATGGCAAAGAAAATTCAGAATGTTTCCAGATCACACTGTTCTGAAAACTGTCTCGAGTCTTCCTTTAGAATCACTGCTTAAGTTTACTGCTTAAAAATAAGGCAGCTTCACATTTTTAAATGCTCAGATTAGAAAAAAGTTGCCTCTGACATTAACTGTAAGGAAAAGTATTGTGCTTCCTAGCAACTGCATGATTCTGGAGATTAAATGATTTTAAAAAATCAGGAACAATGAAACGGAAATATGGTACTATTTTTAATGTTCAAAGTGAAGAATCTAAATGAAGCATTCACATTACAAAACACTTATCAACTGCAAAATGTAACAAATTTTTAAAATTATCTTCAGTTCACATGAGCTTGCATATATACAGCTGGCTCCAAATCCATTCACACCATTGAAATAAAGTTGGTTTGAGAAAAAAAATGTTAGAATACATTTAGTATGTTAAAATGAGTACATCTTTCAAAATACATCATGCGTAGGTTCTCTCACGCCCTGTAACAGTTAATATATTACATATAGCAATAAAGCTTCAGAGTGCCACCTTGGAAAAAAAGATGTACTATAAAAAATAGACAGTAAATCTCCCCAATAGGACAATTAACACAGAAAAGTGGAGCTTACATTTAAAAATTACTTGCACTAAGAAGCTGAAGCTTAGTCTTTCTGTGGGTATATGGTTAAATGTGCACAGAATCAGCATTCATGATTGGTTACCACAACATTCAAACCTAAATCCAATAGAACATTTGTGGTATACACTAAAATAGTTCACAACCACAATATACATGGAAGAAAGGTCAGAAACTATGCTAAGATGTAGATGAACATAAAAGGAAACAGAAGAACATATTGAAAGGAACAGATACTCCGTTATCAAAACCCAATGAAAAAGAAATTGTTCCAAGAATGAAATAATTTTAAACTGTGTACTTGTATTTTTATTAATTAAAATGAGAGATTTGTTTTTGCAATGTTTAAGAATGACTCAGAGTTAAGATTTTCCATATTTTATTTATGCATCAAATACTGAATGTACACTTACATTTATTCTAGCTCAAACCAACTTAAGGGTACAAATATATCTGAAGCCATCTATATCTGACGGGTTTAAAAAAGGCCCTCAAAGATTAAATGTATACAATGTTTCAGACCTGGAAAAAAGTTACCATTTAGATCTCACTGACAGACTTCATTTGTGAATTCTTTCAATCCTTGAGATTTTATTCCATCCATGAACAGAGAAAATGAGTCTCCACAAAACAAAAAGTAAAAAGAAATAAGATATTAAAAAGACTGCCTAGATTAAAAGTCTATGGACAATTACTTAGTGACTACCCAAATTTCATCTAACCTTTGAGGCCAAAAGTAAGACATTGCAAATTAACACGTCATACTTAACAGTGACATGCCATACACATCTGAGGCTCAGGGCACTTTGCTTCCTTGTATTTGGCCCTTAAAGTAATACATTAGTCTTATCTGTGCTTGTTGTATGGTATAAAACTATATATATATTTTCAATAATAGCTTACAACTGATAACATGGATTCACCTAAAAAAAAAATCCTGTTTCAGCTCAACCAGAGGAAAATGGCTGCTTTTGATATTTTATGAACTAAATAAACAAATCAGTGTCACCGCTATGACATCTTAGTTCAGCATTTACCAACATCATTATATTGTTTTTCCAGTGGCAAGGAGGTCAACAACTCAGTAAATAACCCCCTAAAAATATTGAGTAATGAGTCACTGCAACTTTTATATGCAACTTAATCTTTTATGAAAACTTAAGTTTCATAAAGAATGTGTGCAAATGGAAGCTGACTGGAAAAGGCTTTTCATGTAGGAAGCTATTTATCACAATATTCAGACATTTCTTTTAAATTACAATCCAAAAATGTAGGTATTTTCATTCTTTTATTATTCATTTATTTATTCAATAAGGCCAGACCCCTTTATTTCAAAACGTTAAAACTAGGACTTGGTTTTAACCTTCAAGGAAAGGAACTGCAGCTGTTAAAGTTGCCTCTTCACCCGATACTCAATGTTTTGAAAAGAAGTGAGATTAGGAGCCACCGTGGCGGCTGGCATGAGCACCCATGCGCTGAGGATCCTGGGAAGGGTAATGGATGTGACCAGGAGCTCTCATTGACATTGGAGGAGGGGGTGGAGGACCCATGGAGCCCATGGAGTGGAACATAGGAGGTCCGAAGCCTGCCAGGAAAAAAAAACGTTTTAGCAAGCTCAAATAATGCTCAACAAATGATAAAAGGGGAAACAAATCTGTTCAAGATCATTCATTTATCAACCATTCTTAGTTATTTAGTTGAAATAACACCATCTAGACTCTAGATCTAATCAATTAAATAAATGTCTTACTCCTTCGTGCAACTCTAGTTAGCTTTTGCCTAGCTCCTATTCTACGACTGACATTTATAGAGCACCTGCTTTTATTAGTCAGACATATTTTCCAATGAGGATTTCAAACGTGGCATAGTACAAAGCAAGACGTTCATTTACTAAATGGAAAAGCTTTTAATACAACATATTAACCTAATTTGTACTGTCACTCCAGAAAAGAGGAGGTGAGTAGCGTGAACCACTTCAGTTGAAACACATTAGACATCTCCTAGAACTAAACATGAATTTGTCTGCAGACCTCAGTGAATTGTAAATGCAGTGCAGTGGGTACCTGGAGGAGGAGGGGGTGCGATGCCCGGGGGAGGAGGCAGAGCAATGTTCATGACAGCGGGAGACGCACTGGGGGCCAGATTGAAGTAATTTGCAGGAGCTTCTTCCTCAGATGCAGGAGGAGGGGGCAGAGCTGTCAGACATATGAAGAAGGACAACAGTCACCAACACAACCAATGGAGAAGGACACTACACCCTAAAGCCACCCTCAATATTTTAGATAAATTGATCTCCCCAAAATTTTCCCAGATATCTCCAATGAAAGGTCAGGAATTCTAGCATGCTAACCACCTCCTAGGCTGTATTCCTATTCACATTTCTTCATTACAAAACTGAGACACAAAAACCCTTTGTACTACTCATGAAATGTTCAAGTAATTTCATTAAAGAATTCTGAATGCTTGTGTGAAAAGCTTCTTACTGCAGCCAAAATACACATTTTCAGATTTTATAATTTCAAGCAACTTAACTCATTATGACATGTCCATGAATTTTACAAAACAGGCTTCTAGAAAGTGTAATATATATATTCATTTTATAATTTTCATTCATTGATATCGTTTTCATTAACAAAATTTGATTTTCTAATAAGTTCAAACATGTTGGCCACAATTCAAATTCTTTACCTCCCGGAAGGCCAGGCACTGGCTCCAGTTTCATCCCAGTCTCGCTCACACCATCCTTGTCCTTCTCCTTCCCTCTGGCTGCCTGGGACCTGAAACATCACCACAAAACACATCACATGCTGTGCTGGAGAAGCAAAGCTTGCTGGTGTGTTTGTGTGAAGCGAAGGGGAAGGCAGAGCTAAAACGAATACACCTTCAGTTCTGTAGAACTTTAGAGTCAGTCATTTACACAGATTTAAGTTAATGACAATCAGTGTGCAAGGCTACGGTATTGTATCACAACCTTTTTCTATAAATCTTTAAGCATAAGGAATGAAAAACCATTGTAAAGATATGAATAAATTCCAGCATTTAACTTTAATAGGTAATCCAGAATATTGTAATTATGCAAATGGCATAAAGCAAGCTGTACATGAGTACAATCAGGATCATGTTGCCCTCAAGCAGAAGGAATCTGTCATTATGTAATTAGATGAGCATGAAAACTACACAATGTGTAAATGTCAAGATGCCCATAACCATTCATAAAAGGTACTAGTAATTTGGAGAATAGCTCCCAGAAAAAAATGCAAGCACAACTTTTCTTCAGGCATTCGTGAAAAAAAATTGGCACACTTATTTTTATTCATAACTAATGATGGCAGCTTTAAAATGAATTCTTAAGTTTCCATAAAATATTCTGTTAACTTATGTAGAAGAAAATGTTTCCCTCATACTTCTTGGGTGGTACTTCAATGTGCAACATGACAATAATCCAATGCAACCAAGGAATTTATCAGGAGAAAAAAGTGGGGAAAAACCTTAATCAAATGTCCAGATATAAATTCAACAGAACAAGTATTTTTCACACTGAAGAAAAAATTGAGCACCCCCAAGAAAAGGCAAAACTCAAAGTGGCTGCTGCCATCTCCAACGACAGCCGGGTTTATAGACAACAAACAGTTATTGCCTTAAAATGATATGCACTTATGAAATTCATTTATAGTGTGCCCCTAACTTATCAATTAAAAACAATGTGTTTAACACACAAGTATAATTTTGCATGAATATGATCAAATGTATGCATGGGATTGAACTAAAATAAAATGTATACTGTACTTTACATATTAATCTCAAAACGACAAATACAAACTGCTTATCCATAAAGCTTCTTTACGTTACGTTAACTTTGCTGTCCCACAACCTCTGTATTTGTATTTGGGAGTGTTGGTGTGAATAAAACACATCATACCGAGACTTCATTGTTTTCAGAGAAGAAAATCATATCTTGTCAAGACATTTTAGAATTAGACTTTAAAAACAGGAGTTTCTGTACACAGCCTCAAAAGACAATAAAGCCTTGTGGTATCTGGATACAATCATGCATTTTCTGCTTGGGTTTACAGTATTACGGCTGTTTACAGTCAATAGGCAGTAATCCCTTAGCCCATTAGCTCAAAGCCAATCATTTGAAATCCTGAAAAGCAATCACTGCACAGCCATGAGAATAAAATAGGATCAAACCATAAAAAGCTCCCCATTAAACATCCTGCCTAGCTTCCAGAGCAGCTTCAATTGACAAGACAACCTGCCACACATCAATAATGTTTAAGTCTTAATAAAAAGCAGATGCAATGCCTGCGCTCTACTTTACAACACACTTTAAAATTTCTCCCAAATGTCTACAGCATGTAAAATGTACCCTTTATTTTATTAAACACGAGCAGTTCATTATGTGTGAAAACGTCCAGGCACAGCAAGAGCTTTATTAAAACCTTACTGAATGAAGTTCCTTTTATATTAAAAATGTTCAGTTCTCGAGAAGATTAGAAGGCTGTAAGTAAGCAACAGAAATTGAGGAACATTAGCAAAGGAGCAGGTAAAAAAGCTGAAATAAGGAGGTACATTAGGTACATTCCAGTGAATGGATTGGTCCTTTTGTCTCTCATCAATGCCGATACCATTGCTGTATCACTTTAGAGAGCAAATGCTTTATAATGGTGGTGGCGGTGGGGGGGAGAGGGGTGTTCTGCTATGAAAAGTAACTACAGCCAATTAGGCGGTGTATCTCTTTCTGCCTTAGGGAATCCACACTTGACATACTAGTGCACTTTTAATAAATCAATAAACAAGCGCTGAACTATGGCAGTCACTCACCTGCCCCACTTGACAGTAAGTCTTCGGCCATTAATGATCAGCTTGTTAAAAGATTTCTCAGCAGCCAGTTCCGCAGCCTGTCGTGCAGCAAACTGAATGAATGCACACTGCTGCCTCTGCACTATTGTTGTGGTGCGAATCTCACCAAACTGGTAAAAGTGATTCCTGTGGGAAAAAAAAAATGATTTTACACTAGAAACAACACCCCCTAAAAAGCTAAATATATGCACATTTCAGCTCAACAAATGATTTAAAACAAGTTTGATGTAGGAGAGAAAGTCAATTGCAAACAAAATAAATGTTCTGAGGGAAGATTGAGGTTTAATGTAAAATGTATTTAATATAATGTATTACTAAGGTTTATAACACCTGCATACATGTGTGTGATGTTATCTGAAAAAGTAACTATGGTGGCTACGTTTTCATCAGAAAGTTTAAACATTTCGAGTAAACATTCTACAGCAATGAAATGTGTGCACATGTGCCACAAAATGGGTTTTTGTCAAACTGGGTGTGAAAAACTAAACTAACCAAGTGAATTTTAAGACTTCATAAGTGCAAAAAGTATCAGAATAATTCAATGAAATTGGAGAGATGTTGCTCATTTTCATGTCAGCCGGTCCATGCTATGCAAGTGATGGTCAGTGGGCTCAAAGGTTTCTCGTTGCTGTTGGAAATTACATTTTCATTGTGTTTACTTCAACTGATTTTTTATCACGTAGCTTGTAACATCTCTTCCCACCCTCGGATACTTCCAGAGCAGTGAAATCCAATGTACTATTTGATGAAAACATTCACTACTCCAAAAAACAGCTTCAAGTGTTTCCACTGAAGTTAAGCATAATTTATTCAGCTCTAGATCTTTTTGTGCACTAAGAAAAATCAACTGAATTATGAGGTTCTCATAATAGTTCTCTAGTTTTAGTTTAGTTTTAGTCTCCATTTAAATAGTTTAAGTTTTTTTTAGATAACATAGTTAGATTAGAAAGTCTGCTGTAAAATATAACATCCTGCACTATATTTTCTTGTGTGAATGTTAAGTCATACATCACTATCAATAGTTCATACTTTTCTAGTTCTAGTACTTCAGCACCAGTTTTCTCAATGCCATGACTGCTAGTGTCTGTTGGTATAATATTTCTTTTCACACTGCTTTTGTCTCCACAATTGTAACTCCTTTTAATACTTTAGACTCTCACCTGAGATCAGTCTCTGTGATGGTATCTCCCAATCCACCCACATAGAGTGTGGTGATGGTTTTGTCCTCTGGCGGGTCAAGACGTGGCATGGTGGAGGCCCGTTTCAAAAGTTTATCTGCAACGGGATCATTTATCCCATAGTATCGGTCCTTGATGTTCTGGTCTGCCAGGGGATCGTCTGGGTCTGTAGGTTTCTCATGTCTGTATTTTTGAAGACAATATTACAAGCTGCTCTTGTACAATGCTACACTAAAATCAAGTATGCAAGGGTGGACTTCTCTTGCAAAGTGGGGGCTTACATGAAGCAATAAGGGGTAAAGCTTGAGATATATACACAGACCCGAGGATCTAGGAGCATACCTCTCCAAAAATGTGTTTACTTAATTGCTGCAGTTCAGTGACTTCCAGTACAATTTCAACAGTTGGAAGTAAAATAAGCTATTGTTGGGGGAAAGCCCAATGAGTTACGATATATTAATGGATAGAAAACAGTCAAAATTATAATTCTATTACCAGATCAGTTCCATGAACCACTAATTCCAAACATAAAATCTAAAAGATTAAGCCGATATTTAGTCAAAAGTGTAAAGTCTGTGGTTACAGACCAAGTTCTGCTTAGAAACAATGAAACATGGTAAGGTCAGGTGGGATAGGAATTTCCTCTACAGGAATAAACATGGTTCTAGGTAAAGGAGGACTTACAGGTTGTTCTGGCACATTTTTAGTTTAAGATCAAATTTGTTTTTAGGCTATATGTGAATACTTTTCTTAAAAATTAAAGTTCAGTATTTTTGTTTCAGTGGCTTGTTTAACACATCTGCGCATTTGATTTTAAAAATCTGGAAACAAACATTTTACCTACAGAATCGTAAGAGACCCATAAACTGCAAATGTAGTGATAACATTTTCTAACCCAGACAGAGCAAAGAAAAAGAAAAAAAAACTGTTTTCAACTAAGAAACCAGAAAATATTTTAAGTTGATCCACTGTAGCTACAATGTGAAAAACTGACTTTTTTTTTTGAAGAGCACAACATTTTTGTACCTGGAAGTAGTTAAGAAAGAATAATTATGCAGTTTGTTTTATTACCATTGTAAATTATTTCTATATATTGTGTTTCATGGATTTTGAACCATAATTTCAGGTTTCATCTGAAACACCATTGTGCTGCTTTGCTCATAGAGGTTTCCTTTCTGTGGGGATATGCACTTTCTGCACTGTTGTAACCATATATAGCACTAAGCATAAAAGCTCCATCGATGAAATTTTGTGCTACAATATGTTTCTGTAAACAGATTACAAAAAACAAACAGGACAAACATTTCTCAGAATTTTCCTAAAAAAGTGAAGTTGCCATCATTCCACCATGCTTCATTTTGACTTGCATGGCAAACAGGTTTCTCTCTAAATTTGGTGTTTTTAGTACAAGTGTATGACACCTATACCCATGTACATTGTCAGTATTAAACACCAACTTATGCATGCATGCATGTGCTGTTAGTAGCCAACTGTCAGGAAATGATTCTGTGACCATTTAGTTTCATTGTAGGTCGGCTTTTTATAGAAAAATAAAATGTGGGTCCTGATCTCACAAAATCCGCCTCTGGTTATAAAAATTAAAATGTTTTTGTTTTGAGACAGCAACACCTAATGCTACATGTTAATCTACAGCATTATTCCGAGTAAAAAAAGATTCACATTAAAACAAAATGCAGATTTACAGAGGAGCAGGCTTGCTTGTTTGGTAAGAATGAAAAGACTTCCTGCAAAAATCTGAAGATTACTGTTAACTTCCAAAATAACAAGCAATTTATGATTACCAGTGAAAAAGCACCACCTGGGTTAATTTCAAGGGTACTGCAAAACAATCCCTTACTTTGGATAATTAAACACACAGGGTCATCTCAGTACTACTATTGTGCACACTCGCCTGCTTCAAGTCACAACTGAATCCCTCCATCCAAAAACACGTCATGTTCATGTTTGCTGTCCCCAGTTAACAAAAAAAAGCAAAATAAAAAATTTGCCGACGTCCATTTTACAGACACAGCAAACAGCATCACTGCAAGCTGGGAATTATGGATCTATTAAATGTGAAAAGGTGGACCCAAAGTTTTTCATCTATACTCATTATACAGATAAGATCAAACGAAAAGGGCAGACTGATATATTATTGGTCACAACCACTTTAAAAAAAGTCCAGTGCATGACTGCAAATAGCTGTACTGACCAAGAGATCAATTAATATCCCCATTGACTTTCTGCACTCCAATACCCTACAGTTATTCGATTCTAGCCTTGTACTGCAACAACACGGATGACCCCAATAAGAAGAGTTATCTCTTGTCCCAATTGTCCCTCCTGTCTTGCAGTGTTAACTAGCCACACCTCTCAAATCAGGGGGTGGAGCACCAGGTATTTTGAAAATAATTCACTAAGAAGCACTGGTATATCACATCTTAATAATCAAAGCAGAACTAAAAGTATAATCCTTAGTTTTTTAGTACTACACTAAAGAAATGTATGTAACTGTAGATCTAAAGTTCCAAGGCATGAACTAGCAATTTGTTTCTTGCTAAAGAAATTTAAAGCAAACATATAGTTACCTGTACGGACACTCCTCTCCTCTCTTACACTCTCCCTTGACCCAGAAAGAGCAGATGTGTGGACGGTTACGCTTATAGTAAGGAGTGGTCCTGGCCAGTTTCAGCAACATGTCACTGGAACTTGGAGCTTTCCCTAACATCCCTACTGGCCTGGTCCCATCCGAGTTCTGAATCTGTTCCACACAAAGAAAAACAGAAGTAATCAGAACAAAAACTAAGCAAAGCAGAATGTTTTAACCTTACCCTAAAATGGTCAACAATATAATCTATTGGTATCCATGTCTAGGACCATGTAGAAAATAGAATGATTCTGTTTTTTCATAGGAGACAAAAAAGTGGAAAGTACTGTTTGTTTTTAAAAACAAAATATATTCAGGCTTATTTTAAACAGTACGAATGTATGCATCCTTTTTCATAAAGCAGTACACCTGGAGCCAACACACAAGTACATATGACAACTTATTTTGATAAATAGAAATAGCTGTAACCATGCAGTTTGTGTTAATTACTTGTCTCACATTCAATATAATTCAGTTATCTCTTAGTTTAAATGGTTAGTTTACAGATAAACTCAGGTAACACAAATAACTAAAGTGCAAGAAATGCCTAGATTTTTGGAAAGATATTATTCCATGTTTCTTTTCTGAATTTTAGGATGAATTTACTGATGACCCGTAGAAATCTCATGCATTACATTTTGTTTCTACAGATAATTCTCATGTAACTTAATACAATCTAACAATGTTCTTCCATTCATATACATTCAGGAAGTATCCACAATTTTAATGTGTATTGATAGAAGAAAAGCATGTTAAAAGATTATGGCATTTAGTAAACTGTTATTCTTTGAAGAAAAAGTAATTACCTCTCGTTCCATGTTCTGAGTGTAATATTCTTTGTTCACATCTGATTTTGGCATTTCATCTTTGATTGATAAACCAGTGTCACGAACTTGAATTGGCAAGCCTAAAATATTTAAAAGAAATTAGTTAGATTTAACAGTTTCTGACTAGCCGTCTTAAAACTGAAACTATGAAAAAATCTGTTTACTAGCCAAGAACAAAAAGGTCTACAATATACCATATTCAAGGTCTAAGAGACACGTCTGGCATACATTCTTCAGCTTGCTACAAGTCTGGCACACTTCCGTTTTCTTAAAGCGCATCCTCACACCAGGGCACCAGCGAAACACAGTGAAGGGTCTGGCACAGATCTAAGAAAAAGACAAAAGCAAACAATTCTGATTAGCCTGCTTCAGGAAGTAAAAGCTGAATTCATGAGTGGATCTGAACAAACTAATTCCTGACTAGGACAGGAACTATCCCTGAGACCTTATCCCACCTTACCCTATTACTGAAGTCAAGCAAAATGATATTTAGACAAGCCAGAAGTACAGCCTCTAAGGCATTAATAAGATGCACTAAGTGGTTTAGTATAACAATTCCTGTAGACCCAAGACATCACAGCAGTACAATCTTCTGCTAAACCTTTTTTCAAATAATACTTTGTATATGGTGTAACAGTACGGGAAAAGTGGACATTTTAGATAAGTCACGTTAAAAGAAGCATGCTTCATTGGATTTTATGGAAGTGCTAAATCTTTATTAACCTAAAAATAACAGCTGTGCATAAACACTCTGAAAAAGGTCATTTCAGAGCAGCTGAAAAACCTTGAAAGGAGTCATTAAAATTTCATCTTTGAGAAAAAGTAAAGACACATTCTTCAAGTCCAGAGCAAAAAAAAATGTAAAAGGTCTCTAGACAAAAAGAACAAAACATATTTGCACAACCGTACCTTGCATTCCTTGCCATACTTCTCTTTGGTCTATAAAACAAAAATATGCATACACATTTAAATAGTTGGATAACACGAGGTATTAGCACTATTTTCAGTTTTTGTTTAAAAAAGAAATGTAAAAAGACTTTCATGCATCATAAATAATGACTGTGTATCCACATTTACTCTTGTTAGCTTTTAGAGTATACATCTTCTTAAGTCCTAATAAAAACAAATAGTGAAAATGTACTCAAAAGAATAAGATTTCTGATAAAGTGTGTAGAAGCATTCCAACCATTGAGTCTAGTGCAGACACAGGGTTATTTGCTTTAAGAATACTATATAAATCAAATCAAAGTTTATTTATCAAATGCACAACAATACAGTGTGCAGCAGTAGTTGCTGGCAATTAAATGTCTTTTCTGCAAGCTCACAAAAATCACAATATTAAGGTTACAGAAATTGAAAAAAAATAAATATGAATAGAGCTGCTATGTGTCCATGGTGTGTGCAATGTATTATGTACTAGTAGTGCAGTATGCTGAATACAGTGAAAACTATGTCCATGTAGCCATTACAGGTGATTTGCTAAAGGAGCTGCAGGTTGGCTATTTAGCAGTCTTATTGCCTGGAGGTAGAAGCTGTTCCATAGCCTGTTGGAATGTCAAAACAGTACAAGCATACTGCATAACCACATCCCAATACAAGGTTAAAAACATACAATTATACAAAAAAAGTTGAGAAAAATATAAGTGATAACTATTTTATACAGATCATATACAGCGGTGTGAAAAAGTACACCCCATCAAAAGGTTTGTCTTTTTTTACATTTTCAGACAAAAGGATATTTGATTGTCATTTCAACAATACTGATGAAGGTGATCTAATTTTTAAAAATAAGATTGAGAAATTACATTTTGCACTCATTTGTACTATATAAACAGAAATGCAATTTCCTTGTGCGGAAAAAGTTAGTACACCCCTACCTTTATCATTGCATCAAATGCCTAAAATTAGAATCAGGTGCACCAAAACAGGTGCAAATGATTAGAACATCATTAGAGAGTAACTTGGAGGACACTGCCTTCTATAAACATCAGAAATGTATAGCCTGGTTTGGACTTAGCAATTGAGGTCTGTGGCTACATCATGCCAAGATCAAAAGAGCTCAAAAGAAAGATGGTTGATGAGTCTGGCAAGGGTTTTAAAGCCATTTCCAAGCAATGTGTAGTCAAATTTGTAGAAGGAAGAAGCCTGTGCTCTCAAAAAAGAATACAGATGCACGACTGAAGTTTGCCAGACAACACCTAGGTGAACATCAGGACTATTGAAACAATGTGCTCTGGATGGATGAGACAAAGGTAGAGCTGTTTGGCCACAATACCAGACATCATGTTTGGCGAAAACCAAATCTGCCTTTGACCAAAAGAACCTCATACCAACTATAAAGCATGGTAGTGGAAGCAATATGGTTTGGGGCTGCTTTTCTGCCTCAGGGCCTGGCCAGCTTGCCATCATAGAGTCAACCATGAATTCCACATTGCACCAGGGAGTACTTGAGGAGAATGTGAGGCCATCTGTCAAAAAGCTTAAGCTGAACCGTAAGTGGACATTGCAACAAGACAATGACCCAAAACACTCAAGCAAATCCACAAAAGAATGTCTCAAAAAGAAGAAATAGAGGGAAATGGAATGGCCAAGTCAAAGCCCAGATCTTAACCCCACAGAAATGCTGTGGGGGGACTTGAAGCAGGCAGTACATGCAAGAAAGCCCTCAAACATCACACAGTTGAAAGAGTTCTGTAAGGAGGAGTGGGCAAAAATGTCTCCAAGTCGATGTAGGCGAATGATAGACAATTACAAGAAACGCCTACAAGAAGTGATTTCTGCTAAAGGGGGCAACACCAGCTAATGGAGCTAGGGGATTAACTTATTTTTTATACAGCACACAAATGCATTTCTGACTTTTTTGTAGAATAAATGATTGCAAAGAATAATTTTCATTGTTATTTGTTAAATTACATCAACTGTATCAATACTGTTGAAATGAAGATCAAATATCCATACATGCAAATATGTTGAAAAACACAGACCTTTTCATGGGGTGTACTAACTTTTTCACAGCACTGTACATCTGGGGAAAAACAAACCGTTTTACACATACCATGCGAATGTACGGATTTTCTCCAAGGCATGTCTGGCAGAGAATGGGAAAATCCTACAAAAAGAAGTTTCAGATAATTAGTTATATTAAGCTCTGCTGACCCTAAACGCTCACCTTATAATAAATAGTATATATATATATTAAAATTCTGAATAAAGTAAGAAAATTTTAAAAGATTTAAAGCTCGAGAATTAAAATAAAGCATCAACTCACACATATATATATGAAGGGAAAACTGTCATTCATTTGAATTCTAGTTCACTTTAGTTTTTACTTTTAGAAATATGTACAGAATACCAGTTTTTCAGCCAGCAAATGTTAAGGCTGATAGTAATAATACTGTTTCACAAGTAAAACTATTACATAAACACAATGAACAGTATAGTATGGTATTAATGAGGAAAGAAAAGATTCTCGTTAAAGTTGATTTAATTGTGTACGTTGTTTCTACTCTTTAATAACAAAACATTAATAGGTGTATATAAGGACAAGAGTGAACAGGACATTATGCATTATGATATTGAATCCCGACCTTCAATCCAGAAGACAAAATAAATAAAAGCCCATAAAGGGAAGAAGTGACTTTTCATCTTAACCTCTACAGCAGTTGCAACAAGGGAACTGGATACTCTAGTCTGCTAGTTAAATTTCCATGGGGTATCAAAACCCCCGTACAGGCGGATTCTAAGCGGTAAAACATGTAGACCATTACATGATTAAAAACAAACTTAAGAGACATTTCTCTCTGTGTATCATAAGACATTAAGCCGTCTGAATGGTGTCCATTAGCCTAGTCTCAGAATTACAGTCATGCATTTTCCAAGAGTCAAGAAACATTTATGCTGCTATTTCACAGGACATGGGAGATAAAACATAACTATAAGTGTGCCACTTCAAGATAGAAAATATTTTTTAAGATGTCTGTCCATGTTTCCAAGTTAGTTTTTTTCCGTATCTGTCCCAATTCACCTTTTTAGCCAGGTTATATACTGATGCACACTTCACAATATTGATCAGTTATAAACCCAAAGAAAGGCTTTGCAATGCATCACAAAGCAATATGAACATACTTTTGTTAACACAGGGGCACCATTCATTCCAGTATAACCAATGAAAACCAATGTTTGTGACTAGAAGGCACACACGAACCACCTACTATTCCGAACGGTGTAAAGTAAGGCACTTCACATTCCAGTTTATTTTACAGCTTAAATGTACATACTGGCAATTGTAGACGTGTTTTGTCGTTACATTGTGTTTTCTATCGGTATGTTTTAGTATGCTTTTAAGTAATTATGCAATAGACACGTCTAGCAAGCATCCAGAGTGTGTGTGCTTACAAAAGTGTTTACCGGTTTTACAGCAGCAGTAAAGCAGAAGTTGTACGAAAGGTGACACATTTGCTATTCCTTGACCATCAGTATTTAAATCCCATTTACTGCGACTGCTGAAGAACAGCTTTATGAAAGTTGTTAAAGAGGTATTTGCGAACATCGCCGCAATGCAAATACGAACAGGACAGCATCACTTCACAAACACTTCTAAAGGGATTTTTCCCAGCACATCCCGCACCGCTCATCTATACAAAACTATATTGAATTCAACTTAATACCGGGTATGGGACAAACCACCGGACTGGCTACTTGTCCTTTATCAGCGATTAAAGCAGGCTCTCTACACATACCGGCTGCTACTACGGCAACACAAAACGCCTTTAGCCTCTGTAACTTTCGCCTGCGATTCATCCGTTCAAGGCTTTTTACAATATTTCTATGGGGGCCAAATCGTGTAGGCCTAGCTTCTTTCGTAACTTTTCTTTCTCTGTACATAATGATTATAAAAAAACGTTACTGAGGGACATTATCCGTGTCAATATACATCTATTCGCCCATCAATTGTGTACGAAGTTCAGAAATCAGAAGATTTGGTAAATATTTTTTGTCTGAACACGAAAATGCTATACTCACTACTAACCACTGCATGTTACCACAAAATTATGCACGCTTTTGTTGCAATAATCCACATAGAAAGCGTGCCGCTTTAAAACACGCTTTATCATTTTCACCAGCAAAAAGCTCTTATACAACCCTACAAAAAAAAAACACAGTTTGATTTTAAACATACCGCGTCTTCCCAGTTTTGTCTGTTGTAAGTGTTGGCTCCCAAAGACGTCGCCATTCTTAGAGATATCCCACAATTCTCTGAAAGACCAACCACCCGCCTCTATCCCACAAGCCTCGGAGTTCTCTCAGTGTATGACGTCATTAAAACGTTATGGTAATCACCCTAGTGGTATTAGGAGTTAGTGCTTTTCGGAAGTGATGATGCACAAATTTCCTATAATTTCCTATAAACTGTGACTTGAAAACTGATCCACCTAAAATAATATCGTCGTTATATGTCTATGAAAACGTAGAAGAATTGAAAGACAAAATAAATAATTATTGTTATACCTGATAGAAGGAATATAAATAAAATATTTTAAAAGGAGAAAACTGTAAAAATATGGTACATAGCTACATTTAAAGGGGGGTATTTCAAAATATTGTCATTATGCACATAAAGTCTGATTTTCCCAGTCAGTATGTATTTTTTTTAATAAAATGACTTGCAATTGTATTCAAAACTGCTTTCTTAAAGATACATTACATTCATACCAAAGGCATATTTAACCACTCATTTACTTAATTGTTCATTACCCTCTTTAATTTTAAAGATTAAACCTGTTCAATCTCATGTTTTCTCAAAACCACTATTTTGAATGATCACTAAATACAAAGCACATAAAAGCTTTGTTTACTTAAAATTTAGTGTCACCTACCTGCAAGTTTCTCAGAAAGTCCTGCAACTTTGGGAGAATTATGGATAGGGGAGGGAGGACAAGAGTCAAAAGGATCCGAGAACCCATTCGTAAGCATTTGGAGAACAAGAGCTGTGGAATAACTCATAAATCAGAAATGTGTATTATACTTGAACATATTCTAATAATCTAGATACAGTATATGTGTGTGTACAGCATCTCAATTCTGTATCAATCTCATCTGTAAGGGTTAAAAGAATATAATTCATTCCCATGCGATACCTAGTATTTAAGTGACAGAAAAACATTAAAATTTATGTTTGCTTTTAAATTCACCTGGCAGCACCACAGAACTGGTTTACAGTTCAGTAGGAAATTTGAGTTGAATTGTAAACTCCACAGAGGCAAGGGATTAGCTCCACTGGAGAATGGGGCCTTGTGTTTATCCACTGGGTAATAATAATCAGTACATAATGGGAGACAAACAATGACAATGTTGTTCTCAAAGTGTCCATTGAAGGCATCAAGTTTGTGTACCCAGAGGAAAAGAGAGGGGTGTGGACGTAGAGAGTAAAGCATTCAGAGAAAAGCTCAGGATTAGCATAGCCCTTCGGCGTCCATGTTGGTGCTAGAGTTCTGCTTTTAAGTGGATCTCCCTTGGTTTACATTGTATTGGTGCTCCTAACCGCACTGGTCAGAAAAAAAACAATTAGCAAGTTGATGATGTTAAAGATTAGAGATCAACACTAATGGAGACATAAGCCTCTCCTGTTTATTTAAAAGCACAGGCATGGCCAATGGCGGTAGAAAGGTATTTTCACTGCAGCAGTCAAGAGACATCCGTTTATCAAACAGATGTACTGCATATGACATAAAGGGTGAAGTACTTGAAAATGGAATGACTGTGAAATACAGCCAGTTCTGTGCAATGAAAAATAATCTTTTCCCAGTAGAGAGACTCAAAGAACAGTACCCTTTTTACTTATGTATTTTTTTATATCATTTCCCACTACAGACTCTGAAGTGTCTGTAATATACTGCATACTATGATCTCATAAAGCTACAGAAGGTTACTGCTGTGTGATGTCTCATTACTCCAGGGTTTGGTAACCTAGAAATAGGAAATAATGTCTGCAGAAAGCTTGAATAGCAAGACTCATAAACCTGTGACCCTGCCAGGCTCCTAAACAGAGATATTCAGAAATTAAACTTTGGCAGTTATTCCACAAAGAAATATATTGCCAGTACTATGAATTTTGATTGAACATTTAGGTTGAATTTACAAAGATGTTTTGTACAAGACATTGTTATATTTACAGTATTACAATGTCATTCCATTAAAATAAATGCCTTTCAAAGCTGTTATAACATCAACAAGCATCTTAATTATAACATTATAACTTGTAACAATTTGTTTTGTAAAAGTGGTTTTTGAGAGCTCTTGGGATTGTACACGTCTTTGAATTATAACTTTTAGGAGGTGTTTTTAGCTTTTAAAAGTGTAGCATAGCACCAGAGAAACATAATGTATTATTATTTTAAATATACATTTCAGATTTTAAAGTAGAAACACTTAATATCTAGTCACAGAATTTGTTAGATACCTTTAAATAATAGTTTTAAATTCTCTTGATATTGATTTTTATTATGTATATATCTGAGTACACTGGTAGAAAGATTTATCTGCTTTGTTTGTATTATACAGATTTCAAGCGGGATGTTGTATTACTAGACATATTAGAGAAATTGTTTGCTTTCCACTGGGAAACACTGAGAAGCATAAAAAACAATATTTCCACAATGAATCTAAATATTACTAGAAACGTCAACAAAAAGATACTGAATTTGCAATTCACTTTTAAACATTATTTCAGAGCCATAGCTTATATGTGTTTTGTTTACATGGAAGAAAGTACCCTATAAAATGCACGTCTATTAATTGTCTACAGAAATTATTTTGCCAAGAATTCATATTTATCTCACAGATACTGTATACAGGTCCCAAAAATAAGATTCTTTTAGGGGACAAAATCTTAAAATACTATACATAGTGGCTTGCTTTCATATTTCAATTACAAATTCTTTTTAGTGTCATAGTGTCATTAATGTGAATGTTCAGAATTTGGAAATGGGTCTAATATCTTTGAAAAGTAATTACAAGTCTTCTTTTTTAAAGTAACATTAGGTAAAAGAATGTGCTGCTCTTTTTTATCATTCCAATCATCTTTCA
Organism: Lepisosteus platostomus; assembly: GCF_059453375.1. Classification (NCBI taxonomy): domain Eukaryota; kingdom Metazoa; phylum Chordata; class Actinopteri; order Semionotiformes; family Lepisosteidae; genus Lepisosteus; species Lepisosteus platostomus. Next base: position 34,943,889 of record NC_142623.1, read on the forward strand.
TGTATTAAAAAGAAATACATTTACTGACAAAAATGCAGAGAGATTATTTTATTTAATACAACTCAAATGAAAGCTCGGGTGACTTCCTTGAATGTGAAATTTTGAAAATTTCGACAAAATACTCTAAAAACATTTTGCCTAAAATAATAGTAGAAAGCTTTACATTGCACAACCACATAACCTGGAAAGAAATGAATTAAGATTTGAAGATAAAATGCTTTTATGCTACATAAATGTTTTTCATTTGAAAAGTCTCATATCTCTAAACTTGCTGAAGCACGAAGATTTTTTCATGCGTAGTAAACCAGGATTGTATCATCTTTTGCCACTTGAGACAGCTATTTGGCAACAAAGAAAATACAACTTATGAATAAGTGAATGTGTACCTAATAAACCGCTTATGGAAGTGGGTACTAATTGGAAACACAATGTATTTAGCTAATTCGCAAATCTACAGATATTGCGGTAATCTTGTCTTTTGTGTTAGACAAGGGCTAGTTATCTTTTGCTATATTCTCCTGAGTCAGCAGCTATATCTTCCTGCTACACACAACTAGCACACAACTAGCAACCCACTGAAACTAAACCTGGCTAGTACCTGCATGGAAGACCCAACACTCATCCCAGGGCATTTCTCGAAAAAAGAGTAGGGGTGTTACCAATCATGGCCTCCTAATAATCTCAATCTATGAATTGGTTTCAATACGCTCTCCTCCCCACTGAAAGCTGATGTGTGGTGAGCATACTGGTACACTTTGGCTGCTGTTGCATTATCCAGGTGGGAGCTACACATCGGTGGTACAGGAGGGAAGTCCCCATTACCTGTTAAGGTAATTTGACTGGAGTGTCCAGAAAAAGTGCTATATACTGTAAGTATAAGGATTATTATATATATTATATGATTTATATTGTATCACAGGTCACACTAATCTTTTTTTTAATCACTTTGCTGGATGCTGAAAACAAACATCCATTACAGTGATTAGACAGTTTATCAAGAGCCCTACCTAACAGCGTTGGACTACACTTAGATATTAAAGTGAATTGTACTTTGTTTGCCATGCCTGCCACAAGGCAAGATCATGTGGGAGAATCTCCACCATCTGTTGTGGTTTACACGCTTGTCCAATTAGGTTCTTTCTCAGTCTATCACCAGCATTTGGCTGACACAAGTTTGCTCTGTGGCAGATGTTTTCATTTATGATAGTCACTTCACTCCAGTTAGGCCCTATGACAATTAATGTCAGAGGAAAGTATATGATCATACCACTCTTTGCCTACTTAGTGGTAATCCTTTATACAGTGGTAACCCATTTTTTAGCAGTACAAACCCGTCTTTCTCAGTGATTCAGACTGACCATCTTTATATATGGTGTGAAAGAAACTTTCTTCCATTGCAATGAAAGATGAAGTGTCTGTAAGTGAAACCATTGGAACTGATTAAAAAGTGTCTACACTTTAAAACGCCAAAGTTGCAGTCAAAATAGTGTTTTTCTCAAAACTTTAACATGTATAAATGATAAGCTTGTGATCCTCCTACTTTTGTTCACCAAAAGTCACCATGCAAAAATATAAATTCCACAACTTACTTCAACTTAAAAGGCTAGGCGGTAAGGAACATAAAATGCAAATGCATGGCCTTAGTCAGAGTAAGGCCGTGATGCTTCCAAGATATAATTGTAACACTTACTACATAACAGAAAAAGGACATCCTTTTCCCAGTTGTACATTTTTTTAGTTTTCAAATAATGCAGGATCTCTTTTTCTACAGTGATTTTCAGGAAATGACTAAATGAATGGCTTATTTAAATCCCTTTGGAACATCAAACACCTAAATCACATTACCAATATCCCTTTTAGGCTGAAATGATGATTTGTCATACTCGTAATGATCAAGTCTATCCCTGGACTCCAGGAGTCATTTCCCTCAAGTGTTTCCATTGCATATTTGTATATTATAATTTAAAGAGTGTAAAACAATGGAATGTCCACAGGTATACTTCAGTAATGTCTTCATTGCCTTCCTCTAGTGCCATCATTGAACTAATAAACCTTTTTAAATTTTCCGTACAAGATTGGATGTTGAATAAAAAAGCTTTCATCTGTAGATATCTTGTTTTGAGAAATGATTTATAAATATCATTAGGCCCCATAATAAACTGGAGAAGAACGTCCTTGTGTCTATGCCCTTAGTGGCTGCCTATTCTCCTGACTATTCTGCTGCAATACCCCGACACTGAATTACATTGGTAACAGAATCATAAATGATTATGTCTGCACCCTTAGTGAAGGTTTCATTGCCTTACTTCAAAAACATTGCTTCTTTTAAATGAACCAAGAACACGAAGAGTGACATTGTCACATGAAGAGGTGTCGGCTTATGAGTGGGCAACGTGAGTCACTGTCCGGGGCATTTGGGCCAGGAGGGTGTTAAACTGCAAATTCAAAATTAAAAAAAAAAGTTTGAAAAGTTCAGGTGAAAATGAACTGGTACCTGTAACGATGGAGCAAAGATTTTTTGACAAAATCTGGTGATGAGGGCTTAGCATGATTCAGAAGAAGAAGAAGAAGAGAATCGGGGGGCTTTTTTCCCTAAGACAGGTCTGGAAAGTGAAATAAATGGGTTGAATATACTGGGTGATGTACATTCTATTGTCTAATAATGTTCTTATTCACTTCCTTTCAGTAAATCCATGACTACAAACCCATCATTTGAAATCATAACCTCCTCAAGATCACCTCTTCAAAGAGTGAGAAATATTATGCTTCGTTTGCAGGCTTCTATTTTGAAATTATTTCAGGATCCTTAATGGCTGTAAAGGTCTGGTGATCAATCCAAGAAATCCATACATAATGTTAATCAGTCAGTCCATATAAAAGGAGCTGTTACAGAATAGCTATAATGCCAATAATACAGTTAAAACCTATTGTGCTGTGAACCATGTTCTCATGAGGCATATCTTATTAGATAATTGTAAAAGTTTTTTTGAGCTCAGTAAAAGCTTTTCATAAAAGACGCTTGCCAATAAAAATGACTCATCCTATCTACTAGCTCAGAAAAATGTTATTTGAGGTTATGTGATGCATGTGGTACTAAACAACTTCTTTGACATTCAAAAGCAGGACAGAATATAGCATTTACCACACACTTTTCTAGCTGATAAGCAAAAAACAATTTGTGAACCTCTCTTTGGTATTGTCCTTAAACACATATGTGGTTTACAACTATTGATTTATAAGGCATTTAGAAAATGTGTTTGAGGAGAGGATGATATTTATATTTAGCTTTTTTTCCATGAACAGCACCTACAGTAGGAGAAAATAAAATAGAATTTAATAGGATTCATTTTCAAAAAAGGGGCACAAAACATTTTGATTTTATATTTTAAAGCTGCAAAGAAACTGCAGTTCTTTGCTCCCTGCAAAGAATATTACAAGATTCTTTCCTGATAATAATCTAGCATTTTTAAGTCAAAGGTCAAACTGCATATTAACCAAGTCAATTTCTTTGCTATCTGCAGTATGTCCAAAATTCAGCAGCCAGAATCCTGACCAGATCTAGTGCAAGTGTTCACATTACTCCTATCCTGGAGTCCTTGCACTGGCTTCCGGTCAAATTCCGCGTAGACTTTAAAATCCTCATGCTCACCTATAAGGCTTTACATGGCTTGGCACCTCAATACCTGTCTGAACTTTTATCGCCCTACTCCCCACCTCGCAACCTCCGCTCTTCAAATTCTGCCCTCCTTACTGTCCCCCAAGCCCGTCTACATTGTATGGGCGACAGGGCCTTCTCCTGCTATGCCCCCAAGCTCTGGAACTCCTTGCCCAAGGATATTAGAGAGTCACCTTCTCTAAACTCCTTCAAATCCAGACTCAAAACCCTCCTTTTCAGAAAAGCCTTTACTTAACTGGTTCCATTCTTCACCCCTCTGCTCTTCTTAATACCATCTTCCACGGTCTCCTCTATTGTTATTGTTGTATTGTTGAATTATAATTGTGTCCTGTCTTGTGAAATTTTCTTATTTATTGTTGTAGTCTTCTTATTTATTGTTATTGTCATCCTGTAAAGCGCTTTGAGAAGCCACCTTTAAAGGCGCTATATAAAATAAAGTTTATTATTATTATTATATTATTTGCATTCTCTACAAACGTATGGTCTGAAATAAAACAAAGCCATTGTCTTCGGAAAAAAATAAGTACCTAAATCCTGAAAGCATCGGTATCATAATGGATTACAAAATAGAACTACAAAAACATATCAGCCATTGAACATGGGGAACAAAAAAAGCAGAGATGCAACAGCAGGGGCTCAAATAAATATGGCTCCTAATTAAAAAGTTGCTTTTAATATTTCTGGATCTAAGCTAAAGGGTAATAACACTGACTTTCTGGTGGTGAAGTCCAATTAAAGACTAATGCTCCGTTCCCATATGAAAAAGTTTTACCCGAACCCAGAAGGCTGTGTAGATAAGGAAACTATAGACCTTTGGCAGTTCTTTGTAATGCTGTCTACAAATGGATTTTTCTCTTGGACTGGTGAACTAGATGATTAATTGGACCACGGGGTTACAGTGCTATCTAGGTCAGGCTCTGTTCCTTCACACACTTTGTAACAGAAACAAGAAGCTCTCATTAGTCTTGGGGGGCATACATTGTTTGACTTCTCCACTGCTAGTTTAACACTTACGTGATCTGACAAAAGCAAATCAGTAATAGGTGCCATTATTGCGAAGTAGGGCAAAGTGTAGCTCACAACCATAGAAGAGCAGGCTGGGTACCAGATTGGTTGCATGCAAAATTAATGCATACAGGGTTTGCAAATTATGTGAGGGGGCAAAATCCTTGAGGCTTGGAGTATGATGTCAGTGTCCTGACCCAGTAGTGTCAGAATGCATTCTTAAACGGGTCACAAATCAGAGACCTAAGCCTACAAAATTGACTTTTAATCTGCGGGCTCAACTCTTGAGAGTGAAAATGAGTTCCAGTGCTTCAACTCACATCTGTGTGAGTGCACTGACATGATCTGTTTCTCTTTCATTATAAGCAATGTTTACACAGAACTCTTGTGAGCATCCCAATACCTAGCTTTTTCATGTGATGTTTGTTAAAGCTATTGTAATAATTTTGCATACAGTGATTTTCAATTCAGATGTGCTCAGTGGTTTAGGTATGCTCAAAACAATTAGGCATACAAATGTAGAATCCTGAATAAACATCTAAGAAATACATTTACCAGGTATTGAACATAACTGCAGAAGAAAAGAAAACACGACTTCATATAAGAGTCACTATATTTAATTCCTCGTCACACTTAAATTGGGTGAAAATCTTCCACTGGCGACCACGCAATTATTATTTTATTTGGCTGAGGCTTTTATCCTAAAGTGATCTACCTCAGCATGTACTACACAAGAATCTCTTGTGTTTGAGTATTTGAGAGGACAAGAACTCCCCAACACTGGGGATCAACCTCCAGTCTTCTGGATATGAGTCCAGCATCCTAAACTCTACTCCCTGCCATCTGTTAAGCAGTCTTGAAATAGCAAAAACAAAAACCTGAGATTATCTTGTAAAATGAAATGTTCTATATAGGTAAAGACCTTGCCCTCTTACAATAGCTGTATCAGTTCAGTCCTTGAATGCATCCTAATAAAACTGTTGTAAACCTAGAAGTAATCTTAACCGTTTTTTTTTCATAAACTATGTCATTTCATACTTTGCTCCCATTTGCTTTGAAAAATGTGGTCCTTTTCCAGACATTCCGAGTGGAAACTCCAGCAGCCAAACCCTCGGAAAAGAACGATGATGTATGGATTTGGAAGTGGAGCACATCATACATTCAGGCGATCTAATTTAAAACACATGGATCTGTGTAAACTTATTAGAAAGAAAGGCTTACGCGTTTTTTATTCTTTTTCGTCGAGGGCACCATATACGTTTTGCTATAACACTAGTGCTACAATATAATATTTATAACAGATGTGGGTAATAGGTGCAGGGCAAATGAAAAAAAAAACACCCTCTCTAGGACGACAGTAAATCTACACCTCCCTCAACATCACCACACACTCTTTACCGGTTTCTGCTGTATGACATGCCTGTTGCAAAGCTGATTTAAGCGCTTCGATAACGCACACATCGAGCAGGGGACAATCCGAAGAAACATCAGAAATAAAAAAAACACTCCTCCCTTTCTCATTCGCAGCACACAGATGGTTAACTTGGCTGCGCCGATGCCCTCTAGCGACCGTTGAGCGTTTCTTTCTCGCTGTGTGCTGCAGAAATAAAAAGAGACCTTCTCACATTTCTCCCACCAGACCAGCCAGCAACACAAAACCGGGACCTAGCGGCGAGCCCCGTCCGCCTCTGTGAAAAATCTGCAGGCACCCCAACCCCCAGACGGCGGAGCTTGCGGGTCGAGCGTAGCTAGAACGAAGCGTTTCTTCTTTTTTTATCGCTTTAGACATAGCTGGTGCTAAGGGGTAAGTACTACACTTATCTTGTAATAAGTACGAATGTTTTTGTTCTTAAGCCACTCTTGTCTCTCGGTATGTATGCGTGACTCGGTGCTGGTGTGACGAGTCACCCCGGGCTCGGCCAGTGTGTGAACGAGGAGAAGAAACCGCTCGGCCTGACAGACTCCTGGAGAGAAACGGAAGCCTGGAATTAGAGTGGAGGTTCTCCCCTGATTTGGGTTGCCCCACATATGGGGTACATTAAGGGCTGTTCCCGCAGAAGTCGATGGAGAAAACGGGTCAGGGACAACTAGAGCCTTGCACCATACGGATTCTTGGCATACAACTGTAACTGCCTGCTGTGGTTTGAATGTGCGGTGTGAGAATTTTAAATGGCATGCTTACTTTGTAGAACTGAGAAGAAATGCGAAGCACAGGCGGGTCTTTTTACTTCTGTCGGTTTTCAAGTGACTCAACCGAGGGCATAGTTTAAAAAAAATGGATACACGCTGTCGTAGACTGGGGCACGATTAGTTTGGGATTGTTATATAAAAGATGGGTAAGCTAACAGAAGTTCACCATGTTTTTCAAGACACATTCAACATTTTCCCCTCCCCCTCACTAAAAGAGAGGGAACGCCTCTTTCTTTGAAAACATTGAGTATTTTACAGTAGCATAATCGCGTCTTTAACATGACTATAGTTTTGCGTAGTGGGGTGCAACGTGTTTTGTTTGCAGTCGAATTTAGGTCGATAAAACTAGCTTTCACTCTTGCTAGTTGCACTTTCGTGTTGAGGAACTGCAAAGTAGCCTGTAATGAACGCCGATTCTGGTTGCTTTCCTACATAGTAATGGGCATCCTACAAACAAAAAACAGCGTACATTATATTACAAGAAGTTTATAACTGTAAGTATTTAACAGTTAATAAGTATTTCCGGACATTTTAGAACTTACAAGTTACATGTGCAGTGCACCGTGTTGCTTTTCGTCTTATCCGTGTTGAAAGTAGTTGTGATTATGATCAATTAAAAGACGTTAGAGGCAGGGGCAGGATTTGTGCATATCTGTTCAAAATGTGATACATGACAGTAACTCATTACAAACTCTCAGATAAGGGTTGCTTGACATGCAGGGTACAAGCAAGAGATTAGGAGAGCTTCATGCCGTAAATCAAGCGGGTATCTGCACGGTTTGAACTGGGACGGCTCTCACATTGTTGTGCAGGGGACACCCGATGCTTTGCTCATTGAGTGGGTTACTGATGGTGTGTTTGTTGGCTGAGGATCGATCTTTAGACTTGATGACGGTAAGTTTGCAATTTTCACGTTTTCTAAAAGGTCGTTTTTATTTTTGGTTTCAAAGATAAATTACTAAGATACATTTGAAGACTACTGCATCTGCATATGATAGAAGCAGAATAATACTTATAAGAACGGTGTTGCACCTCATTAAGTCCTGTCCAAAGTGTTATGTTTTTTTGCAGTATGAATGTTGTATTAGATAATGTGCAGTTAACAGATGTCTCCATGTTTTTTTTTTATGGTGCATGTTACTCTAACCTTTTCAGAGGCATAGTCGCAGCCATAAAAACAAAATGCGGCTGTCATGAATTCACTGGTGGTGATGTGGTTACAAAGTTTTTGTAGCTGGAGGACCTTGTCCACGAAGACAGCTTCTAAAATATTTAAAAGGTCAGGTGAGATTTACAGCCGTATTAACACTGTTCTGGAGGGCACATCTCCTGAGATCGTTTGAAAGTTCTCAGACACTTGGTCATATATGAGTAATGAACATTACATCAGATTCCTTGAAGTAGTATACCAAAATGTATTTTTGTCTTATACTGTATTAATAATACGTTTTTAATTACAAGCCTAGCATTCACAGTTTTTCACCTTTAGCCTACCTGTGTGCTGGGTATGAGTTTGAAATACCTTTTGGTTGTTTTTATTATCATCATATAGCTCCTATACAGAAGGTCAGTGATTCCACTTTCAGAGCAAGTCTTTTTCAGTAGTAGATGCCCAGGAGGCTTTACTTTTTTCCAGAAATAGTATACATTATTTATTAAAACATCTCTCAAATAGACCAGTCGGGATGTGACTGTTGTTTCAGATTTACAGGTCTTTGTCAATATCTTGGTATTGCAATATGTTTTCTGCTATCAGAAAACAATGCATAGGGGGAGTGGATTTTGGAACATTTCCCACACCCCTGTAGATGCTGATGTAACTGGCTAAGGTGTGCTTACCTGTGTAGAGCCCTGGTGCAGTTCTGGCATAGAGACACATTACATTTGGGGGGGGGGGGGTGATTATATTGTCTTGCTTTGTGGAGGCAACATACTCAGTTTTGTTTTGCCGTTTTTTTGTTTTGTTTGGGAGTATAAAAGAAATATACAGTAAACAACAGGAATTGAGCTAAGTAGATAAACAAAAATTCCCAGTCTGACTCAGCTGTTTCTATAGGTTGTTTTTATGTATGTAACAGGGACCGAGCTAATATGATTCTTGTTTATCTCTTAGTTAATGATAATAGCATTATTTTTTGTAATTTCTTTTTGACTCCCTCAGAAGGCTGGCTCAGGTATTTTTGTAGAACATGCAGTAAAGTTGTTTTTTGTCAAGTGTTCCTTATTGGGATAATACGCTTAGGGAGTGTGATGGAAGTTTACGCCAAGTCTTGTGTATTTTTTGTCCATTGGGGTGCCAAGAAGAGATGTTCACTTTTCTGTTGAGGGTAAGCCTTTCTTTAGATTGAGATTGGACTCAGGCAACCTTCCAATCCAGATGCTTACTAACCCTGCTTAGGCTCTGCTGTACTGCATTGGTTAGTCATATTGGGGTGAATTCTGTTGGATGCACTCAAGTAAATTGAATGTGCTTAGGTTTAAATCTGATCTAAAGACCCTAGAGGTTCTGGGGATTTCGACTTTGTTTTTAGCCAGGAGGTCATGGTATGGTGTTATTTTAAATACAGTTACTTTTGTGATGCATGTATCAGCATAAGGATTTTATTTTCTAAATTTAAAGGTGCTAGAGTGCAGTTTCATTTTATAATGGCTTGGATGTCTACTGTGTACCATAATAGTCAATATCCTGTGCTGAACTGAAGTCTTCTTTTTTTTTCATGAGTCGTGGGTGTATAAGAGATGAGAGCCATGCAGAGCAAATTAAGTTATTAATATGTTACAGCACCTCCATAACAATGTCATTCCTGCTGTCTTTTGTAAATTAATTTTTTATATAAAGCCAGAACGTTCTGATATCTAAGCAGATGTCACGTAGCTGAGATGCAGAATTTTAGGTTAAAGCAAGCCAGCGGGGAAATGTGCTGTCACAGAAACTAAGTAATTAGAAAATTTTAATTGTTGGAGGTGCAGAAACATATGGCTGACTGATTTGTTTTTTTTCCTCAAAGAGGATGGAATCTGGCAGTCTTAGTTTTCAGCATGGTCAGAGCAGGGAGAAGTCAGACTCGGATATACAGTACATACTGTGATCTTTAACTGTTTTTAATTTGGGGGGGAAAACAGTGTCTATGCAGGCATTAAATAATGTAACTGCGCTTATGTTCAAGTAGTTTGTCAGACGTTTTTGAAAAAAGTACATTTTCTGCCATTTTCTGTTTCATTCTCTGTCCTGAAAGTAAAGCATGGAGAAAATGAGTAAGCAGGAGATTTGTAAAACTAATCCCAAGAGGAGCAGGCCTTTTAACCTTGAACGTGGTAACTCTACTTGAGATTCTGAAGTATCAAATTTGACATAATTTTGGAAACCTTTGTAGACCTTTAATGGAAAAATTGCACAAACATGCAGTACTCCGTAATGATATGTACACACAGGAGCACAGCTGATTTGGTCATTGTAAAGAAAAAAACAGGTGTCCATGAATACAAAAGCCAAGCTTAGTTATGGCAGTATATGCATTAAGTAAATTAAAATGTATGCACTAAATATTACAGTTCCCTGCGATTTAAAATCCCATTTTATTTTTGTTAAATTCCTTATTACACAACACTCCCTCCTCAGCAGATCTTCAATCAATACCATTGACTCAGTTTTGAGAGAAATAGATACTGTAAGATTTAACAAGACCAGCAGAAAGCTTCATTATTCTGCTGACAACTGGAGTGGCAAAACCGAATACTGCTTTGCTATACTTGTCCCAATTATTGTGAAATGAATAATTAAGGTTCTGTAGTTGATTTTTAAGCTTGGAACTTGGCATTTCCATTTGGTAATGAGGAGACTTATGGTTCAGTCATCTGCTGCATGGACTGGACTAGCGAGTGGCTTTGGCATAATGTGCTGACTTTAGGGAACTGCTGTATATAACATTAGCTCAAAATTAAGGACTTATTTGAATTGTCTGGGCTTTGTTTTTCACTTGAGATCGGAAAATAAGATTTGAAATAATTTAAAATTAAGTCACTAATAATGAGTTAGCCTTCTGATTTTTATCTGACTGCACTGGTCATTGTTACGTTGCAAACTGCGACACCAGTTTTATTCAGCGTTTTATTTTTCTTCTTCTGGATTGTAGAACGTTTGTTTGTTTCCCCCATTATGGTTGTTTCATTTTTATTTTAAAATCTGACCATGGTTTCAAATTGGTTCAGCAACACAAGCTCTTCAGGTATTGATACTGCTGTTAGGGGAGAACGTTATGTTTTCAGTGTATATGATCTGTGTGAGTGTTTTAAAAACGGGCATAAGCACATCTTTATGCCAAAGTGTTTCCCTTAATGAAATTGTGATTGTTCTACCAAAATGGGTGTTTTTGATGGAGGAGTAAGTGCTGTACCACTGTTGAAACGGTTAGCTTCTTCAGTTGGGTGCTTAGGTAATTGTTCCCACCTCAGATTTGGCTGACTAAAAAGATGTAAGTATTTTTTTTTCTCCCTTACAACACTATTCGTCATGCATGAGATGTGAAATAACTTTAGGTGTATCTGCCTGTTGTGTTTTCAGATTTTACTTGGTTGAAGTTTCAGTAAAAAAAAACCCCCAATAACAGGGAAGGTTTTCTTTTTACAAGAAGACAGGCAAGGACTTGCAGAAGAGCCTGTCTGTGCTTATAGCAACATGGATAAGAGCAATCCTGCACTTCCTTCAGGTGGCTGAGCAACAAAGCTACCAGAAAAAAAAAACTACGCAACTGGAATTTGGTAGCTGTCTTCAAACTTGATGTGCCTTCCTTATTTGACAGTTTCATTTATTTTTCTGTTAGTTTTAATTAAAAATAAAGGAATCCCACAAGACTGGGCATTTCATTCTGAAAATGTTATCAGGTAGTTGTCACGATGTGCCAGTAGCCATGTGCATAGTATTAAAATGTTGTCTGCATATTATGTAAAGGGTTTCACATTTTTTCTGGGCTACTAAAATTAAGATACTGTGAAATCATGTTTTTTTTTATTATTTATGGGTTAAGGATCGCTTGCTCAGTTTTAATCGACTGCACTGGGTTTCAAACACACCCTAAGGCTCAGCAGTTTAAGTTTACATTGGACATATCCAGGCAGGGATTAATGGCTTTTATTTATTTTTATAGGAATGGAAATTAGGCATTTCACCAGTCGTTCTAAAATATTATCTCTCTGGTTGCTGCTGCATCATGGCAATGGCAATATTTTACCAACCACCAGACTTCACTCTACAATATGTAAGAACTGCAGTGTGTTACAATATTAAATTACAGGAAAACTTTATTCATTATGAACATTCTTTGTGATGAACAGCCCTTTAAAAAATACTTAAAAACCCACAGCTGAAGATGTAATATCTCCCTTTTAATACCTCTTCTGGTATTTTCAACTGTTTCTGCACAGATGCCTCTCATGAAATGTTAGGACCTTAAATGCTTTTATGTGTGAAAATACAGATTTTTTTTCTTTTCTCGTTGTTCAGACCAAACGCACTGTAGTTTGTAGGTTTTTGAGCAAAACGTAATTAAAGGCTGTTGCGCAGTACTTCAAATTCTGTTCTTGGCTGCGGAGCCACAGTAGTGTGATTAACAGGCTCAGTCAGACTTGGAGAAGCAGCTCTAAAAAATGTAGACTTCTCCAGTGTGACGAGCACCCCTGGGATTGTCTCAGTTTACCTCCTCCTGTCGAGAAGCCACAGTGCAGGAGCAACATTTTTCTGAGTTTGAAATCCCATCATTGGGATTTTTTTCCCTTGGAGTGAGGAAATATATGAAAATTGCTTTTTAAAAAAGAAAATGGTATTTGGGTTTCTCGATACCAAAGATAAATGCTGACATATTAGGAACCTGAACTGTGTCATTTACTCTCTTCTGGCTGATTGTATGGCGTTCGCAGTGGAATGCAAATCACAAGGAGGACTTAAAGACTGAAATGAAAATAACAATCTACAGTGCTCTTTATTTGGAAATTGCAACACAATCCACTAAAGTGTGCTTTTTCAAATAAGTGAGTGATCAAAAGCCGTCTTTAATAGCTGATACCTCTTGAGTGTGGTTTATAGGTCACTGGTTAAACGAGTGGTTTATGTCTGCTTCTCAAGAGTATTTTTCCAACTTATTTTAGTGGGTTTAGGTAATCGGCAACGTAAAGTCTGCAAAATTAAAAAAAGGTTTTAATTATTAATCACCCAGTTACATGTGTTTGAGGAATTTTTGAATCAATGCCAAGGACTTGTGCATCCTTTCTTTACAGAGAAGTGGTGTATGTGCCAGTAGTTGAAATTGAAGTGTGCATTGTAGTTCACTAGTCTGACCAACATATAGGCGAGTTTAGAATTGCTTTTTCTAATGACTTGACTTGACTTGAACTTTATTGCCATATGTAACCGGTGCTGGTACAATGGAATTCTTACTTATCACATGAAGACTGTAGGTGACGTCCAGCATTTGTAAATGGTTGCTTTTAATGTTAGGGATAACTTTAGCCCTGGTCAACCAGTCATTGTCTTGGTCAGGAGCAGGCAGACTTTTAAGTTTTAAATGTGCTTTTAAAAGCAAGAGAGGAAGCATAGTCTGTTGCTTGTATTGAAAAATTCAGGTAGTTGTTTGTGTAATGATATCTGTAGAGCACAGATTATTGCAAATCTTAAATGTAGGCCTAATTGGTGATTGGCATATGTCCAAGATTTTCCCCTAAAGGAATTTGAATGTATTTGGCTTTAGTTGAAATCTTAAAGGCAATGCTGTTGGCTACTCTCTAGTGTTACATTATGATTTATGGGTCCCAAAGATCTGTCAACTGGAGAGTATATGACCTTGTATAAAATTATTAGCTAAGCAGATCGTCTGTAGATACTTGTATGAAAAACTGCTTTGTTTTTGATGAAATTGTTTCAGTGGTTGTAATTATTTCTAACGATATCGAGCAAATTAAGGCATGCATAGGCATAATGTGCAGTGAGCACATCCAAAACAGTACCCTTCTTGCTGCTACTGTGTGTGCTTCAGAGTTTGATACATTTTCTGTCTGGACCTTCAATCATATTATTACAGTGCTGGGATGTCACAATGAAAAGATCCAGAGAGCTGTGACAGGACCTCGGTTTACAGTGTTACAGTATGAAATTGCAGGATGCATATGTGCATTGACCGAGGAAGACTGGTCCACTGTAATCCAGTTTGAAATTTAATGTGCTTTTACCTGTAGAATTTATAACTTGTGAACAATCACCCACTAGGGAGAAATTTCTCCTATGGGTGCATTTAGGGCTGGTACTACAGTATGGGATATCCCTGTGTTGTGGTGGGGAGTTAACAAAAGTAGATGGAGGCTTACAGGCTTTCTGAAGAGGCATCTAGATTAAACCTAAATCTCTTGTTTGGTGGTGCTTTTTGGATGATTCTTATGCCTTGAATCCTGTAGCTGCAGAATGATTAATTGTATTGGGACATGGGAGCTTTGTTACAGGGTATTGTGCATTTCATAACGTCAAACAGCTGAATCATTAAAGAAATTGATTCTTAGATAGTTTGGATTAACCTTGGCAGCAGCATGACCACCTTCTGTTCTGAGATCATGTTGGGTCAATACTGGGATGGAAGACCTATGGAAAATTGTATTATTACTATAAGTGGTGTCTGTGAATGAGTAGGTTGAACTGTTCTCTTTTAACCAAAATGTATTAACCCCACCATGGTGACCAGGGATACTTTAAGGTGCCATCTTTTGGCTGAGATACTTAATTGACTTGGTTGTTAAATATCCCACATATTAAACATATGGCACAGTTCTTAAGAGTAGAGGCTTTAACCTAATGTCCTATCTTAATTCCATTCTGTGCCATTGAGTCATAATATGACCTACCTAAAGCTCCCCCTTAATTCAGCTGGTGAAGTAATTCTTTACTTTTCTGCTTCATCTGCTGTGTATCAGGCCTTTTATGCAGCGCCCAAAAGAGTGCGGCACTTAAGTAGTGGATGAAATGGGTCGCCCTCTGTACTCCTATATTGACCTCTGAAGACAGTAGGTGAATAATCATTGACCTCCAATTGCTGGAAAATAGGTATGAAATAATCCACAAAAAACTGAATTTACCACTTGCCATTGTAAGAAATGTAAAGCTGCTACTATAGAGACAACCCTGCTAGGAAAAAAAAAAGTGTATGTGTATCTTTCCACAAAGGGCTGTGAGACAAGTGGTTGAGGAGGTGATTGTTGGAGATCTCCAACAGAAACGGGAATCTGCAGGATGGGGTGGGTAGAAATTAGTAGGTGGCTGCGTCAGCATGCGTAGGCTGCAAAGGAACAAGTAAAGTTTTATTCCATGCTGAAAAGAGAAGAAAGGAAATGCAAAGTTTTGGCTGTGAAGCCTTCTTCAGTGGGTAGGAGTGTACCATTCCATTAACGTTCCATCTGCATGAACATGGCAATTATGGATGGGTTGGAATGAAACCGCTTCAGAAGGCAGGTGACTTGAATTTGCTTAACTAAATTTCTATGGCAGGGTAATTTGGCCAAACACCTGGTTCCCTCTCCTGGGAAGCTCAGTCTTGGCTGAAAATGGACATTCCAGCATCACAGTGACCCAGAGCATTCATCTAAATCGAGAAAGTAATCAGCTGCAGGAAAGCTAAATGTTCTTGGCTGGTCATCTCCGAACCACAAACGTTCGATCAGATTGTGGATCGAAGTCAAGAAGGCAGTTCCTAAATGGAAACCAAAGGGTCTGAAGGACAATTCTGCATGGAGGAATAGTCAGGAATTCCCCCTTCAGAAGTGCCAGAATGTCATAGCATGATACAGGCAGCATCTTGTCAGTGTAGTCCATTCCAGAAGAGGATTTAAAAAACAACTGCAGCAGAATGAATAAATGTTGCCCTTGTGTTCTCTTCAATTTAAATTGTTTATGACAATTATGACTTTAAATAATTTTATGCAGACATTATCCAATCTGTAAATCTTTTTTTTTTGGTTCCTGTTTCATTAGTATGAGTAAATCTGCAGGACTCTGTCAAATGCCAAATCTGTGGCTTGGGATCCTCAGTAATGAAAGATTTTATTTAAATAAGCATTGAATTATTAACTGTTTTCAAGGATAATGGTCCATTGTGATACTGTACATCTCAACATGTAAAATCAAAGCAAAAGGCAAGAAACAAATGTAATGGGAGAATCCTAAATTATCAGAACTTTTCCAGTCTTAAGGGGCATGCATTTATAATCACTCTCAATGTGAAGTATCTGTCCTAATCGTTTAATCCAGCATTTTAGAAATGGTTGGTGAAGTTTCACCATATGGAATATCCTGCCTATTCACCCTTTATCTCTTTGATGTATGTAACGCTAAAAAAAGAAAAACAGATGTTTTGAAAGTTTAATCTTTTAATGCATTTTATGTTCCCGATTTAGTTTATAATATCTTTTGAAAAGGGACATACATTAGGGCCACATTAATAAAATTGTCATAGCATGATAGCAGTACCTTTGGCTCTATAGCAATTCTGAAAAAAGACTTATTAAAATTAATCATATCAAGTTATTTATCCGACTTAAGTATTTGCATATGTGCTTCTGGTCAGAGATTAAGTACTGTACACATGCTTGCTATTAATGCAGATTCTGCAGTCTTGCACATTGTTTCAGCAGTGTGATTTTCAGGGGCAATGTTCAAAGTAATCTGGCTATAGTTTCAGTAAGGGGCAGCTCTTAAATAGCACCTTGAAGAAGATTAAAGGGACATAATACAATGAAAAATGTAATCTCTCTGACCTTTGTGTATCCATGAAGAATTTGCACATCTGATTGTGCCCCCCTCTCAAAATGTAGTTTTAATAAATGATAGTCTCAGTATTTTGTGGAACATGGATTTCTGGGTGCACAACTCAACATGCCTTTTTTATCCTGAGGAATGTATCTTGGTCATTCCACTACATAAGTCAGATTTTTGAACAGCTGGTTCATTTGAGTAATCTTTAAGTCATTATGGTCTTCTGGTACTGTAGAAATGCCTACCCATAGAAATCTGAGGTCTGAGTCTGAAATCTGAAATTCTGTATGAAGAAGTCAAATCTTTTAGTTGGTATTCATATTTCAGCTGTGCCTTTGGTCTCTTTTACCGTTAAGTATAAACACCTAACACCCATGTTGGTTTTATAATAGTAGGCTTACACAACAAACGCAGAATGATTAGGTGCTTCAAGAACCTGGAGTTAGACGTTAATTACAGGAATGTTGCTTTGGAAGATGAAAATAAATTGCAACTTCTTGCAGCACAGAGCTCTTAAATTATTTGTAAACAAGTATTTAAGTGGCACTGTCGTTTTAATACATTTGTTATAGTCTTTCACTTTCAGCAAAAGCAGCTCTTTGAAGTAATATAGTCATCAGCTGCAAGTGCCCTGTATACTGGAAGTCCAGCTGTGAAAGCTGAACATCCTGTCACTGGGAAATCTTTGTGCCAGCATACAGTTCTGTCACTTTGCTCATTTCTTATTATCGCATGCAGAAAGAGACTTGTGATATCCTTGGTTAAGGGCAGTTTTCCTTAAGTTAGTTCAGGATACTTCTGGTGGCTTTTATTAGCTTTGGTCTGTCACACATGGAAGACAGATTAATCTGTTTTTAATGGTTTAGTTTAAAGTATTGCTTTATAATTTGTCTTTGTGAGTAGTGCCAAGTCTGTTTGGCCTCTCACTGCCTGCTTCATGGAGCCAGTACGGAACAAGCTGTCCCTTTATTTTTCAGATGCAAGGAAACTTTGAGTTCATCCCATTATTTCTTTTAAATGGTAACTTTATCTCAATCTAATTTTCTTATCATTTAGCTGCAGTACATCATCAGGAATGGTTTTAAACCACCAAAATGCTATTTTATATGATCCATGTTGGAGCAATGAGATACAACAGTTCTAATTGCGTTTAAGGTCATCTCTGAATTTCTTGTGTCCTTTTAAAGTGTAAAAATGTTGATGGATTGGGTCCTTATTTTTTGTTTTGTGGTTATAAATGAAAACCACTATATTTCATGTGCATGTGCCACACATGTCCTCTCCCAGGGCTATCAATTGTGCTGTTTTTGAAGCTTAAGATCTGTTGAAATGCTATGCACAACAAGATCTGGTACCGTCAGTGAACTATCAGGGTGGCTATCAGAGATCCTTTATGATTAGCTTTCATTTTCTTAACCATCGCTTTGTAATTTTAGGTTCTGTACCATTAGTAATACACAGGTTTTGCAGATCCATTATCAAAGCAGTAATGGGATGAAAGCAGTTTAGATTTACCAGTTGAGAGCAGGTGTAACTTAGGATTGTTTGTTCAGATGTCTGGTCCTTGTTCGTTTCTGGCAACATAATCATGACAGCTGTAAACTGAGGACAGACTCTTGTGCTCTTAAAGGACACTAAGTTTTGGTGATTTGAAACGGGTCATGTTATAAAAGATAAAATATTTTTTTATGCTAGGGTAATATTTGCTTTCACATAATTTAGGTTAAAATGATCTCAATGCCATAGCTTAATGTATCTGGAAATAACATGCCTTTCTAAGCTATGTAAAACTAGTTTTACTTAAGACTATCTTTAACTTTCAATGCTTGAATAATTATGAACCATGTAAAGCATGCACACTTCTTATATGGTTCAAATGGTTTCTGAATCTTACTTCTCCATAATGGCCCTTTCTTCCTGCAGGAATGTAATAAAAAAAAATGCAAGCCACAGAAAGCAGGCTCAACTTGACAGTTTTTTATTGATGTCATAGTTTGACTTTCACTTGAGTGACTTGGCAGTATTTAATTATGTTGAATAATTCAACAAAGGAATCCAAAATATTTCCTAACAGATGGGCAATATTTGGAAAACAACTGCTTTAGCACTGTTTGTTCTTTCACACTACAGACATGAGTCCACTATCAATGGCACATGCTTTATTGTTAAAGCCTACATGAGCCACATGTTCCAGTTAAAGCCAGCACAGTGTTCTTCAGTCTGCTGATTTCTCTATTATAAGACCTTACTGACTTAGGCTTGTGACCCCCTTCTTTGTTTTGTATTTTCAGATTTCATTTTTTTTTATCCTTGGAAATGTTTCAGAGCAATCCTGAAGGGGGAAACAGCAGAAAAAAAGAAATCTCTGTTAACATCTTGCGCTTCTTTGCCAGTACAGAAAGCACTCTCCACAACTGTTGCCCTTGAATCAACAAAAACAACGCTGTCAGTGCGCTGATCTAGTGCCAAGGCAGAGCGGTCCATTACAGCCTGCTCCTGGTGCCATCAGCATCCCTCTTGTCACTGTTTAAGCGGAGTGCCAAGATGGATGGCCTGTCTCTGGCAGAGGCATGCAGAGCTTGGTCCCAGGGCTGGAAACAATGCAGAACCTTCTGTTGCTGCCCAGTCTCAGTGCTTCTTCTGAGCACTCCCACTGTCACTGCTAGGCCCGCAAAGCATTTGTTAAAGACGAATAAAAGCTATTGACTCAGTTTATTGAATTGTATTTCAGTCTATCTTGTTGAACAACAATGGAAGAAATGGCTGCAATGTCACCTTCTTCATAAAACGAGGTGCACTGAGAATGCTCCGCTTTAACTATGCAGACTAGTGGATCAGCAGTGGGAAACGCTGATAAAAACAGTTGTCATTTTGGTCATTGCTTTATATACTGGTTGTACTCATTTAATCTGGGGAAAACTTTTACGTCTGTAATGTAAGATCTACATACGTGCAATAATACATTACAAGGTGTGGTTAATTAGGCTCTGACCTAATAGGCTTCCAGGCAATTACAGGAAGTCTATTGCAATTGTAAAATGACTGGCTGACCACCATTTTTTCCCCTAACAATTTAGGCTTCCTCTGTGGGTCATAACCACAACACAGATTGACCTGAAACTTGGTAGATTTCAGCACGCTAAAATATTTTAAACTTGCACCTCACGTGTTGTAATTACCTTTTTGACTCCCACTATGACGTATACCCCGCAGTGTTTGGAATATGTACTTTCTTACACTGAGGTAGAACAGTTAATTATTTTTCAAATGTTAATTAACAAAATAATTTTGAAAATAACCACCATCAACAGCAGACAGATTGTTTTTAAGTGGGACTTTTAAAAAGTCCAGTTTACCCAGTGTGCTCCAAAAAAGTTAAGTAGTGAAGGCGGTCTACTTTGGCACTGGATTTTAGTTTTAGTTCATTAGTTCACTGCAGGATGTATTTGACTCTAACATTCTAAACAGCAGCTGTTGCAGTTTCTATAATCTAGTTCTGCGTATATGCTGCTGAATTCATGTACCTTTTTTGACACAAAAGAAGGCTGAATTTTGCTCTTTCCATTTGTTACCACTGAGGAATTGGGTTCAAAGGTTGGTACTAAAACCTGCAATCATATCTCCAAAAATGGAGTGTGGCTTAATCCTCTGGAGTGTGTCTTGATAAAAAAAAACGTAATTTGACTCCGGGTTTTTGCATTAATCCACCAATCACTCAGTTTTGGGAGGTCAGTTATGATGTCATCCCCAACCCTGCGATTGAGTTACTGCCTTGTGTTCGACTCTGAGCCATTGACCATGAAATTTAGCACCCAACTGAGAAATCGGAATGATGTCATGCATTTTACAGCTGTTGTGAACACCTCCCCCCCCAAAAAAAACCCCAAAACATTTGATTGAATGTACCAAAATACTGTATGTTGCAACTGTGTAGTTTATGAGGTGGAGTTATTTGACTGAATGTGACAAGGAACCTTTTGTGTTTTTCTCTGGAATCTTGCTTCTTTGGAAACTGCAGGGTGCTGAAATGCTGAAAAATCAGAATTTTGTTTTTGTTGTGCTGTGCGTTTTTTAAATATATGATTTCTGTTTTACCTTGGGTGTAGTGATTGGTAATTCCCAGTTGTGTTTTTTTCTTGCTAATTAGCATTTGAGCTAATTTTTATTATATCCTTCCTCTAGAGACCATCTAAAAGTCCATGCAGTGCTCGGTAATTCAAAAGATGTTTCAAGCCTGATGGTCTCCACATGCTTAATTGTAGAAACGGAAAATTGAAGCAGGTACAAGGGCTTTTAAGTATCTAAATGCATACCTCAGAATTTAAATAACATTTTTGGTTTTGTTTACCATTTCATTTGTCTGCAAGATGGAAGTTTGTTTATTTTTGTCCGCTTTTTCTATAGCAGTTGTGTTGAAGAACATATTACTCACCTGAAGTTATTTGATCTCTGGCATTTTATAATATAGAGCTACAGAACAATTGTCACTGTTATTTCCTTTTCTGTATTTGAATTTTCAGTTGTCTGAGCAGTCCTGAAAGAGATGCAGAAAAAGCCATTTCCACTGTATTAATTTCTGTCCCTGCAGGGCAACCAGGTGGGAGATTTGATGCACCAGTTTCCCAAGGTGGCTCAGAGGGTCTTTGTGAATAGCGTGCAGAGCTTTCACAAATTCCTTCATAAAATAACTTATAATAACTTCAAAGGGTACTATAGTGAGAGAGATGTATTTTTATCTTACGAAATATTAAGAGCCTGAGGCAGGGAGTCAAGGTCGGAAAAGAGCACATTCATCATATTCAGCCTTCTAGAAAAATATTCAGAGGAATATACAGCGATAAGTCAGGCTATACCCTCGTCTCAAAACAGCTACTTAAATACTAGTTTGAATAAGGGTCATTAGAATATAAGCTGCTGCTCTTTTTTTATTTCTCCCCTGGGTATTTATGATATTTTTCCTTTAAAAACCCTGGCGTTGGCCTACTGCTTTTGTTAGGGGCTTTGTGGTAGGATCACTAGTGAAAGGCAGCACCGGTGTTTAGAGTCCTGCAAAGTCTTCAGTTTCTGTAAAGAAAAAAAAAATTGGCTTCATATGTAATTGAATCCACTGTGATCTAAAGATGTAAAGCAGCAAATGCTGGAATCACATTCTAGAGATCAGAGGTTATGGTATGTTAGGGCAGCTTTTGTTACATATTTTTATACTTCTGTTCTTCCAATTGAAGGTTTGTGCGGTAGTGTTTCTGAATGACTGAATAACAGAAACATAATTTAAATCGCAATGTGTTAAAATATTTGCCTTGTGTGCCAAGTTAAGAAACTTATGAGAGTTCCTGTATGATACCTTTGATTAAATCTTAAATCTCTGTGGAATATACAGTGTGTGGCTGCTCTTGACATACAGGAATACAAAATTAAGTACAGGTAATAATTAGTTCAGCATTGTACACCAATTAAATTAAAAGAATTATGATTTTACAATTAAATTTAGAAAATTTGCATTTGTCCTATTTACAAATGGTAAATTTGGTGTCAGTACCATATCTGTGACATTTACACAGTCTATAGTAGAGCTGCAAAAGAGCTTCAAAGCAAAGAGTAATCAGAAAATTATTAATTTTCAACATTCTCTGTAATTGCCAATATGATGAATGACAAATTAATATGTGGTAAAAGTGAGTGCTTTAGTTGTGAATGAAAGTGAGTAATGGTTTTAATTACAGTCTATATTAATGAAAGGTTTTAATCTGGTGGTGTTTTGTTTACATATTTAGTATTATGGGATGCTATGTGTATACTTTGGAAACGTAACATTAGGCTTCCGTTTCTGTTCAATATGTGTCCTGAAGCTAGAAACGCAAAGGTGAGCTTGTCCTCTTAAGGAAATTGATTAACCAAAATGCTCAGTATACAGCAACTTTGCTATTTTATTGAGCTGAACTGAAAACAGTGGTGATTTGTTTTAATAAACTGACTTTTTATGAACTATAATTATGTGGAGTTGGAGAATAGAGTATGTGCCCTGCTTGTATGTTATGTAACCTGATATGATATGAAATGAAATGCTCCAGGTACAGGGGAAAATAAGCCCTTCCTATGAACCTGACTTAAAAAGGGAACCACGGCTGCTCTCTTGTGAAACCCTCAGATTGTTTTTTACGAACATTGACCTTAAAATGAAAGAAGGTACTCCTGTGGTCAGTTAGCTTCTTCTTAAGTCCCTTTTCTGACATTAGATTGCTTTGTTTTTATACCTTTTACCCATGGTTGTGTTTTATTTTATTATTTTTTTTCACAAAAAGATAGGTATTTTTATTGATCTGAATAATTCAAATTCTTTTAGCGCTTACTGTAGGTATTCACTCTTAGTATTTCAAGGTCAGCCCAACTTTTTTTTTAGCTTCAGCAAAGCTTCCTGAATGAACTTTTACATTTTTTAAAAACTTTTCCACTGTAGTGCCAAGTCAAAGAAGTAGAAGAAAAGATTTTCACATTACTTGCTGACTCAGCAGTGTCTGTTAATCGTAAGGACAGTTGTTTTTTACTGTTAGCCATTGTAAAAAAATGTATTTTCTTATTAAGCAAGTAGCCTGTATTTATTCCACTGCCCTGCTCAGTCTTTGGATAGTGCCCTGAGGTCCCAAGTCAGAGGCAGCGTATTGGTCATCTCTTGCATTTAAAGGTTAGGAATTTAGAAGATTCAATTATACTGGTTGTCTCGGATGTCAGGCTAACAATTATGAAATTGGCCAGTGTAGATAGTTTTTCAAATTACATACTGTTGTTTATATTTTTCTTGATGAAAGTATGATGTTTTATTACATTGTTAGGTATGTATTGTCTTTTCAGACCATTCTTCCTGCTAGTTGTATTATGCATCTTTGTTCAATATACTGTTTATGATGTAGAATTGTAATGCTATTGACCTCAAAGCCAAAATAAATGTAGAATTAAGAGGAGAATTATGCATGTTTTATTTCATCATAGGAATATGGGCAAGAATGATGATTGTGAACAAATGTTGATAATTAAATATAACATTTGTAATGTTAAGTCCTTTGAGCCTTTTTACTTAAGCTCAGTATTATTGGTATTGTCTTAGATTAAATCTGTAGACTATGGAGAATCCATGATTTTGTTTTTGATGGGTCATTCTTACTTTTAAAAAGATTCATTTTGTTGCTAACAAGAAATTTGGCACAGATAAATCAAGGTGCTCTAATTTTGAGTCTGTTTTTTTTATTTTTAAAGCTGTTCGTTGTAATCCCCTAGTGAAGTTTGATGTAAATCTTCACCACTGTGATTTACATCTTAGTAGTATTACTGCTGGAATAATTATTAGTTGTTTCAGAAAAGTCACCTGTTCCTCTTTAAGGAAGTATGTTTGAGAATGTTGTGCACAATGGAAAACAACATGAAAGTATGTTTTTTTTTGTCATGAGTTTGGACCACCCTGGAGGGAATTTAAAGAAAGTACTTTCAAAAGTATTTAACTATTACCAGAGATAGTGTTTGAATACATCTGAAATGTTTGAAGGCTTGGGCTTGGATCGCTAGAAAAAGAGTACAGCTGGGATTATGGGAAGTTCTGTGGAAAAGTTCTCTCGAAGCCTAGCTCTGAATTTTAGTGGTGTAAAAAGACCATCTTTTTGTCCCCATAGGCATGTAGGCCTATTTACATTTGTGCAAAGCTTAGGTGAACCTTGTCAGATTGAAAAACTATAAAAGGCCTTTTATTAAGACATTAAGACATTTATAAAGGTTCCTTTTTGGAATGTATACATCGCTTCCCATTTTAAAGGATCGCAAAGCACTTTTACAGACAAGAGGAAAATACTTAATCTACTGTTGAAGTGTAAGATCTACTTGGGTGATGCTCAGATGCCATTATATGCTAGGAGCCCCACTGCACAACAAATCAGTGAAGAGAGAGAAATTGCTTTACCAATTGAATTAAGAAGAACGTTTGGTAGGCTAACATCTATCCATTTTCTAACCGCATAATCCAATTCAGGGATACAGAGGAGATGGAGCCTATCCCAGCAATCAATGTGTGCAAGGTGGGATACACACCCTGGAGGGGATGCCAGTCCATTGCAGGCAGACACAGACACACATACTGCCAGCAGGGGCAATTTTCCCAGAAGCCAAATAACCTACCAGTTTGAAAGTGTTTGAAATGTGGGAGGAAACCAGAGCACCTGGAGGAGAACACACAAACTCCATATAGTTCGCACTCCAGGGCTGGAGTTGAACCCAGGGCCTCAGTACTGCGATAACCACTGCGTAGTAGGCTAACGCATGGGTGCAAATCCAGGGTAGTATTTAACTAACCGTTGGGGGGCTTGACACTCCTACTCTTACAAACAGTAGATCCTGGATCTACTGATTGAAGGTCATTGGATCCCTAATGACCAAATAGTTAGACCCTCAATTTAATTTTTCACCTGTAGGACCACACCTCCTACATCATTGTTCCTGCTCACCATTCTGTTGGTCCACCAACACTACTTACAGTAGCAGTCTTGTTTTCCTAACAGGCCTTTATTCAGTATTTGAGATCTGAGAAGATCAGATCACAAGGTACACCTTAGACCTTAATTGGCGGGTTGAGTAGAGTTCTAAGATTCTCATTGCACTTCACATTCTCCCACAAGATTTGTTGGAGATCATATATGGTACTTAGAAAGTAAAAAAAAAAAAGCCCACTAAACTTAGTTATGCATTTATATTCACCCCTAAGCCTTTCTGGACATCCTGATGAGGGAGAAAATGGAATGGCAAGAGATGAAAGAAGAGAAGTGCTCCAGGAATTTATTAGAATAATGCATGAAAAAATTAATTTGAGGTTGATCTTAATCGTGTGACAGATTAGCAGTGGCTGATTTGGAGTATATTATGGTAACCTCAATATAAATTGTTCAGTAACCTTTTACTTCAGAAACAACATTTGAAACTTAAGGGGATGTGCAGTGTTTGAATTCTTTGGATGTTATACGCAGAGACCTTGAAAAACCCTTAGAGAGAAGGCAGTTTTACATATTTCCATTTCTTAGAAATGCCCTTTTATGTTATTATGTTGCATAAATGTTATTTTTTATTTAAATTTTTTTTCTAGGATTTTATTGCCTCTTAAAACTGACTGGACCCCCTTGGACTCAACTTTCTTGAATTTGTAATGGAATATATTAACTAATAGCGTAGCATCATTTCATAATTCTTGGACATTTTGATAAAAAATGCGGCGGTGTCTTATTAATTAGTGTGCTTCTTTGATCTGGAAATTCTTTCACATTAGCCTTTTGAAGCCCTAGCCAAAAACTTTGACCTTAAAATGAATTTTAACTTGATTCTGGACACGCAATGTTCAATTATTTCAATTATTTAGAACAAGTTGAAAATATGGTTGTTTGAAATTAATTTAAGGTGCTTATTAAAGCATTGAGTTTTCAATGTAAGCCCATGTATTTACACTATTACACTACTACCATAGTTTCTTTAGTGCAAGCCTGGACGGTCCTCTTGTTGAACTTTTATATCTGCATCTGAAATACTTAAAAGATCTATCATTACTGCTTATTGGCAGCTGCTGTGTTTTTCATACCTATTATTATTTTAAAGCTGAATATGTGTAAGAAAGTATAATGAAAGATTTTGCAGTTTGCTGTCCACTGCTGTTTACAATAGATATGCTGTTTTATTCATATCATTCATCTGCATGACACTACATTATGAATTGTAAATTCTACCTCCTGCTTGTACATTATTGAAAATTCACTACTTCATTTCCAATTTTGGGATCTGCCATTATTTAGTTGGCTAATACACAGCAGGGTGGAGTAGTGGTAAGGGTTCTGGATTCTGCACCATTCTGGTTCATGGGTTCAGATCCTGTTTGACTTGAGTAAGGCTCATTGGGAAATGCCTTGCTGTATAAATAATTAATAATAATTATAATTGCTTACACTTATATAGTGCTTTTCTGAACACTCCACTCAAAGCGCTTTACAGGTAATGGGGACTCCCCTCCACCACCACCAATGTGCAGCATCCACCTGGCACGACGGCAGCCATAGTGCGCCAGAACGCTCACCACACATCAGCTATCAGTGGGGAGGAGAGCAGAGTAATGTAGCCAATTCATAGAGGGGGATTATTAGGAGGCCATGATTGGTAAGGGCCAATTGGAAATTTGGCCAGGACACCGGGGTTACACCCCTACTCTTTTCGAGAGGCGCCCTGGGATTTTTAATGACCACAGAGAGTCAGGACCTCGGTTTTACGTCTCATCCAAAGGACGGCGCCTGTTTACAGTATAGTGTCCCCGTCACTATACTGGGGCATTAGGACCCACATGGACCGCAGGGTGAGCACTCCCTTCTGGCCCCACTAACACCTCTTCCAGCAGCAACCTTAGTTTTTCCCAGGAGGTCTCCCATCCAGGTACTGACCAGGCTCACACCTGCTTAGCTTCAGTGGGTTGCCAGTTGTGAGTTGCAGGGTGATATGGCTGCTGGCGTAGTCTTTGAGATGTCATTGTAAATTAGATTTTTTTTCATTGACTTACCTAAATAAAGGATTCAACATATCCCAGTAGAGCTTGCTCTGGGCTGGAAAGCTATCTTAGGGAAGTACAGAAGGCAATTTGTAGAAAGGCGGAAGTGATCATTCAACCCATCTAACCTGTCTTTGCTGACCCTCTCTGGGAATGTCCAAGTTCGATTCTCTGTATTATCGAGAACCTTCTAACTGCCCCTTCCCAGAAACATCCCTTCATAACTCGTAACTCTGTTAATTCCACTGTCACTGTCACAGTTGTTTTCACAGGTTCCAGAGTTGATTGCAATTGATTGATCCAGTAATGCAGCAGCTTTAATGCTGAGACTGCTACTTTAAGACAGTTAATTGCCAATCATTTATGATGATGTGTGGTGCTGATTTGCCAACTAGAATTCTAAAGCTTCTCCCTCCTCCCAAAAAATCTTATTCCAATAATTCACATTTGCCACAAGACTAAAGCAAGCTGCTGCAATGCAGTCCAAAGCATGCCAATTAAAAATGTCTGATTATTACCTTTAATCAGAAAAAGTAAAGCTTGTTACTACAGGGTAAAAGTGAACCTTAGAAAGTAGGTTATTTGAAAAGTGGACAATGTCTCCACTTTGAGTGTCTAGACAGTGTTTCTTGGAGACTGTATACCTTTTTGCTAAAGCTGTTTTGTTTTTCTGGTAGTAAAAAAAACTTATTACAGAATTATCTTCTGAAATATTTTTTAGTTTTTTTGTAATAAAATAAAAGTTGTGCAATGGAGTATCTTGGTTCAGCCAGTGAATTTAAACTGAAATAAAATCTGTTTATTGCATTTGCCAAATGAACAGGAAACGAAGGCTGTATTATGTGGGGGGTATTTAAAGGTGTGGTGGATTTGTGATGCTGTTTGTTACTGCAAAGTGCTTTTCATACTTTTATCTACATCAAGGTTTAAAGTTGAGCAATCGTTGGCACATTAGATTTGAAATACTGCGGTACACAATTATTCCAGGGTGGGAACTTAATTTTACCTTGTAACTGATTATACTGAAAGTCTTTGACATCATCACAGTGTACTGAATACTATATCATTACATTCAGGTTGTATACAGTCCCCTACTTTAGCTAGGTTTCTGTACATTTTCTTTATATCAGTTAAATGCATGAAGATATTTAGTAGAGCAAAAATCTGGCTCACTTGGAGCATGATTCTCGACCTTCTGTTTTGCTTGTAATGTTTAAAAGCCATGAAAATGAAATCATTTTAACCAACACATCTTGAGTGATTAAGTTTGCATGCAGCATAATGTTTTTTTTGTAAGAAACAGCTGCCAGGTGTGTGCACTCTATAGAGTTTTTAGACAGGGTTATATAGACGCATACAGTGGAATTCAAACATGTTAGAACTGGAATGAGCAGATATCTTGCCTCTTGATTAGTACAACGACCACCTGTTAACGTGGAGTAGCTTTTGAACATTGCGTGTTGATGTAACTGACCATTCCACACTTCGTCTGATTGCGTCTCAACAGGGGGTGTAAATTGGATGTCTATTTTATGCTTTTTTTTATTGCCACTGCATACTTTATTTCAAAAAAGTCTAATCATTCCAATTAATCTGCCATCTGGGAGATTATTTTTGTGTGGGTGAAGAAAAGTTTGAAATTGAGGGGAGGAATTATTCCCTTATGATAAAGCTTTCGGATATACAGTATTTTGCTAGTGTAGTTCATTTTGAATTGGAAGTCAGATTCTAGCTTCCAGTGACATTCCAATTCTAAATAACAAACCCCAGGGAGTTGCATACCAACATGAAACAAGCTTAGGCCACACATCTCATGTGGATGCAGATTGGAATGATTTGAAAAGGACTGTGTATAAATGGTGTAATTAAGACGTCCCCACATTGTATCCATTCTTAAATATTCACAATGGGTGAATTGTTGGTGGGGATATGTTTTAATTAACCTTTTTCCTAGTTTAACTAGGAGGCACAATTGCCTTCTCCTTTAGACCCACAAGAAATATTTAATGAACACATTGTCATACATAAGCCATAATATACTTTATGTATGATTTTTTCTGCCATGCAAGGCACTGTATTGTGTCATATTTGATATATAGACTCTTCTTGCCTGGTTAAAGTTACCTGAGAAATTAACCTGATTGGAATGCTGTAGGTTTAGAGAGGTAGAGGTATGAAGAGAATTTTCTTTGCAAAATGTTGATCATTCTTTTAAGCTTGTGTGATCCTTTCTTGAACTGGGGTTCACATCTGTTCATGCTGTAGCTTTTGTAGATGTTAAAAATAATTTGTTGTATCAAGTGTGTTTGTACAACTTTACAGTGCTTAATTTGTACTTTTGTACTTAGCGACTGATGGCATATTCCTTTATACAGGCTCTTTTGGAACACTAGAGCCTGCTTCCCTGGTGACATAAGTGTAATTGTTTCCAGCATGGTGCAAGTTAAAAGCTTGATCTCCACATTGATAACTTTGCAGACCTAAGGGACAGGATTTGAGATTTCATTCATAACCAATTTTAACCCAAAATATTTAATGACAACATAATGAACTTAATGAACACATAATGCACTACATTCACTATGACTCCATGTTTGCCTTATAATAAAATGTTAAAAGAAGTTTTAGAGACAAATGAGGTGCATATAAGTTACTTATTGTCCAGTAATGCAGTTTTATTCATCAGATAAAAGCTTTGAAAGACACCCTTTTGTTCTTTATTTGAAACAACTTTTGTATAAACAAATAAGTTTAAGGGTCTCAAAAAATAGTGTAGTAATAACTGTGCTTTCAAAAACAACAGCAGCAATACATATATGAATGCACAACCACACCCAATAAATGTGCTTTCGGACTGTGAGTAATTTATTGGCTTGCCTGATGACAAAATGTGAAACTTAATCCTTCAAAGGGCAGAAGTCAACTGTTCCAGCACTCTCTAAACAGATCACCCTTTCCGTTATTGACACATGCTGTCGACATTCATCAAACTAGTCGATCTTTATTATCATTGGTTTTATTCTTCTGCCTTCCTGTCCTTATTCCCATGCTCTTGAAGTGACAGCTGTTAGGGAAAGTCTTCCTCTGAAGCAGTTGTTCTGTACAGTAACCCAAAATGAAGACATTCTGTACCCTGTTCCTGTCCTTTCGGCTCTTGAGATATTCTTTACAGCATTGTTATCTATCATTTATAGCATATTAAGTGAGGAATGCACTCAACCAAAGGCATTTTCCATACCATGGTGCCATGGCTCTAGTGGAGTTATTGGTCACAGCCTGACATCCAGGAATAGGAAATCAAAGGTCGACTTCAGCTGTTAAATATTTTTTAGGTGAAAACAACTTACAGTTTTACAGAGTTCGTATCTGGGGATACAGCACTGCATTTCTCTTAGTCACTACAATGGAAACAGGCAGTCTTTAAACAATATTGACAAAAAAATTAAGCGTAACACTTCTCGGCAACAAACCGTAGACAATTTGGGATTCAGTACAGTTCTGTGTGTGCATTTTTCAAGGACGCCTCCGTTTTACATATTGATTCTGAAGGCGAAATACAGAGCAAGACTTCTTTTCATTACCAGTGGTCATTTAATAGCTAGTGTGGACAGACAGAGGACACCACCTCACCAAATGCATGTGCCTATTAGCTTGGTGTAGACAGAATAACTACCATTTCCACCTTTAGAAGGGAGCTTGGCTGGAGCTGACCACACACTGCACTCTTTTCAAGTCGGAAACCAGTCACATGGACAAGCAAGGAATGCTGACATTTCATATTTCAGGGCCGGCTTTCCACACTGCAGACGTCTTATGAATGCTTCTATACCAAATACAATGGTTGCCTTTTCTGTATTTAACATTGAAATGATATATTCACACAAGTTCACTTGCAAAAGTGTTTCAGTATCTGAAATGGAAATAGGAATGTTTACATGTCCACATGTAAGATACTGAACAATATTTAATTTGGACTTTGAATACTTGTAGAATGGTTATGCAATAGGGTAATTGCTGCTCTTAAATAATTACATACGGTACTTCAGATTAATTAAATTAACGTATTCTCACACTATGCTTTCTTAGCTCTCATACAAAGGTATGAGAGGTTTTTGTTGTAAATGTGTAAAACCATGAAATCATTGGGTGATCGACAAATAGGAATGTATCCAAATTTTGAATTTGCATACCGTACAAAGCTTTCTTGAAAGTATGTTTTTTGGCTTTAAAGATTTAAGAGGCAGTTTTCAGTGTAGTGTAATGCTAGGAAGGACTTGATGAACAAAATTATTTTGACTTTATAGGATAGACAACCACTGGCAAGTTCACATTAATACTTGTTTGTGCGGAAGTGGAGTGCTGGGGAGCAGGAAGAAATCCATGCATTCTCTCTTCAGTTTAAATTAAGAATATCTCTGTTCATATGTTTGCATTTGTATCAACACTTACTAAAGGAGAATAATGCCTCTGTGTTTTCAGGGCCTGGCTGTTCTGTGCTAATCGGTAAGAAGGGGAAAAGTTCCAGTTAACTGCAGAGAGGAAATGCCCTTTCATATAAATAAGGAAGGAATGCCACTGGAACAGTGTTTTGACTATAAAGGTTGAAGATGATGTATCAAGAACAGCTCTCAATAAACTGGCTTATGGTAAGTTGTAAAATTGCTTGAAATATCTGCCTATGATTCTTTACAATATAGACTTGCAGATGGAGTTTTCGTATTAAATGCTTTAACCTCATATTCTTAAAGGTAATTATTTTGCTAGTAGTGTCACTTTATCAGTACCTTACTCCAGACACTGTTGGCATCAGCTCTCTAAATACTATAAAGATGCTTCATTTCATGTCAAGAGACTGAAATTCGGGTTTCAGACATACTCAGAGGAATTCTTTGCTAGGAAAACGGGGTTCACCTAAATAGAATTGTCTTTGTAGAAAATCAAGCAGCTGGCTTTTTTCTTTTGTAATTTGCAGAACTTGACAAAGAATGTCATCTCTTCCTAGCTGAATCTTTTTCTTTAAGAAATTGAGGGAATCTTCACAGTAATAGTCCCTTTGGGTCTTATGACATCCAGATACTTTATAGTGCAGCCTTTTCCCCTTGTCCAGTGGTCATACAGTAGGTGCAATCATTGTCATAGTGAGAGCTATTTCCTCTTTTAAAAACTATAAAAATGAAGTTATATGATCTGGCTGACATTGGTACGTTACCAATTAAAGGTGTTTTTTTGCGGTGAACAATTGTCTCGCCAGACTTTTAAAAGTAATTAAAACTGATAATGTAAAAGCCTCCCGTGAACAGTTTTGCACTTTCAAGGTGTGTATCACAAAGAGAATTAAAAAGGTGTATGTTGTGTAGCACCCATAAAACCTAGCCCTGTCATTAGTTTACATGGGAACAAATAGGTTTATAAATAAATTATAATGGTTTTCCCCCTATCATAAAAACTCATTATGTGACACACTATTTTAGATTCTTCTTTTTGTGAAACTGTCTTTATGAAGAATGGATAATGTTAGTGTTTTTCAAGATGTGAAGTTCTATCAAATCGCACAAATCTGTTAAAAATGTAATTCCCTTTGCACGGCTTACATTTTGCTGCTTTTAAGGATACAAAATCTATGGCCTCTACGGACACTCAGGTATTACTATGTAAAATGTGTAACCGACCAATAATATGAGACAATTTGATTTCTCTGCTCATCGTTCATGCTCTATCGCTAACCAGCTGACCGCTGAGGAGCCCTTCCCAGATCACCACTGAGTAATATCCGGGAAAACATTTGGAAAAGGCTGGAGAATAATGCAAGGCAATCGGATGCTGTGCAGTTAACCTGCCATCCTGGATTAGATTGAAAGTTAATATTTCATATCTTAATGATGGTTAAAAATGCAAGCCAGTTGTGGCTTTTTTTCTTTTTTTTTTCTGGTGAGGATGCTGGTATGGGGATAATTTCTCACTTACATTTATTATTGATACCATTGAAAAGCCAGAATTGAATTATTAATGCAAGAGTATGGCACTTCTTTGTTTTTCTTTTTTGCTATTTTTGTTTGTTAGTGTTTCCAGTTGCCGGTTTAAGTGTCCTCTGCTGACAGACTTGATTAGCCTTGTGGAACTGGAGCTTGACACTCTCCAGAAGAGAGCAGAGATGTAGTTTACAGTGATTAATTGGGAGGGGGGTAGGGCAGAGCCTGTAGATTGCATGTTGTGCAAGCAATTTAGATGTTCCAGATCATGTTTTTCATATCTGGATGTCACCAGCATCCGTTCTTTAATTTTATTTCTTTCAGTGAGGGCTCATATAAAAAAACAAGTATTGCTCTTTGTAGATGAACAAACAACAAAGTAGAAGAGAGGGTATGTCCTTGCTTTTGAGAGTGATTTAGCATATAGTCACTAATCACTTTCAAACATGTATGAAAATTATTTGTTTATAATATCCGTTCTTGTTTATAATATCCAGCAGATTTACTGCAAAACAATTCACACGGAGACCTTAGGAATGGGAATGGTAGGATTTCAGCACTCACTGCTCTTAGTTTATATTGGATTAAAAAGTCAGTGGAGAAACACTGCAGGATCTTGAGCTGCCATTACATTTAAAATTGCTTGGAGAGAGGATATTTGGTTTAATTTAAAATGTGAGGATGTGAAAGACATTTTCCCAAAAATCCACATTATGAGTGGTCTGTAAGTCTGCAAAGGCTGTAGTTAGTCGGTTTTTTTTATTTGCAAGTCTGTGAAATTAAACCACGTTAGTCTTCTGTCACCCAGTTAGTCCATTTGAAATAATACATATTATATCCATCTGTCCCACACATTAAAGAAGTGTTAAAGGAGTACAATGAGGAGGTAAATTTTTCTCATAATCTCTGTGTACTTTGCTAAGAACTACAGCTGTCTACGGTTAATACAATATAGCACACTCATTTATATTAATTTCCTGTGTAGCGACCGTTAGTCAACATTGACGTAAATGTTAGTTGACTTCCTTTTTTGCCTTAATTGCTAGTGTTTATTTTCATGGTTATGCAAGATCAAAGCAAAGTGAAAAGCCTTAAGCACTGTGTACAAATGCAAACGTGACAAGTTAGAAAGGAGTTTGTTAAACTTGATTTATTGTATCCATTTTAGGTAATGAGGGCAGCAACTGGTGACATTATTCTGGGCTACAGCTGTAGCCTTTCAAATGAGAAAAGTTCACTAAAACAAGCTCTGGCTTTTTATTCTATCAATATGATCTGTGTTAAGTCACTGTACTGTACTGATAGACCTTGAGCAAAAACTAATCCTAATGCCAGCATGCAGGTTGTAAATTGTTAATTTGTTAATTAACAGGTCAAGACAAATTGAGTTGCGATGACAACATACAAATGGTAGTCATTAACTGTCCAAACTGGGAAGACAACTTCGCAAGCAGCATAATAACATATTTGAAAAATGTTATTGAAGGATGTGAATATACGGTGTGACTACACTGCTTTTAATTCTTGACCTTTAAAAAAACGTCTAGACAATAAACCTGCCTTTCCACTTCTTAAGACTAATGCCTTTATTTGCCCCCACATTTTGGAACAGGCCTGTGTTATAAATAGAAGGCTGAGTTTCTCAGCATATAGTTGTAAGTGACGATCCTATTTGACTGGTGGCATTTAAATGCAGGAATGGTTTTAGAAAAAATGAGAAAAGAAACTGCAGCCAACAGAGCTGGTATTACAGTTGCATAAAAGGTCCTAAATTAATCATGTTATGAGAAGCTGGAGAAAATGCCATCTTGGGTTATTAAATTGTGACCTTGATTCCAAAGGGCTTAGTACATATGAAAAATGTACAAGTAGTGCTATACTGTGTTTGAATGCATTTTTGTGGTGTAATTCACACTGCCTCCTTCTGAACTGGTATGTCTGTACATGTGTTTTTGACCAAAAAATAATTGTGATGACAGGATAATTCAGACTTAACTTATCATAATGCACAACAGACAACAATATGAACATTCAACGTATCTGCAGTGTTTTGACATTCCTTTTTCCAATGTGTGTAATTAGCTTCCTTTCTCTTGTCAGTCAAGTTCAGAATGAATGCATTAACATAATGTTTATTTAAAGGTACTTTTTATATAATACAAATGCCCTCATCTGGAACAAGGAAAATATGATCCACCTTGGATCATATGGCTGGTTTTCTTGATTTTTTTTTGGTCTTGTTTTAAGTTATTAGGTGGACATTATATGTGGGCCATATATCAGCATTAAAACATGTAGACTTCTTAGACAAATGGGCTTTATTCCCTTGTAGTGGTATTTCAGCATATTATATTATACATAAACCTTAAGGAGTGGAACAATATGGAAGACATTCTCTTACACGTCTGGGACTACTTGCATTTTACATACAGACACTATGGTTTCATTCACAAAAAAGTTCTTATGTAATAAGGTGTACCTTATGCAAGGTGACTGACTTCAAGACAAAGGCTGGGGTGGAGCAAACTTGATAAGGTGCACATTTTTTTGTGAATGAGGCTCTCAGTGATTAAGAACTAGCCCTTGAAACTCAGGCCACAGTTAAGCTTTTTAATTCCCTCTCCTTTTTGTCAAAGCTGTGTAGTGCATGTATTTTACGATTGCCCTTGATTTGATATAAGACTACATAGTTAGCGGCAGCTATAAATTCCAGCACCCTGCTTAATATCTCTGCTCCTGGGATTTTCCAGTGTGATTTATTGCCCTGGTTAATGTCTGTAAAGCCCGGAGTCCATGGAATGGAAACAGGTCCTTGTTTAAATAGTTTCATGAGTCAAAGACATTCTATTATGTCTGTTTCTGTTTATTTGCTTCAAGTTCCACCACACATCTTTAAATTGATAGCATATGTTTCATTTCGATTTCAAGTATCATAAAAGAAATTCCAAGACCCCTTGAATTTGATAAATTTGTATATTTATTAAAGCTGTACTGGTATGCAAGTACTGCAGACCGAATTCGAATACTTAGACTGAAGCATTTATCCAAAACAACTTACAGCACATCTTTAGCCATTTATACAGCATGGATATTTCAGTGGAGGAATCTAACTGAAATACCCTTCTCAAGAGTACAACAGCAGTGCCCACCCAGGACACGAACCTGTAAGTTTGTAATCCAGAAACCACATCACTGCTCTGCTGCAGGTTTCTTCTTATAAAGGTGCTATTGCCCACAGCTACGACTGACCTGTCTGAACAGTTTGCAATAGTTTATTGTATTAAGGTATTCTCAACAGTGTTACAAAACGTTTCTAATTGTCTGTATTAAGACAGCATTTCACTACTTTTATAAACAAGGTATAGACATTATTCAAGGTTGAAATGCAAAAAACAATGAAGAGTTTGAAAGTAATGTTACTATTGAAAATGAAGAATACAGGTTTCTGTTGGAAAAGTTGCAGTGTAGACTTTAATTTTTCAGCAGTCAATCTAAAAAAGTACTGTATCAAAACGTTACTTTTCATGAAAGCCTGAATTTGCTCATAGTGTGGGAATACTAGATGAGTAATTTCTTCCACAGTGCTCTGAAGACAGGACAGCTGGCTTTGTTTGTATGTGTATATTCATCATTCTTTCACTCCATATAATCAAAAATGAGCACAAAAAAGTCATGATAGTAAGGGAATGAATACCAGATTCCTGAATTTAAACTTCCACTGTCAGTGTTCTTTACCCCTGGGTTTGAGATATATTGGATGCTCCTGATTTGAACACAAGGTTCCAATCCTGAGAGAGTATGACAAACGGGTTAAGTTTAGTATATTATGTGTCCAATATGTAAATCATATAAAAAAAGACGTGTTGCAGCTTGAGCTCAAACATTTCAGCCAGACTGCTGTTCAGAGAGTGCTTTCTCTAGTGACAGAGAAGGCAACTAGTTAGTCGGTTAGGGCTAGTATTTATGGGGGCAGGGGTGCAGAATGACAGGTGTATCGAGTAGTCAGATCTCTCTTAAAGCTTGGAATTATAAATCTTTCCTATGTTTTATTTTTTCCGGTGAAACTGTACATTACACATTTCTAGGCACGTTTAACAATTCCAGATGAGGTGCTGTTCGTATAATGGAAACTTTGCTTACATGTACAGTACATTTTAAATACATTTAATCCTGCCTAGGTCCCTGGTTGCTGTCTGCATGTGTATTGTTGGGGGTTACATCTATATTGAAAGCCCAAAGGATGCATTCGTTTTTTTTTTTCCTTTCCACATTGGCAGTGGAAACTCATACCACTGAAAGATAAGGAACAGCATTTATCACCCCTCTCTCGCATTAGGTAGACCTTTTTTATCTACCACACATTTGGATTCCACTAAGTGCTGTGTGCATCAGGGACCGTATTCTCTAGACTGCAGTTGTGTTGGTACAGGAAATCTGTTGCCTTAGATGCATCTGCCTAGTCTGGTCAGGAAAAAATGCACAAACGTGTAATGTTATATATTTGAGTATAACTACTGCATACAGACAGCATTCTGAAGTGTCTAAGGAGGAAGACACTGTTAGGCTGTTAATCATTACTATTACTTTGTATACATAAAATGTACCTTTAGTGAATATAAAGCCCAAGTGTTGGCTTTCACTAGAATCTCTGGTTTTAGAAAAAGAATTAAGAAACAATCAGAAATAGTTTCTATTTCTTTTTATTGCTACAAACAAAATTTAGTGTTGCAACATACAGTCACTTTGTTAGGCTGCCCATGGTTAGTGTGTTAGGATTGCTTTTAATTGTAAAAACAAGCGTTTTTGTCACTACACTTGAGTTAAATTTCAAAAATAAAGGTCAATGGCTAGAAATAGTATGACATTACCCAGAATAAGGAAGAAAACTCCTGTTAAATAGTGAATGTCTACTCATTCGTGGCATTTGCTATCCTTGTTGAAAAATTTATACTTTCACAAATACTGATATTATTTGTGATAACAATCCTGTCTGAACAACCCAGCTTGACCTCCTTTTTAATCCCTTGAGGACTGCATTATTAAAAAGCTTTAATCAGAATGGAATTGACCTGTAGTTTCTCACTTCACCTTTGTACAAAGAGCAGAAGAATCAAAATGATCTTCATGCTCATGTATTATATGTAATGGCTTAGTAGTAGATATTGCTGCTACTAGTAGAGGATGCATTTTTCATTCTAGTGTTTGTAGAGCCTCATTTTATCTGTCAAGCAGGTGTTGCATAACTGTGCCAGTGATCAGTTTAAGTCAAATAAGTTAACTTGGTACAAAATAAAAAAATACTTTTTGAGTTTAATATCTTTGTGATGCTCCTCAATTTCTAGAGCAACTTGAACAGGCAAATTATTGAATTCTGTTTACTCGGCCCACTTTCTACAGTGTTTTTTTCACAAACTATGAATTGAAGAGCAGATGTTTTGTGACCAGCATGATATGAGATTAGCCTTTAAAACTATAAGCACTCATTATATCTGGAAATGTGGTTTTACCATCAAATCTACATATACCCACTTGAAGTGATTCAGATTCCTGCTTAGTCAAGAAATTAACCAAAAACAGTCTTTGAAAATGTTCTACCTGGGCTGTCAATTTCTTTGAGACAACGGATGGGATGTGTCTGATGTATTACACACGTTTTTAATTCAGGTGGTCACTAAGGAAGAAGTCAACAACACACTTCAAACAGCCAAAGGACAGAATTCAGTATTAAGTACTATAAGCACAGGAGAGATCAAAATGTTTTGGATGCTAGTAGCACTCAAGAAGCATAAGTCACCTGATGGTGTCTTGCCACTTGTGCTCAGGTAAGTGACAGTGGAAATGGGTCAGTACCAATTAGCTTTAGAATTGCTAATGTAGTATCCATCCGTAAGAGTGAAATGGAAATGTTTTCCTAGGGAATAGTCCTGCATGGGTTTAGAAAAAGTAGGTGTTGCTTAACTAACTTCTTGGAGTTCTATAAACAAGCTACATCCATGATGGATTCACACAGAGCACAAAGATTAATCTTGAAAATTGCAGGGAGGCATTCAGGAAACTGATAGATTGGATTGAAAATTGGTTAATAAAAAATGGAGATTACAGGTTACAGGTTTTACAATACTGAAATTGGGGTGATGTAATGGTGTATCACAGAGATCTTTGCAAGGCCCAAATTGCTCTTTATTTACCGATAAGAAATTAGGAGGATTAGCAAATACCCCAGAATAGTGTTCTGTTCAATAAGATATAGAAAATACCCAAGACTAGGTGAACTCGGAGATATCTGCCTGGTCTTGTTTATTGTAGTCAAGTGAAGCCAATACCCTTCCTTAAGGAAACAACAGGGTGAGATCAATTATTAGCTATCAAATGAGTTAGCTGGGCTGAATGTCCTTGTCTTGTTTGTAACCATTCTGTGTTCTTATTAAAATTATGGTGCTAGATCATTTACAGTAGATGTTATTATATAAAAGGGACTTTTTTCTTTTTAATGGTTGATTTAATAGTTTATTGTCCTTTTAAATATATTTAAGGTTCTTTATAGGTTTTGAAATCTGGAGTAGATTGAGCAGCATTGATGATGCATATTCTGAAATTGTTATATCCAGTGTCTCAGAGTTTCCTTGGAGATCTACTTAAAAATGGACAAGCTGCAGTCTTGTTGAACATGATTGCTTCAAAGGCTAGCTTTTTGTCCTTGTAGATGGTGTGAAACTTGACCCAGACCTGACTTCAGACCTTTGAAGGCTTGTGAATTGATGTCATCAGACCCATTTGTTATTGTCTTGTTTGAAATGATATAAGGCTTGATGATAATATTTTACTTTCTGTAGCCAGCTCAGCACAAATTTAGCCTTTTTATGTTTTAACAAATGGAAGTACCAACATACTTCAAAAAGTTGGTAATGGGGTAGTGTTTTCTTAACGTAAATCCTCAAGAAATTAAATTAAAGCACTAAAGACTTATTTCTGAGACCTGAGTTTGTTTACTGGTTTGCATTAATGAAATGGTGCTTAAAAATACTTTGCCTTTTTGTACAGTGTATGTTTTTAGATTAGTTTGCAGTAAGAGGACCTAGCAGTATTCTACTCTTGTCCGTGTGTAGCCGAGTTGTGAAAACTGTGGTTGAAACCATAACATAAAATTGTGGAACTTCTTGATAAGCAGTAAAAACAAGATAAGAAGTGAGATTATAGACCAAGAGGTTCTGAAAGTCTGAAGGTCAGGAGGCCTTTGTGTTCCATAATGATTCTCTTCATGAATCCCTTCAAAGCACTCCACTCTGAGTAGCAGGGTCTATTGTAGGTGACTCTTATCAACCCCAGCAGCTACTGCCGATAATGGTATTTCCTCTCAGGAAATCAAAGAAATGTTTAAAGAAAACCAACAAATTTCAATGGTTGCCTAAATGAAAATGGAATAAAAAATTTGCTCTTTTGAGAAAAGAGCTATATTTAAAATAGTTAATGGGGAATAATTTTCAAGTCATTTGCAACCAATTAAGAGGAGAATGTGTTGACAGTTTCGCAGTTTAGTCACAAGGGAATGTTACAAAATTAAGGTTATATGGTTTGTCATTTTTTGTTTTGTTTATTTGGTTTAGCTTTTTTCTAAGGATTTTTTTATAGCTAAAACATTTAAACTAAAAAGCTCATTTGGTCCATCTGGTTCATTTGGTTGGATCACTCTTAGCTGAGTGATCCAAAGATCACATCTAGCTGCTCCTTTCCTTGCTAGCTTGGTCCAGCTTTTCACAACCATTTATGTAAAGAAATGGCCCCTGTTCTGAGTTCTAGATTCCATTCCTTGTAGTTTCTATTTGTGGTTTGTGTTTTCCTTTTGACTCTGAAGATACTGAATGGGTTGTTTGCCAGTGGCTTTGATTCAAGTGGAATACTTGAATCAAGTCCCCTTGTAGTTGTTTGTTGAAGACTAAAAAGCTCAGTTTTTTTTTTTAGGTTGTGAGAGTAAGACATTCACAGAAAATCTAACTTATTGCTGTACTCTGAAATCATTTCAGAGAAGTTTTTTTTTGTAATATGATAGACAAAATTGTACCCAATACTCTAAATGAGGTCTTCCCGAGACCATTGTACAATTTAAATTTAAATCTAAATAAGATTTAGATTTGGGACTTCTGACAGTATATCCTAACATTTTGTTTCCCTTTTTAATTACTTCTTCACACTCTCTAGAAGACCACAATGATTGATCTCTGATTTGTCTGCAAAAAGACAACTAAGATAGATAAGAACTACATGATCTTTCAAACACTGGTATTTTGTCTTTACCATTGTTTTGTAGCATTCTGGCCAATCAAATAATATAGTTCTGCCAGCATAGTTACGGTCTTATCTTAAACATCGAGTGATAGAGAAAATGGGCTTTTACCCAATAGATCAATGGTTACAAATGACTTGCCTTAAAAGACAGTACAAGAAATCTTTTTTCTTAACCTATTTTCTTAAAAATCTGGCTGATTGGATGCTACTCATACCATTTTGACCCACAACGTACATGCTCTCAATTTAAGCAGTCACAGCTTACGGGGTTGACTCCAGAAAATGGTCAATATTGGGGGGGGGAAAGTGCTTTATTATCCGAAAACATTGTCAAGCATGCTTACAAGAGCTAGTTAGTGAGTCTATACAGTTGCCTTATTTACTTTTATTTACTGTTTCTGTACTTAATTTTATTTACTGTTTTTGTACCTAATATAAGAGGTTAGTAGGTTTTTTTTTATAACGGTTGTAGGGTAAAATTTGACTATATGCGAATCTGGTTTTAAGCGCTACTCAAAGTCCCTAACCCTCATGTATGTTGTAAGTCAACTTTTGCTTTCACATGAGCTAGCAGGGTAACATTGCCAATAGCATTTTATTTTTTCTATAAAGTTGGTCACAAAAATGTTGCAGTTTATCAGAATATCCAGAACCTTAACCCATACAAAGGAAACCATTTATGGTAAATTGTTTACAGAATTATATTGGTAAAAACAAATATGATATTAAGACTGAAATTTGCATATAGTAGGGAGGCTGATGTTTTATCTGCATATCGCAGTCAAACATTCGCATAAAGGCTTTTATTAACTTGTTCAGCATGGAAGCTTTATTGCTGTTCCCAGTGGATATTTTAGTCTTGGCGGGCTAAGGATTGGGAGTGTGAAGATAAGAATGTGGCTTATGAGTTTGCCATACACTATTTTTTATGGAAAAAGTGCTCCACTTAGTAAGTAAAGTAAATATGGAGAAGAAAATGATACAGCTCAAGGTAAACAATAGCACTGCTAGGTTGTTAGGCTTCTGGTTTCGTTTTATCACAAGATGAAGCCAGTAGAGAAGGGTTCATGTTTGCTGTCCATATTTAG
This sequence comes from Lepisosteus platostomus, assembly GCF_059453375.1. NCBI lineage: Eukaryota > Metazoa > Chordata > Actinopteri > Semionotiformes > Lepisosteidae > Lepisosteus > Lepisosteus platostomus. The sequence goes on from NC_142623.1 coordinate 34,986,439, forward strand.
ATTAAAGATGTCATTAGCATCACTGAGGCATGCAAATGCTAGAAAAGGGTAAATTACTTTTCTTCCAGGGTTAGGAAATAGATTATGGCAGTTACAGTACATTCACGGAGTCTTGTGGGCGGCACAGTGTTGCAGTGGTTACTCACACTTAGGGCCCGTTTTCCCATAAATCAGTTAACCTGATCTACTGTATGCAGTATATTTTTGGATTGTGGGGTGAACTGAGGACCCGCAGGAAACCGACGTGAACACGGAGAGAACATACAAACTCCACACTGAGCTCCCCAGGTCTGGAAGTGAACCCAGGGCCCCAGCACTGGCGAGGCAGCAATGCTAAACATACAGGTCATACACGCATAAAGGTAGAATATTGCATGAACAACTTAGGGACAGTAATCAATGCTTCGTAGCATGTGGTCTATAGAGTTGGTGTCGATATAAGCATGCTCACAGGTCATTATACAAGAAATTCAAAAATGAAAAGGAAGCATATTTGTACATTTTCCCTAGACAACACTAGGCTGATTGACTTGCTTTTCTTTGCAATTATGAAGACTTAAAGAATATACACTTGCAGGCCTTGGGTTATAGATAAAAGTTCTCTACCTCCGATCAATTTTGAGCAGTTGTGGTAAGAGGGTTCCCTGCTGTCCAAAAATAAGCAGTGACGTTCCTAATAGACTCTGAGGTAGAAAAGGAACTGACCTTTTCAAAGTGGAATGGATTTCCTTTTAATATGCTTATAATATGACCCCAGCAGATCCTTTCTTAAAATTTAGGCCCATTAGCGTGTAACGCACGAAGGCTGTGGAAAAGCACACAATAACTAGGAGAAATCTGTGTTGTGTGACTCATATTACGTATAATCAAATCTAAACCTAGTACTGCTGCTGCAGCAGAGTTTTTTTTTCTTATTTGTATTCAGGATGAATACCCAGTACAGTTTGGAGGGTTTCTTATTTAATGTTCATTTTTACCTAAAAAAAATCCACACCTTTATATAATAAGTTCACTTGCCCCAGCCCTGACCTAACATGTTTTTGATTTGGTCTTTATGGAAGTCATCAGTGTTGTAGGGCTTCACATTTCTAAAATGCCATTCCCCATTGCCCCAAGGCCCTATCAAGCTGTGTAAACCTAGCCTCTGTAATGATTACCTCTCAGGGCACTGTGGAGAGTGAGCATTCACCATTGCACAACAGTAGATTCTTTTTCTGTGCCTCCGAGAGAAAAATTAAAGATGTGCATACAGCCATTACAAAATGTGTATCCACTTGGAAACCTCCAGCTTTATTTCAGTGTTCAACCATTGTAAAATTGTATCTTGAAATTGTGAAATAGTTTTCATTTTTCTCAGTTAATTCATTGTTAAATTAATCATAGTGCAGTTGTGTGTAGCAGTGTTTTAGGGTTCTGGTCCTGTGACTGAAAGGTTGTGAGTTCAAGTCTCAAGCGAGCTATAGGATTTACTTAACACAGCAGTATGGGTGGGTAAATGGGTGCAAATGTAAGTCACTTTGGATAAAAGCATCATTAAGTAAATTTAACATTGTTAAAGTGGTATGTTCATTACATTGTTCATTAATTATGCCAAATAAAAAAAAAAAGACTGGAGGCAAATCTAAAGGATCACGACTGGATAGGTTTGTTTTAAAAGTATAAAAGCCTTGGGCATCATTTTTGTCAGAAGAACACAAACTCCAAATGAAAATGTATAATTCGTTAAAAAAAAACTTTTCAAACACCTTTATGCTTATGATAGTATTTTCTACAAGAAACTAGAAACACCCAAATGATTCAGAACTTAATTCTAGACAATATACAAAGACAAATGTTTTGCTATTTTTTCATATAAGATTTTCTGAAATCTCTAGAAATTATAAATTTATATTGTAGTATGTTACCTTTTAATGATGTTTATATTTTATAACAAATAGTGTGCATTACTGAGTATTTACATAAATTTTCATTAGAGATGAATCCAGCCACTTAATACAAGCATCTCATTTTGAGATGTCCTTCGAGTATTTTTAAAATCTGCCATTTAAAGACTTTTCTGCAAGGCTGATCTTTTATTCCTTCTCCATTTTGCTGTTGGTGATTTAAAGGCTTAGTGTATAAGGGTGGGATAAAAAGTCTGAATGACATGCACCCCGCTTCCAATAAAATTCCTTTGACACTAATGTAATATTTTATGCTTTTTAAGTCTAAAAATAAACATGCAGCAATTGCAGTAAAAAGCCTAATTAACTTGAAAACGAAGGTATTTCAGTGTAACAGCTGCCTTAGTTTGGGGATTTTAATGAGCACTTCTTACACTGTGGCAGTTGTTCACAATTTTCGTATTACCAGCAATTCCTTACAGAGTTCCTATGGCATCTCGGTGTATTTGCATTGTAATTCAGTTAATTCTCCTTGGAGTTGTTGTAAGATTCCTTGAGCAGGACAGAAGCTAGTAATGCCTTAAGCATGTGGCTTGCTATCTTTTTCTATATTTTATAATGCACAAAACACATTTTACAATGTAATGCCTCATCTATAGCCTAATGAGATGAAAGTATATATTTTATTATTTCACATCTGATGATGTCAGAGGGAAATCAATAGGATTGTGCTGTAGCCCAATATCTGTGTGAGTGTACTGTAAATACTGAAATTGTTATACTATGATTGCCGTATGCTCTACAAGTGATAAGGTTGTTTAGGCCAAAACTGGGGAATAGGCAAACATCTCTGGGGGGAAAAAAACGAAAACATTTTTTGAGGCTTTCGTGTGGCTCAAACGTTAAGGGCACTTGCTCTGAGCACAGGGTTGAGAAGTCAAATGTTTGAGTCTGTGTCATGTCACTGCGACTGAGATTCCCCAAACAGTAAAGCATAACTGGCAGAGCACCACTGGTGGTAGGCTTGCGATTAGCTGGCCAGGATTTTTAAAATATCTTGCTGAAACTACGACTCCTGCGAGTCACTGGGAGCCAGCAGGCTTGCAGGGACGATAGCAGCTCACACTGTTACTCCAGTTGGTATCGACTCACCTCTTGGCCACTGTGAATCCTGCAGCTTGTTGAAAGCAGAATGGGTCAATACAGGGAGTGGGCACCAGAGAAGCATGTATGCCCGTCCTCAATCACCCGGCGCCCCCTCTCCTCCTACCCAATCGGTTGTTTGAAACTAGATGGGTAGAAAGTGGGGAAAAATGATCCTGTAAATGAAACGGTTTACAGTGTTCCCTTGAAACAAGTTATGTCAGTCTTGGCTGGATAAAAAAAATGTGCGAATAAAAGATGACACTGTAGTCACACTCTGAAAGTGTGAAAGTCACTTATAATGGAGATCAGCTCCCAATAAATACTGTCTGACTCTGTTGTCCTTCACAGTCATTTAATCAATTGAAGAAAAGAAAATGAATATAAATATCTTCTTTTCTGTTGGGGGGTAAAAGAAAAGACTGAACTCTACTCTTTCGTGATGTAAGCTTTTAATCATGCTAGATACAACAGGCGCATGAAACGCAATTAAAAATTCAAATTTCTTGTTGACCAGTACAATCCACTCATGCTGTCACAGTACAGCCTTAAGAAAATACATCAGGTTTTTGTTCGTGTTTGTTTTAAGTGAAGCTCACACCAGTTACCATTTTCTGGAAGATGCGGTTTTGCAGTAAGGAGGGGGGGTGTGTTTTTTTTTTTAAAAACCTGCCGCCGTGGGCACCCCGCTGTTTTATAATCCAGGTTGACAATAACCCACTGAGCAAATTACTTCAAATCTTGCCTAGCAATCCGTGGAAACCTTTATAGTTGATTAGCAACTCGGAGTCCATGGAGGAGCAGTGAGCGGTGATAATGTTTAATTTGCATCACATTTTTAGAGCCAGGCATTTCAGTGGCATTTTTTTTCTCCTCTTCTACAAAATGCGCACTCAGAGGCGTGAAGAATGACATCTATATAGTAGCAATTTAATTTTTGCAAATGTGAACGCCTTGTGATGCATTGTTTTGTGGGAGACATTTATAAACTTACTGAAATGTTGGAAGGGAAGCATTATAGTAAAGCAAATGCTTACATTATTGCACGCGTTATTAGAAGTGGGTGATAAACCTCACCATCTTGTATTCAGTGCTGTTTATTGTTAAAAGGCTCATACAAAATCCTCTGCATTCAAGGATTACTGATTATAATGAACAAGTACAGAGTGTAAATATCCAGCCATGTTCAATCCTCCTGCAGAGTGCAGAACTCCTCAATCAGAACATTGTCCATGATTCACAATGCCAGCTGGGCAGATTGGTGAGTTTGGGTGATGCTGTCAGGGCTACCCTTTTGCATTATCGGTGCAATGGTCTATGAAGTGAGCTGTCTGGCTGTCAGTATTGTCCCACAGTTTATAAGACACTCTTTTACTTAGTTGCTTTGAGTTGCAAAGGTGAACAAGAACACGCTGCAGTATTTAGTTTTGTACATTGGAGACTGAGGATGAAACATTTAAGATCTACTGGATAACAGTCTGTACCCCTGGAGCTTAATAGCAAAGGTTGTGTAGGTTTGGTCATTTTGAGCTTGTAAAACTGTATGTTCACAGTTCTGTTCAGCAAGTGAGACATTTAGAAGTCTCCTTAAAGAGAATACTAGTCCTCATAATCGAAATGTAGGGGCTCTTATTATTCCTAAACTGATTTTATGTCTAAGGCACTTGTCTAAAAAAACAGTTTAAACTGAACAAGATAATAACACTAGTGAGAATGCTATAAAACCTAATAAAAACAATCTATGGACCATTAAAGTGTAATTTATTTAGAAGACTATTAGATTGTACATAAAAAAACATGTACATTTTTTCGGAATGCCCTTTTAGGATCAATCCAGAAATGTCTAGTTGCTATGGCAATTGCCCCCTAAATAATGTTTAAAATGATGTTACTAATTAAAGTCGCAACATTAAACATAACCAGGTCAAGTATGATTGTGATGTAACCTATATTATTTGGCTCTGTCAAAATAAAACCTTTATATACAAACACCAGAGACGAACTGAAAGCTACTGTATATAAATAAGGAGGTTTTAGAAGGCAAATGGAACACAAAGCCCAGGTTTTTTTTTTGTAATAGCCCTTTTGTATGTGCTTGTTTTTTTCGATATTTACATTGTACAGATTTCACTTTGGCCCCTGCCGTGTTCGGACACAGGTCTTTTTTTAGCTTCTCGGGGTACAAGTCCGTAGGGAACCTGTCGGGGCTCTTATCTCAAGAAAGCCAGGCACTTACCCCACTGCCCCCCGCCCCTACTGTGCCAAAGACAGCCAGTTGCCTCTGCATCTGAAACATCGATAATCCACTTACTCTCCTAGCGGGGGGCAGACGGACTTTGCAGGGGCTCCGTGCAGTGGAGATTATGCCTTACAGAAATTGATATTAGATAATGGAAATGCTCCACTCTCATTGGCTGCCAGCCATGAGACCAACTGCAGGACAAATTCACACAAAATTAGTCTTTTAGTACTCTGGGGCCCCCCCTCTTTTGTTCAAAGGGTGAGCAAACTTTTTTTCTATTGGAATTTAAATCATTTTATTTATTATGTATCTTTTGAAGAATTATGTGCAAAAAAAAAAATCTATTAAAAAGGGACATTCCAAAGCCTATTGGATAAATGGTCCAGTAGGTGTCAGGAAAAGGAATTGAGAGAAACTACGAGCACTAGCATTTTCAGCTTTAATATGTAGAAGTTAACTTGTGTAAATTTCTGCATTTGTGATGTTTGTAAGTGTTAAGATATTTACACATTGATGCTAGAAATGTGAAATTACGCCTTTTTTTAGTAGCATCAGTTAGTCAGAATGGGTCATGTGTTTGTCTTGGCTGTTTGCACATTTGGAAGAGTCCAAATAAACAGGATTAGGGATTTAGGATTACAATCCCACAACCTTCCCAGATTGTAGGAGTTGCATCTTAATTCCCTCTGAGTTTAATTCTGTTTGTCATTCTGCTTCTTTAAGAACAGTTACCACACCAGCCAAGGAGGTAGTGGCCTGTGTGTTTGATTGTATTATATAACAGTTTTGTTTAAAATATATTAAAATCAAGAGCAGGGAGGTTCAAGTATCTTTATTATTAATGATATTCATCATAATATTAAAGTTAAGACGTTGTAACCATTTTTTTACATCAGGAGTGCATTTGACTAGTGTATTTTAAAAATAGACTGCATGGAACAGTTGTTTATCAGAATACTAGAATATTGGTCTGTTGACGACATTATTCAAGTACAGCTTGAAGTTTCTGGTTCCCAAGTTAGCGGACGTTTAGTTACAGAACAAAATAGTGGTGGGGTAACCATCTTGGTTTAAAGAGTAAAACCTTTTCACTGTGTACTCAATTTATTTTTACTAGAAATTATACCTACCAAATCTGCTATTAATTGTACACTGGAACCCTTGAGGTGCAAATTTGAATCAGATTTGCTGAAACCGGCCTAGTTTTCAGTCAGTCGGTGCAGCAGTTCCCAAGGCAGGCAGGCGATAAACTCTTCAACCACTCTGTGATCCTCCATACTTCCCCAAAAAACTGGAAGAACAGTCGTGATGTAATACAGCTAAAAGAAAATGTGATTAAACTATGAAGTCCAGTGTTGTGATTCTGTGCAGTTTGTGTGGAATGCTTTTTTATAGATTTAAGAAGTGATGTAATTATGCGGTTTACCCCTAGGCCTCTGGTCTCATAGCAAACAGTGCCCACTCAGTGGGGTACGTTGTGGAACAAGATGAGGTTGATTCTATGCTGAAAAGCAGAAAAATCGGGGGGGGGGAGTTTTGGCTGTTGAGCCTTGATCTTGGAAATTAGCCTGATGGCTGAAGAAGGCACAACAGCCAAAACGTTGTTTTTTCTACCGTTTGGCATGAAATTGACCTGTACTTGTTCCTTTGCTGCCCGCACACTGACGCAGCTCCCCACTCGAACCTCTCCAGTGTTTTTAAAAGTGGTAGGAATTCAAAGCATGTAAAGTACTTCAAAATAGATTGATTTATTCAGTGGTTTTTGTTTTTCTTACTCTGTTCTACTAAAGATTTATGGTTACTGGTTTCTTAAAGTGGTTTCCTAGAAGCTACAACTATGAACTTTTTAATACTTAAGTACTTTTAATAATTCAGACTACCCTTATCCCTTTTAAAATAACAACCTGTTAATTGAAAGGCACAAAGAGGAACCTCTGCTTTCTTGACATTTGAATATTTACAAAAATGTTTATTTTAAGTCCTTTTACTAAGCAAAATAATAAATTACTCCCTTCTAAAAAACACTGTGGTCTTGCTCCTGGGTGAGCAATGTTGTCATGCAGTTTCCATGGAAAGGACTGTTACTATGGTGTCTCCATGGAGAGTGTGTTGTTGCTATGGTATTGCCTAGAATATGGAAGGACATCATTTATTACTGTCAGTGTGCTAGCAGTAACGGAAATCTTATTGCAATGTGGATTTTACTGTTTCCATAGTGTCTTTTTTTTAGAAAATGTATATTCCCTAACAGAAAAATGCTACTGAACAATTAATCTCCCAGACATGTGGCCTGCATTGGTTATGGGGGTGTGGGGGTCCTAAAGTAGATAACGTTTCTCTCTGCAACACTTTGCATCATCAATATTGCATGTAGTTTGGTTTGCTTCAGGAAATTAAGGCTTGCAGTTGAGCTGTCTAGAACTTTTGTTTTTGTAAATTCTGAAGGTTTAGGCGTCTACTCTTCTGTTATTGCAGCTGTAAAAATTAATATGCTGTGAATATCTTGGATATGAATTATCCCATAGCATAGTTATTTTAGTAAGTCTTACCATAAGCCTTTTATTAATTTATATTTTTGTAAAAACTCATTGAATGTGCCTACAGTATCTCATCAAATATCTAATTACATTTCACCTTTGGGGATAACAAGTATCTGACGGAAAAAGCATGCATTCTGTAAAGTGTATGCGGTTTTGAAGCCTTCTAAAAAATCAAAATGTTATAGTAAAGCAATGTGGTAGACGCAAGTTTTGAGTGCTAGCCATTTCCAGGACAGGGCATGTATCAGTAACACAGTAAAGATAGTCAGCTGGCCATTTGTTTTTTTTGTGAGGTGTAGGAATCACTGCTGCAACATTCGAGGTGCTTATCTGAAACCAGTGTACTTCTACCTGGCCAGTTTCAGGTCCTTTGTTGTTGCAGTTTCTACGACAGCAGAAGTTGGAAACTGAAATGTCGGAAAGCCATTTCATTTGAAGTAACACCATTTCGATCTTTATTTTCTCTCTTGCATCAATAATAGCTATTAGGTGTGCAATTAACTGGCCAAACAGCTTTCGCTCAGGTGATGTCTGTGGCATGGGATGCATCTCAACAGAAAAACAAAGCAGAAAGCAAGCCGCTGATCTGTGCTAAGTATATCTGAACCTTGTGTGTAAATAATTGTATTGCGGATTTTTAGGGAAAACGAGGTGACCTGCTGGTGTGGCTGTTGGTGGTTCTGTGCCATACCTCCTAGGCACCGCTCTGAACTCCAACCAGGGTGCCTGCTGTATGGAGTTTCCATGTTCTCCCTGTGTTCGTATGGGTTTCCTTTTGGAGCTCAGGCTTCCTGCCATCTCCCAAAAGTATGCCAGCTAGGTTAATGGGAGCCTTGAAATTGTGTAGCCCTCATCTCCACAGTGTAGCCCTGGTGCTTGTGCTCAGTAGAAACGCATGCAATGTGTTGCTGTCTCTCTATCTCCAGGGATAATCGGGTTTCTGCTTTGAAAATGGAATTTTAAGGAAAAGGACATGTTTTTGGTTACCTGTGGTGTTTAAATTTTAATCTTTGATTTCTTGGTGAATTGAATGCCACATAATTAGAGGCAGCACGTATTGCGTCGATTTGTTTCTAAACAAAATTTAAACAAAAGAAGATGACCTTACCTTTAGACAAGGGGGAGAGGTAGTGAACAAAATAATGAATTCTGCTTCTTATTAATGTGCTTTGACGTATCGATGTCATATGCTTTTTCAGGGGAAACATGCCTCTTGTTCAATTTTTTATTTGTAAAGCAATTTCATTCAAATCCTTTAAAGTGCTTTTGAATGCAAATACACAAATGAGTCTTGGCATGCCTGTATGACTTTCCTAGTCCCAACAAAGCATGATATAAAATTGTTTTATCAGCCTAAATATTTTATTGTGGAAACGGCTAACATATTCATAGCTAAATTCATAATTCACTAGCTGCTAATTCTTCTTGTTTTTGTTCCACCTTAAGTCTTAATAAACTGAACTGAATCATTTATGGACTGATATGGTGAAGTTACCACTTGAGGATTTAAACATTTCCTATTAAATCAGTAGGACTGTGGTACTCAAGGTTCAAAATTGTTCTAACTTGTTGTAGTGATGATGATGAGTAATTGAGTGTTCCATTAATTAAACACATTTAACCTTTTTAAAGATATGACTTAACGCCTATAAAATAAAGTAAATGTTAAAGAACATCTACAAAGATACTTACATTTGTAATATCCTATGGGCATACTACATCACTAACACTTAGCATGTTGTGACAAAGCCCAACTCAAAATTGCACCTGCAAGGAATGAGATAGAAATTAATTTGAAGTGCGAATCCTTTGAAAGACACTGTAATTCCAAGGTGTTATGTGAGAATCCTTTTTTTTTCCTCCAGTGGTTCTTCATTTTTCTGTCAGTATCCTAAAAGCATCATTTAAAGCCTAGCTTCTAAATGCAATGCAAGGCACATGCAATACACTGTAAGTAAAGCTATCACACAATCTAAAATGGATCAGCAATATTTTTTATATAATCTCAGAGGACTCGGTATTCAGGTGCATCTATCAGAATGTTAACAATAACTTTGCTCTTCTGTCAGTCATCTGAACGATTAAAGAATTTCCATGTGTCTTTGTAGGACTACAGCTACACTGGATATATTTCCTAATCTAGTCTTTCCTTTTCAGTTGTCACCTGAACGGTTAACGCATCGAGTGATTATTTTTTGTTGTGCATTAAAATTCAGTATGTTCTCTGCATACAGTGTTCTAAGTACATAGAGAATTTTATGCTTGCTTTGTACAGCTCCAGTTGAGATCCTTTTCGTCTTATTCTTCAGGCTGCTTCTTTATCAAAAAGCAACATCATTTAACGGTATGGAGCAACATACATACGGCATTTGAAGTAATAAATTCCACTGAGATGGTATTCCATAAACAAATTTGTTACCAGTAACACCTGTATAGCACTTTTCCTCTTTTTAGAAACGGTATTTCACATTTATTGAGGTCAAAAGAAATGGATACAGTTTTGTGGTGGTTAAGAGGACACCTTTGAAGAATTTATCTTGAATGGGTATTCTGATTTTATTTGTAAATTGTCTTGTCTTTACATTAAGACGTAGGCTGCCCCAGAAATCAAATATCACGTTTTTTAGGTGACAATCACGTTTTGCGAACCAGTCTTTGTCCTTCTCTTTGTCTTTACAGAATGGGACTGAAATGACAGGTATTGGATGTGGGGGTGGGCAGCACAACTAACATCCAGTATTACTTCCTGGCAACCCCCTGTGGAATTCTTTCTAGCTTTGTTTCACTTCATAAAACATTTTTTCCTCAAATTCCAGTGGGGATATTGGATACCTTGCATTGACTGTAGCTAACTAAAGGCAACAGCCCAAGAAGTATCGATTTCACGTGCTACAGCAATAAACTTTTGAAGTGATAAAATGCTCCACCCCCCCCACCATCCCTTTTTTATAATTACTTGGAGTGTTTTTTTCCTACTTTGCTTTTCTCTTTCCCCTTGGAGCTCTTAGTTTTTTTTTCTCTGTGTCCTTAAGTCTGGATCAAATTACTATGAGGAACTGCTCATATTACATTTCAGACTTGCTATAGCTTGCCATTCACCCACACCTCAAAGCAAACTCAATCTTTATATGTCTCTCCTAATTTCTGAAGGACTACAGTAGCTTTTTTTATGGGATTGCAGTCAGCTGTTTAATGACTTAGGTTGTAGGTTTCCGTCTGTTGAAACAAGGTTGAAGAAAATTTACTGCCAGAAAGTAAGCACGCTAGATAGAAGTTAACAAGGAATTACAAGTTTAGCTTGTTCCTTCATTTTTGCCGTTTCTTCCATGATACACTTTTTGCTGGTTTTGCCCAACAGTGTTCAGCTCATTAAAAGTTGTACGTACGGATGAGTGATACTAATGATCTTATTCAGGTGCAACTGAGTTTACAATGGGTTCAATAAATAATGGTTCTAGACATGCAGCATGCTGGATAAATTTAGAATAATATGGGGGTTTCAGCCAGCAAAGTTAAAGCTTTCCTTCACAGTATCACATTAGCATCCAGCACCTTGCTTTCTTTGTTGAAAAAGATAATTTGCAGGTAGATTGCCTCTTCTCTTTTTCACTCAGCATTTCCAGATCTTTTTTCTTCTCTTGTGAGAAAGAAGAATATCCTAGTTTAAGTGTAAGAGAACTTATTCCACCATGAATAAGGAGATTCATTACAACTCAGGGAAGGGATTCTCTACTGACAGATTTCACGCTTTTGTCCTTTGAGATCTCAATAGATCCAAAGATACATGTATATTCTGCTGTGAAAATAAAGTTCCTGCCTTTCAAATACACTTCCAGTTCTTAATTTATTCTTCTTGCATGAATACATACATTTCTATACAGAAATAATTACTGCATTTTGGTTACAGCACTATTTCTTTATGCTTACCCTGATAGTTTTCTTTTCCTTTTCATTTTACACATTGCTCTCACGCATCAGCTGTAGTTTTAGAGATGAAGCATTAAGAGATTTTGTACCTTTGAAGTTAATAAGCAGGTATGAAGATCATTTTTTAAAACCTTTCCTGGTCAATATGAGTAGTTTGTATTATGGGGTAAATGTAACATTGCCTTTAGAAACATTACACGTTTTGTCTTAATATTCCGCAACATTTTAGCCTTATGCTATATCAGGAGACTGTGGAGGATACTTTTTTTTATTTTACACTTTGCTGCTTTGAGTAGGTTTTAAAAAGTAGTAAAAATCAAAGGGGTAATTGCCATCTTTCAGAATTTGTTGAAATCTGATTTGAAGTGCCTCTTAAAATACTCATATTATGGCTTGTAATTCTAGGTCTCTGGTTATGTGAAGAGCATTGATATAATTTTAGTAGATGCTACTGTTGCTATTTACAGTGAACAGGTTTTCTTCTGGGACCTGTAGGCTTTGACCCTGGTGAATATCTGTGCCTGGGTGCTTTTGTAAGGATCATTTACAGTATACTGAACATCAAAAGAAAGGTATTGCCCTGTCTATGCATGATCTGTGCATTTTGGGTATTGATTAAATATTTTAGCATCATTTTGATTGATTGATCATTCATGACTTGTTGTTACACATGTCCTTGTAGCATAAGCATAAAATCTCCTCATTAATGAGACAGTAGACTGGGGACAGGAGATGAGTTGTTTTGACCACCCTGCTGGTTGTCCATTAATGTGGCTTACATATTCAGCACAATCCACTAATTGTTCCATAGAACATTATTTTTGTTTTAGCAGGTTTTCTGGCAAGAGGAGAATGTGACAGTTATGCTGAGCGCCTTACTCATCGTGATCATTTATGTTATGACCTGGGATAATGTAGGCATTTCGTTAGGGGTTAGAGACCCGTGGACAGACACATGGCAAACGTGATGAAAAGTGTGTGACGCAAACGTATTGCATCCAACAGTAGACATGCATTCTACTAGCTTCTGACTTTCACAGTTGATGACTTATGTTAATCATCAGAATAAATGTAACAATGTCACATCTATTCAGAGTGCACCTGCTATGAAAGTTATTTTTGCGATGAGTTTGTGGATTTGCTTAAGTTGTAAGTGATAAGTTTCTTTTCATGTTCAGTGTATGTGATGGAGACTATTCTTTTCACGGTCTTATTAAAAGTCAATAATGTGACTTGACCAGGTAAGGAATGATAAAAGATGGCAATGTAGGGAAGAAAATATGCTAAACCTTGATCATTCTTCTTATTTTATTTCCAGATCACCAGGACATGAAAACCCGGTAATGCTTTGGCGATGACCTGCAGAAATAGCCTCAAGATCCTGTGGCTGCTTGGATTCTACAGTTACCTCCTGGATCTAACTGCAGATAACCATCAAACAAGCCTGTCTAAAAAATCTGCAAGGAAATCAAGAACTTAGGAAGTGTGGGGGTTGGGGGCGAAAACAGAGGCACATAAAATTTGCACCAAAGCTGATGATTTACCATTCCGATATAAAATCCACCATCCGTCTGCAATGGTGACATGAAAAGCATGCGGTGGGGTGAGCTGTATCTTCATGTTTTTCTAAGTTGTTGCTGCTGCTGGGTGTTGTTTACCCCTTTTTAAAGACCACGCAGGAGAGCAGGAGCATGAATTTGTGTGGAAGAGTGCGGCGGCTGTTCCGGCAGCTAACGCTCCAAACGAGCCTACTGCTGCTCTTTGCGTTCTGCATGGTGAGCGTCTTCGTCTCCGCTTACTTCCTGTACGGCGTCAAGCGGGATCTGGAGCCAGCTGGCGACGGGCCGCCCCAGGACTGCGATGATCCCAAGGTCACCCCTTCCCGCCTGCTCCCTCTGAAGACCATGAAGCCCGCGGACACCTCTCGCACAGACCCTGTCGTGCTTGTTTTCGTGGAAAGCCTGTACTCACAACTCGGCCAGGAGATTGTGGCCATCCTGGAATCCAGCCGCTTTAAATACAGGACCGAAATCTCCCCGGGGAAAGGGGACATGCCTACCCTTACAGACAAAGACCGGGGCCGCTTCACTCTGATCATTTACGAGAACATCCTCAAATATGTCAACCTTGACGCCTGGAATCGAGAGCTGCTAGACAAATACTGTGTTGAGTACGGAGTGGGAATAATTGGTTTCTTCAAGGTAAGGTCCAATGCGCTAGCCCTTTCAGTGGTCGCTCTTTGTGAACTCTGCAAGTGTCGAGTGAAGAAGCAGCTGGGTCCCTCACAACTTTAAATAAGACCATGGCAGTTAGGTTCCTGTTAATCAATTGTGCGAGTTTCCAAGTGAAGTGCGTTCTCTTTGCCGATGGGGTTAACTGTCAACAAAGAAAAATCATTGTGCATTTTATGTGAGATGTTTTTTTAAATTGTTCTGCCATACTAAACTGACTTGGAACCCATCTCTGAGCCATTTTAACTAAAACCACATAAAGCAGTGTTAGGTATTTGGTTGTATTCCGTGTCATGTTTTGTTTTCAAAGCTACAAAATATGAAAATTCAAAAACTGTAGAGGGCTGTCAGACTTGATCAGTCTTGCATCAGACTTCGACTTCTAAACCCCAATTATTTATAATTATGAAGGGGCAGGAGTTTAATTAGTCAGGAGAAAAAACAACTAATGCAGGCAAGAGGATTGCCTTTACCTCTGAGCAAATTGAGCAAGGGTGTAATTGCTTGCATTCCTAACATCTGACTCTTTTGGGGATTTAAATTAGAAAATATTTGAAACCCAAGATTGGGTTCAAGACTTGTGAGGGTTCTTCAGACAAGGGTTCTTGTGGTTTTTTTTAACAGTATGCCCCTAATCTATAATTATTGTATGTTCTTTTTTATCTGGTCAGGGTTAGTTTAATCAAGAGTCATTTTGAGAAATCTGGGGAAGGAAAAACTCGGGATCAGTGCAACGTCCTGCTTCAGAAAGTATTGAAACGGCATCATGGCTTCACAATGAAGATGTCTGGATCCTATTAAACACCTAAATTACTTTCACACTCCATTGATCCCTTTGCCAATTCCAGCTCCGTCAGTAGGTGATAATGGACCTAGAAGTGTGTGGTAAAGCAAACCTGCTGGCTTTATTAGAACAACACTTGAATGTTTTGTGATTCCGGGTCTATTATCATACCAAGACTTTCAGATCGAGTTGGAATTCTCCATACGTTCGATGGTCTCATTCCTGTAAGAAGCACAAGCGATATTGCAGCCGGAAAGCTATTGCTAACCCTTTCACTTCAATTACACGTGCAAGCATAAACATGTTTAAGCCTACTTGTCTTTCTTTGTTAGTCCGTATTCATACTCATGTGTAACTGGAATAAAATCCTCAACCCACCACTTCATTCACTGCATAATTGCTTTCAGGCATTATAAAGAAACTAATGTTATGTGGCTGTTTGAATATGAGCCTTTGGCCAATTATATGCATATACAACAACTAGTGTCCATCTTTATTCACACTTAGAGTCTGACTCCAAACATATCATTTCCATGATTGCCCTGACACTGTTTAGCAGTGAACGAAATAAAAGGAGTTGATGATGGACTATAGGAAAGTGTTTTGAAATTGTTTGCCTGCCAAGACAGTAAATGTATAGATGACAGTTTAAGGACTGCTGTTAACAGTGTCATTTTATGACTATATAAAAATAACCATTTAATCCACTTGGTGTGGATGCATTTAACAGGGAGTATGCATCTCAAAGAAATCAGCTTTGACTCATCTGAACATGTTTTGTTTAAAAAACCAGTACATGTGGTGATTCCTTTAGCCTTTCAGATGAAAATGAAGCCTTTTTCTTCAAGCTGAAAATCTTAGTAGTTAATAATTGCTGGCATTTTTATCCAGAGGAATCCTCAAATACTTTCCACATAGGAGGGAACACTCTTCACATGTCACTGATGTGCAGCATCCACCTGGGTGACACATGACAGCCTTTACGCTCAGGCAGTCTCATTACACAGCAGATCTGGTTTAGAAGTGAGCAGTTCCTTCACAAATGGAATTAAGGGGGTAAATTTACATAGGTCAGGTTGTGCCAGGCCCAATTCAAATTTAAACAGGGCTCCCAGGTTAATGCCCCTACTCTTATCAACAGGGATGTGGGATCTTTAATGAGCAGTCACAGTCAAGATCAAAGTTGAACATTTCATCAGAATGACTGCACTTCCTCCAGAATTTTATCTCTTTGCTGGGGCATTGACTTGGAAATTCCTGTCCTCTGGAAAATTTTCTCCAACTGATTCACCATCACCACATATAGCAGTAAACCTTTTCTTTAGAGGTCTCCCATCCCAATACTGTATTGCTGAGATCCAACCTTACTTAGGTCTTGAGATCTTTCAAGATTAGTCTATAGGGTGGTAATGCTGCAGTCCCCAATGTATAGGTTTGTAAAACAAATGTAAAAAATGTAAAAATTATATACATTTAGTACAGTTCTCTCCACACACTGAAATATGGGGATCTGTTTTCCTGATTATATTGTTTCTTATACACAGTGGTTCTCTGTGAAAAAAGATTTAAGTTTTATTATAAACAAATGGTTGATGCTGCAATCCATATGTAGTTTAACACTACAATGCACTTTTGTTGAAGTATACAAGACACTTGTTGTCCTGACTGCTTTATCAGCCCTTTTCCGTTAGCTGGTATGTTTTTGCCAAAAAGCTTTAAATGAACAGTATAAATCAGCGCCTTTTGTCTACTTTCCACAAGACCAGCAATTCAATACTCAATTTTATTCTAGCATTTCCATTAGTATTTTGTAATGTAGTGTCTCTCTCATATGGACTTGTACATTTAGTTAGGGACTCTATGTATTTTCACCAAATATTAGCCCATTTCAAAGACAAACACTACTGTACTCTTTACAATGGACATTAAAGGCCTGTGCACTGTCATTCTTAACAATGAAGATTTAAATGCACTAAAACCTTTCCTCAATGAGCAGACTAAAAGCTTTCCAACACACTTCCTTTTGTGATTAGCTGAAGTAGTCCTCACATTGAATTACTTGTATTTTATTAACATTTTTACACTCAAGAGGTGTTGGCATGGGAACTAAAAGGGACGGGTGAATAGCTGCCATTTTTAGGATCTGTTGAAATACCTTTACTATACCTTAAATACATTGGTGAAATTTCTACAAACTCGTGTGAGGACCTGAATTACTTTGTTCAGTCACAAGCAAATTTCCACCATATAGAGCATTTTTGAAATGGGTATGGGAATATAATCTTCTTCCACATTTCAATCATCTTTAAGTTCCACAGTTAACACATCATCCAGTATATACAAACCTATTTACTCTCATTCTCGTCCACAAAACAAATCTTTACACCCTTGAGAGACTCGAGACCGTTTACAAAGACTTCATTATTCTTAGCTTTTGAGCCTAATATGCAGCGATAACTGTTTCTAAACAAAAGTGAGGAGGAAATGGGTTTTCTGAAAGAAATTGTTTTTACAGCTTAATCCAGTGAATCTTCCATAGACGGATATAACACTTTAGCAAGCAGTGAGGAATTCACAGATAACAATTCCTCTAGTCCTCGATTACCAGCCCACCAACAGAAACACTTAGGAGACAATGCAAAGGAAAATTCTACAGCACAAAAAATCTACAGCAGTGTTTTTTTAAACTTTAGCCTCTGTCATAATTGTATAAGGGACATGAATCTATAAATGCTCAGCACTTTTTTTAAAAGGTACTTATTCATGTAATAGACCAGGATGCACCTGCAAAAACAACAATCCCTGTACAGATTTCAGAAGCCAACCTGTATGTGTACAGTATGTCTAAGGGAATAGTTTACTGCATTTGCTATTACAAAGGCAACCAACAATACTTTGGGGAAACTAAAAGACGATAAGCAGACCCCTTTTGAAAGCTTTGTATACCTTTCACAATTAATAGCATTTCCAATTGCATGTCATTTCAGTAGTGATAATCAGAAGACATTGCCATCTGTGGAGTGTGTTAGTATGGAACAAAATACTACCCACAAACAGAAGGAATGAGAAATGTTCAAACTGGCAACTTTGAAATCTCTTGGAATAAACCTTCCATTAGTATTAGTATTCTGGTACAGTGGCAGCATCATCTTCAGAAGGTTTAAGCAACACTTTACGCAATTATAGTATAGTGACGGGGACACTTTATTGTAAAAAGGCGCCATCCTTCAGATAAGACTTAAAACCGTGGTCCTGACTCTGTGGTCATTAAAAATCCCAGGGCGTTTCTTAAAAAAAGTAAGGGTGTAACCCTGGCATCATGGCTAAATTTCCCATTGGCCCTTACCAATCATGGCCTCCTAATAATCCCCATCTATGTATTGGCTTCATTACTCTGTTCTCCTCCCCGCTAATAGCTGATGTGTGGTGAGTGTACTGGCACACTATGGCTGCTGTCACATCCTCAAAGTGGGGCTGCACATTGGTGGTGGTGGTGGAGAGGAGTCCCCATTACCTGTAAAGCGCTTTGAGTGGAATGTCCAGAAAAGCGCTATATAAGTGTAAGCAATTATTAATTATTATTACTTTAAGTGCACTGTGATCGCATTTTTCTAGCAGAAAGATTACTTTTGTCTACAAACATCAGGAAAAATGATTTTGTAATCATTCAAACGTTCTGTGCAGCATAACAACTTACTTTCATCTTGCCTCTTATGGTGTGAATTGGTATTGTTAATACTAATAATTGGTATTAATTAAAGCAACAATGAAAATGTCTTTAAAGGTTGCTGTACATTCTATTTATTCACTTTAAGAAATATTTAGCTGGAAATTTAGAGCCTATCTGGAGAGATGCTTGTTAAGAACAAAGAACAAAAATGCACAATAAAAAGCCAATTGAATGGTTTCTAATTTTTTTTGTTAAAAACCAAATTGCATTTTAAGTGAGCTTAACCAATTTCTGGATGATTTGGGAGTTTTAATTTTCTGGATAGAAAATGAAGAATTATTGAAATAAGTCTCATTTTTAAAATCCGATTTTAAAATTTAATTCGGAAACAACTTGGAAAATGAGCAGCGATATTGTTTGCTTTTCAATAAAAATATATCAAAATAGATTTAAAACTATGCCTGTGGATAACAAATTCATAGTCATGGGCAAAAATGTACAGTTGACATTTTTTTGACTGAGATTAATGCCTATAATATGTGCCTTTGTAAGCAGTTTTATTCCAACTGTATGCCAGTGTTGATGCACACACCATTCTTTCATGCAGAGGTCTAGTATGTTTACTTTCATATTAAAGAATAGTCTGTGTTATTGATACCCTGTTGTGCTCTAGAACAGTTTCCCAATCTTGGAGTGCCAGGTGTCCTCTTGTTCTCATTCCAACTGAACTTTTTTTACTTTAAATTTATCTGCCTGCTTGTGTTTTGAAAACTGTTTCAGTTCTTTAAATAGTAGACCAAGGTTAGAAATTAGTGTGAAACCTCTGGGAGATACTATGTCTGCTGTCCTCACACTGTATTGTTTCAGTGACTAAAATTAACCAATGGGCTGAGAGTATGAGAATATTAAATTGTTATTCTCACCTGTATCTGCAAAACATTAATAAACAAAGCATTTTAGAAAGGTAGCAGAAGAAGAAGGAAGAAGTGAGAGACAGAGTTCCACTTACTGTTTTGGAAGTGACACGCATAATGTATATTGTGAGGCTTTATCCCTAGTTTAGAAAACAATTAGAAATTAATGAGTTAGTTCAATTAAGTCAGTTCAGTAAGCTTAATTGATCAACATCTGAGTTGAAATGAAATCTAGAATTGAAGAGGACCAGGATTAGGAAATAATCTAGAGCAGTAATACTCTACTTGTTGCCTTCACAATCGCCATTCCTTGCAGTCCTTTGGATATAACCATCTTATTACTTGTTATATTGATCTTGCTAATCATGAACTACATTATTAAGGAGTTGGTTGTAGCAATATCCTGCAATAGGGTGGACCAGAATGGCTAAAGAATTAGTAACCTTGCTCTTGAGGATTTAAACTAACAGCAGTAGAGAGCAGACAACAAATGAAAATCTTCCGTAGAGTATAAAGGAATCATTAGTTGACCCATATTCCCTTTCTTCATCCAGTCCACCATCCAGTTAAACTTATTTTCATGTAGCCCATTTATATTTTTTACAACTAGGAGGCTAAAAGAAAATCTATTATGGTATGCATGTGCATTTTATAAATTTCTCAGCCTTTTACGTAACTAGAACTGAAAGGTTTGTTACTGTGTGCATCATTTCAAGAACAAAGTGGGAGTGGATCTTTTGTATTTTGTATTTTGTAAGATTATTATGGTAGCAGGAACTTCATAAATACCAGTTTGGCAAATGTAAATGCCGTTTGAGATACTTATTCTTTTTTATTGTTCTGCATTTTTACTTAGGCCAATGAGAACAGCTTGCTTAGTGCCCAGCTGAAGGGCTTCCCGCTTTTCCTGCACTCCAACCTGGGCCTGAAGGACTGCAGCGTGAACCCCAAGTCACCCCTTCTTTTCATCACTAAAGCCCACGAGGTGGAGCATGGCCTGCTGCCCGGTGATGACTGGACCGTCTTCCAGTCCAACCATTCCACCTACGAGCCGGTGTTGCTGGCTAAAACCAAGTCCGCGGAGAGCATTCCCCAGCTGGGGGTGAGCGCTGCGCTCCACACCTCGGTGGTGCAGGACCTGGGGCTGCACGATGGCATCCAGCGTGTCCTCTTCGGCAACAACCTCAACTTCTGGCTCCATAAGCTGGTCTTTGTCGACGCCGTGTCCTTCCTGACTGGCAAGCGGCTCTCTCTGTCCCTGGACCGCTACCTTCTGGTGGACATTGATGACATCTTTGTGGGCAAGGAGGGTACACGCATGAAAGTCCCAGATGTCAAGGTCTCTTGACTTTTTCCCTTCTTTTTTCTGGTGCCCTGTGGGAGTTGTGCTACTTTTTTGAAAGGCTTTAACACCGTGAGAAAAGATGTAGAGCCGCTTTCGTCTATAATCCACAAGCACTCTGCTAAATCCTTAGAAACATTCGTCAGAGTGGGCAGCTATGCTGTTACGCATTCTTAAGTTCAGCATTTTGTGCAGACTTTGATTTCACTTGCTGTTTTTTAGGTTATTAAAGTACAGTCAGAGGTTCTTAAATAAAACCCTGTGTATTAAATATCTTGAGTATTATAAATGTTCTTCCACAATTCTCCTTGATGGTCTTCTTTTCTAAATGGTAGAAAATTAAGTGACATAATGAAAAGATTCCTGAAACCAAAAAGCATATTCCTGGCATCTTTTGTTCCAATTGCCAGCAAAGTAGAAACACATTGGCAGCACACTAAATTGCACTACTTTTCAAAGTATGTAAGTGTTTTGGTGCGAGTCCATCACTTACTTTTAAATTGTTTCCGGGTAGGTACGAGAAATCTGAAAAACATTTTACCTTTTGTGCTCTTCATACAAATGTGTACTAATAGTACAGAGATACTGTTGATCAGCCTGTGCCCTCCTTGAATTTCTGGCAGCTTTATTATTTTTGAAACTTCTCCAGTAATGTCTGAAGCTGACAGAGAGGATAATAACATTGTACAATGATAGTTCAAGTAGGTCGCTGCGTCAGCATGCGTAGGCTGCAAAGGCACAAGTAAAGGTTTATTCCATGCTGAAAAGAGAAGAAAGGAAACGCACATGAAGAAGGCTCCACAGCGGAAACGTGTTCCTTTCTTCTCTTTTCAGCACGGAATAAACCTTTTACTTGTTCTTTTGCATTGTACAAAGATGTTCATAAACTTAGATGTGGTGTGAAAAAAGCACAGCATTGTTTTCATAATCATTCATCTTTATTTTTAACACCCAGATATAAGTATTCAGGAAAGGAAAGAAGACGGGTTTTAAAAATCAAAGTGGTGCTTTTGACAGCTAATTGTTCTCATTGTTATATGTAAGTCAAATCTTGACAAGATAGAAATGAAATATGCTTTAGATGGCAGGTTTTGCAAGTATTCTCATTGACATCAAAGAAAACAAACAAGAAAAGCTGAATTCAGAGCCTATGTAATGTATTGATCTTATTTAATAATGTCTGCTGTCATTATTTGCAATGGGGGAATTTGTTTTTCTTGTTTTAAAGAAAACAAAGAAAAAGATTGCACATTTTGTTGCAGCTCTTAGTAACAGTGGACTAAATGTAACCTTACAAATCTTATGTTTTGTACTTTACAGGCTCTGCTGGAGACACAGAATGAGCTTCGCACCTATGTTCCTAATTTTACTTTCAATCTAGGCTTCTCAGGGAAGTTTTTTCACACAGGTAATTCACTGAGGTGGTAGCTTGTGACAAAAGCCAGAATGAAATGTAATTAGTTATTTGGCTTTTTCCAAATAAGTGTGTAAATCAGTTTGAAGAGCATTTTAACCCACTTGCACAGATACAAGTTCAGCTTCGATATCTGTGGCTTACTTTAAGTGACTTACTTAAAAGGTTGTCTTCTGAAGGAGATTTTACAGTTCTGGGCAGAATTTTATAATTCATCTCACTTAGATGGATTGCAATAAAGAAGAGTATAAATATGCTAAAAGCAGATTATGTGGCATATCCAATTGTGCCTGAAATTTGAGACTTTCTGTGAGCTGCAGTTAGGACTGTGACAGTGTGGCAGATCTGTACTGCTTATTGTATTATGCTTATCGAATGCATATGGGGGCGTGATGAATTGTAAGACGATCTACAGCAAGGGAGGTGTTGTGGGGGGGGATAACTTGTATCCAAAGCTTAATTGAAATTTTCTGAAGTAGGCCTAACTAAGACGTATCTTGTGTGGCTTCGTGGTCTCATTCATCTGCTTTGTCCCGTCAATGTGTTCAAAGGTACAGACGAGGAGGACAAGGGGGACGACCTCTTACTGTCGTATGTAAAGGAGTTCTGGTGGTTTCCCCACATGTGGAGTCACATGCAGCCACATCTCTTCCATAACCAGACAGTATTGGCTGAACAGATGATCCTCAACAAGAAGTTTGCCACTGTAAGTCTGGTACCGGAGAGCTTCAGAAATGCCTTGTAACTCTTCTGCTCCATGTGCTTTGAAATGAAAATCCTGCTCGCAGATCTGTGGGAAACCTGTGTATCCCTGCATGATACGTGGAATATTAAACAGAAGTTTACCGAGTTGTCTCTTGCAACATCAAAGCTGGAATAAAGATGACGTATTGATTTAAAAAAAATACATGACACTAAAACCCACAAAATTCTTGCGTATAGTTTACCGTGGCTGTAGATAGGCTATATATCTCTCCTGGCAAAGTACTAAAAAGTCACTGTATAACAAGTAATCATATCAAGTAATACTTTTCAAGAAGCAAAGACTTTGCTATCTTCAAATCAGAACACTAAAATACCTTTTCTTGTCTCCACTGAGTATATAATAACAAAGGTGAAACCTAGATCATTTTATCCTTTAAAGAGTTCTACAGTTATGCGAGATCTTGTTACCGTTCTAAACAACAGGAGATCTTTAGTAAGTTATAATTAAAATTAAGGTTTAAATTGTCTAAAAAATATCAAGATAAATTAGTGTATTTCCTGGGTGTTCATTCAGAAACAGTAGGTTAGTCTTTTTTTCTTAATCGTAATGAAGACAGTAAAGGGTGAAACAAGGAAAATTAAAAATGTGAATAAAACGTATGATTTCCTTTGGCACCAAAGTGTACAGTGTAATATAATGCACCGTTCCATTGATGCAGTTCATCTCCACATGATGTGTTTTAACAGTGTAGTTTTATCCGTGGAAGACTGTAACTAAGCATTTTATTTCTTTCAGGAGCATGGCATCCCCACCAATATGGGCTATGCAGTAGCCCCCCATCATTCTGGAGTGTATCCCGTGCACGTGCAGCTCTACGAAGCCTGGAAGAAAGTGTGGGGAATCAAGGTGACCAGCACAGAGGAGTATCCCCATCTGAAGCCTGCTCGCTTCCGCCGGGGCTTCACTCACAGCGGCATCAGTGTAAGTGCCAATCTGCCACTCTGATGCCCTACCACTGCTGTGTACACAAGTGGGCCTGCTATGCCCAGAGCAGTCAGGCCGAAGGTTACTATGCAAACTGGGCCAAGTTTCATTTTTGGTCTATTGAGCTGTTAGTAGAGCAAGTACCACATTTTTTTTTCCCCGCTAAGTATTTGGATTGATAGTGCAGAATAATTTCGCAATTATAATTTTAAATCAATAGAATTTAAAATCTCAAAAAGGATGATTCCACTTTTCTAATAAATGTAGCTTTCACATTTCAAAGAAATGCAACTTCTGTCTCTGAACTCACAACAAACTACCAAAAGGAACCTTCATATAAAAGATATAAAGGATCTACTAAAGATGCTAGAGGCTTGTAAAAGGAATGAATCTTTAAAAGACTGAGTAAAATGTCTTTTTGTCTAATTATGGGGACTTTCTTGGGATGTCTTTTTATTGTGTTCTGAAGAGCTGACTGTTTAAGTACAGTTTGTTTGGCTGCTTAGTAGGCAGAGAAAGTTTTCACTGTTTAAATTGATTTTCAAGGAGAGTATATTTTCTCTTCTGCAAATTACACAGTTACAGCTATAATTATACTCTTAAATTGTACTTGCTGCTAAATGGTTTATTTCTAACATAATACTACTTCTCTATATGTTTCTATTGTACCCATTGAACAAAGCACACTTTGTAACAAAGCAAATAACCCAGTTTGTTGCAAAGCTCTGGTATTTCATAATTATTTCTTACAGGTCTTGTATTATTCATGCTTCTGTTTATATCTTTTAAATAAATTGTGCTGTGTACAAATTGGATGAAAACTCACTGTGGATATTGGTCTCCCTGGCAAACTAGTAATTGGGTGCACATAGAGCCACATTTAGAATGCACTTACCACAATACTAGTTCTATTCTGAAACTTCACTTTAACAATAAAAACTTCATATGAATAGGTTACTTAAGAGTTCCTACATGTACATTAGTTGAGATTTTAAAAGTATATTAATATTTTTTTATATTTTTACCTTTTGAGTAAAATAATGGAGTAAAAAATTGTTTGCATTTTGAAAAATGGCCTTTAGTACAATTTATCATTACTTATTATTTTGACATTTGAAGTTCTTGGCACAAGACTGATAGCGTCATCTGAAAAACCTACGGCAACCTTGACACTTCACAGTGAATTATTCTCATTGAAAGTCTGAATCCGTAACTTAGTGTTAAAGTCTCCAAGGTTTTTAGATCGATTTCTCTGCCCTTATTCAGCATTTCGGTGCTCTCCTTTCACTTTGCCATGTAAAGTTTTAAATATTCTTACCTCTTTCAAAAAGCTTACAGTATGTGCATACCATGTTTTCCTTTCAGTTAACTGTTTCACTTTACCCATTCCATACCAATGTACTAGACAATATTGAGGGTAAAAAGATTGAATTAGGAATTTAGACTTTGTACCTGATTTGTTTTGCAAACTTTTGTGTATACTTTTTCTGCCAAAGGGTATACTGCAGTCCATGTGTTGTTGGAGGTGATTTAGTAAGGAGTTTAAGCTAAGTGGCTTTGTTGCTCATCTTTTATCTCGGCTTTCAAATGTACCTTTATAGGTAAATAGACAGTTGGTACTCGTGGTGCATTAATCTGTTACTTTTAGTAGATAGTTTTTTTTTAAGAACTGCTACAGTCCAAGGACTAAGAAAATTTTTTATGTTGAACTGAGTTTGTGATTTAAACCTACTGTTGCGCAAAAGTTGTTTTATATAAATATGCTTTTACTGTAGAATTCAATGTGTTATTTAAAATATAATTTCCTTGGTTGTGGCCTATACAGTAGATGCTATTACTTAGTTAAATAAGTACTACAGGCGAGGGTGTTGCATGTGCTGATGTAAGGTAGTACTATACCGATTTTGTCTTCCATCTGTAGGTTCTACCAAGGCAGACCTGTGGGTTGTTCACACATACCATCTTCTACAATGAATACCCAGGGAGTCCCAAGGAACTAGATAAAATGATTAATGGGGGGGAACTCTTCCTCACTGTCCTATTGAACCCAGTAAGTGACACAGACAGGAAACAAATCGACATTTATATCATTGAGGCATCAAACGGCACCAGTTAGTTTTCAGTTTTTTTGTTTCTAAAATAAAATATACTTGTCAGGTTTTTAACAAAAATGATTTGTTTTAAAGGTATACCAGTTGACTTGAAAATAATTACGTGCATCTCAAATTTGTATAACGTTTTTCACGTTAGTACATTTTTTCTAATGAACTCTAATTTCTGAGCTGTTCTCATGGCTAAGTCTAGTATTCTGTCATAACATCCATAAATATAAAAACTATTGCATTCATGTCCTATTTTATCTATTGAATGTTTTCTTTTTTTATTGAGGACTTTTATATGTTTTAAAATCTGTTGTATGCACAAAGCCTGAACGGTCATGAACTTTTGTCCAAAAAAAATAAACTTAACCAACAAGATAATTTAAATCAATTCTGTCCATATATTTTTGAATTTATAAACAATTTAGAAGAATTATAAAAGACATGTAACTATAAAGAAAAAATCTGGCCTTTATAAAATGCTATGGTGAAACTGTTTTTCCTTTCAGATTAGCATTTTCATGACCCACCTGTCTAACTATGGGAATGACCGGTTAGGACTTTACACCTTCAAAAACCTCATCAAGTTTATCCAGTCCTGGACCAACTTGAAGCTGCAGACCCTGCCCCCCATTCAGCTGGCCCAGCGCTATTTCCAGATCTTCCCTGAGGAGAAAGACCCTGTCTGGCAGGTAAGCGTTCACACTGAATGATGAGTTTCCTCCCAGTGAATACAGATTACACAGACATAAAAAGCTGAAACTGTTGATATGAAGTGAATGAGCTCTTTTAACTGAAGAGCATCTACTGCAGTATGTACCATTTAACCCCTGATACAAGTAGGAGTGTAGCTAAATTGCAATAAAACATAAGGCAATCTGCTTTAAAGCTGCCTTCAATTCAGCAGCTTTAGATTTTGAAATGGAGAACTGCTGAGATTGATACTTGAATAGTTACGACTGTGCACTTAACAGCTCGAATAGTTACTCACCCATTAAAAAGTTTTCCATTGTTTTTTTATTACACTGTTACGTGAAGGTTGACAGGGGTTTTCCCTGTAATGAGGTGGGAGCTTTGGGTGCCAAACTGGAGGAGGTCTGCATATATTTCACGCTTTTCACAGTCTGTTTTAGTTCATAAATGGAGCTGCCCTGACTACATTTATACAAATAATTCAAAGGATCTGTTGCCTTGTAGCTCTAATTAGTGACACTCTTTTTTGAGTTTGTTCTCTGCTTATTGAATCTTATTATAGTATAATAAATCATTTACATGTTTCATTTGAGCGGGAAGAAAATCTTTCTTCAGACGAAAAAGGTATTTTTACTTAAGGGCATGTTGGTAGTTGAGTCCTCAAATCTTGAGACTGAATTGACAGGTACTGCCTTGGGTCACTAGTCAACACAGTCAACATGGTGTGAGTGTGAGCCATAAGTCCTTGATATAAACAATGTGAGTGTCAGAGATTGGGGGAAATTATTTATGAACAGAAATCTCAGTGATGACAGTAAAAAAATGTAGGTGTCTGTTTGTTGGGTCAGAAAGTAATGAAATTGCTGGACACCTCTTTATTGCTAGATCTAGGAAGTTGTCTTTTTAAAAAGAGGTTTGAATCAGAATATTACAATAAAAACATAAATATTTTTTTTCCTTTTTGTTTCACTACCATGTGTATTGTAAGACATTTCCAAACTGAATTACAATGTAAAGAAGCGTGTTAGAGCTCATACATTTTTTCCTCATTGCCAGGTTGTAATTTTTCTCTATGTGTAATACTTCCCCTTATAAATAATAAAATATTAACATTTTAAATAAGTTATTTGGGTAGCCTGTATTTTTCTGAAAGCACATTAATATAAATGTGATGTGTTTGCGTGTGTGAATATAGTTTTGATTTAAAGATAAATCGACCTCTTGAAATTATCCGTGTTGTTAACAATTGATAGTGTGCACAGGGAATGGGTGTAGAATAGAAAAATCACATAATACTTAACGTATAAAACTCCGAAGACTTTCTAATATATGTCTATATGGTTGTTGTTTTTTTCTTGGATCTTCCTTCAGTGTCACAAATTGTTTTTGGAAAGTAAAATACATCAGACATCAGAGTCTCAAGTTCAAGTCTCCAGAAGTTCCTAGAGCCCCGAATTTAGTCCCAGGCTTATCCTTTTATCAGTGTTAATTCATGATACCAGTCTTTCAGTTAAGTAATGTATTTATTTGAGTTTTGTCTGTTTTAATCAGTCTGTTCAGATGGGAATCTTTTTCTTAGTTTTTGAGTCAATAGCAAGTGATGGAGATCTTTCCTTCATGCCAGAAAACCTCATCAAGTTACTATTGCGTAGCAGCGATAAACTGTGCTTCAGTAGCTTTTCTTTTTTTAAACATTCCAGAAGATAACATACTAAAATGTTGTTCTGTGTCCGTGACACAGAGGTTGCAAACAAAATCGCCAGTGACCTGGCCAGCAGAATACCACTCAGTCAGGCTTTGATGGTAGCCATTGTCGGAGAAAAACGTACTGATAGTTTAAAGAACTGAAATCCATCAGTAATGTGCAATTTTAAAAGCTGCATAGACAAGTTTCTAAAACTTTTTTATTGATAAACTCTTTTATTGAGACTAGTTTTTTAAATGCCTGAATTCCAATTAATAAATGAATAACTCTCCACAAAACATAGGGTGATTTTCCTCATTTTCCACTGGCCTTGGATTAGAGTATGCTGGATACTATATGGCTACATCCTTGGCTGTTGCAGTCCTGTCTTTTGGCAAACAGGATCAAATCTTGTCTCTACTGGTGCAAGCGCTCTATTGTCTCTGACCTCCCACTGCTCTGTTTCTTTTTTCTCCATCTGTCCAGTGTGCTGTAATCATTACCTGACAAGGCCTGTAATTGTTTTCTAAGCTGCAAGCTTTCTTGGGGGGGGGGACAGAAGGAACTGCCTCATTACTTTTTTCCATCTTCGTTTGACTAGAAACTAAGTAGCTTTTATTTTTTGTAGTTTTAGCATCTGGAGGATTTTTTGTCTTCCACTTTGTGTAGAAATATTTGGAATAAGATTTTTTTTTATCTTTTTGCCATACAAGAAGATTTTTTACTATACCAATCACTTTTGGATAGCACTGAATTTCACATTGTAGAAATATGAGTTTGTTAGGTTCACTTATCACAGGTTTGATAAGGATTCACTTTAAAGGATTATATAATATAAGCTAATTGTTATCCCAGTTTAATTGGTTTCATAATCTGTTGACCCCTGTACAGTTTAACAGTAGATCGATGGTACTGTGCCTAATTCATTAGAGAATTAGAAGTGAAATCCTATAATTGTTTTCAGCATGTGTCTTATCCAGTAAATACAAAATACCAAGTACTTGGTAGAAATGAAGAACACCAGATAAAAATTACATGGAAGACTGAATAGTGCAGGTAATTTTCACTCAGAGGTTTCAGTAGTTAGCATTCAGGTGATGATTTTTTAAAAATCTATGATGGTAACGAGTGACACACTTAGCCTGGAACTAGGACTAAAAAACAATCACTGATATATACTATACTACATATATGAGAAACAGAATTTTAGCACTTTGAAGTTGACACTTCCATTCTGTAGTAAATCACTGCAGTATTATGCCTAAAAGACTACATCTCCTGTATTACACAAGGCTTTTCACCAAGTGTGCATTAATGAAGTTACATTATTTTGTCTGATTAAGGTGTTCTGGGAGATTACGTGATAAAATAACCAGTTTTGACAAAGTGCTCCAGTTGCTCCAAGTGTTCTTTCTATTAAACATCGTTTTGCATTAGCAAAATAATGTCTCTGATAAAAGTGTTTAAAACTCAAATACAGAACTAAAATGGTTTTTATAATAACCAATTTGCATACCAATTACATGCTAGATAGATTTTACTGGAGCCATGTGATGTTAACAGCAGCACTGTCAAAAAGGTGAATGTATGTATTAAAAAGTGACCTTTTACAAAAGGGTCAAATCTCTTTGTTCATTTCTTATGGCATTTCCTCTGAAAACAAGACTGGCACTGACAACTTTTTTTCAACTAGGATATAATTGTTGTTTCCGTTCATTGCCAGTAATCATTTGTTTTTTACAATTGGCAACTTGAAAACTACAGTTACCCAGGGCAATTCAGTGATATCTGCTCGGCAGGTCAACCTGCTATCAAACTGTCCACTGAACCAGTGGTAATATTTATAGCTTTAGTATCTTTGTGAGGCTTTATGTGTTGATATTGAACCTCTGCATTAGGTTGTGAGAGGCATAAGCTGTACTTTTGCTCAAAAGCTGTGACTGCTCTTGTCTTTTACATGGGCTTTTTTACTTTGTCTTTCAGGACCCTTGTGAAGACAAGAGGCACAAAGATATCTGGTCTAAAGAGAAAACATGTGACAGGTTTCCTAAACTGCTTATCATTGGGCCACAGAAGACTGGTAAGACGCAGAACATCTCCTGTGCAAGCTGAGCACAACTTTTATAAATAGCTGGCTATCTTGAAGATTAAAGATTTATTACTTAAGTAATTTATTAAACACCAGCTACTCATTCCTGCCTTCACAGCACTCGGGGCAATCCATACCCTTATTAGTGCAGTGGTCTTCTGGTTATCATTCTATCCAAGGTCTTAATTGCCTAATGCAATTAATTATTTTCTTAGCTTGGCAAGTTTAAGGTTTTTCTGCACTCCTAAGCTCTTGATAATTTGAAGAGTCATGTAAATCCAGCTGGACAGCAACTCCTGAGGACTGGTCTGCTGAACTTCTGCATTACTCCTTACCTTGGTTGGTTATTATTCAGTGACTTTTCAAAATGTCCACAATCCCACAGCTTGTTACAGAATTAATAGGTTGATGGAAAATATTAAGTATCTAGTATGAACAACTAGTTACAGAAGTGCTGAAAACAGTGAGCGGCTTTTTCTGTTTTGATTTGATACAGTAAACATGTAAGACGAGTTGAATACTAATTAAACTGATTATAGCAGTCTTACTGGACTATTTTCAACTGAAAAAATCAGGCATGATTTTAATAAAAACAGTTACTGATTAAAGAAGCTTTGTGCATGAGGGTCATGAATCTGTTTAAAAATAGTGTTCAGTTCTTCCCATTCTTGTGGCTACCATCATCTCCTTACTTTTCTTCTGTTTTTGTTAGAACTATTATTACTACGGCTGCTTGTATGTAGTTGTGTAATGTTGTGGAATTTTGTAACATTCAGTTTAGTGCTTTAAGTCTTCAATTACAGTGCCTTAACAAGGGCAGCTAATATTTGAACCTAGGCATTCAAACTGGCACATCAATACAGGGTGTGATTATGAGGAATGTTCCCTGAAAACTCATCTCTTAACAAATCTTTAAAAATGTGCAATTAAGTGTGTTCTGAAAACAGTTCTGCATGCTATTATCAGTGAAAACTGTTGTTTGGTATAATTTGCTGCATTATTTCCTTATGTGTGGACTTCTGATGTATTCAGAAAGTTTTTATCTTTTTATTAAGGTACCACAGCACTCTATCTCTTCTTGGGTATGCATCCAGATCTCACCAGTAACTACCCAAGCAAAGAAACTTTCGAAGAGATCCAGTTCTTTAATGGGCACAACTACCACAAGGGAATAGACTGGTAATGTCTCAATACTGACGATGACTAATGACTATGGTGTAAAGAAGCAAATTAATTAAATCAATCATACTTTCCATACCTCACAATTAACCTTTTTTGTTGTATTTCACTATTTACTTATTGAGGTTTTGTTACAGTTTTCTCTCTGGGTTTTGTTTTTAAAGCTGTTTTATTACAGATGCATATAATTTAATATAATGTCTAAATATATAACATAAAGTTATCTTATCTTAAACTTATCCCAAAACAAAAACCTTCAACCACTTTGAATAACCGTAACATATAAGTGAAACACTGTTCTGATATGAAATAACTGTACATGAAAAATATCGTTTTAACTCCCCACTAAAGAAATGTTCCCCAAAACACTACACTGTAGTTTGACAGTTTGACAGAGCATGCATCTCTTATTACTATTCTGCCAGCTCTTCAAAGAGGTGGAGATATAAAATTGTCATGAAACCATTAAAATAAATACCATTACTAAAGCCGGTCTGTTAGATATGATGTCACTTTAACATAACCAGGGTGTGCCTGTGATTTTTGTTCTTCATAGTGCATAATCAGGATCGGTCTTTTTTTATTCATTTTTATTATGGATGCTAAATAATATTGAGTGTTAAAAAATAAAAACTGAAAACAGTTCAGTTGTATGTTTGAACTATTTAATTATAATATGAATTATGCCTAATTTTTTGTATTTTGCATTCCATCACATAACACAGAAATGTCTTGTTTCAGCTTCACACTAAAAACGTTTAGATATATGTATACTGTACATCTCAATGCAGTAATGGATTCTATTAAAAATATTAAATGAGAATATGATCACATTTGTACAGGCTTACTGTAATCATTATAACAGTGTTGTAAAATCTAAATTATAATTAAACAACCTCATGATTTTAAATGTTTGATTTGCTTCACTGAGCAGAATAATTTTACTGTGCTGACAAATTTTATCTGTGCAGTTCAGGACCTTCCATTTAGTAAATATTTAAAGTAACTAAAATACATCCAATCATTGGAAGGTTATTCTTCTAACATCAAGAGGTTATGCCATGTGCATCAGTGTCAGCAGCAAATGGTTCATTAATTTTAAGAACACACATTTCTTCTTGTAATTAAATTTCTAGTAAGGTGTTTAGGTTTAACAATATTTGTTAAAAATGTGAACATACGTTACAAATAAGAGGAGGACATTCTGCCCGTCTACCTCATTTTGGTGCTAGTAGCTTATTCACTCTGGCCTGCCTAATTCGTTCAGCTGTTTCTTTAAAGAGCATGGGTATCGGCTGCGACAACATGAGTGGGTAGCTTGTTCCAGACTCTCACAACAATTTCTGTAAAGTACCTCCTGTTCTCACTTCTAAATGTGCTTCCCCATAGTTTCCACTTATATCCCCTGGTTCATATTTCACTGTTGATTCTGAGAAAGCCCATTGGTTGATTATGTAAGTGCCTTTGAGGGTTTTAAACACTTGAATCTGGTACTCTTGTATTCGCCTCTGTTCAAGGCTAAAAAATACCACTTCTTTTAGCCTTATGTACGGGACTGTATCTGGTCATTCTTCATTGGACTGTTTTCAAGAGGAGTATTTTATTTGGAAGATGCCAACCAGAATCGTACACAGTATTCTAAATGAGGTCTTGATAGTTGATTGTCCCGTGGTGGGGTGTATTGACCAGGCTGATGGCCTCAGGGAATGAACTAGTAAATAATTCACTTGTTAAATGTCTGAACATTATCAACAACTGGATCTTCATTTACCTTTGTAAGGAGCCTGAATACTATTTGGAATTATCACTGGTATGTGTTTTATGTCATGACTCATGGCTACAAACACCACCACTTCACAGAGGACAGATTTAGGAAGTATGGAATGATTTCTCTGGAATTCCCACCTTCAAGTTACTTGGCTTTTAAAGCATTACAGTCAACCCCATACTGTAGATTCAGGCCAATTCGGACAGGAGGAGGGGTGTGTCCCTCACTGACAGCACGGCATTTTGTGTAGATGTAAAACGGAAGAAAATGTCCCTCTGTATGCTGTGCTGGATGCATCTGTTGCATCTGTTTGGATGTAGTTATCTCCAAGGGAGAGGAATGCTTCCCCAGAAATGTAAATTAGCTTGTGGTAGGAAGGTCTAAGTTGATTAAATGTAATTTCAGATGAAAGAGCTTTAGTGTAGTGCAGGTGTGGGCTAGATTTAGACATGTTTATAAAGCTTTTCCTGTATGATGAATAATTACAGACTGAGTCTGAAGTTTTTTTTGTGGCTTATATTTCTAGTACAGTGGTCTTGTTTAGCCACTTTGTGTGCCAAACACCCGATCCTGCACTCTTAGCCTTTCATAGCCAGGGTCTGCCATGGCAGACCTTTGTGATATTTATTTGTAGTATTGATATGCTGTGCACATGGTACAACTTCTCAAACGTTTTCATAATTTCAAACATGTGAACTCTTCATGCTCTATAACATGGCCATTCCCACAAAACCTGACTTTTTTAACAGGAGTTAGAAGGAAGAAAATCAATTACCAAACAAGTTACATAACGGAAAGTAATCTCTTCTTTTTCCATTTTTATGCTGCTAGGTATATGGAATATTTCCCCCTTCCTTCAAACACCAGTTCAGATTTCTACTTTGAAAAAAGTGCCAATTATTTTGACTCGGAGATGGCACCAAAGAGGGCAGCTGCTCTCCTCCCTAAGGCCAAGATAATCACAATACTCATCAACCCTGCAGACAGAGCCTATTCCTGGTACCAGGTAAAACCCTCTCGAAGCCATAAAGACGTGGTCAGTTACTGTGAATGTAATGAATGCATTATTGTCATGGGGTGGAATTTCTTATTTAATTTAAATCGGAGATAAATAAGTTGAATAAGTGAAATGTCAATGGCAGACAGTTTCTAGTGTGTGTATGTGTTTCATACTGCAGTTCTATATTAATCCCAGTGTAAGAACCACCATCATGAGTGAATTTCATACCTGCAAAATCTGACAGATCAAGTCAATGGGGGTGGCACAGTGGTGCAGTGGCTACCATAGTGCTGGGCCCCTGAGTTCAATTCCAGACCTGGTGTGCTACCTGCAGGGAGTTTGTGTGTTCATATGGGTTCCTTCCCACAGTCCAAAGACATTAAAGTAGGTTAATTGGCTTCTGGGGGAAAATTGTGTGTACATGTCTGTGTTTGGGCCTCTTCCTTGCTGTGGCTCCAGCCCTGAATTGGAGGAAGCAGTTAGAAAATGGATGTAAGGATCAAGCCAAAGGAAACTTGGTAAATATGCAGGAAAATACTTCATCTGCAGGGATGTGCTGCGTTTTTTCCATTCATTGCTCTGCTGGACCTTGCTTTGTGCACGGATGGGGGTTCGGCTATCCCAGGTAGCCCACCACACTCTTTCCCTTTGCTAGGGCTGTCCAGCTCGCACTTAAATGTTCTGTTTCCTTTCTGTCTGCAGCACCAGCGCGCCCATGATGATCCTGTAGCACTGAAGTACACGTTTCATGAGGTGATCACTGCTGGGCACGATGCCCCCCTCAAACTCCGCATCTTGCAGAATCGCTGCTTGGTACCAGGCTGGTATGCCATCCACCTTGAGCGCTGGTTAAACTATTACCACTCTAACCAGGTACGTGTTAGTGCTCTATGATGCAGGAGTTATAGTTTTAATCTAAAGTTTAGGTAAATTCACCACTCACTGTTGCCATAACACATCTACTAGTGTTACTAGTGCCTTGTAAAATTTTAACATTTCTTATCTGCGTAACTGTTTTTTTAACAGATTACATTTTGTGTCTTGAGACCAGAGCTGAAATGTGCTTATTATAACAAAAGACTAAAAGTCTTCGCTATAAAAGCTGTCGCAGTTTCTATTTGGTATTTTGATGGAATACTCCAAACTGACCTACAGACTCGTTGGTTATTTGGGTCCATATTTCTTCTTCGTAATGTAAATATATATTTTTTAAATGATGGAAGCTAAAAACAAAACAAAAAAAAGGACTACATGAAATTTGTATCCTGAAGCCTTTACCTTGGCAGTAAGCAGCTTCACACTAGTTGTTGAAGTAATATGATTGGGTTATTTCAGTTCACGAGGAAGTGTTTTTGTTTTTCTAGATCCTGGTTCTTGATGGACAGATGTTAAGGACTGAGCCAGCGTTAGTTATGGAAAAAATACAGAAATTTCTTGGGCTAGTGAATATCATTAATTACCACAAAATTCTGGCGTAAGTAGCTATATGTCTCGGGAAATTTCATGTTTGTTTGCAAGCAAAATTAATAAGATATAAGTACCATTTGGCAGGATTTTTTTTTTGATGAACTAAACACCACAAAGTGCAAAGCTGGAGTTTTTCTTTTTGCCAAAATGATAACAGACATTTTTACTTAAATATTTAACGGTGACACATTAGTTTCATCGACATCCCTGAGGATTTGAACTGGGTAAAAACACTTAATTTCTTTTGTAATCTGGTTGTTTTCCTTCTTGTTTTGTGAGCAGCAACCTTCCATGAAAGGTTTAACTTCTGAGTTAAACCATGCCTTTACAATACAAGAACATCTGCTAAAATGCAATTAAAATCTGCCTTTCATACCTTCAATCCCTGCTAAATCCAGTTTTTAAGGAAATCATAT
Source organism: Lepisosteus platostomus (assembly GCF_059453375.1). Taxonomy (NCBI): domain Eukaryota; kingdom Metazoa; phylum Chordata; class Actinopteri; order Semionotiformes; family Lepisosteidae; genus Lepisosteus; species Lepisosteus platostomus. The sequence continues at coordinate 35,022,614 of NC_142623.1, forward strand.
CTGACTGCATTTCCAGGTTGCTTTTTACATTTATTTAGTTTTTGTGTTTAGGTTTGATCCCAAGAAAGGATTTTGGTGTCAACTTCTAGAAGGAGGAAAGACAAAATGTCTTGGAAAGAGCAAAGGAAGAAAGTACCCTGAGATGGACACTGATGTACGTGTGCGTTTCTGTTTATATTCCTGTTACAGCTGAGCTCTTTTAAAGCAAACCATATTGGTGCAGAGATTCTTTAAACCAGCAGGTGTGATCTAAGGGATTTTAAACATGGTATCTAGTATACTGCACACACAAATTGAAACATGTTTATATTAAAACATTTTGAAAAGTGAACAACCCATCATTTATCTTCAATGCATATTTCACCTGAGTCTTTTTTAGAAAATATTTTGATAAAAGCAAAATAAACAGAATACAGAAATATGGAACTTGAGAGTTTTTCCTGAATCTTTGATGTAGTACATCAATTCGTTTTTACCCTTGGGCAGAAACTCATTGTGCAGTGTTAGATTTGTATTCTTTTTCTGGCAATAAGTTTTCAGAAATTTTCTCAGAAGATGGTGTTATTGGATTAGTTCAGTGTCTTGGGACATAATCTAAAAAAACCCCACAATGAGTAACATTTACAAAGACTACAAAGCATATGGATAAGGATGATGTGAACTGATATGCTGAACTAATACATGTCAGTCTGCGAAGCCGAGAGATCACATTTTATAAATGAAATGTGGAATCGATAATTTTTTGTGTCAAATACAAACGCAGTTTGTAAGTCGCTAATTATTTTCTGGTCATATACACCAATTTTTAGAATTAAATGGTATTTGAGAATGAGGACTTGCATGGAGTAGTGATCATCTGAGGCAGCACCCTGTGACACAACTGGAGGAGAAGCATGTCTCTCCTGATTTGTCAGAAGACACAGCAGCTGCTGTGTCACCACAAGCAGACGGGACTTATTTCCTACCTCACTTCCGAGCTACCCTGTGGTGGTCTGCGAATTAACTACCGCTGCTTAAGGAACTCCAGTCAAGTCAGCTCAGATCCAGGCTCAAACTGGTGACATCATCAGAAATTCAATTCACTTTTTAAAACAAAGGGAGGTAAACGTGAAGACTAAAAAGATAACTGAAAAATTGCACATCCAAAAAAGAGTCCAGCTAAAAGCCAAAAGAATCACAATATATCAATGCGTAAAGTAGCAATGCACATTTAACAGTCAACAACTATTCAAAGGGATTCAGTTAGTTTTGTCTTTATCAATATGATTTGATATGAATTTCTGTTTTGTAAAGCTTTTCCATTATTGAATTTTCATCTTAATGCAAATCTTCTAGCACAATCTTTGAGAACAAAGATAAGCTCATCCAAAAGAAAGCTATTGTATTGTTTTAGGTATCGCAGGTAAACATTGTTTTCTAAAACTCAGGTTTAAGTCCCATATTATAACTGTATCTGAAACTGGTTGCATAAAGCCCTCCTCTCTTAACGCACCCAGTGTTACAGTCTTCATGCAATAGCTCAGAATTTACAGTATATTTAGTCACTAAAACCACCACTTTTCACTGATAAAGTGCCATCACTTTAGTGCATATTTGAGCTGCAGCTTGAATGTGAAGTTGTTACACAAGTGTAAGTTGCTTAATTTTTACATTACTCCATTTTTTCTTTCCCCCAGTCTCGAGATTTCCTGCGAAACTACTACCAGGAGCACAATGTTGAGCTATCAAAGCTGCTGTACAAGATGGGACAGTCTCTGCCCAGCTGGCTTCGGGAGGAGCTGGTAAACACCAGGTAGCAAGGATGGTGACAGAAGCTCAGAAGGGTGGGTAGTGAACTCGCGTGCTGATCTGCCTGACTAGACGGGAACGAAGCAAGACGACGAGGCAACGCCGAGGACTGGCCAGAGGCCCCAGCTTGGTGTCCACACTGTGGGCCGCAGGAGGAGCAACGAGTGGGAGAGAGAGCAACCGGCGAACAGCCCGAGAACTCGGTCGTACTTCTACCATTGTAGAGCTGCGACCCTCCTCCTCCTCTTCCTCAGCTCGTGAAGTAGGAGCGGTGGACAAGACACACGTACTAACAAACTGTACAGCGCAGGAACCGGCGAGACAAAGGTGGGCGGACAAGGTTACATCTTCCAACCTGAATTGTCCACTTTGCTCTTTTTCGGTCTGCAGAGCGACTGAGTCTTCATCCCTGGAGTGCCAGCCTAGCAAATACACTAGCCATTAAGGATCTACAAGTGCCAGGATGGAAATTCATTCCCTGTTAATGTTGACTACATGAGTTGTTCTTATTTTTTAAATTTCTTTTATTTTTACTTTAAACCATTGTTTTTTAAACTGGTATAGCCTTAATAGGCTACAGGTACAGTACCTTAAGAGTATTCAGGTAACTGGAGAACAAAGGTGGTTAGGTCTTTTTTTTCTTATTTAAAAAAAAATAAACTGGCTTTTTTAAACAATGTATAGCAACGATCAGCACAATGTGAAATGGGATATTCAAAATTTGGGTTTTTAAAAATGAAAATATTTTTTATTACAGAGTATTAAAAAAGGAAAACAAAGCTGCATGTCTTAAAGTAATCCAGAACGGTGATACTGCAAGGAGAGACAGACTGGGCAGACTGGATAATGAAACGACAAAATAATCAATTTGTTGACAGTGATTTTTTGTAATGGATTAATGGATTTTGTTATTGAGCCACTGATATTTGGGACTGCCCCAGTCTGAAGGCACAAAATGGACTATAGAGTCATTGTGGGCACTGAACTGTAAATATATAGAGATTATTAATATGCCTCCAGTGAAAGTCGGGTGCAGTACTCATAGCTTGTCTTCAAGATACAAGTGCCATGATAGGAGTCCAATTATTTTTTGTAGCTGGAGACCAAAAACAAACCATATCTTCCTTTGTCAGCCTCCTGATTTCAGTTCCACTGGGCCACAAAACAAATGTAGTAAAGTTACCCAAGTTTCATTCTCTGTAATGTTGGTATAATAATAGGAAAGGAGTCCCAGTTAGGATCTTTGAAAATTAAATTACTACCTCAGTAACTTAAATTAAACTTAAATTAAAAGTCAAGGATATCCAGTAACTGGCTAGTTACATTTGTTAGGTGTAATCATCTCTGTACTGGCATTGCACACTTCAGCATCTGCCTGTTTTTCTTAGCCGCTACATATACATATGTGTAGTTCATGCTACAGATATCTTTTATTACTGTCTGTAAACTGATAAAATTATTAATGATTTTATAAACCGTTATTAAATCCCCCAAATGTTAGTATTAGGTATATGGTTTAGGTTCAGGTCAGGTAACATATGGCTAATCTACAATGCGGGCTGGTTATCATCACACTCATGCCATTCTATTAATAATTTATAAAATGTCAGAATGCCAATGGCAACCCCTTATCTAGAATTGTGAGCTCTGTGTTTGAATATATATATATAGTCTTAGGTTATATATTGTCTAACCTATGTATACATCAGGGGTCTTTCAAGATGAAAGTGCATCTTCATTTAGCCTCATAAAACAGACCTCACACAGTATTCTCAAGCTTGAATGATTTGCCTTGTAATTATATTCGTTGAGGAAAATGCATGCAGTTTATTGGCCAAAATATAAAATAAAAAGTATTGCTCTGTGCCATCTCATAATAGTGATGACATCAGAATACAGGAAATTATATCAGCAAGGGTTTCTTACATCTTTACTTTCAGCAACAAAATGAGGGCTTAAAACTTTTCTTTTAGGAGAGCCATCTAGAGATTTCCGAGATGATCCGCGAGTTCAGAGCTATTCATTATAACTGTTCCTACAGGAGCCAAAAGTTGATTCAGGGATTTGGTTATAATAATAATAAACTTTATTTTATATAGCGCCTTTAAAGGTGGCTTCTCAAAGCGCTTTACAGGATGACAATAACAATAAATAAGAAGACTACAACAATAAATAAGATGATTTCACAAGATAGGACACAATTATAATTACAACAATACAACAATAACAATAGAGGAGACCGTGGAAGGTGGTATTAAGAAGAGCAGAGGGGTGAAGAATGGAACCAGTTAAGTAAAGGCTTTTCTGAAGAAGAAGGTTTTGAGTCTGGATTTGAAGGAGTTTAGAGAAGGTGACTCTCTTATAATCAAAAAGTCAAAAAAGAAACAGTAGCTCATCAGGCCTATCTGCGGGACCTTGAATTAATTAATCACACAACTGACATTATAAAAAATTGAGTATTTTATATGATTTGTGCCATAGATTCTGACAGACTCTGTCTGCGCTAGCTGTGACACTCGGTTCACTACAGTCACTGCCAAGACCAGCATAAAGTGTAACTTTAAGAACGATTTCAGGGATTCTTACCATAGACATTAATCTATACAGTCTTTAAGAATGAGGTCCTATGTATTCAGTACTAGAATTTAAAATGGGCCCATCTTGCCAAACAAAGACAGATCAGTATTACAAGTTTTCTTTATTACTTTCTATAATTATCACTTTTTTTTCTGTTGCAGTTTTCCTTTTTGTGCAAATTGCTTATTTGCTTCAAACACAATCTCCCCAATCAAGAACATATTTCCCCCACTCCACTCAGTACCCTCTCACCCATCCAGTGGTTGTTTTTCTTTAAACAGAACTGCTAATGTACAGCATATCCTCTTTGAAGTTCAGTTAATTAGCCATGAATGCGATTTCTAGAGGGCTGATGTCACTGATGTCAGATATAGAGAACACAAAGGCCTGATAGGTTATGTGTAATAAGCCCACCAAAGGCAGTTATACCTTAAATTATAGCAGAAAAGGAAACTGTTCTGAACAAAGCACATTAGCCTAATGACCAGCTTCTACAAGCCCAGTTTTGTGCATTTCAGAATGGTTTTCTCATTCATTCACCAAGATAATTCTAACTCGCATGTAAGCCTGCAGTGCTACTGTACGTCTTGTTGCAAGTTGCCTTCATGACAATTAGCAGAGAGATGTTTTGCAGAATGTGCTTCCACAGAACCACTCAAGTGTTTTCCTTTCTTAATTTCACTCATTTCTGTCGCCTCACAGTGAGCATAAACTTGGCAGCACTTAGCCGGGCTAATTTAGGTAATTGGTTCCCTGCAGTTAAGAGTAAATTGCATTGCAGATTGCTATGCCACTCACAGTAATGTACTCCTTGGAGTAACAGTTGTGATGCACTATGAAGTGACAGATCTGGAAAAAGAAACTAGGCAGTGTATAGTAGACGTTAGTTTGTGACTGAAGGAGAGTATTCATTCTGCTCACCCCATAATCCCATTGTTCTGTTCACATTGATTCGGCCTTGCTTCCATTAAGTGTGACTTACGAATGTAAATGTAGCTGAAGTGCCTTGAATGGCCAGGATTTGTGAATGAAAGTCACTGAATGAGCACTTAAGGTAATGATTCAAATAATCCACAATGGAGAACTACTTCTCTTTTAAATCTTAAGTAATATCATTTTGCAGAAAACAGACTTAATATTTTAACATGCAAAGATCTTGTTTTTATTGTTATCATTTCATTTGTGATGATGATGCATTTCAGAGCTAATATCTCTAGCTGAAAGACTGCCCTGTTTGGCTCCATTTTGAATCTACTAAGTAGAGTTCTGCCAGGAAGAAAGTAGATTATGCAGACAAAATGTGATTGTTCAGCCTGTATATTTTGGCTAACTTAACCACTAACTGCAATTTAAGTCTGCAACCAGAACAAACTGGACACAACTGGCTGCTTCATATACTAGGAAAGGTTCGGTTTGTACTGAAACACGATTTTTGTCATTGTAATTAATGTGTATGAATAGAACAATAGAGGTTTTTTACTGCAATAGTGCCTGATCTTTATGGGTTAGAGATAATAGTTTTATACAATACAGTTGCTTCAGAAAAATGCAAACCTGGGGAATGTTTATGGGATGTTTGAACATTTATTCAGATTGTAGCCCTATGTTTTTTTAGCTCTTTGTGTTCCTTTTTGCACCTTCAGATATAAATTATGGCAGCTGTTGCCTTGCCAAGAAAACTGGGAAATTTAAGGCTTGATTTTTAAAACAAACCCTCTGGCTTTTTAAAAGTTGAAAGAGCATGTAGTAAATGCCCAGTTAAATTAGATTAAGCGTTTCTTTTGAGTTTTTGTACCATCCCACCTTCACTGCCCTTTAAGTTTCATTCTGCTCGATAATATGGCTGATTTTTACATCCTGTAATTCACCAACCATCTCACAAGTTCTTTTGTGGAAAGTTCATTAGTGAGCTGTCGAAATGTGTGGGCTTATTTATACTCTTCCTTCATTCACAAATTCATCCAGTTTGATAATGTCGATTATTTCTTTTGTCATCACTTAATGGCTTCCATTGTAGAATGCAATACCTCCTTTATTTAAACTGCATGAAAGGAAATCCAAACATAAACCCTCAAATCTTATTTGTAATCATCTGATAGTTCTGCAACATTAATGCTTTTAAGTGTTTTTACTTAGGGTGTAATGTATTTTAGTGGATTAGAAATAACAGCTTATTGTTATCAGAACCCAGTAAAAGGTATTGCATAGCATTGCCTTTGACAACCACTATACTATAGTAAAATAATACTGTGTGCATTATTTTTAATGTTTTTTATGGAAGAATTTGATCACGTATACATATGGGTATATATAGTTTATATAATATAAGGCTATGTATGTATTATAGAACCCCCTACAGAAATTTAAAATTACATCCGTGAGCTTAAATCTTCTACTCTATGCCCTCATTTTTTAAATGAAGAATTCATTATCTTACCATGTGGCCCAGCTTTGCTCAAAGAGTACATTTATGAAAAATCCTGCTTGTTCTACAAAGATGTTTGAAAATGAAAGGAGGTCTAATTGGATTTCAAGCTGTAAGAAGTTCAGAAAAGTTAATCTTTCTACAAAGGATTCTAAGCATGTGTTTGGCTGCTTAGTTGAGAGGAGCAATTTTTCCTTTTTCTCTAGTTAATGGCCGAAAATGAGAAGAAGTGTTTTCAAGGCCTTTCTCGGGCAACTTGGCACCAGATAACCAGTTTGAAAGTGCCTGGAAGTTAAACCTCTCTTTGCTGTATTACCGGCCTAATCTGTACGTGCGTTCTTGTGCTGCCCAGAGTCTGACAGGAATTCCTCTTTCCTCTGCTCTTCATGAGTTGAAAATAACACGTCCAAGAGTTCTGAAAAAAAGATTTCTTAGGAGCCTGAAATACAACATTGCTGTCGCTAATCAAATTTCAAATGCTGTAGCAAGGGCTGTTGGTAATTGAATATCTCTAAAAGACACTCATGTTCCTTTCTTTTTCTTTTGCTTATTGTTTAACATACAATGTTTCAGCCAGGTCTTGTTTAGCATTTCATCAAGGATGGTTTGCTGATTCCCCAGTTCTTGTTGGGGAAATGGTTACGTCAGAGTCAAACTTTGGGCACCATCACGTTTCACTTGTTTTAGCAGGGTCCTTACTAAAGATAAAAATATTTTCACTATGTATAAAATTACTAATTTCATTGATGTGATAGACTTTGAGGCATTCTTTCTCTGTTGAAAGTCCGGCCTGAGATTACGGTGTTACCACTACATTTCAACATCACTCCTCATAAAAAGCTGCTTGTTTTGGAAGAATTTTATTATTTTTATTTTATAAACCATGTCAGAAACACCTTTCTTCCTGTCTTTGGTGTAATCTTTAATTTATTAAAAGCAACAAGATGTGGCATAGTGATGCTTTATGTGCTAGGACCCTTAAAAACATTTTGTCTCTGGGTTACTGGATAAAAGAAAAATAAGCTATGCCAAATTCCTGCAGTCTGTCAAGTTATTAAAGAGTGACACATAGGAAACTAGCAGGGCAACCTTTTTTATGCCTATGATTTTTTTTAAATCGTTCATTGCTTATAATAAATGGTACTGTTAAGCAGGGAAGGGAGACTAAGATATGCGTACTGGTACTGCAGTGGCAGTTTTGCCGTAGTTTAGCGACAATATCAGGACAGGTGTAAATACAATTTCCAGATCATAGATACTGGAGCAACCATGAACTTAATGAAGAGTTTATATTCTTCTAAAACCCACACACATCTGGGTTAGCCCACTAAACACAAATGCCTATTCTCTATCATCAAGGGGGAAAGTTTAGTTCAAAATCACTAGAACAAGCCTTCAAAACTGTCCTCCTTATCAGTGCACTAGAGTGTGCTTTACTTTTTGCACTTTGTGTTACTTCAAAACAAAGTGAAGTATGCAAGAGGTTATAGGCTCCTCCACCTTTAGGACAGTGGTGAGACAATTCTTATTATGCATCACAAAAGATTAGGTACATTTATGCAGCAGCTCTACCAATGAGAGGTCCAAGGGGAGTGCCAGACTCTCAAGGATAAGGGGACAGAGGGGGTTTCGGAGGAAAAACAAGATGGAATTAATTCTGGCTGCTGGAACAGACTGCTTTCTGTCCCCATCTTTGAGTTCACATTCCCTATGCCCACTGATAGTCCCATTAATCTGCACACTGCCGACTTTGTGTTTCAAAGGTCCTGTATTTTAATGTTGAGTATTAATAATTATAATAATAAATAATGGTGGTAATAATCACCTGGACTGTACAATCAAAGACTGTAATTGTTGTTAATATTTTTTATTGTGTAACTAATATTTTTGTGATTTTAATTTGCAAATAAAAACACCACTGTCTTTATTTTTTCCTTGTTTTCTGAAAGACTAAGAACCGACTAAAGAGACAATGGAGTGAAACTTGCTGCCGTTTTTTTTCTTTTTTCCCTTATTTAAATTCTATGTCATTCAATCTCTTGAGAGATTAAATTGTTTTAACCTAAATACAACAGTTTCAAACAAAGATCCCAAAGATGGGCTTTCACTTCAACATGTGCAACAGCATGGTGACAACAAACAGTTACAGGCTTCTCAACATATCACATTCGTAGTGCAAAACATCTAGTGATATTTCCTTTGACATGCATGCAGGTGTTTGTAAGGGGGCTGGCTGAGTGGGAAGAACTGAAGATGAAGGAATGATATTCCATGTTGGTGGAGGTTGTTGGATTAAGAAAATAAAAAGCAGGACAAGGCGGACTTTATCAAGTGCTTAAATGACACCGACTATAACTACCTGCAAAAGAAGAAAAGGTCCATGTTTGTGATCATTTACTCTGTGATCTTTCCAAGATGTTAAAACACAGTCTGCTTACCCATTTCAATACATTCAACTTTGTTGAAGAGCATTGAGTGCAGGGCCTTTCTTGTGGATGTTTGTCTCTTAGCTTACCAGTTTATCTTTGTGATTGGAATACCAAGTACTTGAAATTGATAGCATCAACTTCCTGCCACAAGTTCCAAACAAAATAAAACCAACTTCTTGCCCAAGTCAGACCTAATTAATCAAGTGAGTGAGGGGAATTCATTAGGATTCCAACCAGATTTAAAATAATCATGTGAAAAGCAAGGCTGCAGTGCTTACATAGAAGACTAGTCTGGTTTGTGCAAATCCCAGACAAAGTGTGAAGAGCTTAATTTGTCATGTTTTGGGCATGCAGTTCTTTTTAACTGCTAGTTTTTCCATGCGTGATCTGATTTTCAGTTCTTGCTCCACTTGGGGTCAGGACTCCTGTTGCCACAGGTTTTGATTTGTTACTTTAGGGTGCATTAAAAATGTTTTTTCAGACATTTTTGTATTGGTGATAAATGGAAATTTCTTCCACCCTGAAAGCATTGCTTCCAAAACAGTACAATCCAGAAAGGAAAAGCACATTGTCCTCAGTAGATGAATGTGTTGTGAAAGATTGATAAATTAGAAAGCCTAAGAAATACTCATGCAGACAATATTTAATTCATCTTCAAAATGCATGGCTTATGTTTTGAAAGGCCATCGACAATTTTTTCCTCATTGCTTATGCAAATACTTTTTTATCCATTAAATAATACGGCATGTCATTTTAAATTTCTTTGTTCATTTCATCATTTTCATGGTTTGGTGAATTGATGGTTTGTTTGCATAGATAACGAAATGTACTAATGCCTTCACACAAAATGAATAAACCATTTCTACACTTGAAACAGCTCCTGCTGCGTGTGGAACAAACGCACCATTTTTCTCTCCGTAACACTTCCTGGTCTCTACCCTTTTAATGTCAAGCTTAATTGTTCTTTTCCTTTCTAAATGAAATGGTCATGTATGCTTTTGCTAAAAAAGCAATCCCCTTTTTGCCAGAAGGGTTTTTAATAACAGGATCAATTATTTCCACTTGCTTCTGATGACCCAAACACCACACTATGAATGCAAGAGAAAAACAGGAAAACTGAAAAATTCCTATATTATAGTTCACCTCTTGTTGTTTGTATGTATTTTTAAAAGAACAGTGTGTACTGCATTTTCTGTCAGTCTTGCTCATGTCATTTATAGCTTAAATATGTTGTTAAGTGAATTCAGTGTGATTCTTTACCAGATGTTTTTCTAGGTAACTGCAGAAGAAACAATAGCTCCAGAAAGGTCTTTTAAAATGATGAGAGCAAGTGTACAAATTGGTGTTGCTCTATGATACAAAGACCTGTGAAGTACCTGTCTAGTAGTAATCTACTTTCCCTTTTACACTTCATCTTGTCTGACATGTTCAGGAGCCCTTCGCTGCTTGAACAGAAATATAATGCGAAACCAAATAATCACATGCAACACGGAAAGCAGACAAATGACAAATAACTGTAAAACATGAAGATGATACAATTGCTTTAAACACTATCTACAGCTGTGACAGAAAAGGCAATAATCAGTGTCATGCATCTACATCGCCGGCAGAAAAGGCAATGATCAGAGTCATATGCCATGCTGTGGATGACTGACAGTAAAATCATCTCCTTTGAGATTTAGCCATGTCTGTTTAATGCTAACAGATGGTAATGAAATGACTAGCTGGGGAAGACTTTAACATTAGTAGATAGGAAACATTCAGGAGAGTTGGGAAAGATGGAAGAGGTGTAGCTGTAGCTCTACACTAAAAAAGAGATTTCTGGAACAAGAATTTAATCTCAAGGATTGAGCTGACTCGATTTGGACCTGACGTATAAAACACATTGAAGCAGCAAAGTGTCAGGAGTATACTACAGGCCACCAAATTCAGACAATTGTGCAGTATGTTGTCATGTATAATTGTTCATTTCAGGAGTCCTACATAATGAAATCAGGAAGTCTGAGGGGTAAGCTTGACCTTCGTCAAGAGACCAGAAAAAGAATTTGAGACCAGACTACAGAGGTGAAGCGATCATCGGGCCTTTGTTTCAGCTGAAGTTCGGGTGTGATGTGGCAGCATGTGAGAAAAAGTTTTCTCTGCCCTGTCCCCCAGCTAGGTTCCTTTTATAGCCAGATATAAACAAGTCTTAGTCCAAACCACAATACCATGGCTGCTTCCTCATCTCGATGCATGTCCTCATCCATCGATTGAAAAGAAGATGGAGTGCCTTCCACCCTCCTTTCTCCATTTCTCCATGGACACTCCTAATTTCTAATTGTCAGCAATCTACATATTAGTTATATCAGAATTATTTTTTTCAACAATAGCACAAAAAAAGTTAAGTTTAAGCAACTTTTTTAGGTATAGGGTCATCTATGCCTCTAGTTAACAGAGGACATAGGCCTGTTAGTAATGTTCTAATTACAATTATATATAAAAGATAAACTCCAATCCCTCAGATGTGTTTAGGACAAAGTGATGAACACAAAATATGTAGACTTTTCTCACATAGACTGGGAAAAACAATCAGGTACTGTACTATATGTCAGCAGCTGAAAATGAAATGTTAAACGTGGCTAATAGGGCTAACCAGGGAGAGCACCTGGTGGGGGGAAGGCTTCTGGTACAGTACAGTAAGAAAAAGAGTCAGAAAGCTATAATGCAACTTTGGTCATGATATCACTAAATATATCACAATATCATAATCATGCTTTTAATTAACTTATGCCACTGTACTGGTGCAAACAAAGGTGTACAATTTCAGGAAAGCAGACCTGAAGGAAAGAGACAATTTTCTAAATTGACTTTTCTATCCTGTCAAATTTTACAAATGTATAAGGAGAAAGAAAGTCACTTAATCAAGTGACTACAAATACAAGGCTACAGTTAATAAAATGGAGTTTAATGAACTGCAAGCCCAGTTAAAAATCATATTAGTAGAGCTGGGAGAGAGAGAATATCACAGAAATTTAATTGATAGAAAATAATATGAATACATTTTTTTTCAATATCATAGCAGTAAAAGAACAGTAAAGACTTAAAATGTCCCAGATCATGGGTGTCATTGTCAACATATTTTGGACTTAATATTTTGCTAATTAGCAAAATAATCTATATGAGTAACACTTTATGATTACAGTCAACATGCACTCTATATTGTACCAAATTGTGTGTGTGTGTGGGGGGAGGTAAACAGACAAGCACACACTCATATAATGGCCGGTTTTCCCAGAAGCCGGTTAACTTAGCTTTATGGCCAGAGGAAATCCATCTGAAAACAGGGAGAAAATAAAAACTCCACACAGATAGCACCCCAGGAATTGAACCCAGGACCCAGGCATAGCAAGGCATAGCTTTTTCTCTTATATTTCTGAATTTTGAAACGACATTTTTAAAGCATCCTTAGTAACTATTTTATGTAATCAACAGAGTAATTCATGTTTGACATATACTTAAATGGTTCATGTGACACATCACAAATTCTAATTTATGGTTCATTAATCAAAAAATCCAAGCACATGATTTAACTTGAAAAGCATGGCATTAATTCCTTCTCCTTTGAAGACCCTGTGCAGCCTATCTTCTGTGCTTTAGTCGCGGCATCTGAATTTACGCTCAATTACAGGAGACGCAGGGTAGATAAAAGACTACTTTAGCGGTCTCCAAGTTTTAGGATTTTAGAATTTACATAGCAGAGTTCAAAGGAGTAAAATGTCTTCTCTTGACATATTTGGCTTAATATGTGCTGATGTGTGCATAATTTCTTTAAAGATCTGGTGCTTTATTATACAAATACTTCAATCACTGCTCATCTGGGATGTAAATGCTATTTCCTTTCAAAAAAGGACTGCTGTGCTGCGCAGCTTTGACAATTTAAATCATTATTAACGTGGCAGCTACTACACTCAGTTTCTTGGCACTAATAAGTCTTTCAAGATGCTGTTCTTATGAATCTATTACTGGGGTCCACTGTCAGGAGGTGGGGGGGGTTGGGCTGTACAGCACTGGGAAATGGGAGATGACACTATTGAGAGACTCCTATATTAAATCCACCACTTGCAGAGGCAGAAAATTGGATTGTTTCTGTCATGTTGCTATATTGAACTGTTTCTTTTAAAAAAAATACAAAAATACAAAAATCGTCACAATAGAAACATTGATCACGCACATAGTTTTCTCGTCAATTGTTTAGCAGAAGAGGCAGGTTTTAAATGTTTATTACATATTTTGATCACTTTTATTAAAAGCTGTTATGGGTCACTAGTAGTAGAAAAGTTGATTAACTTTATTCAAAATGATAAAAACTCTTTATAAATAACGCAATGGACATACATTTAAGGCTTCCTTAGTAACACGTCTCAATGCATCAACAATAGTAAAGTGAAACATTACGGCCAATTTTTCATATAAAATATATTAATTTAAAATAATATTTTGATGCAGGTTCTGATTATTATTATTATTATTATTATTATTATTATTATTATTATTATATATCGATATATTTAAACAACACGATATCAACTACTGTTGCCCAACCTTTCATTTTTTCTACCCATCTTGGGTATATTAGCAATATTGAATACGCTATTTTAATGTACTACAAAACATAAAAACGAATCAAATCTATATCAATTGATTAAGCACATTCTCTTCCAAACAAGCGCAATGTAACTATCAAACGTCGTTAAAAAAAGGTAGAGGTACAACGCGCCATATTTGTGTGGGGCATTAAAAAGGACTGTATTTTACTGTATTTTGGTTAATATTACTACAATTTTATATCGTTAATTTAAGTCGATTTTGTTTTCAAAAATATTAAAATACTACAAATAAAATATTCAATATACACTTTCTTTAAACAAATGTGTTTGTTAAAAGTATCAGAAAGGAAGAGAATCACTTCCGGAAGACATCCTTGACCTTTCACACCGGTTGTTCTTTCCCCTTCCTTTCCTGTTTCGGCTCTGTACACAGGCACACATAGGTAGGGTATCTCCTTAATTTTATCCAAATAAATCCATCATTGTTGTTGTTTAAATGTAGAAAATATCTTCATAGTTTGAATAGACGCACGGTTATCTAATAACATAGCGCGATATGTGTTGGGGCTTTACACCAGAAACGGTATATTATGTACTTGATGTAAAGTTGGGTGTAGGCCTCCCTTCTAATTGAGAATCCGTTATGAAGTGTTAAACCTTCCAGCGGTAAACGAAAATGCAGTTATCAGTTTCGTAGTGTTGGTTGAATATATATATATGTTTACAAAATATAAGTATTTTATGCACTTGCTTTCTGAAGCTGTCCCGCTCATTCGGTTTGGTGCTGCTTAGTGTCCAGTCCTGACTCAAATCTTTGTAGCCGGCGCTTGCTCCAGCGTGTCAGAATTAAACGTAGCTATTAACATTAAATCGCTATGATTAAATCCCACTCATTGCAAATGTGAGCACTTCAGTCAGTTTTGCGTTAGTCTGCAGCAGTAGTGTTTTTGTGTGAAGCAGCTTAACTCCGGGTAGTTGCTTATGAGGGAAGTGCGTTTTCAGCAGACTGGGTGGTCTGTAGAGAGGCTGGTGGATAACTCGTCTAGCTAGTCACATCGTTCTTCTTTGAGTCACGTTGGATTGTTTTCGAATCATAAACATTTTAAACAACATGCTTGGGCAAACAAGGGGAAACTTTCAAAAATTACATTCAGTGATGTCTGATAGTTGACGGATCGCCTGCGTTTGGCCTTTTTATTTGCTAGGATTACTCTAATAAAGCCGATTCGCAGCTGCTTTGGTAAATCCTAGTCATGCACCACTAGTCTTTTGGGAGATTCTTCTGAAATTGAGTGACGTTAGTCGTGTGTCTTGGAAATGCTCCTAAAAAGTTCAGGTCTTGGCTGCGAATGCTCAGTACCGCTTAGAGCTGAGAACGTTAAACATATTTTCACTGGTAAATAGCTTAGACTAATGCAATGGTTTTGTACCTTTTCCTCAGAAATGGCTCCTCGTAAGGGTAAGGAAAAGAAGGAAGAGCAGGTGATCAGCCTGGGACCTCAGGTCGCCGAGGGTGAAAATGTCTTTGGAGTCTGCCACATTTTCGCTTCCTTCAACGATACCTTCGTTCATGTCACCGACCTGTCGGGCAAGTAAGTGTTTTGCACGGATTTTACCTCTTCTGAGACAAGACCTCTATTCTCAAAAGTTGCCATCCTCCCGATGAGACGTTAAACTGAGGTCCTGACTCTCTGTGGTCATTAAAAATCCCAGTGCGTTTCTCGAAAAGAGTAGGGGTGTTACTCCGGTGTCCTGGCCTAATTTCCTATTGGCCTTTATCAATCATGACCTCCTAATAATCCCCTTCTATGAACTGGCTTTATCACTCTGTTCTCCTCCCCACTGATAGCTGATGTGTGGGGAGTGTACTCCAGATGAGGCTGCACACTGATAGTGGTGGAGATGAGTCCCCATTACCTGTAAAGTGCATTGAGTGGAGTGTCCAGAAAAGCGCTATATAAGCGTAAGGAATTATTAGTTCTTAGTATTAAGAGTTTATGTTGCCAGCGAGCTGCAGAAACAAAGTCAAAATAAGAAAAGTGCAGTAGTAACTTCAGCAGGCCTGATCCTCTCCCCCATCGGTGTTGGATCTGTTCACTGACACTGCACTGCTCTTCCAGGGAGACGATCTGCCGTGTGACGGGTGGTATGAAGGTGAAGGCCGACAGAGACGAGTCTTCTCCCTATGCTGCTATGCTGGCAGCTCAGGATGTGGCCCAGAGGTGCAAGGAGCTGGGGATCACTGCCCTGCACATCAAGCTGCGTGCCACTGGAGGGAACAGGCAAGTTGGCGTGCATGATCTTTGTGCCTTTTCCATTTGTATGTCTGCATGTTGTTTTTCCCTCATCAAATACGTATTAAGCAATTGAGGCACTTTCTTACTGATTAGTCCAGAGTTTTAATCTTATTTAGTAGTTTTGACTTTTGTTGGCAGGAACTGTGCTCCTTATTCACAAAAAATATGGTTGCAGACACACATAAGCTGAGGCTTGGCTTATGCCAATGAGACGTGCGAACATTAGTGAGGGTGCCATCCTGGTCTTACTATTGGAATGCACTGTCACTAAGGTCTGGTGTACTGTCTGAAGCAGAATTTACAGGGTCCACCAGCTGCGTCCAGTTCCCTGACAATTCCTTGGTTTGTGGAAGTATGAATACATAGATCTATCCATGAAGATACAGCTTTAGACTATTAAAATGGAAATTACCCTGTGATCCCAGAGAGCTTTGTGCATAACAGAGTTAACTGAGTGAAATTGTTCTTACTGTTGCAGAACTAAGACTCCAGGACCTGGTGCACAGTCTGCCCTCAGAGCTCTGGCTCGTTCTGGCATGAAGATCGGCCGTATCGGTAAGACACTGGATTATTTAAATAACCTAAGCAAGAATGCTTACATGTTTTTGCAATGCATGCATTGGCTATTTTTATTCTCAGGGTTTCTGAAGCTGATTTGAAGGTTTTGTTCCTAAATGGGTATTAGAATACAAGAAGTTACATTTTACTGGTAATAGGTTAGGATATAGTTAAAATGATCCAAGATGATGAGGCTTCATGCAGACTGTAGTAGTTGTGCATGCAGAATTATTTAATTGCGAGAAATACTGAAGTAATTTTTGGTATTTGTGTCTTTCAGAGGATGTCACCCCAATTCCATCAGACAGCACCCGCCGAAAGGGTGGACGCCGTGGACGACGTCTGTAAACTGTTCATTTTTTTTCTGTATCACTCAATAAAAACGTCAAATCCACTTTGCTCCACTTTTCATGCCTTTGTTTTTGCACAGTTTATTCTCTAGATTTTTAGCTGCATTTCAAGGAAAATATTAATTTATGGATCAGGTGGTGTTCTCTTTCGAAGCTTACCTTCACTATGTGGGTTTTTTTAAATGAAAAATTGTAGCAAATTGTGTGTCTGAAACCAGGCAGTGAGCTAAAGTTCATAGTTTAGCTCAAGAAGTAGAAAATTAACTGTTTAATTTCAAGTAATAGAATGACAGAACAAGGAAAGGAGATATTGCAAAGTGGAATACAGTTGTCTAACTTCGCTTTAAGTTCAGGTAGGTAGCTGTATTAGCATGCATAGACTGCAAAGGAACAAGTGAAAGTTTATTCCATGCTGTAAAGAAAACTCGGTTTTGCTGTGGAGCCTTCTTTAGGTGGGGCTCTATAGCCGAAACATTGACTTTTCGGCATGGAATAAACCTTATAACTTTGCCTTAAGCTGTGCTAAAATCATTAGTTATAAAGTCCAAATATAAACCTTTGTAAAGGCATCAACATGACTTAAGGCAAAGCCTCACTATCACTTGGAGTGGAGGTATTTAAGCATATTTTTCCTTGACATTTGTAGTCCAGCAGGTGGCACTCTTACATCTGTATTCCATTCAGGAATCCCAAATGGAATAACTTGGCAAAATGGATTTAACCCAGGTGTCTCCAGGACTGGGTCTGTTCAACCCAATCCAGTAAGTTTTGTTACATACGAAGTTCTTTAAAAAATAATTTAACAGTTACCAAATAAAACCTACTAGACTGGGGAACTCCTGATGAAGATATGATTTGTACTTTTACCATTTAAACTAAAAGGCCCTAAATAAGTACAATATTGCTGCTATTAAGGTGTCAGGTATTTTGAAGATCAGCTTCAGGTAGATGCTGTTTTTCACATACAGTACGTGAGATTCTACCCAATTAATATTTGTTCCCATAGTGTCATGTTTTATGACCAAATGAAAAAGAGGTTCAGAATCCCTTGTGGTTAAAACTGTTAATGCCACAGATCTCATTTTTCATAGTTAATGTTAAGTGAAACTTTTTCATTGAATTGCACAAACCCCTTCTTGTAAAAATAAACCTAGACCTGTGATTGAAAAGTGTTATTTTTTTATTTTAAGGTTTAGGTCATTTGTTACTTGCCGTGATTCAGGAGTAATTCCATCTCTTGTGTTGTTCAGTAAGTGTCATGATGTAGTTACATTGTGCTTCAGCGGGGACAATATATTAGCGCATCTGGCCATGAATCAGCCTCTTGCCCTCAGTACGTTTCTCACCAACTGCACTCATGCTTTGATGGGAATTAGTCTCTGACTGGTTTTGTAGCACTACACTTGCCAAAATCTGCTGTTGGCAACCTAGTTTTCCAGCGGTTCTTTAACATTTATATATAATAGACAGGAATGGAACATTCTTTGGTAGCGGTCAACGGTTTTGCAATTAGAGATATTTTCAGTTGAATGTCACTAGGTGGAGCTAATGTTTTTCTTCTACAGTGGCATTGAGAAAAGAAGTTTTAATTTTTAGTACTTTTTTCTCCTAATTACTGGCAAATTGGTCATAAACATTTTAAATCGTTAAATTTTGTAATTGCTAATAGTGCAAAAAAAAATCCTCACTCTTTTATAGTTTTCATTTTTTGTAATGGTAATCTCCGCTATTTAATCTTAATAAAAAAAAATAGACTGAAAAAGAGATGTAAGGTTCTAATCTCCTATTTTTCAGTTCTCTTTGCACTTTTAAGATGCGCATGAGGAGCAGAACTTAAGTTCCCTTAGAAACTTTCCTTGTTCATAATGACAAACATTGTATTTGGGAAAGTACCTCTCCAGAATAAAAGGACTCTACTTACAGGAATCACAATTTATGGAAAAATGCCATGGTTTCAGTTTCAGTCACAGCTGTATAATCCTCTGTATAATAAAATGTTTATTAATGTTGCCATCTGTACATTTGCAGCTCTCCCGTATGTATTCTTTAAGACATGGCTCAGTCCGGAACTGAATTGCCTCTAAAAAAAGGAGCAAAAAAATTGTAAAATATATTGGGATGGATAATTCATTTTTCTTTGTTCTTACATCAAAATCTCTTGTCAACATAATTCGCAAAAATGAGTAATGTACAAAAATATAAAATCTTCCTAATCCATATTTCATATGTGCATTAAAACTCTTCATAGTTAAGAATTTTAGTCAAGAAAAGTGTGTTCTAGTGTGTGACTTACACCTCTATTCACAAATCCGATAGCTTTATCAGTAGTGACATAACATGTTGCTGGGTAGTGGTTTTGTAGATACCCCCTGTGTGCTTCATTATGAGAATATGGGAGTCTATAATGATTCAAAGTGGTGGAAATTTACTGCAATTCCAAACTTTTTTTTCCTTGTTTTCACTTCTACACTATAACATGCAACAGACACCACAGCATAAAACACCTTTTGGGCATTTACAATGTCTTTATTCACACATACATCGTAAATCACAAGTAACAAAATGTCATACTCTAATCTTTTTTAATCTTGCACCTAAAGGGGAAATTGGTTACATTTCAGTGATTATTTTGTGCTACTTGTATTGGTGACAAACTGTTCAAATAAATACATATCCCTTGAGTAAAAAAACACTGTGCAGTGTTGCAGACATCCTGCATGTGATTCAGTGCTAAAGAAAGCTTTTGATGTTTTAAGTTTAATGAGCAAACAAGCGGACTCTATATTATTTCTGTGAAAAAGTGCAAACCTGGTGTGATTTCCCGTAACATGAACTAACATGTTAAGGCAACAACTATTTTAGATTTATTTTGCTCTCATTTTCTTTGCTACAATGACATTGAAGCCAAACGAGTCAGGGAATTTTAATCAGGTTCACTTTCCTGGTTCTTTTCAGACACCCTTTTCCTAAACTTCATTTTAAAATCACTTTAATGTTCTTTGCCTGTATTGAAAAACATATTTTAAGAAATGGACTTTTATGCATTTTGTGAAGACCTTCCTGCATTTTGGTTACTTAGATCACATTTCTCAAAGTACTTTCAGTCTGGAAGACTCATGAAAGTAAATGTTTCTTGCACATGAAAAGGGTTTCAACCGTGTATCATTGGCCATTAACCCTTTCCTTTGAGGCTGCCCTGCCCTTTCAGCAGCAGTGAGCGATGTACTCTGAGCAGGAAGACAGTGAAAAAGGTGGAGGTTTGGGCAGGAAGCAGCAACCAATTGGTTATTAAGTAATCATTAATCATAGTAGGTCAGGTGCATCAGCATGCATAGGCTGCAAAGGAACAAGTAAAGGTTTATTACATGCTGAAAAGAGAAGAAAGGAAACAACGTTTCAGCTGTGGAGCCTTTTCAGGTGGGAGAATCCTTCTACGCCCACCTGAGCTACTTCTGCTGCTGCCTTCCTCTAAATCTTTTTCTAGATCTCTTCTTCGTTCCTTCTCTTCCTCCCTGGGCTACTTGCCCCCGTCTCTCACTTAACCAGCATTCCATCTCTTCCCAGCGATCTGTTCCAAGACCAGGCTTTCTAACCACCTCCTATTCCTTTACAGATGCCGTCGTTATAATATCATTCCCAAAGGATTTTACCTGAAATTTAACACTTTTTCCTTTTACTCTGACACCACCCAGAGTAACACTCAGAGACTTCTACAACAATGTTTCCAGAAACTAATGCTTTCTACCATTTTCTCCCTCAAACCACAGATTACCCTTCCTGACAACAACATCAAAGAAGCTAAGGAATCCTTATGGCTAACAGCTCCACATCATCTTCCCTTGATCACTACTCACACCCGAAGAAGGCTCCACAGCTAAAACTTTGTGTTTCCTTTCTTTTCTTTTCATCATAAATCAAAGTCGTCTTGATCATTAATGACTGAACAAATGTTTGTAAATACTTAGAAGAGAGATGGTATCAAGAAAAGAGCAATGGCTAAATTAAACTAAGTGTAATGTTTTGACTGTTCTTGAAGCTGGAGTTCTGAAATATAGCTTTAATTGATTTCTTACTCTTCCTGCCTGTCCATCCATCCTTCAATCTGTTATCAAAGAAAAGCTTTTTTGGAAGTGGAAGAGCAACCCAGACCCTAAGCCTGAATTACATGCCTCAGACTGGATCTTTAGCCTGGCTAATTCAGTTGATTGTAGGTCACACACAGATTCACAGACACAAATTAGAAACATCAAATCACCTATGCAGCACATTTGTGGAATTTGGGAGAAATCTAAACTACTTACCCAAACAAAAATCATGCAAGCACATTGAGAACATGCAAACTCCACACAGACATCACTCAGTCTGGAACCAAATCTAAGACCCAAGAGCTGTGCGCTGTGTGGCAGGACAACTAATAACCATTACTTTTCTGCTGTTTTTTAATAATTTTAATCATTTTCTTATATAACCAAGGTAGCATTCCCAACACAATAAAATGTCAACACACAGCCCTTGGTTTCATTGGTGACTGCACTGCCTGTATACAAGTAGAGACAAAAGGGCTAGTGAGCATTTTCAGAAATGTAAACCATTCTTTGAGAACAAAGCAAAAACAATACATACTGTATTTCTTCAGACGAACGCTTCAGCTGTTGGGTTGATCTGGATAACTAATACATGAGAAACAGCATTTCACTCAAATGTCACATTTTAGAAATTAAGTAAAAACTTTATAATCTGAGATAAGAGTGCTATTGAGGAACAGAAAAAATAAACAGGGAAATAAATTCAATAGTCTGGAAAAGTGCTAATTGAAACTTTGATTTCATGTTAGACCTTTGAAAACGTTTTCACTGAAGCATAGTAAGGTGAACAATGAGTTTTCAGAAATTTAAGAAATTATAATTTCTTTTTCTACACAAAAACTGCATTTTTTTCTCAAACCATGGTTTGTGTTGAACAAGGTAAATAGGCCAAAACCTTTATATGACTTTGGTGGTGCACAGAACTCTGTACATTTGAAACATTTTTAAATAATTGGTTTTCATCATAAAATAACAATTTGATAAGACTTTCTAGTGATACATTGTTATGCATGAACACAGTTTGCCACAGTTATGATTTAAAAAGAGTGTCCAGAGAAATGCTTGTGACTGTTAGCTTTTGACTCCAGCAGGTAATACTGAAGCATGATCAGAATGTATCTGAGCATCCATCCACTTTCTAATCCCAGTATCCAATACAGGGTGACATGGGAGCCAGTGACTAACCTGGTAAGCAAAAGTTATACGGCAGTAAACACACCGGACAGGGTGCCTATCCTTCACAGGGTACACAGGGACACAAACACACACTTATACCGGGGCCAATTTTAACAAAGGCATTTAATTTAATCATTAATCATGTCTTTGGACTATGACAGGAAACCCATGTAAACATGAGGAGAACCATACAAACTCCACACAGACAGCACCCCAGAAATTGACCCCAGATCCCCAAGTGAGGCAGCATTGTTAACCACTGCACCAACCTGCTGCCCCGTATTAATGCCAGTTTTACAAATATTGGAGTACAGTTACTCTCAGTCTCAAATTGTATCAAATTGAAGACGTGTTCTATTATTAAGTGAAAATATTTCGGGGCATCCCCGCAGATGCATTTTCAACATTATTTGTTGCCTTCCGACTGACAGCAGTCTTGACTGAAGTCAAAACACATGGAGACATTAAGACACCATGGAAATATCATCTGAAGGAAAAAAAGGTCCCCAAATTTTTTACTATGGTTTAAAATTCAATTACAAAATGTATTTAAAAGTAAAATGGTATAAGAAAGAGCATTGAGTATTCTCACTCACACTAGGGCTCAACATGTTGAGTTTTGTTCATGTATACAGACATACAAAACTCTGTGGGCTTGGGGACTCCACCACAGAGCGTGAACATGTGAGGCTTGATTCAGAGAGCAAGTGACTGGAAAGAGGGAATGAGTACCAATCTGTCTTTCACTGAAGCATAACTCCTTGCTCTTTTGCTTTTCAGTTGATACGCAAGTAAGAAAATAGGGTCTCTCTGAACAGTTTTGACAGTAAAAGTTTTGGAATGCGTCCAAACACCGTTTTGAAACTATTATGAAATGGATCTCCAAGAGCATGACCTCAGTTCTGCTCTCCTCAATCTGTATGTGTTAATTCCCAAGGCACTGATAATCAGCTCCCTTGTCATGTGATATTTCAGTGTGGTAAGGGCACATGATGCAATTCAATGTGTTGGAGTGAGTCTCTTCATAAAAAGTACATTCTGCTTTCTGTGAACCAAATTTAAAGAGAGGTCTTTTCATTTCTGTTCTTTTTTGCGGTGGTACTCCTAAAAGAGCATTACCATTGTAGATATAGATATTGTGAAGGCCAGCCAAGAAAGTATTTTTCTGGAGTGAGGGTTGAAGATAGAAATGTTATATAATATAGTGCTGGGGGTGAAATACAATTGAATATGCATTGACGACATCTGGCCTAACATGGTGATAAACCTATGCATGTTAGCCTGTGTGCTGTAAAAAAAGATCTATATTTACACACCATGTTTTCTACGAGGACTCCAGAGACTGATTAGACAGAGTTACCCCAAAGTGTAAAATGATCTGAAATTGTTGTTTAATGGACATAAACCATCAATTTCTGAAACCTTTACCTTCCCTAATTATTATTAACAGCTTGTTAAACTCAGACAGGCTGTCTGTCTGGAGTTTTCCAGAAACATATCCTTCCTCTGCTGAGGTGTCTTCTCCCTGATTTAAAAATCAGTGAGTCACCTTTTCAATTTTAGATCTAACAGAATAAGACAAATTCACTAAAAAACTTGCAAACAGTAACTGTGTAGCAATTATTTCATATGTTTTTGAATGGTTGAAATTGACAGGAATTTTATTTCTTCTGGGACCCAGTTTTATTACACAGGCCAATCAGAACTGTGTCTTTGTTATACAGATTTTGCTATTCGGATTATTAATACTTGTAAAACTGGCAGGACTGGAATGTCTGCTCCTTCTCACCACATTTTCATGCAGTGAAATAGTACTTTGGGCACCATTTCTCTTGGGAATGCATTAGCACATGAACGTTTATTCTGTTTACCACTTGCCTTTTGATTGATCAAAGATAGTGAACTGTAATCTGAATTACAGACAATTACACAGACTAGTATGTACAGTACATTTTACCAAAATCTATTCATTCTTGGAACATCATTTGAGTAAAAAAGTGTACTAAGGGTAGCTTTCTATATTTTAATCCATTGTATTCACCTCCCTGACTTTTTAAAGAGGATTCTGGGTAGACAAATGCTTCCAGTTCTAGTGTGCTGTGCTGGGGTTTGTACATACAGTAAATCACAGGTGTCACCACTGATTGTTTACCATTGAGAGAAGAGGCCTATGGACCCATATTGATACCCTGGAGTGGATGTTTGGCCTATCCTCCATTTAAGATATAGTAAATGGTTGATCACATAGCAGGTATCACATTTGTCACCCATCAATATTCCATTTATAAAATGTTTAGAAATAATATTTGCAAGCCCTAATATAAAGTGTTACTGTTTTGGTTAGGGGTTGCTGTGCTGCCGATGCCCTTGTGCAGAATGCTCCTACAGAGACCATTTCATTATTTTCTTAAGTAATATTTTGAGGGTATTAATCATTTTACATATACAGTATAAGAGGTGGCTGTTTAGTCCATGATACTCCTTTGTGTTCTGTTTGTCCTTGGAACCTCACAAAAATACACATTATGACTAATGATCTACCTGACTACATTAAAAGAATAGCAGTTACATCATCAGGGTTAAATATTTATCTGCATAACAGTTAAACAGCTTTCAATACTACGGTACAGTATATTTAACTGGCTATCAGTGCCACATATACAGATTGCAATTTATGATGTGAGTTTTGAGTATAACTGACATGCTCTGCTGTTCCGATATTTAGTGGATAGAAAATCAAAGTCAAAATCTCTTTGGCTAACCTTTCTAATCTCAGCTGTCCCTATTCTCTGCCCTTGACATCTTGCACTTTTAAACCTTTTTGAACAGTGAAAAATGAAAAATAATCATAGTGGGAGGTAAAACGTTTCCACAATGCTGACTGTCTACTGTTTTAAGAAAGCATTATTTGTGAGAAAGGGGAAATTCAGCAGGGAAAATGTAAATCTGTGATATTATGACAGAATCGTATAGTTTTCTGTTCTTTTTTTTAAGGAGTTCCAGCGCCATGTCCTGCCGAAGACATTTTTGTGAAAGGAAAGGGCCAAGCCTCTTTTCAATTACACAAAATTGATGTTATTTGCGTTAAATGACACAACTGATGTTATACAAGGTCTTCGGGTATAATTTACTCTCGTTGTATTTAAGAAAATAATGATGGTTGTATTGAAAGAAATAACATCAAATGGTTCTACTTTTTAATCGTCCACCGAAACCTTCAAAAACGGCAGATGTCAACGTGATAATGATATGAGCACAGGCTAAAATAATAACAGAAAGCTCACGTTAGCAAAATCAGGTCCATCATTTACTCTTTTTTTTTAATTGAGTTTGATGACCAAGGCACTACAAAACCTTAACAAGACTACTGCTTAGTCTGTTCTAAACATATTAAAGCTCCTATCTTTCCTTCAAGTTTAAACCTGGTTAACAAATATATTTTACTTAATATAAGGAGCAACAACAGTAGAATTCATATAAAAATCTTTAATCATCATTTTCAAAATGTTCTATGTACTAAATAAAGATCTGTTAAACATATCACATACTCAAAATGAAGGAATATTTTTTTTCACAAACATCTTCTGTATACAGTATAGCACTGGATTTTGACTACAGAATTTATATTGAGTACATCTGAAATATAGTTTCAGCACTGAATAATGTAAGTTCACCACCGTGGGGATAATTATGCATATCCTTATTTTTTATTGGGAAAGGGGATTACCATTAGTTACATTTTATAGGAGTACTCTCGGCTGGAGCAGGCTGAAAAGAAAAATCAGCCAATCCAAAACTTTAACAGTACTTACGCATATGTTGCTAGGGAAGGCCACTTTCACAGTAGCATCTGACAATTGTAGAGCTTTCATGATGTAAAACATATATTTTCATATGCCATCTTTCCTATTAAAAATAGGAAATAACCACAAATTTCACTTTTTAGCAAACTTATTTTTAACATTAGAATATAAGAGTTCTATTACTTAAAATACATGAAAAAAACACCATCACACTAAAAAGTCAATCTAATCTTCAGTCTAAAAGTTAATTTCTTGATGTTCATACTCAACCATCCTATTTATTTTCAGACTGCTTATTCCAATTCAGGGTCACATGTGTGCTGGGGCCTACCCCGACAAGCAACAGGCACAAGGTAGGATATAGCTCAGTCAGGGCACCAGTCCATCACATGGCAGATATCAACAGTTACACACCAGGGCCAGTTTCCCCAGAAGCAAATTAAAATTTACCAGCTTGTTTTTTGACTGTGGGAGGAAACCCACAAGAATAAAGGGAGACCATGCAATCTCCACACAGACAGTACCCAAGGTCCAGGATTAAGCGCAGGGCCCTAGTGCTGGCTACAGCAATACTAATCACTGTGCCGCCCTGATGTTCATATATTAATTTTAATATGCTTATTCAAGATACCTAATCATTAAATGACAAAACTCAAAAATGATCATTTCAAAACATCACTTTCCAATATGCATTAATTTAAACTAAACAATAGATTATTTGGTGTGGCCCAATGGTTTGTATTTCATATTTTAAGACAACAAAGCAACACAGCAGTTTATTTGTACTTAACGGTATTGCTGTGTTCAACACGTTGAATGTGTGTTTTGTTTAAATTAATGATATTTTGGAGAATCTCACACAACAGGAAGCAAAACATGTGTTTCCTCATCGATGGGGTGTAAAGACAGCAGGTCCTGGCTAAAAATGTTTAAGACTTTAATTGCAAAATACAGTATTTTGATTTTTAGGTGCAAGAGATATAACAAGAAACAGGGGAAATGCAACACGATCCCCTTTTTACTTATTTAAAACTGTCAGTCTTATATAAATTCTAAATGGCTCCAATAAGTCAGCTACTCCTTAGGTTTGTTCTCAGGTAAAGTCTGTCTATCAACTGATGATGATTCCCTCAGCAGCCAATTGGAAACTCAAGTAGCACTGAAACTAGACGGCCAATTTCACCCCCCTCACCTTTAGAATTGGGGGGTTTCCAATAGAAAGAGTGCTTTCACTTCTGCTCACCCCCTCCTGTTTAGCGGTTAGTGCAAGGACAGGCTCTCTTCCTTTTTCTGAATAGTCTTAAAACTGTGCGCAGGCTTGCCAGCGCGTTTATTACCACTGGTACAGCGCCTAGCGAGGACGTCAAAGTGCGAAGCAAGCAGGGCAGGATGGCCGAGGAACAGCATGATGCGCTCTTGAGGAACGAAGGGCCTCCCAGCGAGGAGACGGTTGTTAATGTTCAGACCGGGCAGAGAAGGTAGGGAATCTGTCAATAAGAAACATAAAAGCAAATAAAACGCTCGTGTAAACTGTAATGCACCTATTTTCTTGTAAGTGTCGTTTCTTGCTCCGTTTTTCACATCTGTGAAAGAAGAAAAAAAAGAATCACCCTAAAAGTGATTGGATTACAAAAATATTTTAAAAATAATTTATTGTGTATCTTCGTTATATATAATTTATTGCTTTGTTGCTGTTCGGTTGAATATTATATATACTGTAGATATTTGGTCTTTGTTTCATCAACCGCTAGTTACAGTATGTATAGGCTATTATAATAAACTGTGTATGTTTTTTTGCACAATTATTGACAGGTGACTTTATTATAAGTGAAAAAAAAGGCATTCTAAAAAAAATATTTTCTCTTCAAATCAAGTAAAATGTTTTGGTGTTACGTCACTTGTTGCCGGAGAAATGTGGAGTGCTAACTAGGCTTGGGCAGGAGTTTTTAATATACGTTTTACAAATTTAAATTGTAGTGAAACCACTCGACTACTAGACAGGATAACAAAAAATATTTATTGGCTTTGGGATTACAGTATTCTGCAGTCAATTAACTTTTTAAATAATTTCATTAAAAAATCCATTCATTTGTACATCCTCTATGTCTGTAATGACCAGAAAATATTCCAGAAGGCGGTTTTAAGAAATCCCCTCTTTTGAGCTATGATAAGCTGCCACCACACTCGTTGGCTTATTTTATTTATGCTTTTTGATTTACATGATTATTTGTGCATATCTCAACGTGTACATATAATGTAAAAGACAACATACAGTAGTTTAGCACACCCTTAACAGCTGTTGAAGGTCCTTTCCTTATAAAAGTATTGTTTTTTTTGCTGGTGGGAGGGGTAAATTATACTCCATAGTCACAAAAATGGGAAATTTTGAATAGGCCAAAATATGTTTGTTTTTGTGAAATAATAAAAAGCAGAAGCAAAATTTACAAACCTTAGTTTAAATAGTCTTATTATTTTATCACCTTGAATATGTTCCTATCGATGCTTGAATACGTTTTAACAGGAACAAGTTTTTACTACTAATTCAATATACTGTATATATAATTTCATTTTTTGGTTCCAGGAAGGACAGCCTTTTGTTTTACAAAGAAATATATTTTGTGTTGGATGTACAATAATTCTCAAAGCACAGTTTCAGTAACATGAACATGCCTCCCCATCTCAGTTAATTCTTGATATCTATAATATATATACTGTATATAATAATATTATATATAATATTTTCTATCTCAGCTCTGTGGTTTTTCACTTCTCTTTTTTGTTGTATGTCTTGGTGTCTTTCAAACTTGAGGCATTCTGGAAAACTCAAGAGCACCTCTTGCCTAGCAACAACTGATGCTATAGGTGCCACATCATTGATGCCATATATGGGTTCAAATGTTTGGACTACAAAGTGCACAGATCCTGAAAAGAAAGAACAAAGACAGCAAAACTAAATGTTTTGTTTTAAGATTAGAGCTGAGCACATTCTTAAACTCATTAATCTCTTTCTTACTAATTTACATGCAGAGCTACTGATGAACACTCAAAATTAAGATTTTATATTTAGTTCCAAAAATTGAATCAAGCTCTACCCAGCTTCCCTTTGCAGTTGTTCAACATGTATGCTGAAGTGTTATTTTACTACTAACAAAACTATACAATAAGGTGATTTTCAAAGTCATATGTTCTAGTACTACATTTTCTAGAAATCAAAATAAACCTCAGTTAAGGTAACTGCTGTAACCTAAAAAACAAAAGAAACAGAAAATGTTTACATATCTTTACTAAGATTGGAATCATAGTGATTTAAGTCTTTTAATTTCAGCAAACGGGGGAACAAATATTGCTCTGGAGTGTACAACCTCCGGCCCCTATGATTTCAGTAATTAAAATGAAAACAGAGACAACCAACTCTTCAGAGGTTAAATATGTGTGTACTTGGTGCTAAAACAGATTATTTTATTTTTTTGTCTCATAGCTATGGCATATCACAAATACTAAATATTTGTTTTAATGACAACATGATCAGTTTTTAGCATAAACCTTAGTTTTCTAAAGGCAAAACAGGCAGCATAACTACTGAATTGTTATCAGATCTGCAAATGGTTAAAATAAACCCACTGTGAAACTGAGAAACGTCTTCCCTACAGTGAGATCATTCTTATTTGTTTTCGGGCTTCACATTGTCCCTCATTTCATTCCGATAAGTTTCTTCTCCTCTCCTGTTTCCACAGCAGCTCATCCAACCGGGGGTATAAGATCGCCGGCTTTACACTGCTGGCATGCCTCCTGATCGCAGGCCAGGCGGTCACGGTGTATTTCGTGATGTCCCAGAAGGGCCAGATCACCACTTTGGAGCAGCACACCGAAAACCTGAAGAAGCAGCTCAACACCCGCAAACCAGCCCGTAAGTCCACAGGAACGGCGTTCCTTCACATGACGCTGCCTTGACCCATAAGCCCTCGCTCATCCCTGGAGCCACACCCTGAAAAACAACCAGGGGTCCCCACAGTTTTGAAATGGGGGGGGGGGTTGAAGGGGTCTTGTCTCATTGAAACTTATGGCAGCCCCTCTCTTTCCTTTGCACCCCAGCACCATCTGCTCCCAAGATGCTGCACATGCCCATGTTTAACATGCCTCTGCTGATGGATTACAGCGAGGACTCCAAGAAGGTCCCCATGAAGGTAAGATCACCTCCGCTAATGCTTCAAAGACTTCTCTCTTAACTCCAGAAAGACATAGGCAACTTGTGCATTGATGACATCAATTCAATTTGTGATTATTATGGAAAAGTCTTCTTGCCTGCACAATGGCACTGTAAGTCTCCTTACAGTGCGGGAACAACCATTTCCCCAGTTTAAGAAATGTTGTAACTTTGCTTTATTCCTGCACTCATTCTAGTTATTTTCGGTAATACAGCTGCACGGTGAAAGTACAAATCACAACTATAAATAAAATTACAAAGATTACTGCAGCGCTCATAAGTACTATGCACGAACAAGTCTTCATAATGTATACTAAATGTTATTAGGTGGTGTTTGTGTTAATCAAGCCCCATTATCACAGTATTAATGATTTATAGCATTCTGCAATGACTCAGAAATAAAAATGACTAATGACAGTGATTCATAGTTAATGCTGTGAGGATTAGATTAATTGCTGTTATTCCTGCTTCTGACAGAAAATTGAGGACACTGCCACTGTCAGCCTGGAGAAGCAAGTGAAGGACCTTCTGCAGGTAAAAGCAAATGATGTTCTGTTCCTTTGCAGGTTGTTGTTTTTTTAAATGAAATTGCTTTGTCAAGATTAAAATGACAGAGGAGAAAATGAAACATTGTTATCATCAACAGATGATTTTAACCCTCTAAAAGAGGTGATTCATTATTATCTCAGACTGATTAGCACAAGAATGATGATTCTTGATGATTCTGTTGATTCTGTATTAATTATTTCTATGTAGGATGAGAATCTTCCTCAGTTCAACGAGACTTTCCTGGGTAACCTGCAGGGAATGAAGAGTCAGATGGAGGACAGTGAGTGGAAGGTAAGTCACAGTAGCTGATGGAAGTAGTTAATAACAGTCCTTCCAGTCAGAACTACACATACATGAGCTGAGCATCTAAACTATTCTTCAGAATCAGGGTCGTGGGGGGCAGGACCCAACCCCAGCAAGCTAAACGTGCAAGGCAGGGGGCACCCTGGATGGGGCACTAGTTCATCTCAGGGCTGACCCAAAGAAACTCAAAATACTCACACCAGGGCCAGTTTTTCCCAGTAGCCCAAATAACCTACCAGTGTCTTTGGACTGTGGGAGGAAACTGGAACACTCAGAGGAAACCCACATGAACATGGGAAAACATATAACATCCACACAGACAGCACCTCAGGTCGGGAATCAAATCCAGAGACCAAGAGCTGTGAAACAGCAATGTTAATGAATGTGCTGCCTAAGCAACACATATGTGTTTTAAGCATACAGTTTAAGTTTTGCAGCTCAGAAGAGTTTTGGTATGTGTTTCTATTACAAACCAAGTAATGCAGTCAGCAATGAACTGCTTTGTAAGAATTTGCTGCTTCTGGGCTTGTGTAGACAGTACACGAGTAGAGCATCAAGGTAGCAAAGAAGGTTCTTTAGATACCGCGTGACCATTATTGGCACTATCCTCCAGGAGCTGAAGATTGTAGGACTGTAGGGTCACCATGCTTTTCCCATGCTTGCCTTACAGAGCTTTGAGTCCTGGATGCGCAGCTGGCTCATCTTCCAGATGGCCCAGCAGCAACCACCAAAGCCCACCCCTGTTCCTGAGGAAAAAAACACCCCCATGGCAGGTGAGAAACAGGGTTGGTAAGAGTGACAGACGGGGATGTTATAAAAAAAGAAATAAAATCATTGCAAAAACCCAAATGGTCATGACCTTCCCCATAACTACTGTAGGTAGTTATGCTAAGGTGACAACCCTGGCTGCATTCCTGACCAGTAAATGAGCTGCATGCTTTTTGTCCTGAGGTTCTCTCTTACTGAAATATTGAGTAGAAGGAGAATTGTCCACATTTGTAGTTGGAGTGGATGTATAATTATTTGGAAGCATGCAATAGAGAAAAATTCCAAAGATTTGCCATGCTTGTTTATAGACATACATTCTCAGATATTCTTATTCCTATTTGCAGAGTCTGGTATCCAGACAAAATGCCAGCTGGAGGCCAATGCCAAGTCTGTGCATCCTGGGGTCTTCCGCCCCAAGTGTGACGAACAGGGCAACTATCTGCCCATGCAGTGCTGGTCCAGCACGGGCTACTGCTGGTGTGTGGACAAGAATGGGGATGAGCTCCCAGGCACCAGAGTCCGATTCGGAAGACCTCAGTGTGATAGTGGGGAAGGTAGGCCAGAGATTTCCTTAAATCTAAGTTGAGATTTGCATGTCCTTCCAAAGACGGAAGTGCTAGATTGAACAGATCTGGTCACAACAACAAAAAAAAAACCACCTTCCCTTTACCCACCCCCCTCTCCTCACCCAAATAACAGCTTAATAGATGGTGTGTTTAATAGGATGCATGTTAACATGGTGTGCATGGTCAGACCCCAGATTCCATTCACTATCCAAGCATTTATGTAGGCTTCACTGTGAAGATCATGAATGCTCTTGGGAGACATTGAATGCTGTCGTTGTCATTAGTTTTATCTCATACTATGAGACCTGTTACTCTATGCTCCTCAAAACCCCAACTCCAAACTCTGCAGCATCTATAGTGACTGATAGGCATCGCGCTGAGTGTTCTCAGTGGAATCAGACCTAGAATTCAACTCCCAATGCCTAAAACAAGACTCCTATACCAGAGGGCCATCACTTTAACCTTACACCCATTACGTTGTGTCCTCCAAGTCAAGAGAATAAATATCTATAGTCAATCTAGCCTTAGTCTTCTCTTTCTCTCAGATGTCACAGGGACCAGCGACATAGATATTTTCTGTGAAATGCAGTAGGTCAAGCCTGTTTGACACACTCTTTGGGGATTTTTGTTTTAAGCACCAGTGGTGTTTATAGCTTTGAATTTCCCTTATAATGGCATGATTTGGTTGCTAACCTCAGAAAAGAAAAACAATTTGATGATCAGGCTTATATACTGTAAGATCTGTGTGCCTCCAGTTCTGTCCCATTACTACTTCAGTCTGGTTTATAGTGAATTTTCAGAACAATGGCCAATTAGGCACATAAAATGATTTAAATAAAGCCAAATATTGGTTCAGAATATTATGTGTGATGCACAATAAATACAATTAAGAATAAAAATGATTATGAGCCTGTCCGTCACAACAGAAATCTTTTTGATTAACAGGAAAAGGCCGTAAGATGGCTTTGCCAAGCTTTCCCAAAATGATGGAGCTGAAAGGTGAGTTCTAAGAAGAGAAGCCATGATACAAACCTCTTTTAAAATGAATGAACGTGTAGTTAACTAACAGCACTAATGTGAAATAAGAAACATTAATCAACAAACAGGGGTTTGCTGATTTTTGTTGACTCACCCAGAATTTGCTAGATTTCCCTCACATGTAGATCTGTTTAATTCTTCTACATGAAAAGATGTGAGTAATTTCTTTCAGGTATTTTCTTTCCAAAAATGGTATGAGAGTAGAAAGCAAGGACTGTCAACCTTGCACAGTTTCCTTTCTTATTGAAATCCCACGCAGCTAATGTGTAAAAAATTTAATATAACTAATTATTATCTTATAATAGAAATAGTAATATTATGTCTGTCAGATGAGTATTTACCACAGAATATACAGGTATTTACTTTTTGAGTTTTAATACATACAATGGTGTGCCACACTGCTGTCAGATATATATATATACACAAGAGTCAGGATATCTAACTCTTTAATGTTTGTTTTCCAGATGAGTAAATTACATGGGAAGGATGCTTACAAGTGACAGCTAAGAAGCGCTCCTAAAACCTACAATTGTGTAATCATTAAATATCTGTGATCAGGGCTTGAAACCATGCTAACAGCTTTTAGAGAACCATTACTGATATTAGTGGGCATATTTTTCTGAGGGGCTAAAGCATTTTTTTTTTATTACTTAGTTCTCGATTGTCTATAACAGTGAGTCATACTGGAATGTGTTACATTCAATTTATAACAGTGGCGAAATATTTCTTGTCAAATAAATGAACCTCTCTTGCACTTAAATTGGTATGCCATCAATAAAGAGCCATTTGAAAGCACCTTAATTACAGCCGCCTATACTGTAGCAGATTTAAGACACCATCCAAAATCTATTGTCCTCCTGAAAACAATAAGTTGTACTGTAGAATTGTCCCCAACATGTCCCCAGTACGTCTACTCACAAACCACACCTTGGAACATCAACCAAAACAAAATCCTCACTGCAGTTATTTTTTTTAAATTAAAATTTAATAAAATGAATAATTACTGTCCATATTTTATGTATACAATACCTTCTGTCTTTCTTGTGCTTAATATATGCTAAGATCGTAGTTATGAAGTACTGGGTTTTGAAGACTGGAAGAGATGTAAATGTATCTGAGAAATGGAAATTAAAGATGGTTTTTCCTAATAAACGTAGCTGTATGATGCTTTACATCTGTGTTTCCATATAAATGTAATACTGCACTGGATTTAAAGATTCTGTTCAATCTTTTTCATTTAAATGTTCCAAGGTATTAGGAGCACAAAAGTGTCTTGTGAAAGAGCACTTTCATTAACTGGTTGTTTCAAAGCAGTTCAAAAGATTGTTATGGAAGGTTTTGTTTCCAGCAAAATCTTTACCACAAGACAAAATGAAAGGAAAGTGTGTCCATAAGGCCAGTTAAAACAATGATTTATTAAAAGTAAGTAAAGTAATAAGGATACTATTTCACTGTAATGAGAAAACTACTAAAATGGATAAGGGGATATCTACTGAATTGCCCCAAACACAGTGAAACAGCAGCACAAACTCCTTGGAAAGGCTTGATTTCATATCCACTATATTTTTGCTTTTATCTGTCTCCAGACTGATAAAAACACTATAGTAATGTAATGTACACGGCCGACATTACAGGTTGTGCGAGCCGGCTTACCAGTGCGGTGATGTCACCGCCCTTCCCTGTTAATAGCAGGGACCTCACAGCTGCCGGGCTGAGGGGAGGTTTCTCTTTAGCTCAACTGGCTGGGTCCCTGTTGAGTGATGCTGGAGGTCCAGGTTCGAGTTCCCAGCTTTGGGGGGCTGACCTAAGGTGGCACCGGTGAGGGCGCATACCCGCATGAACCTGAGAGCGCTACATTGGTGTGAGAAGTGGGATGGGATAGCCCTTCGCAGAGGATGGCGAATTAAGTGGGGGAGAGTGTAACGCATACGGCCGACATTACAGTAACAACAGATCAGCTGATACTTCCTGCAAAGTGATGCCAGTTCCTCCTGGTTTGCTGACGCAAATTGCTGAGTGATTTTGGATCACTAGATGAAGTTAGTCTTTTTTTAAAAAAACTTGCAAGAAGTTGAACATTTTAAATGGAAACCTATGAAGCATGAAACCTCAGTTCCTTTTTTTCTCAAACAAAAGCACAAAAACACACGGTGAATTGTTTTTTTCTTAATTTCTATTCTTCTATTTATAAAGAAGTGAGACTACTGTACAGTACATACTTTTTAGAGGGGGATTGCGTAGAATGAGAATACAACTGATACATTGTTCTTTATATTTTTTGTCCCATCACTTTTTTTCTGATTTACTTTTCTTAAATTGGTGAAAGACAAATGATAAACTGATGGAAAATTACCACATACATAACAATATATGAGAAGTTTAGGATAAATTACAAAAATATATCTAATAAATTACAGATTAGAACAATGGGAAAGATTTACTTAATTGGTTGTTTTACATACATTTCAACAAGTTATACTTTTCAGGTGGCATTTGTTTTTGTGTATGATTGCCTGCCTTAGTAAACTTTTTCTTTGAGTATTTTTAGAAATTGACTATGCTCACAAATTTTGCAAAAAGAAATACTGAATCAACAGTGAGTGAGTGTGTGCCTGTGTGTGTCCGTGTCTGTCTGCCCATTGATGGACTGGCGTCCATCCAGGGTGTATCCGCCTTGTGCCCATTGCTTGCTGGGATAGGTTCCGGCTGTCCTGCAATCCTGAACTGGAAAAAGCAGCTAGAAAATGGGCGGATGTTTTTGTTTCCCGTGCTCAATGAGAAATAACTCCTTTGGAAGGAGTGCATATGGAAAGTCCCTCAGATTCCTGATAGACTTGGCAAACACACCAGGAAAATTTCTAGCCCTCAGACAATCGTGACATGAGCCAGGATGGTACAGTAGCTCCCAAAAGTTCCCGATATCTACCAATATGCTAGACATTTACTTTTCATATATGCTGTAATAACAAGTAAAGAGAAACTATGAATCTGCAAATAGTGCTTAACTTATACATTCAACTTCAAAAGACATTCTAAATTATTTTTGTTAGGATCATAGGTAATTTTTTTTTTACCTCTGTAGAGTTTTCTAACTCAACAAACGTCACACATACAGTTTAAGTTGCATTTTGTTCACACCTAGCATAATCTGCAATATTGGAAAACAACTCCCATTAGATATATTCAGCATTAGGAACAACAGTAAATTGAGTAGAGGAATACCAAAGTTTGTCACTAGAGGTCACAATATACCAATGGATAACCTGGGAAAAATCACACTAATACTACAGCATCATTCTAGGAATAAGGAATCAAGTAAATTTTATTTAAATGAACACATAACCCACCCTAAAACCTATGGATCTAAAACACAATATCCTGAGTTTATGAATCTTGTTATGACAAGAATAGTAGTGAAATGAAAAATAAATCATGCATTAATGTTCTAACATTATAATTATTATCTAAAAACATCTATGAATTGGCTTCATTACTCTGCTCTCCTCCCCACTAATAGCTGATGTGTGGTGAGTGCTCTGGCAGACTATGGTTGCCGTCGCATCATCCAGGTGGATTCTGCACATTGGTGGTGGAGGGCAGTCCCCATTACCTGTAAAGCGCTTTGAATGGAGTGTCCAGAAAAGCGCTATATAAGTGTAAGCAATTATTAATGATGATTATTATTATTATTATTATTATTATTATTATTATTATTATTATTAATTATATTCCAGCTGCCAGATAGGTTTGCCATTTACTTTATATATCTCTGAAGTCCTATAGCTGCAGATGTGATTCTCAATGTAAATCATTTGTAAAAGTGCATGCATGAATACTGTTACTTTTTTCCTCCGATGTCTCAGTGTTATACAGTATATTGTAAAGATGATTAAGAGATTCTGTAAAATGGCTCAGTACAAAATCTTATTAAATGCTTATCTAGATTCTTATTCCAGCCATGAACTGTATATAGATTTTATTATGTTATTTACAGTATATAGCTTTTTATATCAAGGAAACAATGCAAAGAATGAAGTACTTTGTAATTGTAACTTATGCTTCCTCTAATGCAGTGCACTACAATATTATTAACACATACAGTAGACTTATACATTTTTTATTTAAACCTTATATTGTCATAAAGTATAGTGTCATTTTTAGGCAGTTCATCCAACCACCCATCAATCTGAAAGGCTCTTATTCCTGGTTAGGGTCGCAGCAAAATGGAGTCTCTTCTGGCAAAACAGGTTATGAGGTGAGACAGCACCTCGGTGGAAAGGCAGTGCATTGCAGGAAGCACACACAACCACAGGGACAAATTAGAGCCTATTTACCTAGCCCGAAGGTCTTTGGAAGGCATGAGGAAAACAGAGCATGAGGCTGTTCATATGACCTAATGTTGAGCAAATTGCCTGGGTCATGCTAATGAATCTTCACAAAGACTCGGCACCAGGGCAGTTCAGCTGAAGCATTTCTGCCTCCTATGTAAATTTTTTTTTACAAATTTGATTAACTTTCTGAATTAAAAGTGTGTTTACTTTGAAGGACTAGATCCACTGAAATATACCACAACTGCTGGTCTGGGTTTCTTCCCAAATATATTTCTGATGTAAATTTTCTGTGCGTGTGCTGCCTGTAAAAACTTATGTCAAAATATTAAAATAATATAATAAATAAATACATGAAAAAAGAATAAAAATCATCATAGAAAATTAATGAACAGAATAGGAAGTTAAAGCCATCAAATAGTTTGATTATAAGCATCTACAAGGACAAATCACAATTTTTTGCAACCAGAACTTCTACAGGAACTAAACCAAGACAAGCAATGATTCCTGAGCTCTTATTAATATATTTTTTATATACATCTTCATTCTGTATTATAACATTGTTTTTTTTCTTCTTATGGTGTTATAAACTATTGAAATATTCAATATATTTCAATAGGGTACCTCAATGTAGTCTCTGTTAATAAAGACATGTTTAGTTTTTTAGTCTTCATGTTTAGTTAATTAACTGAGACTTTTCCCTCTGAAATCTAATCTTTGAAGACAGATTGACAGGAGACTGCTTCTATGAATATTTTACAACCTTGTAACTGAACACATTCCAGGCTTGTTCCAGAACTTACCTAAGGCTTCATCTCTTCAGACATGGATTCTGGAGACGTAAGTAGTTATACAAATTTTATAACTCTTTGTTTTATATTACACAATCTGGTTTATGCATTCCGGACTTGTAAAGTGCCTTATTTTGGAGAGAATTGCAAAAATGAAGATTCCCTCATGTTATATCCTTAAAGATAGGTGCTTTTCAGAAATTATTACAGACTGTGGAATTTCTTTGATTCTGAGGCTGGGCTCAACTTGCTTTACTAAAGCTCTTTTCTGACAGTTAATTTCTCTCAGGGTGTATAAATTTAACTAAGTAATACTAAACGTCTGAGGATGGTCAGTGTTAAACCCCAATCCAACTTGCTGGAGATAGGAAATGATTTGAGAGTGGCTAAACATATATTGACATAGGAACAAGTAATAGTGTTTATTCCATGCTGAAAAAAAGAAGAAAGAGAACACAACGTTTTGGCCGTGGAGCCTTCTTCAGGTGTGAAGAAGGCTCCACGGCCGAAACGTTGTGTTCTCTTTCTTCTTTTTTTCAGCATGGAATAAACCTATTACTTGTTCCTTTGCAGCCTACGCATGCTGACGCAGCTACCCACCTGAACGTATATTGACATATTTTTGTTCTCAGAATTCCAAGGATGTTGCTGTGCGAGTGGGTGTGGTATTTACACAGAAGACAGGTAAAAGTGGTGTTATTATTATTAAAATAACTTATTGTCTATAGTGTATTTTTCCTTCTGGTGCCATTTAGGGAGTCAAGTAAAGATGATTTGTAAGACAGAAGCAGGTAAAATGTTATTTCTTAACAATACCACTGGGTTATTTTTTGTTCCATTGTGACAAAATATTAATTTTAGTTAATGTATAATTAACCTGTGTGTGAATGATTAGGAAGATAGTAAATGGCAATATTATGAATCCAGTGAGCATTTAAGATTCTTGTAGAGAAACATAAAACCTGGTGCAGAAAATCATTATTTTATAATTCCACATTGTATGTACTGTATTGTAGATGTAAATACTGTATAAAATACATGTTTTTGACACTACGAGGACAGGTTTAGAACATCTAGGGTTCC
This sequence comes from Lepisosteus platostomus, assembly GCF_059453375.1. Lineage (NCBI taxonomy): Eukaryota > Metazoa > Chordata > Actinopteri > Semionotiformes > Lepisosteidae > Lepisosteus > Lepisosteus platostomus. The sequence continues at coordinate 35,062,318 of NC_142623.1, forward strand.
AGAGACAATGATAATTGAAAAACATTACAGCTGACAAATGACTATTCTCAGGAAAAGCAGGCAACAATGCCTGAAACAACAATATCTGTGTGCCTCAACCTATTTCAGAAATATTTAGAAAAATCCCATGGTAAATATTGAAAGCACTTGCAGCTTTTCTTAAAACTTTTTTTTAGGAAATGAAAAAAACAAGCTACGACTAACTTTAAATGAAGATGAAAACTGTGTGATTTATTGTCAAGGGGAAAGCAAGGTAAGAAATACATGATTGCTATAGGATGAAATAATATTCTGTTACTTGTATAGACTTTTCTGAAGAATGAGGAGAGTGTGTTGTACTTTAAAATCTAAAGCAGGATATAATTTAAATGTATAGTATAAGTACATTAATTGAGTAATATACAATTTATACTGTATGTTTACTATCCCACTTGTGGCCTTCCGCTGTTATTGAGGTCAGTTCAGTATTTGCTACTGGTGACTCTTAGGTACACAATATTTCAACTCAAACCTCTGTCTTCCTTGGTGCAGGACTCATCCTGTAATCTATGCATTTTTGTTTCCCTTTTAACAATTATGTTGTGTGGCCATTTTTCAGCGTTGATACAGCATCATCACCTATGTTTTTGTAGGAATGTGCCTTTTCGTTTGATGCTGTTGTGAACCATAACAGTGCACAGTAAGAAATTTAAACAAAATGTGTTGCTAAAGTATGTTTAATTAGAACTCCACAGATGTACATTTGTATGGATTTTTACCCTATAATTTAGATTTGATTACAATTTGAGTTCATACTGGTTTTAGGAGAAACTTTACCCTGAGCTCCTGCTACCTCTGGTGCCATTGGTGGTGTCTGGTTACAGTGGGAATGTGCTGGTGGCAGGTACGCACAGATCAGGGAAAGAGAATATCCTGTGCGGACAAGTGATTGTCAGACAGGTAAAGTTTATTAACAACCCCTTTTACTGTTCCTCTTGTATTTTATTTTCCAGAACTTCTCAGGGAGTTTCAAAGTTATTTTGGGACAATGAAAAACGTTCTTTCATTGCCTCATGAGAGATTTATTTCAAAGTGATTGCTTTGTCAAGTTTCTCATTGTTTGTCTTTACCTAATGAAGTGCAAATCAAACAGTGCACTTTATCAACTCAGCCATGGCAACCAATCAGGTCAGCAATGAATGGGAGAGATATGACTGGATTCTGAAATTCCATCATAGAATAACAGCAATAACATAACTGATGTTTGTGATAGATAATCTACAGGACTTGAGAAGCCATATGGAGATAAAAATGAAACTGTTTGTCTTATTTTAGCTGATTGAAGATTTTTTCAACGAATTAAACAAGATGACAGATGGGGAATGGTTTACAACAGTGTCCTTTGTACAGGTAAATCAAATACAAATCTACCTCTATATTTGATTGCTTGTGCTTTATTCTCTTTATCCCCTCTTTGGGGAATAAATACTCTTTGAATCCATTATATATAAGACTTAAAGATCACACCGACTGCAAATTAACATGGAGGAAAACAGTACAGTGGACAAATCAAAATAAGATACTGCATAGTGATGGTAAATCAAACACACTTTTTTTAGTTACTGTATTACGGACTTTGATTTTTATTTTGTAGTTAAGACAATAACGTGGTGGTGTGTTTGTTTTGTTGCTTTGTTTGCATTCAATAAACCACAGTTTTACCCTGATGACACTGCAGTTGATCTCTTATATCCACAAAACCGGGATCTGAAGCCTGTGACTCACCCAGTACTGGGAATGTGAGTGGAGAGCTCCAACCAATACACTGATTCCTTACAATGTTGAATTTTTCTTCTTCCCAAAGAAGTTTAAAACAAATTAAAAGTAGATTCAAAGACAGTTTATCTTCATCAACTGCAATAAATCATGTCACAAAATGCATTTTTCACCACCTCTGGTCCGGGCTATGGAATAAGCTACTGATACTGACTGTTCTTTTTTTAGTGTTATAGATAATGTGTGTGAAATTGCAGTGCATACTCCGGGTGATGCCTGGAAACTGTATGACGAAGGCAGGGAAACACAAAAAGCCACCACTGGGAATTTGATCAGCAGGTCAGTCACAAAATCCTTCTGCATATCAGTGAGGTATTTGGTCAGCTGAGATAAAATTCATCTGAGATTTTGGATTTTGAAATTCTGTATCAATGATCTTTCACAAAGGATGTGTAGTTAAAATTCCTTGATATCACAGCATTAAAATCATTTACTGTAGACAAACTAGCATGCGTAAAAATGCACACATTCACAGTTTAGTCTCAGTTTAAGTATGAATGTGTCTTTATAATTTTTTCTTCCCTAGGTGTAGCTCCCTTTATTCCATCAGTGCTGAGAAGAGGCTCCGGTCTGACAGTGAATGTGCAGAATACAGTCTCTCCAGATTGCAGGTCTTTGATCTTGCTGGTGGGGCATTCAGGGATGATCTGAATGGGTGGGTACTGGACCATATGGCAGAGTTTTGTTGGCTTTATTCCTTTAGTATGACCTGGTTTTCCTGGAATATTTAAATTCTAAAGGATAAGCCCCCTGCTGAAAGTCTTGGACCAATCGGAGTCTCATTCCACACCTTCTGACAGTCTGCTGCCTGCTGTATTGACTTCAGCACTTCATGGAAATGGCTACACTGTTCTTCTGTACTGTATTAAGCCACAGGGTGAGTATCAGGAGAAGCATTATAATACTGAAGGAGAGAGAATGGTATGGTAACCGACAGGTAGCAAAGTCCTTTGGATGAGATGTGGTCATTAAAAATCCCAGGGCAGTTCTAGAAAAGAGTAGGGGTGCTTCCCTAATGTCCTGGCCAAATTTCCCTTCGGCCTTTCCCAAACATGGTCTCCTAATAGTCCCCATCTCTCAATTGGCTATAAATTGTTCTCCTCCTCACTGATAGCTGATGTGTGATGAGCGTACCATCGCATCATCCAGGTGGAGAATTCACATTGTTGGTGTTGGAGGGGAGTCTCTATTACCTGTAGACCGCTTTGAGTGGAGTGTCCAGAAAAGAGCTGTATAAGTTTAAGGAATTATTAGTCATTATTATTAAATTGTTCAAAGAAAGAAACCAGTTCAAAGCAGAACATTTTCCTTTGATAGAAATTCTGTCTTATTACCATGTTTTTTTATTCCTCTTGTTTACATGCTCCATTTTCTTTTGATTATCCTTTTAATTAAGAAAACATCCTCTCAATCTGGCTCATTGACTCATAGCGGGTGTCGATTACATTTACATTATTACTGCTTAAAAAACGGAAAACCTGTTTTTGTTCATTCTTTTTTCTTTGGCATAAAGTTTTAAACACCCCGTATCAATATTACTAGGAACTATGGCGCCAGGAAGGAAGTGTTTTGAAAGACAATGGTGTTTAGATTTCAAACCCCCAGGCCTTTGGTGTGCATTACTGTAGGCCTGGTGGATGAAGAGACCCCCTGGGCTCTGGAACTGGCTCACAGGGTGAGAGGCCTGACAACAAGGGTGTCTCCCGGGCACTGGAGTCCTCAAAAGACCACTCACAGGTTGCGGACAGTCATCAGGGAGCTGAGGAACAGCATAGTTTTACAGGGGGAGAGTGGAGAAGATGAAACAAGAGAGCTGGCTGGACTCATTAAAACACTGCAGGTAAGGGAAAAAACTGTAGTCAAAGTAACACTGGAGAATACATTTCAGGCTCTTGTGCACATTTATGACATGGGAGTTGTGGGTCAATTAACCGTAAGTAAGCAGGAAACTCAAATGGTACTTTTTTAATTTGTATTTGAAATTTGTATTTGTTCCAACGCAGAATGAAAATAAGAGAATCAGAGTAGTTTAAGAATGGCAGTGACTAACAGCAGCTTCTACTTTTTTCTAACATGTTAATTAAAAGAAAGGGACAAAGAGATACTGTCTTTCAAAAGGCGCCTTTAAAAAAGTCAAAGATGGAAATGCTAGCCCCTTTAATCTCCCTTTTGTGCTTCGTGATCAGGTTGTCAAGAACCAGGACTGGGAGAAAAAAAGAGAAAAATCAAAAGAGAATGAAGAAAAACGAAAGGTTTGCTTTTCAAATTTTTATTTTCCTACCATCACAACGTGTTTTAATATTATTGTTGTTTCCAAATGGACATGAACAAAATGCGGCCAAATTCCTTTTTGGGTTGGGCTCTATTTAGGAACAAATAACAGCCAGTCATGGACTCCCTGAAATATAGTAATCAGCTATTTAATATCAAAGGAAATTTAGAAAGAACATGTTTTATTGAAACTTTTGAAAATAGATGATAATTTGATGGAACAGTCAGCTAAAACATATAGGTATGCTTCTGTTTTCATTTTCGATAAGAAGGAAGAAATCATTATATTTAACAATATACCTGCTTACACCATTCCACAAACATTATTTAAACATAACTACCTAATCTCATAGTAAAACAACTTAGTGAAGGCACAGCCTTTCTTAGTCATTTAAATAAAGGGCTTGTTACCGAATTGTGTGTGTTCTGCTGCTGAGGCAGAGCTGTGCAGTCAAATCCTCTGATGTGGGGACGCTATCCCATGGTGCTCCCCAGCTGAGGGATATCCAGGAGAAGATAAGGCAGCTTCAGGAGCAGTTGAGGAAGGAGATGGAGGAACATCTGAGAGGTAAATGAGTATCTAGATTGCAAAAGCCTTCTTACTGCAATGGTATGTGAGTCACAGTGATCTGCTGAGATCGTGTTAGTGTTGGATGTTATTGATTTGTTCTCTGGAGGTGCATTCATCTGTTTATGTTTTTGGAGACCTAGAATTCCTCTGAAATATTGTTCCAAATGTAATCATAAGATCTAAAATATATGAAACTAAATGAATGTATAATTATACACAATGCTGCTATAATCCTGGAACACTGAAAGAAACCCTTAAAGTTACCAAGATTCCATTTCTTTTGGGTAAAAATTTCTCTCTCACCTCTAAAAAAGACTTAACTGTAACTATAATCCAAAACCAAAACCAGCCTGTCCTTAAACTGATCTCAGTTTCTTTATACTGATAGTCAGTAGCCACTGGATAATTTGTAATGGTTTTTAAATACTGTGCAACACTGAAAGACTGCCCACCTGGGATTTCTGTTTAATTACATGTCATCATTGTGATTCATCTATGAAGAGAAAATTTAAGTGATTCAAAAGGTGTATCAGGCTGTCTGTAATGCAATGAAGAGTTTATACAGAAAGAAGCAAGGCAGGATTTCAGCTTGACCTCCACCACAGATGGGAAGGTTACTGTTGACAAGAACCAGGAGAGAGTGGGCAGGATCCAGGAGCTGAGGGAAGCCATCAGAGAGGAGCAGAGGAAGTGCAAAAATGCTGATCAGGGGTCAGGCCATCTACAGCATTGCAATGACCAGGTATCTAATGCCCTCTTCCCTTGGACTATTTTGATAAGAAAGTGTTTGATAGAGATTATGCAATACATGGCCAAACAGCATTACCATTGCTGGTTTCATCCTGAAATGTCTCCATTTGGATTACATGGCAAAGCCCTTGTATCTCACTGTATGACCTTGACCCACTGACATGGTTTATTTCCATGTTTTATATAACTACTGTGAGAAAGGCATACGGCAGCAACATCCAAATATAAAGATGCAGCACATTCTTTCATCCCATAAAGTAGCCTTTTCAAGGTTTTCATCTTCGCAAAAGCAGGAGATTTCAAGTAACTTTCAAAATGTAGTAGTAAAAACAAAATAGAAAATGAAAGAATTCAAATTAATGGTTACTATCTCGAGGAAGGGAATAAAAACCAGTAGGTGAAGGGGTAGTCTCCACGGTCTTGTTTTAGGCAGCCCTGAATTAAAGGCTAGTGTAGAAAATACTGAAAGATAATCTCTAAAAATTAACAGATGGAAAGCATATAATTTTCTAATAATTGCCTTGCAGTGTAAATATGATGTAGTATGAAGAATATGATTCCTATGCGCAGATACAAACAATATAAGAAAACTGAAAAAATACTTTTGTTTCACCCTTCAGAAATAGTCTACCGTAATAACTGGGCTAAATTATTACCTTTAGTATTAAGCTTCTTAGATTTGTTTTAAATTGTCAACAACACATTTTCTGTTAGGCAAATGATTCTTGTGACAAAATGTCTGACGCGGAGCTGGAATATAGCCAGGCTCTGAACAGGAGGAGACGACTGAAGGAGGAACATGGCGATCTAATTCACAAGGAACTGCTGAAGATGGAACAGGAGCTGGAGGCTGAGAAGGTGACAGAGATGTTCAGTGTGCATGTTAGTGGACACTCCTTAGGAAACAATTAAAGGGGAACTGCAACGTTATTTTTACATTTCGGGGGTTAGAAAGAATCATCATTGATGAGTGCATTTCAAACCACAATAAAAGTAAAATGTCCACAGTAAGTTGTAAAACCTTCAATTTACGTCACAAAATTGAGAAACTTTCCAAGTATGTGCAGTGCCATATTCTGTGATTCAGAACAAGGCAACCAAACATCTGGTGATTTGATGCAGCCCTGTTACATTGTAGACAGCAGGGAGAGTGCCTTCTGCTGGCCCCACTTACACCTCTTCCAGCAGCAACCTTAGCTTTCCCAGGAGATCTCCCACCCAGCCACTGGCCAGGCTCACACCTGCTGAGCTTCAGTGGCTTGCCGGTTGTGAGTTACAGGGTGATATAGCAGCTGGTTTTGAACCAGCTTGCAAAAGCATGAGTCCTGAGGGTTGCTGTCTCTGTCATGTGCAGGACGAAGGCCAGACCGTGGAGGTGCGGCGCTTGGACAGAGAGCGGGAGATCCTGGTGTTGCAGCTGGAGGCACTACGGAGAGAGAAGGCCGAGGCAGAGAAAGACCTGGAAGCTTACCACCACAGACGCATTCAGGAAATGAACTCACTCCAGGCAGAGAGCCTTCAGGTCAGCAGGTGTCAGAACCTGAATCACACCCGAGTGTTTTGCAGTTATCTGTCCAAGAAAAGATTTGTTTTTTTTGTGCATGTACATGTATTTTTTTATAAGCTATTTTAAATAACTACTTTGGAACACTTTCAGAAATACTGAGGGAAAGATAAAATTATTTTAAAAGACCTATTCCTTCTAACAGATTAAAATTAAACACTACAAGGATCTACAGTTTTAACCTGTTTTACAGGGATTTAATCCCTTATAAACCAATAAACTGGGGGAAGCCTAAACAGTGAAGTTTAGAGAAGATACGTTTCTGTCTTATGTTTCTAATGTATTTTTTATTATTATGTAAATGTAAGACACAACAGGTATAGTTTTCAGTTGTTTGGTTGGCATGCTGTCAATTTGGATTAAATCCTGATTACAAACTACAGTATGTTTGCTTAAACCGGTTCCTGCATTTAGGTTTTTCGAGCCTTTCGAGAGGTTTTTGAGGACCAGGTAGAGACCCTGGAGAAGCGCTATCGTGGCCTGTTGCTGGAGGTCATTCAGGACGCAGTGTACCTATCAACTAGGAACCAGGAGCTGGAGGCAGAGAACAAGCAGCTCGAACAGGGTGAGACAAGTCAAAGAGTGCAAGGCCGTAACACTTTTTTTAAGGGTAGAAAATTTCAACATGTAGAGAATACAAACCAAAAAAAGATTTCAGCATGCTTCCTGTCCTTCGGTAGATTTAGTATGATTTGTTACAGAAGGCTTACAGAATTTTATAATGTGAATTCAGGAATGAGTCTAAAATCACAGCAGTGTATAATTTGCACAAACTACACATGTAGCTTGATGGCTGTACTTGTGTTGTGAATTATTATTATTTGTATTATTCTTCTTTCTTGTTAGTACTGTAAAATATTCCTTCTGAAAAAAGCACAGGTGATGGTGCTAACATGGCCATTTTTACTGAGGATTTACTGGAGTAACTTCAGGTTTTCTATTTTTATTCACTTAGCACTGGCAAAGCACAGAGATGCTCTTACTGTTGAGAGAGGCCTTAGGAGAGCCCAGCAACATCACCGGGAAACTGCCTCACTGTGACAGGCAGAGGAAGATCTGCTTTCATGCGCACAGTGGGGCTAATTCAATTGATCTGGCATTCAAAATGTCAACTGAGGGAAAGGAAAAAAGCAACACAGTGCGTAATACCCATGTAGGAGGATACAAATTGACAGGATTCAGTTCTCTGTTATCACAGCACTGTATTTGATTATATTCAGAACTGGTAAGCAGTTCATGTCTCATGTGTCCACATACTGAAAGTTCTTTATGTGTCTGGATGTTGAAGTTACTCCACAGATGAATACTGAAATTGTGCAAATGACTTACCAGCCCGATTCCTACACTGGTTTCCTCTTTGAAAGAAAATAATAACATCTGACGTAAGAATTTTGAATAATACATCAAACCTGAAAATTTTAATCCTTTCCCACGGAGTCGGAACTGTAAAATAATTCAAACAAGTGAAAAGCATATATATTTAATTGAATGAAATAAAGCATCCTTTTAATTACCTTTGTTTTATTCCTGCTTTCTTAAAGCATAGCTTGTTATTTAAATGACCTTTGTTTCAATACAGAAGCAAAGCCTACAAGGACTGTCATATCCATTTGCAAATGAGAAGGGAACTTGACATTGGTTGAAGTGTCTCTTAACAAATTGGAGAAAGTTCTTGTTTATGTTTTGTCATCGGTCAGAACAGACCCAGGAATATTGTTCCAAGGTTAACTTTTCTCAAAAAATGTTTACAAGAGTAAGACAAAGTCACATTCATTTTAAGGAAGTACTGTATATCAGGAGGGTAGCACAGTGGCTACCATTGTTGCAAGGGGCCCTGGGTTTAGTTCTGGATATGGGGTGTTACCTGTGTGGAGTGTATGTTCTCCCGGTGTTTGTGTGGGTTTACTTCATGTGTTCTATTTTTTCCTCGCAGTCCAAAGATCTTCTTGTAGGTTACTGGCTTCTTGGAAAACTGGATCCTGGTGTAAGTGTGTGTCTGTATTTGTGTCTATCAGCCCTGCAATGGACTGGTGTACTGTTCAGGGTGTACCCTGCCTTGCACCCATTACTTGCTGGGATATGCTCCTTTAGAAAATATGTACACTTTATATGCAACTCAAATAAAAAAATCAAATACCGAAAGAACTGTAAATAGCACTTTATTTATTAGCAGAGCCCTTAACAAAAATAAAGCAGTTCTGAAGGCCAAACAATATGGTAAAGCATATGGAAACTGCATTTAGACAACAGTCATGGACTTATGATGTTTGAGACAAAAGAAGGCAACTCAAAAAATATGCAATGAATATGGCATGTAACAGTCACTGAGACATCCTACAATTTCAGAATAACAAAAATATGATTGGCTTATTGTCTGGAAACTGATGGTAAAGATGCTTAAGAATATCAAATAAAACACAATTCAGACCCAAGGTAAAAGCACCATCTTCATGAAAAGTCATAAACAAAGTCATTACAAAAACAAAGAATCTTCTTGAACTTTGGCAATCAAATGAAACTGTATTTCCTTGGGATTTTTCCAAACCACTGTTTAAAAAACAATAGTTTGCTAAGGTGCTGCTATAATCTCGACTGGTCTTACCCAAGTCTACTAAACACTTTTCTTCCCCAGGAAAACTATAAACGTTTCTTGAAGAAATGCTTTGGACGTCAGGCTTTTTTATTGCACCTCAAATTTGTGACTCCTACCAGGAATAAAGGACGAAGGATGTTTCTTCAAGCCAAGCTCCAGTTTGCAAACTGAGTCCCAAAACTAAGTATGTACTCCCATTTGAAATATCTGTCCTGGCTTGATACAGTCATCAGATGATAATCACTAGATTCCTTGAAATGTTGGCACATAATTGGCTTAGTGCTACTGGCGATATGACAGGGATTAGATCCTCCATTGCATTGCCTTCTCTTCTCTTTCCATTTGCTTGTGGTGAAATCAGTGAGGCACACACCTTCATTTGGCCTGAGCCACCTTTATGTTGCTGGTATACTTGAGGTGTATGGAAAAATAGTTTCATGGGTGGGAAGGTCAGAGAAGTCCATCAGTATTGCCCCATCTTGTTCTTGAACTAAAGACATCGGGATAGCTTTTGCTTAAGCATGGTAGTACAAGTAAATGGCCAGACCAATCAATACAACTGAGACAAAGAAAAGAGGTGTGAGCTGGAGACTGAATAGGGAAACAGAAAGCATTGCGTTCACAAGCATGGAGCAAGAAATGACAAAGAGGCGTGTGATGTTACTACTGTGTTTCATGACAAGGGACATGAACAAGCCATTCAGTGCCTGAGTTGTCACAAACAACCAAACCACCCAAGAATACCCCTCAAAGAACCCAGGGCCAGCATTGGTAAAGTGGGCACAGCAATTCACTGCCACTCCAAACACATAGAGAAAGAGATTCTGTAAGTTCAGTGGCAGTCGCTGAGTCTTTAGAATAAGCTCAGTGTAGACAGCAGCCAAGCCAGACACAAAGCAGTATGAGAGAACTAAAAGAAGACCCAGGACACTGATATGAAACTGTGTTCCTACTACAGCTTCCCCTTTTTCTTCCTCAGTGTGATCCAAGCTGCTGTAGGTATGGCACACTCCAGCCATCATAAGCAAACAGACTGCCCACCACTGGACTGGCAGTAGGCGTTTGTTTAGAAAGAGGCTATACAGCAGGGCAGTGGAGATAATCTTCAGGTTGCTCAAGACTTGGAATGTGCTAGGGTCCATGTAGAGCTGCATATAGACCACCAAATTATTATTGATTGCGTACAGCACTGCTGGAAAGGCATAAGGAACCATGTGGCCCCAGGAAAGAGTGACTTGTAGGGAGCGCAAATCCTGGATCAATAGCAGCCCCAAGGAGATCAAGAGCTTGGTTAGCTCAATCAGCACCACACAGGATGAGGGGCTAAAGGGGACTTTACCATCGACTTTACAAAGCGTAATCAGGGGGGCATGAGAGCCATAGATAAAGACAGAAAAAACAAGAAGGAATAGCCATCCAGTTTGTGTGAACCTGCTTTTTTGCTGAGTAGAGACATCCAAAGATCTCACTTTTTTAATCACAATCATTTTTAGAAATCAGTATACACATACACACTACCTATAAAACACTGTGATAGTGGTTTCAACCAGTTAAGGCTTAATATTTTTTTCTTCAGCATAAGCTTCCATAATACCAAAATACTGATAATCTAAACATGCACTCAACCCAGTAGAAGGAGTCTTCTACAATTAGCTAGCCTTTAAGACCTTTTAAGTTAAAAAGGTGGGTTTGATTGAGAACTTACAACAGCAGTAAAACAAACTTGTTTAGACTTTTTGCACTGTTCTTTGCATCTCAGTTATTAACCATGTCTCATTAGAAAAAACAAAACCCAGTAGCCCTGCTAACTGGCTGACGCCATGTAACAAAAACATACAAATCCTGACTTGTGTAAAGAAATGAGCTTGACAAAATGGAAAGTTCAATTACCATTACACAGTAAAAGCCTTTTGAAACTCCCCAGTGTGCAACAATTAGTTTGTAAAGTCTTATGAGATGATCTATTCAATCTGCTTTGTACTTTTGTCCAGGTATTCAAAACAGTGATTGCAATAACAAACCAACATTACTGCTCCGCTGTACAGAAGTTAGATTCATGATAAATTAGGCTGCACTGGGCAACGTCTTTAAGGCAATTCAGTTCTTAAAGTCAAACCACCCAAACTGTATTCTTGCATAAGCACTTTAAAAAAGTTCTTACAAAGAAATTAACATAGGTCTAAATTATTGCCCTGCAGAAGAACTATTGCACTTTCTGAAGATCAGCTTTACAGTATGAATTGGACCCTGATTTCTAAGTTTTTGCCATGCATTAGCCCACAAAGCTTCCATGCTGTGCCCTAGAATGGACTGCACCCCTCCAAGTAATATATCAAAGCATTATTCAGTTTGAAGGAAATAGAAAACAGGTGTCCTCCAGAAATAACTTTGGTTGGGGACCCTTTCTGGAGTGGAGGAAAAGGCACGGCATGTACCAGCCCTCTGCAGAAGCACCTCTCCTGGTCAGTTGGGCCCTTTCTTCATGGAATTGAAATAGTCCTTAACGGATTTTTCTATGTTGGGCACATCATAGTTCTGCGCGGCAAAGATTCCCGTGAAGGTTCCTACAAGCACCCCTAGCACAGCAGAGGAGCGGAGCTTAGCTACCACATAGCCAGCCAGGAACCCCTTCAAAAATGGAGATGCCAGCAAGCTCCCTCCCTAAAAAATGAAAACAACAGTGTTGGAAATCAGCAGTTTTCCTTGATCAACTGCGTCTGGTTGAGAATGCGGTCTTAGGAGAATGGAAAGTGCTTACTGGTTCTGACTTCTATTTTAGTTCATTTTAAGAGCTGGCTTTGATTAACTCCTGGAAAATGATGTGACAATTGAAGCTTACAATGGTTTCTAGCAAAGTCTTTTAAACTTAACCTCCCGTTACCTATGGTGTGAAAGTTATTTAAAAAACATGTGGAGTTCAATTATATATAATCTCCAATGGTATTGGATTAGATGCACGGATGAAATAGAGAACAAATAGTTACCTGTGGTATTCCTGCTTGCACTTCGCTTTCCACTCGTTTTTGGATATCCTCCAGCTGATCTTTGAGCTGAGCAAGGTCCTTCAGCTTCCTCAGAGGATCCTGCAACAAATCCATTTCAGCCAGGTGAGCTCATGTGCACTTAAACCGGGGACTGTACCCGAAGACACCCACTAACATACAAAATATCCCCAAGAAAATAACATGCTTAATGCAGGCCTGCAGAAGCTAATACCAGAATGCGTTTGTATCTGGTTTACTCAAAACATATCACAAGTAACTGCTCCTGAGTTCAGAAAACCAAAAAAAATGTATCACATTTTGATAAGCCTAATAAATTAAATCTTTTTTTGTCAACTTCCACAAACCAAACATTCACCCCATTCCAATTCTTTGAATTTCCCTCCCTGGCACCACAAGAAGTTTGCAATCTCACAGGTCTTCACAAGTGCTGAATCACTTTACCACGTTCCTCCTCAATCATGTTTCAGTACACAGTAGCCTCATTTCAAAAGAAGGCTGGAGAATATATGTACTACATTAAGATATGCATACTTTTGTAAAGACATGCATTCATTTGGAAAACAGTTCATATAGAAAAAAAATAAGAAAGGTCCCAGACAAGAGGAAGGCATCTGTGAAACGGACCTTTGATCGCTAACACCTAATCACAGGGCACATTTTATTGTGTAGTTTTGACACTTATTTCATATGCTTTATCACACAACCAGCAAGAGAGATTGACTTAAGGAAACAAGTACATGCATAGAGGCAATAGGTTACCAAACACAATTCAACAACAATGAACAGAACTAGGAAGAAAAAAAAGTTCGCCAACCACATTCTGAAAAAGGTCACTTCAAGGACATCTGATAAAAACTGCACCGAACCACAAGAAAATGTCCCTTTGTGTATCTGCATTAAAAATATGGTATTATTATGCCTACTCGGGTCTTCCACAATTTTAAGAGCTGGAAATCCTACAGTACAAAGTATGACTTCCTACAACGTTCAGAACGAATCTACATGTACTCAGGTTTCACTGTTTTGTTTTGGCTTGGCTTAAAACAACATGTGAAAGATTTCGTAGGGAGGAAAAAAAAAGAAAGTTTGCAAGCCATTTTACTGTTAAGGTTATTAAGCTCGATTTTTTAAAATTACTGAATAGGACTACGAAAAACATGCTTCCTTTTTCTTACTAGTGTTTAATGTAATACAGTTTATAGGGTGATCTTCTCTTGTGGTATACCACAGAAGGAATGCGAATCGCAATTACGTTCATATGGTGAGTATTAAGTCATCGGGCGTGGTTCAACGTTTACTTTTTTTCGTTCACAAATTCGATTTTTCCTGTCACGACAGCGTATGCACCAGTACTACTGATCTCAAAACATATATTTAGTCTGCAACCACTAGATTTAGACGAAAACAGATTTATTGTTAATCTTTCACCGGTACAATATTTAACAACAATACAGCAGGTACTGAAGTATTATCTACTATTGATTACACAGTTCTGCACAGGGAAGCTCAAAGTGTCGGTGAAATATAATATAGTATAATCATTGTATTCGTTTTCCTATGCATAACCATATGCGTTCTCCTGTACAAATGTAAAAAATCCAGTATTGCAGCCCATTTAATGACTGAATGAAACAAGTAGGCATAACTCGTCCATACTCAAGGTAGTGCAACCATTTAGAGTCTATTAAAGGCATGAGAAAGACGATACGTGTTAAATATATGTCCCAAAATGGCTGAAATAAAGTTAGAATTTCCTCTGTTTTACACAAAACAGCCGCGTCCCATTACACAAATGCCTGTGAACTTAATCGTTATAAAACAAAATACACTGCACTAACATAAGGGAATTATTTTAATCCAAAACACACACTCACCTTGTCTTCCGCCATGTTAGCTCGTCACAAGGGAATCCCTGGGATAGGAAACTGACATCTCGTTAACTGGGGAGACTGGTTTAGTCTGGATGGATTGTGTTTTGTACTCTGTGCACGATTAGTTATCCTTATGTGCAGGCGTAGAGTTGTTGCAGTGTGAGTATTGGTCATATGTGCGGGTGAAACGCAGGGCGAGCACATGTCTGGGGCTCGGTTTTGAATTCATGTAAATGAATTTAAAGCAGAATTGTATTTTTTTACATTTAATCGTATTATTGTACCAAAAAAATACATACCGGATGCAGTTGACTAGGTATACAGACCAAAATGCAGTGGCTTTTAGGTACAAAGCAGAAATATAGTAGTATTTTGAGGGAGAATGCAAATAAAATGTGTCGAAGTGCAAAAAAGCATGTAAGAAATTTTGAAAAAAAAAGGATAAAATATTCCAAAGTGAAAAAAGGATATTTGAAAGCTAGTAAAATTCTATTGAAAACCCACTTGAAAACTTAACGTACATTAATCTTCTAACAGTTTCATTCAATTTAGGGTCGCAGTGGTTATTCGTACTGTGTAACAGATTTGTGGGAGGGCGATACGGTGGCGCGATGGTAATATTGCTGCTTTGCAGACCTGGGCTGCTACCTGTATTCTCTCCACTGGGTGCTCCAGTTTCCTCCTGTAGTCCAGAGACACACTGGAAGGTTAATTTGCTTTTAGGATAATTTTATACCCTGGTGTGAGTGTGTGTGCCCTGCAAAAATAATATATAGAGCTTTTCCTGACACTCCACTCAAAGTGCTTTATAAGTAAGCCCTCACCTGGATGATGTGACGGCAGCCAAAGTGCACCAGTACTCTAAGCACACATCAACTGTTAGTGAGGAGAACAGTAATAGCCCATTATGGTGAGCAACTCCTACTAGTCCCACTACCTCCTCTTCCAGCAGCAATGTTAGCTTTTCCCAGGAGGTCTCCCATCCAGGTATTGACCTGCCATCTTTGTGGATCCTAATGCCCCAGTATAGTGACGGGACACTACACTGTAAAAAGGTGATGTCTTTCGGATGAGACGAAGAACTGAGGTCCTGACTCTCTGTGGTCATTAAACCTCCCAGGGCATTTCACTAAAGGAGTAGGGGTGTAGCTCAGGCATCCTGGCCAAATTTCCCATTGGCCCTTACCAGTCATGGCCTCCTAATAATCCACATGATTTCCCCATGAAATCTATGATTTGCCTTCATCACTCTGTTCTCCAGACAGATAGCTGGTGTGCGGGGAGCGTCCTGTCACACTATGGCTGCTGTCACATCATCCAGGTGGAGCTGCACATTGGTGGTGGTGGAGGGGAGTCCCCATTACATGTAAAGAGCTTTGAGTGGAGTGTCCAGAATAGTGCTATGTACAGTAATTGTAAGGAATTATTGTTATTATTTTTATGCTTGCTGAAAAAGACCACAAAAACGTTGGTCACCATGGAAAACCATAACCCAGAGCTTGTTGTAAAGTCAACAAATCAATTTACAGATTACAGATTATGTTTTTAGACAGCGAGTTTATCAGTAGCTGTACTTGTGCAACATAACCAATTATTTAGCCTGTCACTGTGTGTTACAACTAATTGCCCGGTCCTTTTGTTACAAAACTTAATTTGGTAGTTGAAAAGAAAAGGCTATAAATGTTTCAAAATTTGTAAACAGGTAAGAGGATTTTCCTACCATTTTAAAATAATTTTTAATCAAAAAAGAAATCTAGGACATTACCTGTGCTCCAGAGTGCTCCAGTCCAAAAGGTTTTTAGGGTCACTCTTATCATTTGTTTCTAATCATAGGGGAACACAAGTAAGTTGTTTATCAATTAATGATGTAAAGTACCCAAGGAAACTTTCATCCTTAATGATTGATAGTTTAATTCCTAACAAAGTCTAGAAGACTTATATTGAACAAATCACTTGCTAAATTGCTGCACTAGAAATGGATGATTTAATGATTATGTATAAAACCTACTGTATTGAGAGCAAAGACAGTTCCATATAGTCTTTGCAACTCTTACCTCACCAGTGAATGAGTGTCTTTTTTGGCTCAACGTTTAGATGATGAAGAAAATTCCAGTGTATTATGTTGAGTTTAACATATTACCTTAATAAATTAATTTAGAAAAAAATCTCTAGTAAACCATTTCAACGTCTAATTATTAGAAAGTATCACAATGCTTTCCTGGGGATCCTCTGCACGTTATCTAAATTCTCCCTGAAGGGTTGGTATGCTAACTGCGATAACAGATTTTCTTGGTTGCATATTTGCATTGATACTATGAAACTTCAAAAACTTTTAAGGAAGCCAGGGGTTAGACAGAGACTTAGCAGAACTGTGCTTAATAATCACTAAAAAGCATTATGTGTGTTAAAATGAACTAAGACCTATTCCGTATTTCTGTATTTAAAGTGATACGTTCCTGTTTTCATTTACATGTTACCTGTTTACCTGTTTTCGTTTGTCTCACTATACATTATGCTATGGTGCAGTACTTACATTATACAGTTCATTAACTGGATAAAAGTTTAACTAAATGTATTATAAATAATAGTTGTAGTTTACCTTTGTGTTGCAAAACAGTAAACTGTTTCAAAGCACTGTTAAAATCAAATTCTAAATGTTTTGCACTGAAATGTCAATTTGAATCCATATTTCAGCAGGACTGCTCTCTTTTGGTGAATCTGTGTTGATTGTTTATAAATAATTTGCAAATACATCACAAATTTACAAATAAATACATTCCAAATAAACACAAATTCAAATCCCCGTTGGGCACTGAAGTCAGTGCCGCAGTATTCAAGGGGATATGTTTTTTTTTCTGAAGAAAAACTCTTTTGTTGGTAAATCCCCAGTAGACTTATTCACGGGGGGTGCTTTAACTGTTAGTTGTAATCCACTCTCGTCGTGATTGCCCCTGCTGCAGTCTGGATGCTAGGCCTTGGTTGCTATGGGAACAGATGGAGGTGATGAAAGGATGCTGCTGGCAGCTGCAGAGTTGAGTTAGTGTGATGACGGAACATGAAAAACACCCAAAGCCCACCTTCTGTTAAGGTGGATCTGTTCAAAATCTGTCAGTTGTGTTTAAAGAGTGCTATTTACTCCTTTCCCGTTACATTTCCTATGCTTTTTGCAATGAAATATATTTTGTAGCATGTGCTGACCAAGTAATAGTTGTTAATAACAAGTTAGATTGCTGTGGTATTTATGTTATATGAGTATTGTTGCTTTTAATGACTCCTGCCATATCTCAGTACATTTGCTCACTAGCTGAGTAGCAGTAACCTTTTCAAGCTCTTAAATTTGAGAGCTTTTTTGTTTAATTTGAGATTATTCTCATCTTTATTATTAACTTTTAATTATATTTTAATATTAAATAAGCCTTTATTTATTTAATTTTAATACATTATGCCATTGCACAAATTCTAATTTATTTCAAATCAGAGTTTCTGCAGCTACTGTTCTCCAAAAGTACTGCAACAGCAGTGACAAACCTGTTTTTCTTGCTTTACAGTCAAGCAATTTGTATTTGCAATCATGAGATAATTTTATTTTTGAATGGGTACCTGCATATTTTTGATCATATTAAAACAAAGGCACACTTAACAACCCAGTGATTTCAATGGACCATTGGTACTGGAGCTCTGGTATTGGAATTTGTGAGTATACAAGTCAATATATAGTTGCATTTGAAACCAGTAGCTGCATGAAGTCTACCATCCATTGAGCTCAACTGACTTTGTGAATCAAAATTGAGCAGCTATTATGGATTTTTGTCTATTGTTGGAGCATTCAGCCTTCATTTTTTAATATTCAGCATATAAAATGCCAACTCAGTTGGCTTTAAATCAGTAAATTGACTTGGTCTAAGATTTTTATCCTGTTGGAATCCTTGGTTGATTTGGCCGTATGGTTTGGTTTATTGTCAAGAAATATGGTGAAGAGCAGCCCAATAAATAGGGAAATCATTTCTTGTTCAAAAGCCAACAAATGGTTTCTGTAAATGTTAGAATTCTTTTTGCTTCTGCCATCAGCACCTGCACATTGTTTTCTTTTAACACACAAAGGTGTTGGAAGTGGTGACTCAACGGGGTGAGTGAATTTAACTTGTATATATTATTGGTGGTTAAAGTTACCACAGTTGTCCATTTAGATTTAGATGGATATTTAGATACTGTATGTGAGATATAGCTGTTAAAGGCTATGATATAGCCCAGAATTGTTCCCCCTGCTTTCTCTAAGGGTTTGATGACTGATTAAAATTTCATTCCACTGATGCAACCAACATGTGAGCAACAGATGAACAAAAGGTGAATTTCGGTCTTATTTTCATTTGAAGAACACAATCAGTGCAGTGTTTCTAATGTGTTGATATGAGGGTGTCATATATCATCTTTTTCTTCATTGTGTGAGCTTTGACTTCTGCAAAACTATAGTCTTTCTTTTATAGTTCGGCGTATACTGTACTGTTGGCTGTTGTAATTTTATTTTCACAAATGTCACTCAGCTTTTATTTACAGCTTAGCTATTTTAAAAGTGTGTTTGTCAAGACGATTTTTATCAACACTTTTATTTTTTAATTCTATATATTTTGAGTAAAACATTTTCCTCACTTTCTTAAACAGACATATCCCCTTAGTTCATGAATTGGTACATGTTTTAATTCTCCTCTAAAAGCTGATTATTAAAACTATTAAGATAAAACTATTATATAAATCAAGGGATTTTCTCTTTATTCTCTTTCATTTGATCAAGTGATTGTTTAGGGAAAGAGGAGGTTTTATTTTTTGTAGTAATAGCTAGATCTGTTGTTTGTTTTCAATGATTATTTATTTTATGTTGAGTGTTATTTTTTGTAGTTTTGTATGGTGATGGCAAATAATAATTTCTACCCTTTTGGATGGAAAAGAAAGTTATATATACTGTACTATACTGACTAGGATGTAAAAAAAAATATCATCAGTTAATGATACAGAAATTTTAATGAAGAGTTTAAGAGAAAACAATTGGCATTATGGTATTCCAGATATATCAACATTGTAGAAGGCTGGAAGATATTCATACATTTATGGCAGTAGGAGAAAATTGTGAAACATTTCCTTTCGCTTAAATAATCTGGTAAGATAGCAAAACAAGTCTTGAATTGTTTTAACAAAAGGAATAATAACTGCTGATCTGCCTCTGAAACATTCTGTAAAACAGTAAAAAAATCACTGTGAATGTGCTAATTTTACCAACCATTTTTAATTTAACTTTGAAAAACAGAAATAAATTGGGGTTGGCTCAATTCCTCAGCAGTCCAGATATTTAACAGTTCACCATTAACACCATGTACATTTCTCGTCATTCCATGCACATACAGCACAGTTTGCAAAAATAAGATCTAGGGCCCAAAACCTAAACATTCTGCAATCTGTTTTGAGTCTCATATTACATTATTTTCAGATGATTTTTATAAAATATACCAACTAGTTGAATAAAGTAAATGAAATAAAGGTTTTGTATTCCACAAAACATGCTTTAATATTATCTAGTTCCTGTTTTTGTCCCTTTTGAAATGTGTGCTGATAATGTACAAAAAAACATTAAAGTAGATGTTGATGTACATCAGCCCACACTCTGCTCTATTGTTGTGGCTGCTGTGAACCCAGCTAGCAAAATCTTTGTCCCATTATTTTTAAAATCCCTATGGAAATAAAATATTCTCATGAAATATAAATAAAATAATCTCATGAATACTAGTTGCAGAATAGTATTTTTTCGTTTTCTGTCTGCTATCAATAGCAACGATGCAAGTTGCTAACAATAACATACTGTGCAACATATTCTTAACTCTGGAATGCATTCAGCTTTTAATAAGTCATCCATCCAGTTTTGAGCCACTTCATCCAATTTCAGAGTCATAGGGTGAGCTGGAGCCTATCCCGGCAAGCAATGGATGCAAGGCAGGATACCACCAGGATGGAATGCCAGTTCAGTCCTAGGCAGACACAGACGCACAAACTTCTGGATCAGTTTTCCCAGAAGCCAAGTAATCCACCAGTATATCTTTGGGCTGCGGGAGGAAACCAGATCACCTGCAGGAAACGCATGTGAACACGGGGAGAACATACGAACTCCACGCAGAAAGCACCCCGCGTCTGGAATTGAACCCACCGCCCCAGCACTGTGAGACAGCAATGCCAACCACTGCGTCCCCATGCTGCCCCTATTAATAAGCCTCTAAATGCTAATGCTGTTGCTGCTACAAAGGAACAAGAAAGTTGCCAGTCCTTTGTTCCGCAGCCGTGACTAATTTGAGAGTGGCTGCCGCTTTTGTATAAACTTGATCCACGTTATTAAGCTCACAGTTACACCACTGCAGCAGATGCTCAGCTACAAGCTCCAAATTAAATTAAATCCTATTAACTTTGCCTCTCATCATAATTCTGACCTGGAAATGGCAATCATGCTTTGGTTTTTTTTTCCCATGCAGCCCAGTGGATGAATTTTTGTCCTAAAAAAGCACTACTATTGGCAATCCAGAGATCCAAGAAAGCTATGTAACAGTGTTTCATCACTGACCTGCAGCCAATGTGCTGCTGTTGCAGGCATCCTTAAGGCAGTCATGGGAGGATAGGACACAGAGGGGAGGCGAGGGGGAGTGACGAAGTGGGAGCTGCAGGCGTATTAAACACAGGATACCCAAGGAGAAGTGAACCAGCTCCACAAGCACGGCTGTATCGATCCACCAGCAGTTTCCGAGAAGTGGGCTTGAGTTAATTACTCTTTCTGTGGCTACACAGGTTGCAGGGTGCGTAATCTTAATCTCCTTGGCATGCTTGATCTGCTCTCCCTGTTTGCAGAAGTGCTCCGGGTAGAGTTGTCTTGGCAGCAGCTGGGCTGGAGTGAGATGTACTGCGGCTAGCCAGTTCAAGGCTGGAAAACTGCTCATCTCTGGGCTCCAACATGCTGGGAAAGGACTACATGCTGGCTATCATCATAGTCAACTATGATGGTGAGTAGTGGGGCTTTTTTCTTTATATCTGTGGTTTTCTGACTGTATGGCTGTGTTTTCAAGCGCTGAAGAGAAATCTATGCTGCGTTTTCCGTGACTTAAGTGCACAGAATGCCGTTTTGTGACAGCTTTTAAGTGGCTTGCTTTAGAGTTTACACTACTGCAGATGTAGAACCCACAACCCTATTTAGCATTGTCTGCTGCACACAGAAACTCTCACTACTGCTCTGCTGCCTTACAGATCACTGGTGCACCTCAGTGATCACCCACTTGTAACAAAAGTACAAAATACAGCCCCCTTTTTTCCTTTCAAATTTCGGTGTCTTTTCAGTCTGTACAATTTCCATCATTTGTAATTCCATAAAATGATGAATCCCCCAAAAATTAAATGTCCTGTCACATTTGAGAGCCCACAGACTGTAAGTAGATATAATGTGAGAGGGCTCCTTTTTCAGGTTGGGTAGTGGTTATTTTATTAAATATTATAATCCTTTGC
This sequence comes from Lepisosteus platostomus, assembly GCF_059453375.1. NCBI lineage: Eukaryota > Metazoa > Chordata > Actinopteri > Semionotiformes > Lepisosteidae > Lepisosteus > Lepisosteus platostomus. The sequence goes on from NC_142623.1 coordinate 35,084,285, forward strand.
AATATAAAAGCTTTCAACTTTTATTAGAGTATGAAGATGCCATACAAAAAGAAAATTAACAAGGTGTGAAAGACATAAAAAGCATTTTGTGTTTAAACTTTTGAAAAACATTTGATTAGCTTTCAGGTTTGAGAGAGACAAAAAGTGGAGCAGCTTTTCCTCTAGAGCTTTTAACATTGATTGATGGAGGGAAAGGGTGTAGAAGTGAGCATCTTTGTACAATATGTCACAGATCCCTAGCGAAGGGTTAGATGTTTTGAAAAGCTGAGCAATCTGTGTAGAATGTTGAGGCCATTCACAAGAGCTTTATAGCAACACAGAGGCTGACACAAAATGGCCTTTGATCACTCCAACGTCTAGAGTGTAGTAACTTAACATTTCCAAGGCCCTAAGGCTGTAGACTGGTCAATAATGCAAACCTTTAAGGGGTTCCACAGGCTGATCCTCAGGCACTTTCATTTAGAATCCAAGTGAAATTCAAGACTTGCTATCCATAATGTACTGTATTGTATGCATCCTGTAGGTTTGCCCAGTTGACCTTGCTATTACATTGGTATTAGTTACTCACCGATATTGATTAGAAACATAAGAAAGGCCAAAAGACAAAATGTAAAAACATGTGTCCTGTGCTCCATTTTAAATGTCCTTTCCTGCAGTTTTAATTTGAATCCTCTTGCTTTTGTTTCACTGTTGATTATGAATGAGTTCAATGGGCTTATTTTGTCGGTGCCTTTAAGGACATTGTATACTTGAATACTTGAATCAGGTCCCCTTGTAGTCCTACTAAAATGACTAAAAAAATCAATTTCCAAGACCCTAAGGCTGTCAGTGTAGGAGATTACTTTAAGGAATGTAGCTGATGATTCCACTCTGGACTGAATCCAGCAATAGTGATTTTGTGATGATCATAGTTGTTCTAAATGAAGTCTTTCCAGCGCATTTTAACCACACATGCTGGAAAATAAATGCATCACTTAACCTAACATTGTCTCCCTCACTTTGTTTAGTTAGAAGATAAATATTACGTGTCCACATAAACATTGTTCATGTTTCTGCACTTCTCTACATGAACTATCGTTTTCCAGGCATTTCACCAGTGTTGAATTTTGTGAATGGCATTTTAAGTTTATTTTACGTCTTCTACTGTTTCCTACTATTTTGAAAATCACCTGTGAATTTCACTAGTTTACTATCTATGCCATTATCTAGGTCACTGAAATAAATTAGGAAGAGCAGTTGCTCTAATACAGATCCCTGTGGTACTCCACTAATTATGTGATCCCAATTTGAGCATTTATTTTTTTTCTGTACTCTCTGTCTTCTATTCAGTATCCACTTCTGCATCCAAAAGAGTTATGTGCTGACATTTTTTAACTACTCAGTTCTGTGTTTTGAAAAAGAGAACCTTTTATAAGGACAGTAAAGCCCAACACAATAATCTTACAGGTTTTTTTTCATTTGTTGATTTTTTTTCTCATTTCTTTAAATAATAACATCATGTCTTTGCTTGTTCTGGAGCTTTGTGACCGAGCAGCCTACATCCCTGTTTAAAGAAACTATGCGAACATACAAAATATAAGTTCTTGATGTAGTATTTGCAGCTAGTGTAAATGTGGATGGAAAGGTGCACATAGAATTATATAATGGTCTCACCTCGCTTTGTGACTTAAAAAAGCTAATTTAACCTTGATGTTTTATAGGATACATTTTAAAATAAAGGTATTTTACCAAACAGGTTTTAATTTACTAAACAAAAATTCCTACATGGAAGTTATAGCATTTGTTTGCACCCAGCCAAACTTGATCAAACATTCCTGTTCATGTATTTATGGTTACTAATCCCACTAAAGTTTATAATAGTGGCAACACTCTCAATCTATCTACCCTATGGATTCTAAAACCTGGCCATATCAATTTGTAATAAACCAGGGAGGTATATTTTGTATTTACATTTAGAAATGACACAAAAACAAAAAACATCATTGGTTACATTAAGGTGTAAACATATATTTTGTTTTATACTTCTTCTTTGTTGTACAGCAGATGTATTTTGTGCCCTATATGTGTTTTAATGGCAATGTTTAGGTGTTAGTTTAGTTTAGTTTACTCTCAGGGGAAGAGCCAGGATAAAAGGGGAATATTTTAATTTGTCAGACAGCCTTGTTCTAAGGTCCAGCAGAGAAGCTGGTTAAGGGTGAACTTTGTCTATGCAATTAGTTTTTAGCTTTTCACTTTATTTGTCTGACACCTCTAGCACTTGTCCCTCACTTTGTCGAGATAGGAGATGAAGATTAAGTGTCACTAGGTGTTTTTGTCATCTAGCGTCCTACTTTTTGTTCACTTTTGTCTTCTTTGTTTTGTTTTGTACTCTCTGTGGCCGTTTCATCTGCAATTCCTGCATTTGTTAGAGTGTCCCATGGAATTACAGTCCAACCATGTAGGCACACACTTCACATTTGGTGAGGAGAAATGTGATGCCAAAATGGAGGAGATTCCAAAATCTGAAAATGACCTGCTAGTTCTAGAAAACATGCCATAGGGAGAGCTAGCAGAAGAACTGGCAAGTTCCAGATATTTCTCGATAATCCAGAAGCTACTAAACAGGAACACAGATATAAACACATGGAGCTGCAAAGTGTGGGGGGTGAACCAAGCTGAAATGCAGTGCCTTTGCCTGGAAGATGGAGAGAACCGAAGCTGGTAAAACATGAGGTGTCGGGCTACTGAACAATTACTGATCACCTTTGAAGAACTTCTACAGCGTGTTCTTGGGACAGAAGGCAGTGGGCCATTAGGCTGATTTCCTGCCAGAATGAGACAGGACTAATCAGACATTGATTAGGTAGTAGGAGCCTCTGGACTACAGAAAAATCAGGGGAGCCATTCTGAGAAAATATGAGATTAACATGGGCACCTACCATTAGCGACGCAGAGCTTTGACTATGTAGCTGGAAGAGACCCCACAGACATTGCGTGAACAATGCAGGAGTAGTATCAGAAGCGGATGTAAACTCAGAAAAACCAAGGCTCTTTATTAGTAAAGAGCCATGGGTATTAATATTTAACTGCAGCTTTATTAATATTTAAAAACTTTAGCTAGCAAGAAATGTCTGAAGTGGCAATTTTCTATTACCCACCCGCTGAGCTGGAGAACTGAGAATAATGAAATCAAACTATGCATATGCGGTGCCTCCAGTAAATTAAGATGAAGCCTTTTATGTAGTAACAAAACCAATAACAACCAATTTCACTTTAGTTTTCAAACTTGTCTATATTGCCTTGTTTCTATTGGGTAAAATCAAATTGGATTATGTAATATTCTGATGTACTGTACATTATTTATAATAACGACAACAATAATAACAATAATAATTCCTGACACATATATTATATAGCACTTTTCTGAACACTCCACACAAAGTGCTTTACAGGTAATGGGGACTCGCCTTCACCACCACCAATGTGCAGCACCAGTGGGGAGGAGAGCACAGTGATGAAGCCAGTTCATAGAGGGGGATTATTAGGAGGCCATGATTGGTAAGGGCCAATGGGAAATTTGGCCAGAACACCGGAGTAACACCCCTACTCCATTCTAGAAATGCCCTGGGATTTTTAATGACCACAGAGAGTCAGGACCTCAGTTTTATGTCTCATCCGAAGGACGATGCCTTTTTACAGTATAGTGTTACCGTCACTATACTGAGACATTAGGACCCACACAGACTGTGGGGTGAGCGCCCCCTACCGGCCCCACTTGCACTTCTTCCAGCAGCAACCTTAGTTTTTTCCAGGAGGTCTCCCATCCAGTTACTGACCAGGCTCACGGGCTTTTTATGCAGACTGTGCTAAATCTATCATTATTATTATTGTTGTTATTATTCCACCTGTAAGTCACCAAGAATGAACTCTCATTTCTAACAATAACCTGGTAACCAGATTATTCCAGAGGGCATTTACTGAAGCGTTTTGAGTAAATCTCCTCGTTCAAGGCTACTACAGCAGTATCTCACCTGAGATTTTACCACATAACCCTTTGGGGTGGAGTCCAGAGCCCTGAACACTATACCTTATTACTGTCTCCCTTTTATGTGTTTATATGCTCATAAATGCAAGCTGAATTGTTGGAAATGTGCATTCCTTACAAGTACAGTACTAAAACATGTCTAATTGTGAGAGTAGAATATGCTCACTTTGTTTCCCATCATGTATCTTTGCTACAACTTCAGCAGCGCACTGCAGAACACGTGATTGAATTTCTGATTGAGAGCTAATCCAATGTGTTTACAACAGCTAGTAATGCATAAACACAATAGGAGCATGAAGGAGTGAGCCTAATAATATCTCTGAGAACTGAAATTAGAAAAAAATGATCTAATATGTCTGTGGATGGCCATTGCCGTTTGATCGCCATTTTAAGGTTTAAGGTTTCCTGTAGGTGCTCTGGTTCAAAGACATGATAGTAGGTTAACTGGCTTCTATGAAAACTAGCCCTACACAGAACGTCTGTGTTTCTGTGTGTGTCTGCCTTGATATGGACTGGCATCCCATCCGGGGTGTAACCTGCTTTGAGCTTGTTGCTAGTCGGGATAGGCTTCAGCTCCCCCACCACCCTGTATTGAATAAAGCAGTTGGAAAAAGGATAGTATATCAAGGACAGAAGCATCGAGTAAAGGAAGGTCAGAACAGGAGAGGGCTGTGAAAAGTGTACGTATAAGATGTGTCACTTGAAAGTATAAAACAAATTGCAAGTCTCCCAGGCAGTTGTACCTCTTGACGTTATTGATCCAGGCCTCATGACTGCTACAGCAGCTTGAGCCTTAACATCTGCAGAAGCCCAGATTGATGTTTTGATCTACTCAGACTTTAATCTTTTGCTATGCAGAGAATCCTGACCTTGTATTAAGCACTCGGCCTCTCTTTTGGGATTACCCCATGCCAGATGTATCATTAAATTAATTAGTGGATAAGATAAAACTCCTCTCACACAGTTCCCAAGGAGACATGCCTGGGCGGAGCACAAACGTCCTATGGAAGACGAGATCTGCAACTGAGGACAATCATATCTCTTTTGGCTTGGCTAGCCAAGTAGTTTTTGGTTAAAAATGGCTTTTGAGTAGTTTAACGTAGAGCACATTTAGTTTTATATATGATTTAAAATAAGAGTGAAAATATTGAGGCACTAGCTGGAGGTGGGTGTTATAATATTAAGCCTAGAATTGAAGCAGGCAAAGCATATTTGTACTCTATTTTATCTTAATTGTACAGATGATGGTGGTCAAATGCTTAATGTGCTAGTTTCTTTAGTAAAAAACTACCTGTGCAGATTGAGCCTTGGTTTTGTAGATAAAGTGAAGAGAACCTCTCTGTTTCCTGCATCATCAACATAATTAACACTTCAGGTGGTCAAACAAATAAATACAATAGTGACCTGATACTCTAAAATAGATTAGAGGTGATACTGTACATTTTGCCATATTGTGTAGCATAAAAAAGTCCTAAAGAATACTGGTGTTTAGTGTATATTGAGTAAAAATCAAAGGGCTCTTTTTAACAACATAAGAAGAACCTTTATGGGATCCACTTTTCTATCTGGCTTATGTACTGGTTGTTGTTTTTTTCAATGGCTACCTAAGAACTACTGAATTTTCATATGTATTTTTAATTGCATAGTTGATACTATGATGAAACTTGTTTCTTAGGTACTGTATGAACCTGGCTTAAGGAAGAATTCATGGCAGCTATTTGTTATTGAATGCAACATCTTGATTTTTTTAAGATGTCAAATGCCTATTTAAGAGTATCCAGAGCACGGATCACAGTACTATACAAATGAAAATTCTTGTTAGCTGTTCGCTTTGCCCAGTCCTGTGAATCCAATGTACAGAGGTTATGTATGCTTGGGAAGCAGACCGATTAATTATAGGAGAATACCTTCTCTTTTTTGGTCTGAGAAACAGTATAAAGAGAGTCTTCATTTTGTTGATCTTTAAATGGAGCAGAATTTGTATGCTGGGCAGATTTCTCCGAAAGGGAATGGATGTCTTTAAAACATAAAGTGGTTTCAGCAGAGGGATATGAGGTTGGTTAATTACCTGTAGCCATCAATTTTTTTTTATCTGCTGCATAAATGTCAGGAGCAGATGAGACTGACGTGAAATTCTTAACAGCATTCATGTTTGACTTGAATTACTAAATGTACAATAAAATGAATTTGAATGTAAAAGTGTTTACATACAGTATGTCATAAACATAACATGTATGAAACATAATTTTTATTTTTTTTTTCATCCTAAAAACCGAATCAGATGTACTGTATTAACAAGTCTATTACAGGAATTTATATGTTGTTCAGTATTACACAGATATACATATTTTTAGGCTGCTCTTAACATGCATGCATGCTGATATATTCATAATTAATGTCTGTAATTCCTTACGTCTTTTAACATTCTAAATTAATATGTTAAAGTGATTTCAGATGTTTTGACAAGAAAGGAGTTATAGAAAATAAAATTATTTTATCAATAATACAAAGCATTTCTGTTTTTCTTTGGAAAGGAAGAGATTACTCTATAATACATCAAAATGGCCTAAGAAAATCCAGGAAATTCACTTAACAAATTGTCTTCGACAAGCATTTTTGCATAAATTGATTCAGTTTTGCTTCTTCTACTAAACACATCTATATCAAATGCTGCATTTTTTTAATCTATGATGCACTGTTACATTTAAACATAATGTTTAAATGTCAGCCTTATCCAATTGTTTTTTTATTTCTTTTTTATGACAAGAAATCGTCAATGCAATTACTTGCATTGTTCAATACTTTAGTTCTGTATTTTATTTTCAGACATGCCTTAAATATCACAATGCGATGTTCATGATCCTTATTTTTTTCAGTCATTTGTCTATTTATAGAAACTGATACAAAAATATAAACTGTAAACATTCAGATAATCCTTTATAAGGAAGATGACAAAATCTTTCACAGTCTGTAGCTGCTGCTTTGACCCAGTTACTGTATCTACCACAGCCATTGTTTGATATTTTTGCGTTACATTTCTCTGCTTCTAGCAACATTGACAATATTGTCAGCATCTGCAGTGTTTGTTGTGTCTTTACCTTCTCTAAAAGGAGGTCACCCACAGACCTAGTCTGAAATGTAGACAGAGCATCCCTGCATTATTTTGCTCTGATAGGCAAGTCAGGCTGCTGAAAACACAAGTAAGGACATCTGCGTAAAAAAGTCTGGTCATCAAATTGGGAAGTATTACTTTTAAGCTAATTTCCTCCTTGCTTAGTCAGGCTGAAACTGAAAATCCCTTTTACATAAAACATGTGTTGCAACAGTGGAGGATGGTTAGAAATCCTCTAAGATGTTCTTTGAAATCTGGTTTTGGTTTGCATGACATTTTTGCAAGCAGTGTGTAATTCAGTAATTGGGAGTACAACAACATGTAATAGTAATTGTTACGTGAATGAATTAGAAGGAAGTGCTTTGCGACTGAGCTGCTTTCATACCAGTGATCCATACAAAACGATTAGCCACTCCCTGCAAAAAAGCTCATTCAACATATGGGAACCCTGGTAACAGAAAAATTACTTTTCACATTTTGTATTGGTTTTTACTCCTTTATCCTTCAAAACTTGAATGACTTGAATTCAGAGTGGCCCTAAAAGCTTTAAAGTCATATGTTATGCTGTGCTGTGGACTCAGATAAAATATTGTGGATAGATCTATGTAGTATGAAGCTAATGAAGATGAGGTCCTTACTGTAAATTTTAGCTATTACGCACTTCAGTGACATGATTAGTTGTTTAGTTCATCCTGTGTGTCTTGGTAGGATTAAAGGTCATTATTATTGTTATTAATAATATTTCCTTGCATTATGTATGATCCTGTAGGATCCCAAATCTTTAAAAGGGCTCCTATCCCAATACTGACCAGGCTCAGCTTTGCTTATTGTCTGTGAACTGATGAGATCAAACAAGAGTGCTGCTGTCAGAGAAGAATGATCAATGTTCAGGACAAGACATGATAGAACAAATTATAAATACCTTTTGCACAGGCTGCTAAAAAAGGCAGCTTTGGCTACAATCCATTTGGCAACTACTGTAAGGAGCCACTTGCATGCTGATCAAGGAGAATCTGCTGTAAAAGAGCATGACAGAGCATTAGGGAAAAACATAATCATAATCAACATTGGGATTGTAATCATTGCATTTGTTTTTCTTTTGCACTGTTTCAGATCCAGCAATTAAAAAGTATGTGACAATTAAGACTTAAATTGCTAATTGTCTGGTTTTCTAGAAGGACACTGAGCCATAATTAATCCACTAGACACAGACGTTCCCTTGACATGTGTCTTTGTCTTTGGCAGTAGATACTGCAGCAGGGGCTGGGTGAATCCATCTTATTCCTGCCCACTCTGTCCTGGAGGATTGAAGGATGGGCTAATGACCTTGAGTTCAAGCTTTAATCGTTTGGAGTGCCTGGGCTCTTTTATTAGACACCGCTGTAACATTTTTGCATCTTGCATGCTGAATGTACAGTAGGTACGCTCTGTCCAAAGGTGTTTTGTTTTGCACCTTGTAAAATGGTTTTGGGGGGGAAATCAAAGCTTCTGATTGGGGACTGCAATGAGGCATTACAGTTAGTGCTGTTACCTCACAGCTCTTGGTTCTTGGGTTCAGTTCCGGACTGGAATCCCTTCTGTTCCAGTGTGGTGTTTGCATGCTTACCCCATGTGCATGTGTGTGCTTTAGTTTTCTCTCACCTTCCAGCAAGATGTTGCCTAGATTATTGGAGTTGCTAAATCACTCATCTGTGATTTATGTGCATGCCCTGTAGCAGACTGACATCTTGTTCAAGGTGTAGTTCTGCCTCATGCTTCTGGGCTACAGGCTGCCAGGACCCTTTCCAGGACTAAGTGGTTTTCTGATAATGGTCAGATATCTTGTGATTTGATATACAGTATGGCAGTACTGGACTGTGTCCTGTATTAGTCATGCATTAGTTTTAAAATACACACAGGAAGTAGGATTTGCTTAAAATAAAATTGGATTAGAATACATACTGCAGAGTTTGTTTTAAGGGAAATACTTTTTATTTCCTAATATGACAATGAAATTGATGATGATTTGTTCTGTAAGTGGTACTCTGCTTAAAGATAGCATAATCTTTAAATAGAGGCTAAAAAAGGAAGCCACCAGCCTCTGTCTGAGATGTCTGTGGTGGAATATTTAGATGGATGATTATGCAAGCAACATTGGAAGTATTTCTTCTTCATATATAATTTACTACTGAAAAAAGGTACTTATCATTTATTTTATTATGGATAACAGTCACCCTGTTTTGCCATACTAGATATTAATTGATAAAAATATCTTCGGAGCAAAAAAAGTAAAAATGTATTGCAAACTTCTCTTGCCAAAATACCTTTCATAGTATATAACAGTAACTACTTTCATTATCATTAAGTTAAGCAAGGAAAAAATAATGGAATGAATTGAATATAAATAATAAACCTGCCAACAAAAACCTGAAAAATATGTTGATAATTAATAAAACTATCAAACAAATAAGTTATTTTTAATGGAAAAAAAGATTAGCTACCTGTGGTACTGCATTAATTTTTTGGCAAGACTGTGCCTTGTTATTATGCTTCAGGGTAAATCAAGATGTAATGATCTATACAGAGCTCTATCTTTATTTAATATCTGTTTGACTTTTGTGCAGAACAATCTCCAATCCAATAAATAAAAATGTATCATTTTTTCAAATTCAATTTATTGGAGTGCTGCAAAGAATAGAAAATCAGTTTCATGATCCATACAGTAAACACAAAGAGTATTTGCGAATCCATTTCATGCTGTAGATTGATGGAGCAAATTTTCACCCATTTGTGCTATTTTTCACAAATGTCATTAAATGCTTGCTTTTTCAACAGCTACAAAGTGCTATGGTATTACCTGAAGTGATATTAATCTCTTAAAATGATAGCCTGCAGTGTGTTACAAATCTTAAATATATGTGTTTGTGATAGGAATACTGAAATCAATCAGAAATAGGACAAAGAGTGTTTATGGAAAGCACTCTATGGTACTCCACAGTCTAGTTCAGCATCCTGCTTTCAGCACTTCACACCTCAAAACATCTGTTGTGTTAGATGTAGCTTAATTGAATCTGATATGTTTTAAGTCTACTAATCATATTTCTTAAAAGTATAACATATAAACATATACAAATATAAACATATAAAATAGCCTAGCTACCATTTTAAAGTGTACCATAAAGTCTATAGTATTTTATGTTCTGAAAAGAGGATTACATGCCACGAATGGAGCCTGGATTGGACCTTTTGAGTTTTAAATGTGCCTGGTTTCACTGAAATTCTCAGAAAACAAGGAATTTCATTGCCTGCTTATACACTAATCAAAACAACTGTAACTGTTAATGTTGCAATTTACCATTACATTGTTGAGGGATGCACTGCATGAAACATTTTAATAGCATTTTATTGATATTAGCAAAACAGTGGTGTAAATAATTGCATATACATGAAGGTAATCTACAAGAAAGACAGTAATAGTTAACGTATGCATATCTGTAGATATTATTTCATGGAATTCCTTAACTCCTTAACTAAAAGTAACTTTCCTCTTACTCATTTTGAGGTTACTTTGCTTTATCTAACTAATATTGTACAGTATGTGTTAAATGGTGTTGTTATGTGTGTGGGTCATTGGGAAATGTAGTTTTTTGTCCATGTATCTGGCTCACGTGCTGACTTAACTATATACTTGATGCTCGGTGAGGTATACCCTTTCTGTTTTGTTTTAAATAAACGCTCTTAAAATAAAAAAATATATAAATTATTTTCAATACTTTAGCATCTAGAAATCATTATCACATATTCACACTGTAGATAACAACTTAGTGTACAGTATATAACAATAACCCAAAGCCTGGCCACTATCATGCCTATCCAGCAAAACTACGCTTTCTTACTACCCATGCAAGTGCAGTCGCATGTCACATGTCCCAGTTTAATTTTCCTTTAAGAAAACTAAAAGCAGTGTATTTCATGGAATTTGCAATGTTGGCACTCTGGTTAAGCACTTCAGATGAGCAGCCTTTACTAAATTGAGCAAAAGAACAACACAAGCATCTTTAAAGGAACTTGACGGTTTGTCATTTTATTTCCCCAGCAGAAATAACCATTGATATGTGTGGAATTAATTTAAAACTGAAAAAGCCGTCTACAGTAAGTTGAGCACAAACTAACAAAACCACTATGTATCATTTTCTATTACCCCCCCATTCACTAGGATACATTCCATGAGGGAAGCAGTTCATAAAAACAAATGATTACAAAAACCTTGAATTAACAGCCTGTTAATAATTGTGGTATTTTGAAAGGTTTTTAGTATGTGTAATAATGATAATAATAATAATAATAATAATAATAATAATAATAATAATAATAATAATTGCTTAGACTTATATAGTGCTTCTTGAACACTCCACTCAAAGTGCTTTACAGGTAATGGGGACTCCCCTCTGCCACCACCAATTAGCAGCCTCACCTGGATGATGCGACAGCAGCCATAGTGCGCCAGAATGCTCACCACACATCAGCCATTAGTGGGGAGGAGAACAGAGTGATAAAGCCAGTTCATAGATGGGGATTATTAGGAGTCCATGATAAATAAAGGCCAATGGGAAATTTGGCCAGGACACCAGGGTTTCAACCCTAGTCTTTTCGAAAAACACCTGGGGAGTTTTAATGACCACAGAGAGTCAGGACCTCAGTTTTACATCTCATCTGAAGGATGCTGCCTTTTTACAGTATAGTGTCCCCGTCAAAACTTAAACGGCTTAAAACAATGAAATGGATCTAATATAGTCTCTATCTTTAAGACTTTTTTTTTCGTGCAGGACCTGAATAAGGTTTGTCAAAAATCAGTCCACTTGAGAAAAAAACTTGTCCAAATGATCTCCTCTTCTGCCCAGATAACATTTGGAATGATCAGAATTTGGAGCCGGACTCGGATCTCCCACCAGGCTGGAGGACGATCAGGGACAGCACTGGCACCTATTACTGGCACGTGCCAACTGGCACCACTCAATGGCATCACCCATCCTGCAGCTCTGATGGGGACCAGACTGCAGTCAGTGGATTTGCAACCACAGGATATGAGGCAAGTGAACACATGGCTTTTCTCAGGATAGGAGCTGTGTTAGCTGGGTTTTCTTTTTCATCTCAGTGATGCAAAGTTGACATCCAGACACTTATTGAAAAAGGGTAAGATGATGTGGGAACGGATTTTGACATATTCACATTCTAGGTAATTTGTCTTTTTTAAACGATGATACAGAGATTTTTGTATTCCCTTAGAAACAGTGTGTGCCTCCACACTTTCAATACCAGCCTCAAGTGTTATTTAGGGTTCTTTGATGTTAAGGTGAGATGATTTTCTCATTTTCCTCCAGGGATTCCATCCTGATGGATCAAGACAATCTAGAGGAAGACAGATTGAGAGCCCCATGGCCTCCATAACCAACAGGTACCAATTTTAGCCTGTTAAGAGGCAGGCAGCCTGCTTGGTCTAAACTCAATTTTCCTCTCATGCCTCATGCACATCTGAGGGTGAATTAGGTCAAATGTTTAGGTACTGTATGCACTTACCAGTCCCTGTGGAGATTTTCAGTATGTGTTTTTTTTATCTGAAGTGCCATCACTTGACTTGTCGTGGAGACAGTGTGTATAAAACTCTAAGTGAAGCAAAATGGTTAGAATTACTTTCCTTTGCGGTCGCCATTTATTTTTACAAATCAGATTGAAAGATTACTAACCTTCAGGTTTCTACAGATTCTAAATGAAATCTGCTGTCATTTGTCTTACAGAGTTTCATTAGTTATGTTATTAACTCAACAGCAGAATAGTTCTGCCCAAAAAGTTAATTAAAGAAGAAAGTTATTGTTATCGTTTTTATTACAAAGGCAATGAATAATGTATGCCATTCCAAATATTCCATGGTTAGGGTCCTTTTTATTTTTTACAGTAATTGCTTTTATGCTTCAGTGAGTGCCGTGAAGTGCTTAAGTAGACAGTCTCTGCAAAAACAGCGCTACTCTATTGCTCTCCTTGCTGTCGTTGCTCCTTGCTGACCTTGTGACCAATAACTGCCTGTAGGCTGCAGATACACTGTATATAGAACCCTCTGTTGACTTTTTTTCCCCTTTAGAAATAGTGCTTGCTTATGTGTTAATAGTTGTCATTTCCATGGGAACACAATTAACGTATGAAATTAGTAGGGGATAGATACTGTATTTGCAGCCATCATTCAGTGTCAGAAGAAAATGAAAGGTATTTTTAACAGACATATATTATTATAAACAAATTGTTTTTTGTGATTGCTATTGCCTTGCATATAAAGTTATTTATCTGCAGGGTATGACTTATATATACAGTAAGTGTTTATGATGTACTTGTTGGCATCAAACTATTTTCTTTGTTTTTGAATTAGAAATTTGGACAAATGTTGCTGAGCTATTTTATTTGGAAGAATGGATTTTAGTTTGGCCAATATTATTCTGGAAATTTAGCTTTCCATTGTGGGATAAGTATTATTCTGTTCTGCTTTATGTCTACACTGTATTCTTGTCCCTTCACTAAAAAAAGTGACATATTTAGTTGTTTTTTTACAGCTTTGTGCAGGTAATGAACTTATTGGTTCCAATTAGTCAACCATATACATTTACAGCAAATGTGACTCCTTTTTTGCTGCATTATCAATGTCAAGTATAATACATTTCTCAATACGTTTCCCCTCCTTTTGCCCCCCTAAGGAAGTAGTTATAAATGAAAGAAACACATCTGTATTCTTGTTGCTGTGTGCATCCCCTGTGAGTGATAAAAATAGTTGTGTCTATACCACATGAAAACATACATCACACAAAGCTCAAAAACCTTCCATTTTAGTTTCCCTGCAAAGCTGTTACTGGAGAATATAAAAGTGCCTGCCTAAATAACCAAAACCCTTTTCAGTAAATCTGGGATCATTTTTTTAATCTTGTAGAGTGATTTGGACATGCAAAATGTCCATTAACTGGCTGTGTCCTTCACTTTGTGGAAAATCAGGCTTTTGAAGTCTTTGAGAAGCTTGGTTTGGCTTCCTTCCTCTCTCCTTTTTTTTCTTTTGACACACCTTTGATGTATTCATCTGTGATCTTTCCAGATTTAATCATGTCAGTACAGTACCTCTGCTAAAGAAGGCTTACCTAGAAGAGACATGTTGAATATTTCCAAGTTCTGCAATATCCTATGGGAAAATATCTTTGTCACTTTTGCGATTGTGACTAAAATAGTGTAACAAATAAAATCCGTTCAATGAATAAAGAAATCAATTTCCCTGTGAAACTGAGCAAAAGGCAAATCAGTCCATCTGTAGACACATGGAATTCAAGAGGGTACGTATTGGCTCAATGGGCAATGCTCTTGCATTTTTCAGTATTGACAGCAAATTTGCCACACTGAAAAAAAATGTTCTCTATTTCAATGTGATATGTTTATTATGAAAAATTATAAAAGTATAAAAAACATATGTTGTCTGGGGTTTTAAGCTTATATTTTCCTAAATTGCTATCTGACAGAATATATTTAGAACTAGCACTCCTGGTATTGGCAGCAAAAATCCAACCACCTTATATTCATAGCAGATCCTTATGACAGAATCCTGCTTTGCAGGGGTACTGTAATATGAATAATCAGGTGCACCAGACAAACTCCTGAGCAATGTTATAAATAATTCCCCTTGATGGGAATTAAACAGATCTGAGACCTTTGAGATGCTTCTTTCTTTTCAAAGCGCAAGTGTGGCAGAAACCTTTTCCTATGATTTTCTAAGACAAAAGAATACAAATCATACCAGAAATGTCTCCACTGAGGAAAGGAATGCTTATCATGCAATTTTCATTATTATTCCTGCTGAAAGAGAGCACATTTTAACTGTTCTTTTGATATTAGATTAAGATTGTATCGAAAGGTGTAAAATATACAATACATAAGACAGGTTTATTCAGCACAGCCTTTATAAAAGCAAAAGCATTGTAATGTATAGTAATATGAAACCCAACAGAACACCTTTTTCTTACATTTAAACAAAATCTCTGACTGATACCTAATATTCAGATTATCATTGGCGTAGAAAGGGAAAGTCTGTGCCTCTATGCCTTACATATTTTTCTGAGAGTGTGCAGAAACCCATTTACTGCAGGTCAAGACTAGTTTTGAAAACATTTAGGTAAGGCTGGCAGAACATGCTTTTAAAGTGTTGTGTGAATTTAAGATTTCATAGTCTGAATCATTCACCCAGTCAATATAAATATACTGCTTATCTTGGTGTGGGTCATTGCAAGATGGAGTCTACACCACAAGCTGAGGTCACAAGACAGGACTGAGAGCACAAATGCACTCTGCCTGAATGGGATACCAGTCAGTTATAAGGCTACTGTGAAACGAACAGTGAGAAATGTAGAGTAAACAGATCTAGCCATCATGTCTTTAGAAAGTAGAAGGAGCCAGAGCAAATGGAAAAGAACCCATATGAACATGGTGGGGAACATGCAGACTCCCACACACAGACACCTGAGGCTGGAATCAAATCTAGGAGCTGTGCCACAGCATTACGAGCTGCCAGAGCAGCCCTGCAGCTGGAAGAAGGTTAAGAAAAGTCTGTCTCAGCAATGTATCTTTGTGTTTTATAAATAGCAGAACAAATTGTGTCAGTGAGCCAGACAAAAAAGGAAACACTGCATTCAAACCTCAGTGATATTGAAACTTCTCTCACACAAGGTCACCCAAAGCACAGCTGTCTCCTGTAGAGAAAAAAAAACCCAACAAATATCTTGCATCCCTATGAAAAATACACATGTACATATAAAATTACCCAGCAGATAAACAACTAATTAAAACAACCGTCACACTCCTGTTCACAGAAAAGAAAATGACTAAATGTTATGACCCTTAGAACATACAAAGAGAAGACTCTCTCTTTCACTCATTTTGGTAGTTTAGTAGCTAAGTGTTGCCAGTAACTAGAAAAAGAGTTACCTCCTACCTAGGAAGCCAGTTCCAGGAATTCATAATGGTTTGTGAAAGAAATGTTTCCTCTGCTCCATCTTAAATAAATTTGATTTTAGGTTCCATTTGTGAGCAGTATCCTTGTTGTGCTACAGAGAATAAGATAGTTCCCTAGGCTGCTCTATAGAAGAGATTTAGCCCCCTTAACCTATAAACATTGGTAAAATTGGCCCTGTTTGTTTTGCAGGAGCTCACTTCCTTGGCAAGAGGAAGATTATTTCCAAACCAATAGTGACCCTGACTCTAAGGTACAGGTATAATTCAATACTTTTATGTTCACAAGACCTGTAATGAACTAACAAGGTCTGTTGTCTGAGATGCCTTATCTGTGTATAAATGGTACAGCTCACACAGCAAACTTGTATTCTTTGTGCCCACGGGAGACACTCATTGGCAAGTAAAACTCATCATACAATATTAAAAGACAAATATATATTTAGTTTTGATTTGAATTACCTTTGTCGCTACATGTCAGGTGAGCGTATTCAATATACTAATTGCAACAATTGTGTTGTATCTGTTTGCAACTAAATTATATATTTTTATAATTAACAAATAAAACTGAAACATACTGTAAACTCCTCTCCGCTGAATACATACAACACAGTTGAACTGACAAAGATGTACTGCACTGGTACTTTCTGCATTATTTACAGTGCAAACACAATACAACCACAGCCTAATTAGAAAATCAAAGTTTTATTTTGCTAAGAAGTATAGTTAGTTCAGGGCTGAGGAAAAGTCTATGATTTTTTAGTCATTTGGGAATTGTCATTTACATACACGGTAGTGTTCACTCTTTATTCACAAATTTGTACATCTTTGACATGAATGAAAGTTTTGACAGCTCCACTGATGTTCAATTACTTCCTGTAGAAAATGTAGACAGTGACTTCCTAAAAAAACAGTTAGGTACAGATGAAACCAAAATAAACAGATAGTCTAAGAGAATATTTGTGCTCCTATGTACAGTATGTATGAGGTGGATCAAGTTGCTCTCCTGGGATCCTGGTTCTTTGGTCTTTGTTGATCAACGTGATCCTGTCTCTGTTCCCAATAGTGCTTCGCTGTGCGCTCACTGGGCTGGGTGGAGATCCCTGAGGAGGACCTCGCTCCAGGCAAGAGCAGCATAGCTGTCAATAACTGCATTCAGCAGCTGTCTCACAGTAAGTGTGAGGGCCGGGATGCTGTAGGAGCCTGGGGGGAGGTGAGTATAGCATTGAGAAAGAAGCGCCTTTCAGTCACTGGTCTAGTGCACATCAAGCGGAGAAGGAAATGTCTAACTGTGTTGAATATATTTTTACCACTGTTTTTTTTTTCAGATTTTGTGTCTAAAATGTCAAGGATTACGTCATTCTTGTGCTTTTTTCATTTTCTCTTTCTTTTGTAGTTCTGTGCATTCGAGCTTAGTAAAGACTGATTGCACCATCCCCATCTATTAGATATATTTGAAACATTTGGTAAAATTGACTTAAATACATAAGTGTTACTTTTGTACTTGATGCAGAAAGAACTTGGGTTTCAAACATATTAAAACTTACTTATTTAAAATACTCCACTAATGTAATTCAAAATATGCAGAGTACCAGTAAGAGGTTTTCCTTCTGTCTATACACTTAAATTTTTTTTTATTTAACCAAAACTTGATACAGATGTTTTAAGACCAATCTGGCTTTTAGTTATGGCCATATTAATACTGGGTCAGTGTAGACATGCATTATGGGAATATGTAACCACTGGCAATAGTGAATAGGAAAGACAGAAAGCACAAAACCTGCAGTCTGATACCAATTACAATCTGTAATCAGCTGACGAATCAGTGACAAATTTATACATTTCCAGAAGGCAATGGTAACATAAAAGGCTGCTTCAGTGACATTGGAATTAATAGCACTGTGCCCCAGAAATACTACTTTTAAATGAAAAAGTTGACTCCTGAAGAATGCTCCACGGACGAAACGTTGTGTTTTCTCTCTTCTTTTTTTCAGCATGGAATAAACCTATTACTTGTTCCTTTGCAGCCTACACATGCTAATGCAACTACCCACCTGAACTACTATTTTTAAATGTAGCCTTGCAGATTTTTTTCGTGATTTTTATTTTATTTTCTGGAAGGCAGTAATCTATCTGGCTAGGAAATTGCTAAAGGGGTTAATTGTACAGGGCCTTTATTCCCAATTACTTTTTTGATTATTAGTTGTCCAAACCTAGCAGTCATCAAATGAACTCAATGTACTGGACTTGTACCCTGATAATGTCTAATTGACTTCAGCTCAGGTTTGGTAGGTCTTTTATGTACTCACTTCTTTGACGTTTCCAATGAGGTAATTTAGAAAGCTTTTCGAATTATAGAAATAGACTGTTGGCGTGCCATAAAGCATAAGAAACACCTTGGGAGACAGTGAAGTCCAGAGCGGATGTGAATTAATAGGTTGTTTATAGGAATCTCAATGGATAACTGCCACTGCAGAAAATAAGAAAATACTGTATCTACAGTATGTGCTCTATGTGGGCTATAACTTTGCATTACTTGACTACGGTTTTCAACCCACAGGGCCAGGACATGGTAATGATTCTGAAGAAGGACACTCTTAGTCTGGTTGACCCAGTAGACCACAGCCTGATCCACTGTCAACCCATTATTAATATCCGAGTATGGGGGGTAGGCTGTAACAATGGCAGGTAAGACTTCATTGATGACATGAAAAGGAGATCTCAAGCACATCAGGTATCTTTACCAGAATAGTAAAGCTAACTGATTGATCCTAAAGTTAGAGGGCTCTGGTGTATAGTGGAAATATTGATAGGTTAAAAATTGGTGAGCTGGATGAATTGGTGATACGTTTTGTGTGATAATCCAAGCTAATTCATGGGTGGTTAGGAATTTTATAATACCAGCATTGTGAATTTTACAGCCTTTGGCCAGTGTAGTGTTGGGAGCTGAAGCCTCCAATTTATGTCTTGGTCCTTGCATGAATCACATTTAAAAATTTATATTGTAAGCTTAAACTGTTTTGTTCTAGGGCAGCCTCATTGAACTATTCATGATTGCACAGACCTGAGTGATGACAGGATATATAATGTCCCTCTTGTTATTCTCTTCACTAATACACAGCAAAGAACCTCAGTTAAGAATGGAAAGTCTTTAGATTAGTGTACCGGGAGATTTTCTTCAGACAACCTAGGAGGTAACAGTACAGTATGTTTAAGTACTGAAGCTTGCAGAGGACGTGATCTGAAAAATACAATTCCTACTGTCATCTGTGGAGAACTCTTTTTGGCACCGTTGCTGAATACTCCTGAGGAATAACCAGCAAGCGACCCTGGTGTCTAATTTGATGCAGCCACATACTATGACCACTGGAACTTACATAGCAAATTA
Organism: Lepisosteus platostomus; assembly: GCF_059453375.1. Lineage (NCBI taxonomy): Eukaryota > Metazoa > Chordata > Actinopteri > Semionotiformes > Lepisosteidae > Lepisosteus > Lepisosteus platostomus. Next base: position 35,103,815 of record NC_142623.1, read on the forward strand.
TGCCAAGAAAATTAAATGGAACAGAACTGTTAAATATCTGCATGCAATGGCCTTAGGATATTTTGATATAATCTTCATTTCTACCTTGTACTTACACACTGGTGCAAACTGGGTTGAAGATAATCTGTTTGTAAATATCATTTTAAAATTAATTTTAGGAACTATATTCTTTTGTTTTTCCCACTGGGTTGTGTAAAGATAAAAAGAGACAAGTTTTCTCAGCTAACAAGATAAAAAAAATGACTACTAGGGGAATTCATTCTGACAAACTATTGTACTGTAAGTCAAATGAATTAGAATTTCCTGTGGCTCATCAACATTAAGTTAATGTGTTTAATTTATGGATACATTGTTGTTTTGAGATGGGGTTTCTGTCTGTTGCTATCAATTTTAGCACAGCAATAAAATATTAACTATAAGGGCTTTGCAGTTATCCTCTCACTCCTAAACCTTCCCTTATAGGTAACATGCATTACAGTGAAAGCTCTAATGCAGTACAATACTTCCATAGTTTTAGTAGCGTGCTAACACAGTGGTTTATTTTGCAACATTATGCCCTTTACGCATGTGCATTCTAAATACTTTGCATCATTCTTAAGGAACAACACAGTCCCATGAAGAGCTTTGTGTTATGTGCACACATTTCCTGTAATTTACAGTGATTCCCACTGCCTTACTCTTCTAAGGAATGCATATAACACAAGCCAAGCCATTAGATGACAGGTTTAGTGTTTCTCATTGAATGCCAAACTTGCCACCAGAGTGGTGTCATTTTTAACAATGTTTTTTTCTTTCATTTTTGATTGCTACCCTCGAAACAGAGACAGGTAACTACTTTTTTGGTTTACAAGGTTATTAATGTAGCAATAGTTTGCATGGTAATAATCTTTTCAATAATGCCTAAAGGGCACAAAGCTTATATATTATCATTCATTAAGGAGTTATATTGCTTTTCTACATTTCATTAGTACATGTATAGTATCATTTTCATACTAAGACAACTCATAGATTCTTATGGAAACATATTCCCTTACACATTTGAGATTATGAACAGAACATACTTAAATGAATCCATTTCATGCATTGATGAGACATTTTTAATAAAACATCCTCCATTCCTCTGAATTACAAATAGTACAAAAAAAGAAATAGGAAATAAAAACCTAACCTGCATGAGTCAATTAGCTGCTCTTTGGCTGTCAGACATTAGAGAAAAGATTAAAGATGAATGTGCTTTAAGAGTTCAATATTTTTTCTATACCACATACCACATAACCACTGCTGTATGATAATGTGCCCTTATAAAAAACAACAACTTTCTGCCACATAATTAAGATAACAAGTAAATCAATAAATGTCTGAGATGTACAGTAGTTTTAAAATATGATAACAGTTTTAATTAAATGGTTGTGGTCACTCATCTCTTATTTACTAAATACATTTACCCTCTTGTTAAATATTATATGTATTAGTGACAGGTCATTTATAGGAAAAGGATGTGAAAATGTTTTTAGGTTTATGGAGGGTTTACTGAAATGAAAATGATTCAATTAATTTTAGTCTGCAGTTAAGCAAGCTTCTTTTAGATTTAATGGATTAACGTATGTTTTTTATGTAGGCTGAAAACAAAAACAGTGCATTATCCAGTACTCACTGTAATGCTACCAAAGTAAGAAAAGAGTGCCTCTATAATTTTTAACCCTATAATTTTTTTCCCCAGCACTACTTCTTAACTGCTAAAATTAATACTACAATTGCTTATGTTGAAAAATTTTTTAGAACTTGCCACACATATGTTTTAGGCAATAACTGTTACTAGAGTTTTAATTCTGAAACAGAACAAGAAATCATGTGATAATTACCTTCCTGTGTGCCCCACACTGAGCTACTTTACACATTTGGGAGTACGTTTTGACTTGAATTTCTGGTGTTTAGATCAATTAGATTGACCCAAGTATAGAATGTCACTCCACATGCTACATGCAGATTATCTATGAAAGTGAATATTAATATGTACATAATGAAATGGAAATTAGAATTCTGCCATTGCTACCCAAAGAAAAATAATGTATCTTTCTCTTTGATCCTAGTGTTTGCCCTGAATAATTGAAAAGCTGTGGGAACTGCAATTCTCTTACTGTCAGCACATTAAAGTGTTGAAATAACACATACAGGACACCAAGCTTGAACTGCATGAAGAACAACATTATTAATATAGTGTATTGTTTCAGCTTTGAATAAAGACATCCTGCTTAAAATCCTAACTGACTTCTTAGGTGATTATATTTGTTAAACTTCTTGGGTCATAATTTAAAGATTATCAGTAGTTCTTATCTACTAATAAACATTTTGTTATGTGAGTCTGTTAATTAAATTATAAAGTGTCCTGTAGCTGGATATTTCACCTTCATCTACTGCAAAACTGTTGCAAATAACCACAATGGGTCATTAGTTCTAGGTTCTCAACTCACACCATCAGAAAGATGAGGTTCAGGTCAACAGAAAATAGATATTATTCTTTTATAACACCTAACTTCTTTTAATAACAAGGCACTTCAAATAAAACAGAATTAAATCTAATTTGTTAAAGTGTCTCTCTATGATTCTGTTATAACTCTTGTATGTGTGTAAATTTCAAATCTCAAATGGGGGTGACTTGCGTGTTTGAGAAGTTCTCCAGAGGATCCTTGATTACTTGTGTAAGCAGAAAATCAGTACAACATTCCAGGCTGGTCTGCACGTAAATTACTTGCCATACTGGTACCGATCAGGTATTTTAAACTCAGTTCCTCCCAGGACTCTGTATATTCAGGGCCAGTCAACCTAGTGGTTGCTTAGATGGTATAATTGTTTGACAAACTGACACAATGCAGCAGCTGTTTTTCTTATCTCTTCAACATTTTGCATGAAATTTCCCTTGAATGAAGTGCATCTGTGAAGAGGTCAAGTTCAACGTGAACAAAACATTAAGTGAGTGAACAGAGTGATCTTGTAAGATCAAAATCAGACGAAATGAACTAGCAGAGCTTATGATTCTTGGGAGAGGAATTGAACACCCCAGAACACATTAAGAGTGGAAAAAAATATTTAATACTCCAGTCTTTGTACAAGTATATCCCCCCTCCCCCAGACATACAACCGTTCCCAGTTCAACACTCATCTTTTATGTTTTATTCTGCATCTTGTCAGATTGAAGAAAGGCATTTGAACCTTTAAAGTAGTTTAATTCAGTTTCTGATGTCAGACTATAGCAGTTCCATGCGTACATTAAACCCGTGGTAGAAATGTGAAAACTCAGGTACTTATGCAAGCAAAGCATATAAGGCAATCTTAAGGTGGGAGTTGGCGCGCACAGCTTTCCAATTTCGCAACTCTCCTGCTAAGTTCTCTTTATGGTTGTTCTCTGTCTCTTCTCTTCAGAGACTTTGCCTTTGTAGCCAGTGACAAAGACACCTGCATGCTGAAGTGCCATGTGTTTCGCTGCGATGTTCCTGCCAAGGCTATTGCCACAGCTCTCCATGACATGTGCTCCAAGGTGATCACAACACAGTCTGAACTGCTTTGCGGAAGTGAGGGGAGTCCCTGTAACTTGAAAACACTCCCAGCTCTAAAACATCCAGCTCCAAGAATGACTGGAAAAAAAATTTCAGTCATGTTTCATTTTGTCCTTTCCTTGCGATTCCAGTGTACATTTGATTGGCCTTGCATTACCTACAAATCTGTCCTGCTTCTTTTCAATATACTTATTATAATGGCAATGCAATGCCTGCTGCCTGCGATTGAATGAAGCAGTGGTCTGGGATTGGAAAGGTGAGCTCACATGTAGGCGGCAGGTCAGGATTGCCCGGTGAGAACAAGCAGGTGGGGGAAGCAGGCAGCCAGGCGTGTGCAGCAGGGCGGAGGAAACAGGCAAATCACAGTCCAGGGTCACAGTCCAAACAGGCGAGATTCAGAACCACGTAGACAGGCAAGGCACAAAGAGGAGTCCATGGTCAGGGTCGAGGTAAGCACAAGGGAAAATCCAGGGGTCAAGGTCAGAGGGAGCGAGGGCCAAGAATCCAGGGTGAGACACGGCAGAATTCGGGAAACTAGGAACGAAGTTAAGTGATAGGTGAGCAGAGGCATGGCCGGCTACCACGATAGTGCTAGTCTACTCTACAGCGCTCCAGTGGGCGTGAGCATGACAGATTAAGACTATTATTGCTGAAAAAGAGTCGAATACTTCTACATGCTGCATTCAGTGTAAATACAATCTGTTTATTATAAGCAGCTCACAAATTCCTGAAAGCAATATTATCGTACTCTGTAAAATTAACCTTTAAGACCCATTTGAATCTATTCTGCAGAGCTTCCCGGTCCTTCCTAAACTTGTTCATGGTGCTGTTTGCTGAAAGTTGGGTAAATATGTTAAAGAGCAGTGAAATTATGTGACCATACTGTATACACATGTGCACAAATTGTTTCATACAAAATGGTGATAAATGTATTCCCCAAAATCAACCCTTTGATGGCACAATCATTGAGGAAACATGGTAATTTAATAGTTATTGTTGAAATTGACCATATTTTTTAAATCGACTCAATTAAGTCATTAAGGTGAAAAAATCCCCAAATCCTACAGTTTTTAAAGACTAGAGGTTGACTTTAATGGTCTATATTTAAATAATATTTGCAAAAAAGGGAGCTGTCTTTAGCTTTCAAAATCTGTACTTTTTCTTAGATCATGGCTGAACGCGCATCGATGCACCCCTCTATGACCAGGTCTCTCACCATGGAAAGTATCTCCCCAGAGGACTTACCACTGCAAGGTAATGAAACTCCAGGCTTAAGAAGGCTCAGTGTATTTTGGTGAGGAGTGAGGAGAGGCTAATGAGATTACAGAGGATTTATGACAATCTCTTATTACAGTGACAAGGTTTTAATGCGAGGCCAGTTTGCTCCAAACGTATTTGGTCAGTGTAAAGCGCTCATTTTCTGTTTATGTGAGCTTGAATGCTCGTGGAATTATACAGGTGCATCAAACAGTTTCACTTTTTACAAAGCTTTGAATACGTTTTAAAGTGCACAATGGGGTTCATCCTCTCCCATCTGGACTTTATAACATTCATAACTCTGATTCCTTTTTGGCTGGTAATGTTTCCACTATGTTATTTCCATTTTCTGTTTCATCCTTTTATCACCCCTTTCTATGAATCCAGTGAAATGAAATTCAGCTGTTAGTTGGTTTCTGTCGTTTATTTGGTTTAATAGTTTATTTTAATATTCAATAATGTTTAAGAATATTTAAAATTGAACTAGCTAAATATTTTCTAGATGTGTGTATTTTCCATTTTAAACATATTTTGTATATAATCACTGAATCAGTAATTCTTGACTTAAAATTGAAAACAAATATTGAAAAAACAGAAATCTTTCAAACATTATGTTATTCTACCAGAAAATCTGACTGCGGATTTGTTCGTGTAGAACTGGAAATTGTAGCATTAAATTTACAGGCAAATTTCTTAATAATTAAGAATACAAGTTCTTCAGAAAAGGAAATGACTCTCCAGTAATTTACTGTGTGAACTAATGAGTTTGATGAATCGATTAAAAGTGCCTTTAGGTTTGGAAAAAAACATTTGTTCTTTTTCTGAGGAGGCTGGGAGCAAAGAAAATGCCAAGGACCATTTTGAAAGACGGCTGCTCTGAAAAAGCTCCCTCTTGTGGACATTGGAGGTGTTACAGATTTGTAAATGGCTCTTCTATTTTCACAGTAGATTTCCTGGATGCAGTGAGACTGAGTGTACAGAAATTTCAGGTACTGTACATTGGACACCAGCCTGTCCCCAGAGCTATGGGTAAGTGTCAAGAGTTTGATGATGATCTGCTATTCCATACATTTGAATTTGACATTATTTCCAACATCCAAAACCACAATTATTCCAGATGTTTTTTTAAATAGCAACTTCTTTATCTTGCTAGATTGTCCAGGTGAACTTAGAATAATTCCTCCACAGGTTTCAATGCTTTTGAATCAAAACTTTCAAAGTTATCATTAAATAGTTTTTGCGTGATCAGTGAAGGCAGGTGTTCATGTGCATGTATGTTCATTTGCAGGGATGGAAGTGCTGAACAGAGCAATTGAAAATGTCACAAATTCAGTTGACAGAGATGAATGGGAGCCCATTACCATCCATGTGTCTGACACTCTTTTGTCACTGTGGAAAGGAGAGGTGAATTATGTCAAGCTGTGAAAAACTAATTAAATAGTTTTTGTTGTGTTTTTCTGGATGTAGTAGTTACAGTAACACTTTCATAAATCTTTAATTAATAAACACATTTCAGATGATGATAAATCACAATTTAAAGAATATCCCTAAAAAATTGAAAATATAGTATTCATATTCCATGTAGTTTTGCAACATTTTGGTCAGAGATGCAATTGTGTATGATAGACCACAGAATTTCTTCTATCCTCTGATACAGTTGTGACGCACAATTTAACTTCCTTTGTGGTGTGTTTCATATAAAATAGATCTCAAGAAAGGCTCCGGGTTGTAACTTTTTCCGCTTTCCCTGTCAGGACGGCGACGACCCGTTTTGGGAATGCCAGGTGAGGTATTTGACCTTCCTTGGTGTGGGGCACGACACGCACACATTTGCAGTCATCATGGATGCAGGGCGCCAGCGTTTCGAGTGTCACGTGTTCTGGTGCGAGCCTGATGCTGGAAGTGTGTCCGAAGCAGTGCAGGCGGCTTGCATGGTGAGGACTCCTAGGACCGAACAAGAGATAAGTCTCTATAGCGCAAAGAACGAGCAGCCACTCATTCAGCTTCCAGCAGTGTTGGGTCATGTTTAGGAAATAAAGTGTTTGACCTTCATAGCACAACAAATGTTCGTTTTCTGCCCACAAAGATCATAAGTAGTTAGCGAAAACATGAAATAGTTCTTATTAAAGCTCTCAAGTTTCAGTCTTTACTGTATTTCAAGTGTTTTCTACCATTGATCTGTGTGAGATATATGTATTATCCATCCATCCATTTTCTTACAGGTAGGGCAGTTATGGGCACAGGCTGGGATACACCCTGGATGGGACGCCAGTGTATCACAGGGCAAACAGACACAAACACACTCACACCAGGATCAGTTTTACAGAAGCCAATTAACCTACCAGCATGTCTTCGGACTGGGGGAGGAAACCAGAGCACCCAGAGAAAACCCACACGAACATGGGGAGAATATACAAATGAGCAATTAGCAATTAGTAATGCTAACCACTGTGCCACCATGCCACCGTGTTCTCGTTCTTGTCCTTGCTGTCATCCTCATCCCTCATGTCCTTGTCTGAATGTGGTGACATTAATTGCTGAATTCTAAAACAACTGATGTTACTCATAGTGATCATTTATGGATCACTCAGATCTACTATATGTCACGATATTAGTTCCCCCTCCTTAAGGGTGCTCCAGCCCTTTCACTCAAGACTTTATTCTGTGCACCTGTTTCCCATTCCCAGCCCACCTTAAAAGCCAGGCGCTGACGCTCATCCGGGCTCTGCATCTGATTTCCATATCGTGCGAGTCCGGGACCTGGAAGCGCCTGGTCCCGTTAAGGTTTTAACCTCTGTTCCCGTTCCTGTTCCCCGTCCGCCGGTTCCGACCCGGCCTTCGCGGTTTTTAATTCTTTGTTCTGATGGATCTCCTGGTTTTGGACTTACCCTTGTATTTTGGATATTCCCTAAGGACTTCTCTTTTGGATTGTTCGCCTCGGCCACACCTCCCCCGTGCACCAGCGCACCTTGGACACGCCCCCCTGTCTTCAGCCCCGTTTTCCTGCATGACGTTTCCCTAGTGTTTCCCCACTCTGTCGGATTGTGTCGTCCACATAGGGTCCGGAAAGAACTGTTCGTTACACTATAACAGTATGGATAGCAGAAACTGTCCAGAAGCAAGGTCGATAGGCGAAGCTAGAGATCAGTTAACCAGAAAGAGCTGAGACAAACGGAGAAGACAATCCAAATGCGCAATCCAAAAGACGAGATCAAAAGGGGAAAGTTAAGTCCAAAAACCGAAAAAGCCAACAAGAAAATAACTCGCACTAGAAAACACTAAGAGGCTTTTCAATAGTGAGCAAGGTTTGGTGCGTGAGGGAACTTTAAATACTGAAGGGAGAGGAACGTGGTTGGATAATTGGTTCAGGAGTGATCTGTGGAATCTGGTGGCTGTGAGAATATGATGGGTTGAGTTAGGAATGAGAGCGTGAAACAGTGGGTTTGGGAATGTAATGGGGTTTGCGAAGGCGAGTGCGGGACATGATAGTAACTAAGGGGTGATATGCACAGTATTGGACTTAATGTGTTGCTTGAAATGATCAGATGCATAGATAGGGATAGATATCTGATGCATAGATAAAATAACTAATAAAGATAATATAATTATAGAATGTCTTAACTAATTAAATTGAACATGTACAGTAATTACTTTACACACACACAAAGAGGATCAAACGCCATTTGATCCTCAAGATAACTACTTTTCATATTAGTTATGTAAATAAATACATCTGTTGTCTATATTGCTGTCCTAACAGTGGTCTTCTTCTTCTGCAGGTTCAATATCAGAAATGTTTGGTGGCTCAGACCCCACCTTTGAAATCAAAAATGTCTCGAGCCAGCACCAAGGTGAAGCGTGCCACCTCCATGGACAGTTCGTCCTTTGCCCCCCGTCGCCGTGGGAACTCCCCACCAAAGTTTGGGGCCTCTAGCATGAAGAAGGGGGTGCTGGCCTTCTTTGAGACCTTGAGAAACAAGCAGTCAGCAGTACCTATGCCCTAGCCGCTGTGGAGAACAGAGAGAGAGCAGAGACAGACATGTCCTGCCTTTGTCTTTAAAGTCGAAAAAGTCCAGAACAGAATGGGATTTTAATCCTCCTACAGGTGATTGCCTCATCCACAGGAAATGCACCGAGCACAGGGACTCATTTTGCCTGCTTTTAACGGGACTGGCAGTTTTATTGTCTCTAAAATGATTTACATATCTTTACAGGGCACATTTCAGGTGCAATTTTAATATGAAACAAAAATCAAGGTGCTGTTTTTTCACATTCCATACTTCTCCTTCAGTGGCTCCAAATGCTAAGTATGAAAAAAAATACAAAAATGATACTTTAAAGGTGAGTTAACATGAGAAAGAAACAGGTGTATAAATCATCACTGATGAGCGGGATGACTTTAGGTGAAGTGTGGAATATAAGAGACTGCTTAATGCAACTCCATTCCCCACATGAAATCTATATAAAATTAATAATCTGTCAAATCAGTGGATATGAAAAATACTCTTTATTTTTGCATAGTATAGGTTATAGAAAGTGTTTACACTAAAACATAATTCATCTGAATCTCTGTTTTGCTGTTGTGCTTCGACACTTTTCTTGACGTTTACTGAAGGACAAGAACGTCTCCCAACCCAGAATTTGTTTACCTTTTAGTGAAAATTATATTTGGCATAAAATAGGTATACAACTGACCATTGCAATACAAATAATCATTAGAGTAAAGTGGGGATCTATTTCAACCGAGGTTAGTGGACAACTCTAGTAGGGTTTATTTAAATATATCAATTCATGAGCAACTCTTAAGTCAAGGCCTAACGTTTGCCTTTGTTTCTCAATCCATATATCAGCACCATGACCATTCTGGCAAAGGTGACAATTGTAATGTGTACTTGACAAACTACAGTAAGGACATTTATGAGAAGGAATACAAATTTAGACTAAAATGGCATATTTTTGAATAGTGTATGTTGGTGCATGTGCTTTTTTTTCCCTTCTTTGTCTGAAGTATTTTCTGATGACCCTGTTCACATCCCCTGAATGTGTTGATAGATAATTGCCAATGTTCTGGGGAACTTTTAATTCTTCAATGAATTGTTTTTCCCTGAAAAAGTGTATTATAAAGCAAATTAACTCAGGTCTCCTTATTAATATACAGGTAAAAAGAATGGTAATGACTGCATTCTGGCATGTATAAACATGTTTATTGAATTCCTGATTAAGGAGAATTATATGAGATGCTATCACTATGATTTCTGTCTTAATTTATGTGGTTTTGCTGTTTATACTACCGGTAAAAATTCTGCAACATATTAGCACAACAGTAGAACATGTATGGATTTGATTGTAATTTTTTTTTTATTGTAAGAATACATATTCAAAGTGCAGAAGGGATCCTATGCCCTGTGCTTGTTTGAACAATAAACTGCTTGAAAATACACTATTGAATGGTAACGTTTTTTGCATCAGCAGGTACAATAAGTGACCACACACTGTACTTTCAGACGCGTGATACATGTACATTATAGGACAGAGCTTTAAGTTACCCGAAACATAGTAAAACCAAATGCATATTGTTTTCAGTACTGACTCACTACTTGTTGAGCAGTTCTCTTTTATTCTGGAGCTGCCACATTTGTTACAATACTAAAAGATAAAGTTAAGTTGTTTTGTTGTCCTTTTTTTTGGATTGGACATGGTATGTCCTATTGCAGGTATAGTATGTCCACAAAAACCCCCAAACTCATGTGTTCAATTGATGTTTTGGGAAGCTTTCCATACATTTGATCTTCTTCTGTTTACAAACTTTCTGTTTTTATAGGACTATTGAAAAGAGATTAGAAAGAGCTATATGCTACTGCATGTCCAAGTGTAAGATTAAAATATACATCTTTTTTGTAATATGATTTTGGAATGGACCTCTCAAGGAAATGTACTTTGCTTCTCCATTCATAAGGACATACTGTAAGTATTCTTCTGAAAATGAACTAATTCATTACATTTCCCTTTTGAACAAATGTGTTTCAAATGACATGTTTAACAGTAAATGAGATTTTTAAAAATAATTTCTTAACAGATGTCCTTATCCATGGCAACTTGGAATGCATCCAGAATAAAACAAACTAATCAAACTATGATGTTTCGTCACAGCCCAATCAAGCAAGCTGTCATGAATGATAACAGTTAAAATACATTGTAAGCTGGCATTGTGTACAGCAGATCCACACTATTGGGGCTCTCTCTTCTGCCACCTCTAGCGTATCCCAAAGCTCTGGTTACAGTCGCTGTACACATCTATCAAGACAAATAAAACATTTTTTTCCAATTGGCTTTGGTATATCTTGAAAGCTAAAAATACCACAGAACATTTTCAAAAGCACAGCCCAGATAATAACAATGAGACGGAAACACAAAAGTTAGGTACAGTCATAGGAAATTGTGGGTTGAGAACTGACATTTGTCTAAGCATTCTTACTCAAGTGTTGATGCTAGACCTACTCCTGCATCTACCACATGAGACATGATTGTTAGGAGATCGTATTTCTTACTGAAGTGTTCTGCAGTTTCTTGGAAAATTAAAAACACTCAACAATATGTACAATATAATACTGCAAGGGAAAAGAGGAATGAGGTGAAAGCAAAGCTAGATCTTCATGGCTTTATTATTATTGCAATCTCACTGTTTTAAACTCCATGTGCTGCCTTTAGTTCCTGTTTATTTATAATATCCAACTTACCATTATACGAATTGTCTCTCCGTAACATCTCATAGTGCACACTTTCATAATCTTCCTCCATTTCATCCCCTTAAGAAAATTGCTGCATGTTAACACTCATGATTCTTTGCATGATGGAGCAATTGACTATTTAGGTCCATACACGGAGTCCATAACACAGAGTCTATACAGGAATTAAGATGAATGGTAACATCAGGAACAAAATTAGGAAAGCAAGAAGTTGTTTCAAGCAGTTTTTATAGGGTCTTTGGGATTTCCATAACAGAGAATATTCTGCTTGGAAACTTGCTGGGCACCATTCTTGTTTAGAAAAATGAAAATTGTCTTAATAGCAATGAAAAACAGAACAGCCTTTAAACAATATTATTTCAAATTATTAAAGGTGTTTCGTTAGTAAAATGTATTTTATTTCTGACTTTTGATTTGTTTCCTAGGTAAGGCTCCCGTGTCCGTTGACTTTCAGGAACATTATTAGTCATACCTTATGTTCCTTAAAAAAAACACTAGGTTGCCTTGTGTTGAATAATTGATCTTGTTTTTTTATTATATCCATATTTCACAAGGAAATTATTTCCAATAATTATAATAATAAACCAATATACTTTTCAGTAGTTCAGCCAAATATTAATTTATGTGACATAAAGGCTAAATGTATCAGACCTGAAGAAGGCTCCACGGCTGAAACATTGTGTTTTCTTTCTTCTCTTTTCAGCATGGAATGAACCTATTACTTGTTCCTTTGCAGCCTACACATGCTGACGCAGCTACCCACCTGAACTAAATGTTTCATAGTTTAGGTTTTGTATCAAAGTTGCCTGGCTGAGGGAACACACCAGTCCATTACAGAGCCTTAAATAAGCACCTATTCTCTGATTGCCAACTGTTTAAACCTATGGGTTCATTAGACTACTACATGTGGAGAATGAGGGCTCAGAGTCATGCTCCTGTGACACACTCATCAAAGCTATTTATCCTTTCATATGCTGCAAGCTACAGAGTGCCTTACAGTGGGGAGGCTTGGAGAGGTTCTTTGGACTTTATGCCAAGAGCCCAGCAGGTCACCAGCGCATCTCTATTTTCTCAAATCCAAAGAAGATCCATTAAAAGTAATGTCCATGCTAAAATCCTGATCATTGTGCACTTCTGCATTCCAGTAATACTTGGCTAATGACATGACCCAGGGTCTGTCCTGCAACAGAGGGGTCAGAAGGCTCATTACCCGCCCTGGGCATGCTACCATAACCCACTAAATGAATTTGGAATTTAAGCCTGACATTAAGAAACAATTATGCTAACCTGAAATGTTGTTTTGGAAGGCGTTCGTGAAGACTTCTGCGTATATATGCTCATCACCCATCCTCTGACCAAGATTGCTCCGACTACAAGTGCCTCCAGTCCTTGCAAGAATGAATTGAGAGAATCAACAAACATTGGTCATTAATTAGAAACTGTATAATTATCTACTGTATTGAATTAACAGCACTATTTAGTGAATGGTTTTTCAGTGCTTACGGCAAACTACTGTACATTCAGTACCGTATACTGTCTATTCAATTGAGATAGTGCTAATTTGATTTTGAGATGTTTATTGGATTTAAAGGACATCAGGATACTTCAGATTGCATGTTAATCAACCACAGGCATACAGACGTGTTCTAATACGCTTTGGCTGACATTTGAGATATAATTAAATGCTATATTCCAAATAGCGCCACTGCAGTGAAACCGCAAATGTTAAAATTTTGGGAAAATTATTAAAAAAAAAACACATTCTTGTTTTTTATCGTAAAGAAACTTCAACATTACAAACTCTTTGTGCAGATGGAAACTTTCTGTGGGAGAGTTTATTCCGGTGAAGATAAGATACAAAAAGGGACCTTTGATTTTGTGTGTCCATATTTTTTCAATCCATAGATTAAAATAAAATCTGATGGATTGATTTTTTTATGTTTCAGTTACTTTTATAGTAAGATATTTCCTAGTTCTATATCTTCAAATTATAAACAGAAAACAACAGTCACTACACTGGATCAGTAGTGGCAAACTCACTATGCTTTATTGTCAATTATAAGATCTAAATAATATAGTTGTTAATTTGTTATGCATGCATTAATGTGGCATTCTCTCTTCAATGATTAGATTTTATTTTATTTTCAGAATTCTCCATCATTTCCTATTAGTGTGTAATCTGAGGTTGTGCAACCAGTTTCATGACATTATGTGAACAGTACACCTGGGTAGATTCCACGGTTTGAAAATGAGTGCCATCGGTCTCACCTTTGCTGATGTTGTCTGTACTTCCAGAAGAAAAAGAGTAATGGGCCGAGGAAAATGGAGGTGACGCATAGTGCTGTGATGGTGACAGTAGACAGCAGAGATGATCTTTCTGTCCTTGAGTGCTCTTTAAAGGAAACTGTGGTTAAGCCAGCTTGAATGTTCAGACTGTCTGAAGGTCTTGTATTTAGATGGCTCTGTTGTGCTTGTAAAAAAAATTAAAAAGAAGAAAAATAAAACTGAGCAGGAAACACATGAATATTCAATATGTCTATTCATATTATAAGATTACTCTTTTTGCAGTGCTTTTTAAGAAATTGAGAAAGATGTGAATAGGCTTTCTTTCTTAACCTAACAAGATATGACACTAAATGAACACAATCTCAACATGAACAACCATAATGTTCCTTCCATTTCATTATGTATGTTTGAATCTATGTATTTATGAAGTTGCCTCTTTTCTTTATCAAACCCCATGTACTCCCATTAAATATTGTTGTAATTTAGAATAAAACAGGACAAAAAGGTGTAACTTGATTGCCAATTTGAGGCAAAATATGCCGAATTCTTTTGAGAAATGTGCAGTACAGTATTTTCTACATGTTGCAAGGAGAAATGTAGGAAAAATGCAAGGCTCAGACCCACTATTTACCATAATGTTTAGATCAATATTCACATATATTCATTCTTAACTCAGTTTCAGTTCAGTTATCCTTGCAAACCCTCTCTTCAATAAAAGACTGATCACTTAATCATATCTTCAAGGATTTACAGTAGAGTGGCAATTTTCATATAAAGCCACTGATGACAAAAAAATCATCCAGAATCCAACGGAGAGATTAGATCTCACACCATCCCGATTTAATGCAAACCTCTCATTTTGAAGTTACCATGCTGTTATAACCTTCTAGAGGTGACCTTATTTCAAAGGAGGTTAAAAAACATGTACTGTATGGCAGCTACTTCGACACACAGGAAGCAGCTGCAAAGGCAGAGAGGAGCTTTCAGCAAGTAATTTACTCACATAACCTCACAACATTTGAAATTAAAATCTCAGGCACACTGAAAATAAGTGTTTCACTGTATGAAAAGGTTACGATTTCCTAAGGCTTTTGGTATTACACAGGTCTGTAATGATTAGGAAAATCATGGTGAGAATTTAGCCATCAAAGCCTTACCATTGGTAACTTTGAGATGTACTGTGTGTGTTGTTTCTATTTGATGTAGATTATACACCACACACTGGTACAACCCCTCATCTTGGTGATGGATATCTTTGATGATAATGGAGAAGTGAGGTTGCTTAATTTTCCTGGACTGAAGACTTATCCTCTTTGCGTCTTGTTTTACGATCAGCTTTTCTGTGGCTGTGTAGGTGATGAGCAGCTGGTTACACGTTGTATCGGAGCATCTGTACCATGAAACTCCAGCATCAGGGTTTGCATTCCAAAACCTGGTCCCTACTTCACAAGGGAGCTGAACTGTAGATCCAGCTGTGCAACTGATTTCAACTACATCTGTTGAAAAAAATAAGGAGCAAGGATATCACAGATGTTAAAAATAAAAATCTAGAACTATTTTCCATGAAACTGAAGGTTTTTGTCCATACTGCATTTGACGCTATTCCTGAAAGCTGGCTGAAGATACCAGGTAAATTATATGATTTCATTAGTTTATTAAGTAGTATTTATTTATTATTGACACATAATAATAATAATAATAATAATAATATATTATTATTATTATTATTATTATTATTATTATTTATTTATTATTGACACATAAGGTTTAGTGGGTGCTTGGAGTCAGCAGAGAGCTAATTTAAAATTTATTTCTGTTTTCCTTACAGTGACACAATACCGTACTTGAACTGTCAGTGGTGATTTCTGTGCAATTTCAGATCCAAGAAGCACATTAAAATCTTATTTTTCATAATAAAAATATAATTCAGGAAAAATAATTATTTTTGAGTCATTTGTGCTTTCAATTAATTTTGTATAGAATGTGGGGACAAACATTTTCCTAATTTGTTATACTGTAGATCTACTGCATATTTTGTTAATGTATTCGGAGTAGAAAATGCTTTTAAAATGCCATAAAACAATTTGTAAAATTAATTTAGGGAATGTGTTCTTCACTTTTGCTTTACTGTAATTTTAGATGTGTTTAATGTTTTAAATTACCTTTAGTAAAGAAGAAACGTCACTAATATACAGTAGTATCTGTTGGATTTAATTATCAGGAAAAGTAGATATAAAGAAATTAGCATATGAAGCAATTCTTTATAAACATGATGTGAACTAAACAACGTTGTGAATCTGACAAAAGCTTATATTGTAAAATATATGAAGTGCAATAAAGCAAGCAAAATTAAATTGAAAAATACTTAACACCTGTAGATATTTCAGATATTGTACAGAAATTATTCAGAGAAGGGATAAAATCCAGATATGTTAAAATACTTTTTTTTTTACATTTTAAAATTACTTTGTATGATTATCTGTTCTTACCTGAGACATGCTGACAGACTGTCTGGTGATGAACTAATATTAAAAAACACAAAATCACTTGGTAGATCATGATGGAAATGTTGAGGTGTTGACGGAAATCACTAAAAATGTATACAAAAAGAACATAAACAGATCCCTGTAAATGGTCTTCACTTATGCTTATTATTTTTCAGTCCAGAGACATAAAGATAAATATAAAGTACATTCCCTAAACAGATATATAAAATGTTGTCTGGGTGTCTCTTATAAAAATAGTATTAATCACTCATAACTTGTTGAAGGTCAAATGGAAAGTGTTCACATCAGTAATGACGTCTGAGATGTACAAGCACTGAGTGTAAGTTCTGGATGTATTTTCAGTGGTTTGCATGACCACAGTTATAGCACCTGGGTCACTCATTGATTTTTTTTTCATATACACAAACTTTGAACAACCAATCCCGTGGTTCTAAAGTACAGCCGGAAACTCTTCCCCGGAATCAAAACAACCGGTCAGGGTTTACAGCTCATGGATCCCGGATATATCGGGTGAAGCGTTGATTTGGCAGGAAGTGCAATGGCAGAGTTCTACGTTAAACCAGGTAAAATCAAAATACATTGAACTGAGTTTTAATTTAAATGGGTCGGAATGTATAACAGGACGTTAGTGTAAAGTTAATAAAAGATCACGATTCGTATTTTACTTCTTTGTGTTTAGTGTTGCTGAAGTTTTTCCGTGTGATTTTATTAATGACTATTGCAATTGGAGGTTTTGTTTTTATTAAATGGGAAGATAAAGGTGTTATAAATGTTTTTTGTTATGCATTTGTCAAGTGTGAGTGAGAAGGTTTCAGCACTGCAGTCTAGCTTCACTGTTTGGATTCCTTTTTAAAGAGTTTGATTTTAGTGTTTCTTTTGAATATATGTGACAGTTTCAGAAACGAAACTTTAAAAAAATACATTGTAGTCAGTTTTGGATCGGGGTTACTTGCAGGTAGGGTTACAAGCTTCTTCTGCTTTAATTTTGAAGTCAGGGGCCAGAACGTTTTACAAAGAGTAGAGTACAGAGGCGTTTTGCGGACTGAATACTTGTGTCGATTTCTTGCGTTTCAAACTTAAACGGTCTTAATTTAATGAGCCATTTCAGTTTTGCAAGGGAATATTTAAATATCTTAGTTTCAGTTACATTCTTTGGTTTGCAGGTAACCAGGAGAGGGGCTGGAATGACCCTCCACAGTTTTCCTATGGCTTACAGACACAGGCAGTGGGGAGCAAACGGAATCTCTTAAATAAAAGAGTACCTCCACCTCAGCTTGACACGTCACAGGGTGAGTATGGTGAAGCCTAGACCTTCATTCGAATGTGCTCATATCAGTCTGTAAAATTGGAAAAGTCTTTTTTTTGTGCCATTATGTTGTTAATTAAAGGTTTTAGTAGTTTGGTACATCAACGTAGCAGGTGAGAGATTGCCATCTGGCCCATCTTGCCTGTGTGGTTTGCTAGTACCTTGATGCTAAATCCTCTGATCCATTTCTTAAGGAATTTCATGGAGGTAGCTTCTGCCACTAGGGAACTAGGTGCATTCTTCCAAAATACTCTGTGTAATTATCCTCTCCTGGATATTTGTCTTCAACACTCCTGAGCTGAATTTAAACTTGTGTTGCAGAGTCCTTGTATTATTATGATAATAAGTTCCTAATATCATGTACAGGTGTTGTTTGGTATTTCCTCACACTATATAGTTTAAGAAATTGAGGAGTCAGAATAAATTCATAGCTCTTTCCCATGCATTGTTTGTTCTAGTTCTCACTCATCTGATATCTAACACCTTAAACTTGTCTATGTAAAGTTTCTCTTGTATGGTGTCTGCTCAGTGATGAATTGTGTTTTGAGTTGTGTGAGTTGGAGTATTTGCAACTTAAATAAAAATCAAAATTTGATAACCTGGATGAAGAAATACAAATAAAACCATGAATGACAGCCTGCCAACAGAATAATTGAAACGACCTCTTTCCTGTTTTCCTGGCATTTTCGTAGCTTCTGTTCCTAGTGGAGCTCCGCCCCCAGTCGTGCCTTCTGCTCCTCCCTTGAACCCATTGGCTCCTCCCCCCTGTGGAGTGGCAACACGTCCTCTGCAATGTCCTGCAGTGAGTCGCGCTGGACCTTCTGACCCTGCAGCTGGAGAAAACGAACCTGATGTTGACGATGTCATGGCACAGCTCAGCTGGGCTCTGTCAGCCTGCAAACACACAGTCAAGGTCAGACGACGACTTTCTGAATGCTTTGTGGAAAACATTTTGCCCTGTTTCAGTATAAATATACCCAATACAAAGTATTGCGTGGTTGCATGTGAAATTTTAAAAAATAAATATAAATGCCATGGTCAATGTGGTGATGGAGTCTGCTAGCAGAATCTGTATATTACTCTGTACCCATATAGTGCAGGAGCTGTGAACTCCTGCTGAATTCACATGCTAAACTCTAACCTTCACGCTTGCTTTAGCACAGATGCTTCTCCCTCCCTGTACTGCACTTCCATCTTCTGTACTAAACTCCCTGATGGGGAATGTTTATACAAAACTTTTGATAAGGAAGGAATGTTTTAAGTGCTTTCTGAGTCCTGGAGTTTCTTGAGAAAGCTACCTCAAAGACAGGAGGGGGAGGGTGTGGAGAAAAGTATATATAAGCTGTGTAGAGCCATTTCCCCTCTGAGCAATACAACAATAAGCCTGAAATGTGTTGCTCCTTGTATGCATACAATAAAACTTGGCTTGACAAATGGACATATTCTGCATTTCTATAGAAAATATCACATTAATATGTTAATAACATTACATGTTATTTTGTGAAGTGAGTCTTGATTGGATTGATCAGAGCCTGAGACACTCTCTCTGTTTGCAGAAGCAAGTTTGTGATGATGTCGGTAGGCGGTTGAAACTTTTTGAGGAGATGTGGAGAAACGGAAAGCTGTCCCTTTCTGTAAAGAGAAGAATGAACCTTCTTATTCAAGGTATGAGAGCTGTAACAGAAATGTGTTCACACCTGTTGACGTGCATTTCTAAATCTTCCATCTCTTCATCCACTTTTCATGTATACGTCGGCAACATGTAGAATTTAATTTTCATCTTTCGCCTTGATGTGCGATTGTATTTTTGTATACTTGGCAGTGAAACATTTGCACCTAATCCTGTCCATGGTGGCACTTGTTGTTTTACAGAAATGAAGAGACAAAACTGGGACCTTGCTGATGAGATGCACCGCTCTTTGATGGTGGATCATGTTAATGAAGTCAGTCAGTGGATGGTAGGAGTCAAGCGGCTCATTGC
Organism: Lepisosteus platostomus; assembly: GCF_059453375.1. Lineage (NCBI taxonomy): Eukaryota > Metazoa > Chordata > Actinopteri > Semionotiformes > Lepisosteidae > Lepisosteus > Lepisosteus platostomus. Next base: position 35,123,452 of record NC_142623.1, read on the forward strand.
AGAGATGAGGAATCTGCCCCTTGAGGCTCTCAACAACGAGTCACAAGAACAGAGCTCAGAAGTGCAAACAAACGTCAAAACTTCATTGGACTGATAAAAATAAAACAAATGTACTTGAATGGAGGAAGTTTTTTCACTTGAAAAAGTATGGGTTCTACTTTTTTGGGGTTAGAAATTGAACCTTGAAAGCTCCTTGAAAAACCTGAAGCTGCTGTTTTTTTTTCCATTTCAGTCTGGTTTTGCAGGTTGCACATCATTCCAAATGCTATCGGATACTGTAAAATATCTTTGTTCATGAGGAAAGGTGATCTATTTCTCTTTGCTGTGTGGTTCCTCACATCATTATCTGTCATCTCTTGTAGCATGTAGCCATTTTATGAGGATAAAAATATTCTTTCACTTTCACATTTTAGGAAAACAAGTGAGCTTATCTTCCTTATTTTGAGTTTATACCAGCTTTTAACTAAAATTTTGCAACCTATGTGTAACGGGCAAGTTCTGAAACATTTCCGTTGTTTAGACCACTGACTCTCCTGGTCATGGAGGGCATCCGTGTCTTCTGGCTTTGTTTCCTCCTGGACTGTTAACGACTTTGTATGACCTACTTGTCTTACTACTGTTTAGTCTTTCCTTGTTGAGAATTCTAAGTGACCTGTAATATGTGGTAGACTGTCGTCCTTCAGGACCAGGAGTGAATATTACTTCTCTAGTCCCTTCTCTGTCCACTTGGAGATAATGTAAATGAATATTTAGCATAATATATAGGCATTTAGCATAGCAGTACAGTGAAGTACATGGATTGTCATCTTGCTTGCCTCAGTATCCATTTGTTATAAAGAGGGTTGCCATTTAAGCTTTTATTTTGTCTAAGCTCTGGTATAGACAGTAGATTCCCAACACAAACTGGTCATCATGTCTGTTCATTTCCAGTTTTGTATCTGGTGTATCATGTCATGACATAAGCAATCCTCATTATATTGTGTATTTGTGTCTTACAGTATTATGTTGTATCATAACTGCTCACTGAAATATTTGAGAAATATCCTTTTTTAAGGGCTTCCCCATGGTTATTTACATTTTTTGTTCAAAATTAGGCATCTTTTCAGTCAAATGATCAACATGCATACAAAAAACGTAGAATAATGTTGTGTACATGCCTGATGCTAGATTTATGTATTGAGGAAATGGTTCTGAAATATTCTGTGCTGGATGAATACTTGCATTAAGATGCTTTATCAAATTATAAGAAGGAAAACATTTAATAAATCATTAATCAATAAATCATCAAAATACAAACCTCTAACATAACTCTTTCTATTGCTCAAATGCTTTATAGAGCTTTTATAAGAGATGCCCAATATTTCTTAATGGTTAATTAAGAAATATCAGTACATTAAATGATCAGTTGAAGTAATCCTGATTTGTTTTTCATTCCCATTAACATTTGATATAATCCAGACCATTGTCAAATTCAGTATGAGCCTGTTCATGTTTCTAATATTTTTAATGTGTATGTTGATGCATTATTTTAGTTCTTTTAAAGATGCTACAGGTTCAGTTTCAAGGAGAGAACTATTTTTTTATGTTGTAAAAGGTTATATGATTGAAAACACACTATTAGCATAGTTTTGGTTGTAATTCCAGAACCCTTAGTAATGTTATTAAAAATAATGCTCCAAAACTAACGAAATGTATGCAACAATGTAAAAAATACTTTCAATTTCTTAAGTCACTGCTCACATGTCGTTTTATCTTAATTTCTACATCTTTGGGACCCTTTTTGTTGCAATGGAAATGGGTTTTATTGTTTTACTTTTACCATTACAAAAACGATTGCACTTTATTCCAAGTATTAAAATCTATTTCTTAAAATACTTGCCGACACATTTTTTTCCCTAAGAATTGTTTTCTCTTACTGGAAAGTTAGCGTTAAGGTCAAACATTGAAAACCATTGCTTGACATTCTCTGTTATTTTAATCTTCAACTTAAGGTGATGTATCTTGTAGAATTCAGTATTTTAATCATAAAATGTTGACTCCCTTAAGTAAATTATCAATTAATGAGTTGGGAAAAGTTTATTGTTTCTAGCAGTTAAATAACGAAAGAATATTACTATTATATACAATTATTTATATTCTACTATTATAGGACAGTTTTTGCTCGTGTATAATTTTAGATATGAGGTTCATTTTGTTCACTTAAGAGTTACAATGTCTTCTGTGTAGAATTTTGCATAAATGACTAAGACGAAGTCTGGACTTATCTATTATCGCACATCAAGTGACAAAAACAGGATGGATGTAGAGATTTCAGATGGGATGCACGAACAGACAAAAGGAGACATAAATGAGAGAGGAGATAAAGAAATTCGGTATCGAAAGTAGTTTATGGTAATGGGAACGTTATAATGTACTGTTTTTTTAATATGTACGTTTGAGCAAATATGCTATCGATACCATTCGTGTGTGGTCGTTCTTCCCCAGATAACGGAAGGTTAAACACATAGGTACTATGAAAAAGAGTTTGTTAGAAAATCCTATGTATACTAAGCATTAAAACAATGATAGATTCAAACACACCGACTAAATAATGTACAAGATGTCTCTTTAAGAGAATGGCTGCTGGCGACTTCGGCCCAGGCTATGATTTTTCACGTGTCTAAAATGTCTCTTCTGATTTGCTTGCTGACATTTATCCAGCTACTGGATTGGTTCGTTGGTTAGGCAACAGCGGCGCCATCTTGAATGAGGATGATGGGAAGCAAAGACGTCTGCAACAGGCCGTCCTATGGATTCAGGAGGTAAGATCTAACGCATTAAACAAACTGTTTCCAGTGACTGAGGACATATAATGAGGTGGACGAGTTTAGGGATGAAAAGCGAACATTTTACAGGGTGTTTAGAGTGTTTGTGTGCTGCAGGATGCAAGGTTGCAATAAGACTTCAGCTCATTGGATACTTGTCGGTGCCCGAAGTCAGTATGGAGACACACGAATAACCCAGATTTTTAATTGGGAGGGAGTAGCTGAGGGAGCACTACTTTCCGGTGCTGAAAGGGGAATGTTTCCACTGAAACGAAACAAAATTGCAATAAAATCGTTCACTTCAGTTGTTAGTTATATTATGCACTAAACCATGCCGAGTAAAGGAGAGGATCATATTGCAACCATAGTTTTAACTTTTAGTATGCAGGTCCCGTGTTGGAAATGTGGTCCACGTCCTATTGATTTTGATAAAAAGCCCCCTGGTGTATCTGCGTTACTGTTATCTTGACAGCTGTAATTATTCTAGTGTTATTTCTTTACTTTTGTTTCCACGTGCGTTGTCTCTAACCTACATAGCTCATTACTACAACAATGCTGAAACAAATGAAACCAAGCTACTTGATATTTTTAGCCTCATTGTCTCAGAAAGCAAATCTTTTCACTACAAAAAAATCGTTACGTATTTACAATACGAATTAATGTGCCTAACTGCAGTAGTAAGTTCCTATAAAATAATGTCATTATATAATTATCGTCTGTCAAAAGAAATACAGGTGTGATTTACCATCTTCAGTATATTTACGATTTATTGTCTTATTTTTTAACCCTATGCAGTCGTCGTGGAATAAAATACATTCATTTGGCTAACATTTTTGGTGTTATGACGAGCCTTTCAATTCTGGAAAAGCGTTCTGCTTTTTATGATTTTCTGCCTGTACAGTTTTGTACCACACGATCGCTGTGGCTTTTATAACGCATGCGATGTCCGTTTTTCGCGTGCATGTGCTGTTTTGAATGTGCTTACTTTCATTTTGACAGGTACAGTACATGTCCAGATGTGACTACAGTATGAATCGTTTTGATTTTCTTTTGCTGCTATAATATATTTTTCACTATTGACTGATCCTCAGAGCCTAGATCTTAATACGGTTCCCTATCATACAGTATGTACTTAAACACAGGTGAGGTTTCTCATCTTTGGAAGTAGTCCTGTGTTGTAGCCATGTATTCATCACCGTACACTATCTGGCCTTTGAAGTGCTTTATGTGAAGCATTTCCCACTGGAAGTGCATGTGTACTGTCTTATAGTGGTAGTCACAAAGTGCCTCCAGGAATTCACAAAGACATGCCTCTATTCCAATTCCAATAAATGATTATTTCCATTAAAATGAAACAAAATAATGACTTTCAATTGCAAGTCAGATATTTTTTTTCATATTTGCCATATAATATTCTGTGCTTGTTATGCAATAAAGTGCAGTTTTTGATACTGTCATTCACAGCTTCCTCCTGGAGTACAGAGGACACTAACTAGTTTCGTGAGGAAACTTCCTCTGACCCCTGTATGGATATCAGGAGCCAATTCATGAATCCTGTCTATTTTAAGTCTGATGCTGCCCCACGTACAGATGGTGTTTCATGGAGTTTTGTGACAAGATCTAGATTTATTTGCAGTTCAAATGCTCTACCAGTACTGCAGTTTAAACACTTTGCATTAAGTAAAGTTACATACAGTAAGTACCCAACTTAAATAAGTCTGTGACAAGATACATAGGCTCTCAATGTCAGCTCTACAAAGTTGTGTTTGCCGACTGAAATAAAGCCCTTGACCCGTGATACCTTGGTCTTTCTTTGGATCCTCTGTTGTCATTTGAAATGCATGGTGAAAATATCAAAAGGGTACTTTACTTATACTTGCATTAAATTGCTAGGTTTCCACTGTTGTTCTGTGTCTGCGACTAATGCATGCCTTTATTTACACCTACACCTAAATACACCTATGTATTTATTTATTTTTATTTATTGTGTTTGCCTTTTGTTTTATAACTATTCTGATGTCTGTTTTGCTTGTCTTGGGGTGGACTGCTGTAACACATCAATTTCCCTACGGGATTAATAAAGTATTATCTATCTATTTGAGTAAGTTTAGACTGCCTTTGGAATTCTTTCTTTTGTTTTCTTTCATACTTGTTCTTTATATTGGCTGACATTTGATGATGTGCATTTGTAAGTATGGGATGCATTGCCATTCCAGGTGGGGGTGGAAGGGATAGGGATTGAGATCTTGGAATTTTCCATTTGGCGTTTGGCTGTTCTGACTGTATACTATTTCATGATATGGCATTAAACTATAAACAAAATGTTAAAAATCATATTAGACTATGTCAATGCCTTACTTACTAGGGTTACTTCCAAGGAACCTGGAAGCTTCAGTATGGTCTGAATTCTATTGGCTTGTGTGCTAACCAACACTGGGCATCAGCACATGATCCTCCTCCTTTGTATATTACTTTGGCTCCCTGTGGGGGAAAAAAAGAGTGGACGTGAAAGTTCATTTGCCTGTGAATAAACAACTGAGGTATCTATCTCCAGATTATTAACCTATTGCATGGGTATAGCCCATTAATATGACATTCACAACTTATTACACTACTGAAGACCAGACCTCTCACTCTTTTGTTTGTACAGCACTACATCTGGACATATGTGCCAATCAATTAGAGAATTATAGTCTCTGCTTGTTGAAATTTATAAAACTGACTTAAACACCTTTCCTTTCAAAATGGCTTTTATTGTAGAATCTTGTATTTTGTTCTTGGTTTAACTGGGTCAATTCAATGTGTTTTTTTTTCTCTTTTGTTTTACTTTGGTTATGTGTCTTGCGTTAGTGCTGTTGTATTTTGAGTTTCTTACGATTGCCTCGAAGCAAAATGTTATTATTTACTGTTGCACGTTTATCATTGTAGCCTGCAGTAATGGAGGCTGTTTATGAGGGTGCAGAAGTCAAGATAATAACAGAAGATGTGGAAGGATGTTATACCTTTATGGAGGTCTCATCACCCAAAAGGAAAAAGAAGAGTAAAAATCATGGGGAAAATGCAGAAAAAGCAAAAAAGCCAAGGTATTGCATGTGATAAAACCATATAGCCTTTTTATATATATATATTTTAAAGTACACCATTGATTTCTGTATGTAGATAAATATTCTTTATAAATATAACTAGAGATTATTTTAATGTAACCTCTTCCTAGTCTGAGTGTCCGTGGGTTTAATTTCCACAAAATCACTCAAAGCTTTTGATGGTTTCTTTTTATTTTATTAATTGTATATTCGATCACACAGCAATTGTCCTCAATTTTTAATCGTCTTGCTTTCAGGTCAGCATACCTGCTCTACTACTTTGACATACATCAGAGTATGCAGCAGGAATATCCCGACATCCCTCAATCAGAAATCAATAAGAGGATCAGTGAAAGCTGGAAGAGACTGAATGTAGCAGACAAAGGCTATTATTTGGAGAGAGCCAAGCTGGAGAAGGAAGGGATTGATCCAGTGAGTTAATTTTGTCCTTATTTTGCTGCCTGACCACTATATTAGCCTTTCATTTTAATTAAGGTGGCTGTCACCTCCACCCTCCTGCTTAAACTGTAGTGTTTATGTGCATACGGTGAGCCTTGCCTGAATGATTACCTCTAAAATTCCTGGTGATTTTTAACAATAAATGGCACAAATTAATTCCTTATTTATGTGCTTTGCATATATTTATACGATTGAAGCCTTCAAAATTCTGTGACATTTCAATCATTCACAGCACTTAGCTAGTGGTCGTACTTACACAATGAATGGCCTGCAAACGGATTGATGTGGACAAACATGCTGAAAAATTAATGACTGCTCAACGTTACATTCCCTTTTTTTCTCCCCCCCCCCCCAGAATAACCAGATGGCTGGAATTTCAGCAGACGTCCCAGGTTTCCGCAAAATCCTGCCCCGCGCAAATTATTATATTTTACCAAAAAGTGCTGTAGCAGACGAAAGGGCGGTCAATCAGGTGGAAGTCTGTTTGGAGACCGAGGCTCAGGAGCAGCAGGAGGGCACCCCCATTCCTCACACCCTCTCTCACGAGGCCCTCTTCTCCCCTATGGGCCTCGGCAGCGAGGTAGAGCTGTCTGAGCAGTGCATCGCCATCGAGGCACTGAGTGGTGAGACGGCTACGGCTCTCACTCAGTCTGGGGCCCTTCAGGAGATTCTGTCCCAGTACTCCGGGGCCAGCCAGGATGGAACAGCTACAGGGTTTGTAGTGAAAGAGGAGGCAGTGGAGATGACCGAAGGCTATGGAGCGGTCAGCGTGCTCATCGAAGAAGCGACTGTCACCAGCCCGACTGTGCAGCAGACTCAGGAAGAAACCCACCTTGTCACTATCATTCCAAATCAGGTTTGGCTGGATTCTGGGGGGGGGGGGGCAAATTATTTTGTGCTCAGTAAATAGGGCCCTCCTAAGCTGTTTCGGCACTGGCTGTTGTTTGCAATGACTTTTGTGGCACCACCAGGGGTGGGAGGAGTTTAGGCCTGTACCGACAAGCCAACTAGGCTGTGATATTATTTAGAAGTAGTTCAGTCCCCTGTCTAACACAAGAATCCTGTTGTTTGTATTGAAGGCCTGCGGTGCAAAGGATTGGAATAGTTTGATAATGTATGCTTGGGCGCATGCCAAGTGGTGTCTTTGTCCCTGCTGTGGCCCAGGTGTTGCAGTGATTTGGCTTAAATATTGATTGGCAGATTCAAAGTTAGTCGCCATAAAAGTAATTGGCAATTCTACATTTATTAAAAATGACTATGCCTATTTAAAAACGTGTAATATGCCTGACCGACTTATTAGAACTACAGCAGAGACAAATATTGAACTTGGCAGAACTACTAACATGCCGTATTAGAAAATTGAATCGTATCTGAGCATGTAGGATTAGCCTACAGGTTAATTTATTATCTTCTCCCTCACCTCAACACAGCCTTCAGCCATCTGGATTCATTAAGGGCTGGCACTACGTAAGAGCCCCGTGGGTTCCAGATACCTTTCATAAACTTAGAAATGAGCTTTCTCATTGCTGAAAACCCACAGAACTATCTTGATGGGTTTTCAATCCCTAATACAGTATATCAACAGTACCCAAGGCTTTATGTGTGAGAAATGTAGTGAATTATGCTAATCTTTTGTGTCACAACTCATTTTTTTGTTTCAGTAAAACGAACCCTTATGTTATTTAGGATATTAATAGAAATGATGAAAAGTTCCAATTGCTTCTCTAGGAGCTGGTGGATACCAATGTCTCCGCTGGAACCAGTCCACTTGTTATGGTTCCTTTGAACACAAGGCCTGACCCAAACCCAAAACCATCCTTTAAACTGGTCAGTTTATTTATATTCACTCTTTTTTTGTCTGACTTAAATTAAAATTGTATATACAGCTATATCTGTATTTTTTAATATGATAGAAGTACTTAACAATTCGTGTGATTAAACATTTTCTCACAAATTGTAAAGTAAATACCTTCTTCATGTTTTTTTTTCTATGAATGGCCAAAACATTTTTTTTTAATCAGCAGGTGCCATCTTTTTGAAAACGGGGGTGCCACATGAGTTGTAATTGCTCCTGTGCTCCAGTGTGGTAATGACATTAAAGGTTCGATGCAGTAGTGAGGTGACAGTTATCTGGTAAAGGGTTTGTAAAGGCTTGTGATGTCTTTGTGTTGTAGTCGATAAAATACACCAGGAGGGGGAGAGGAAGCTGTCAGACCCCAGGCTGCTCCTTCACCTATGTCACTCGGCACAAGCCCCCACAGTGTCCTCAGTGTGGAAAGCACCTGGGTGGGAAGTGGGTTCCCAGTGTAAGTCCAAATCTTTCTTTCTTCCTGCCTGGGCGGGGTAGAAGAAAATCGTATTAAGGTACAGCACTTCTGTGATGCATGCACTTTGTGTCGAGTAGCCTTTGGAAGAATGCCATCTTTGATCTTTGTGTTCTTAATATTGTTTATACAATAAGCCATTAAAAACACCTTATCTGATTGCCTCTTTGCAGAAAAGGCCTTATTATAATTTTGTATATTTGTGGATAGAAAACCTAGTGGTTTGTGATGTGTCAGTAAGGTGGTGCTGTGTGGGTTTCAGAACAGGTTAAGCCCTGGCGCATTCCTCACTATTGTCCATGCAGAGGTTCAGGCATACTAGAAGCAGGATTCGAGATGCTTATAGTTATCATAATATGATCTTTTTCCAGCAGTGACTTCCTGTTTTTTATAGGTAAAGTCTTTACTTGAGTCTAGAACCTCATTAGGCTGAATCTCACTGTGGTTTCTGTAGTGTTTAGCAGTCTGAGTTTACAGTATGTAATACTGCCTTGGATGGGATGCAAGTCCATTACTCAGCATTGCTGGGAGAAACTTGTACCCATTTACACAGCTGGGTAGACTAGATTATTCCTCACAGGTACAACAGACGTTTCTGCGGTGAGAACTACAAAACACAGTCTCCAGTTAGGAGTCTAGAATCCTGGCCAATACTTTAATCTTACAGTTGCTAACAAAGTGCCACCCTTTCAAGCGTTTTGCGGAAATGGAAAATGCGTTGGCTTGTATTGATCCCAACTGATGGCTTCTCTTGCGCACTGTTCAGCAGGGAAAGAAAGCCCAGTCCAGGGCAACAACAGCAGCAGCTGCAGTCAACAGAGGCTCTTCCCGAGAGCAGCAGAAATGTGTTGGTGAGGTCAGCTCACCACCTCTGGAGTCTTCTGAGTCTGTGACGCAGCTTATTGTGGCAGCGTCCTCATGTGACACTGACGCTAAAGCACAGTGGAAAGAAATGCTGGCAACAAGCCCAGCCGGTACAGTCTGTGCCACCCAGTGCAGGACAGAGGGAAGTGACTTGGAGAGTGAGGGAACCAAAGATACTGGAGTAGAATGGCCTGCAATTAAAGAGAAGTCAACACCAGGGGGCACCAGAAACAAAAGTCCAGCCTTAATGCTTCCTTCGACAAAGAATCCTGCAATGTAAGATACCACCTTTAAGCATAGATCTAGTAATTTACTTTCTTACTGTTATTGTAATATTCTAATATATAATATACATGGGAATATTTTATGTTTATCCCTCATGTGGAATATTTTATCAATTTGAAATTTGTCAGCTATACTTTAAGGTCCTTATTTTGTAATTATTTTAATTTTTTAGATGGAAGACTGGCCTTTCATCTGTAGGGAAAATTGCCCCCTTTCAGTGATCTAAAGAGATTAAGAAAATGGTTAATCAAATTGTCAAAATTTGAAGTCTGATCATGTTTGATTTCTCACAGTAGTTCTCCCGTTATAAATGTCTCCAATATGAAGACCAAAGTGCGAGAGAAGTCTACAGTAATTGGGTCAAAACGTCCAATACGAGCCATTCTCCCTGCTCCTACTCAGACAGGTGAGATGTTACTGATTATTTTCTTCTTACTTGGAGTTGAGTAACACATTTTAGAATATTGTTTGGGTTGGAGGGGTTTGAAAAATAGTGCATCATTATGTGAAGTGTTGCATGTTAAAGAACTTTTGTTTTATATGCGCATTTATTCCTCTGTCTTCTGGAATGTCTTTGTAAAAGGCTTCTATTTCTTTTAACTTTGGTAGAACAAGACTTTTGGGTAAAACCTTTTGAAACTCAAAATACATTCAGAAGAATTTAAAAAGAAGAAAACATCCACATGATTAAGATTCCACTATGCAACAAATCAACAATCAGAATTAAATTATTTTCCCCGTTAACAGGTCCTGATCACGGTGCTACTTATGTCCAATGGGTAGCTCTGCCTCCAGATAAAATGAAGGATTTAGAAACACCCAAGAATAACGGCAAAACAAGTAAGCTTTAACCTTGAGCAGTGTGAATTAGCCATTGCCATTAATGTGTCTTGGGTATCTGTCTTGCATGCAACCAAACTATGAATTAAAGATCCTTTCAAAACCATAGGCTGACCATGGTATAGCATTCTGCAGACTTTCTAAACGAGTGGCACTGACAAAACTAAAAGCAAAGTCACGAGATATTGAACATAACACATTGAATGAGTATTGCTAACCCTATTAATTTAAGCCATTCACTTCTGAAGTGAAAGCATAAGCAGAATGGAACGAACTTTTACCTGTTCCTTTAGAGCAGGGTAGCTGTAAGTGTTGCCATGATTTTGGTGAACAAATTTGATAAATGCTTAACACAAGGTGGAGTATATTCTGAAACACTGTTGCAGCTTTTGCATTGTTTTTCGTTGTAGATAAATGCTATAAGTTATGATTAAGGTTGTATCAGTATATTTGTTTCTATTCTTTTTTATAGCAAAGAGGTCCTCTGTAAAGGTGTCAGGACTGAAGCCCAGTACATTGAAGCAATTAGGACATCCAGTCAAATCAGTGACTGAAGAACAAGTGAGATGATTTGCTTCTTTGAGTGAATTGATGTATTAGTACAATTTTTACATTTTCTCTCCAAATACACATTCATGTGATTAATATATAGAAAATAAGTCTAAGATCAATTAACATAATTAATAATGATGTTTTGTCAATTATGAGAATGTGAAACAGATCAGGATACTTTCTTATCAAGTCACTTTCAATTTAATCTTTTGTGCACCATGATTCCTACATTTTTCTGAGGTGTTGTTCCATGTCTTTAGGCTCTTCCTAGTCCAATCAATAGCAATTCAAATGCTTTGACTGAAAAAGGAGTGAAGATCGTGTCAGTGTTATCTTATAAGCAAAGTCCCATCACCTCTCTTGTAAGTATTGTCTTAATGATTCCCATAGCCAGTTTCGCCCCAGCACTTACCATTCAGTCATGAACATAAATTACATGACTAACAGGGTCTTACATGGTAAGACTTACTGTATATTGAAACATATGGGGAGCTAAAATGTTTCTAGGCAAATATTTGAGAGCTACAAGGTATTAGAAAAATGAACTCATTTCCTAACTTCCAAAGTGTAACAGACAAATTATTGTTTTTTATTCAGCACTTGTGTTTTATTCTCATCAGGATCTTGGGTTATCAACAGCCCGTGGACGAGGAAAGTGTAAAAACCCCTCCTGTGATTATGTTTATAAAAACAGGCACAAACCACATATGTGCCCCAGCTGTGGGTGGGACCTAACCACGGAAAAGAAACCCAAAATGTTTGTAAGTGTGCCCTGAGACTGTTGTCTATAATTCTGTTTGTTCCAATGTGGGTATGACATCTTTAAGTTGTAGTAACAGTCAGTAAAGACAAAGGAATTCTCCCCCTCCTCCCCACTTAATGTGGGCTCATCTTAATGAAAACACCCTCTTTTGATTTGCTAGTGAATCACTCATTACCTCAGCTAACAATGCTTAACCTCCTGATATATATCTGGATCCTCTCACTAGAATGCAGGGTGTGTATGGTGTGGCATACATAATAAAACAAAACATTTTTTATGGCAAAGAGTTCTGCCCATCATGTTAATTGGGCTTGAAGTAGCTGGCAGATCTAGCCTTTTAATCATTGTCCAGGAGTTTGCTGCTTTGTTTCAACAAGGGCCACAAGTGGCCCTTGCCTATAGAGCTCTGCTTTACTTTGTGCCAGAGAGAAGAGACAGTGGTCTGGCCAAAAGGGGTCTGTCACTGATTCAGTGCATATTGTGAGGAAATAATGTGGCTTACAACTGGAATTCTTTCTGAAATCTTCTCTATTTGACATGAGTGTGTGTATCAGCTCGGAGACAGAATTTCAACCTTATTTCTAGGCAGGCACGCTTCAGATGTTCTGGAACATAGGTCTCTTTTGCTGTTTACCATCATTATGCTGTTGGGAAAACAGGGATTAAATGAGGTTTTAAAAGCTTTGGAAAGCTAAGTACATAACAGATCGGATGTTGAGTGGATTTGGTTTAAACAGGGCGGACTCTGAGAGCCTGTGTTTGTTTGAACAGAACGTGCCTGTTTCTGTCCCTGGCTTGCTGGACCCTTACCAACCCCTGAACGCTGCCCAGAAGGAGGTGCAGCGGCAGTCCACCCTGCAGCTGCTCCGTAAGACTGTGCTGATTCCCGAGAGTGAGGCCGAGCTGGTGGAGGCCATGGCTCTTATCCAGGAGCTCAACAGCACCCAAGTGGTCCTTTCCACAGCCAATGAAGAGACCATTGCCATTGAACAATCAGGATGGCCGCGCTATTACGAGTCTTCTGCCTCCCAGTGCTTGCTCTGCAACTGTCCTCTCTTCAAAGGCGGGCAGAAGTGAGTCCCTTATTTGGCACCAAAGCTTGGGACTTGACATATGCTTAATGGTCATGTTGAAATATTTTTATTTCTTTTAGCAGGGTGGTTGCAGTGTATACCATTTCTGTGTCATGTAGACTTTATAGTACTTAAAACATGGTTCATAAATCTGTGCTAGTGAAATGACTGGAGATATCAGAACTGATGTGATTATTGTGGTTTATAAGTACAAACTGCAAACTTAAAATATAATTTTTCAATATTTATTCCATTAAAAAGCAATACATTTATCTCTGCCTGTTGCTGATTTTTAGTACGTTGACATTTTTTGTGTGAAGTGTGTGAAACTGCCTTCTCATCTAATTGCTCATTTATCTTGTTTTTTTTGCATTTTTAGCTCAGTAGCTGGACAAGAAGACTGTTGGCTGTTGACTGACTCCCACATACAAACTGCCACTGTTCAGCTCAAGATTTGTTTGAATCCTCAGTGTCTGGCACTTCATAGCTTCAGTGACATCCATTTAGGTAGCAGACTGCATGATGCCTATCAGTTTCGTTACAGTTTCTCAGAGTTGTAGAAGCTGCGTTTAAAAAAAATTATTGAATGAGATTAATTTTAACCTCTGAATTTTATGAAAAGTGCCGTGTAATAAAACGTTTAAGTACATCTAATCAGTGTAACATATCTAATAGCTCAGTATATTGAAATGCAAGTTATTTTACCTGCTGTTTTAACCTTAGGAGTTAATGTTTGTTGTTTGTGTTTGTAGGTCTCTTTAATGTTGGCAACAAGCTGTTGGTGAGCATTGATATTTTGTTCAAGATTAGAAATCAAATCAAAATGGGGCACAA